>NW_026526766.1:12115285-12763785 GCF_024362965.1 Panthera pardus | reverse complement strand
ACAATTTGTATGTAATTAGAAATCAACCCTTGCAGAAAATATATGAAGTTTTAAGTGGCTGAGAATATAATGTTAGACTTATTCTCTTATTAATATGTTAAAATGATACATAATTTTTCATTTACAGTTCAAAATCCAATGTAAAACTAAATATTTGTCCAGTAGAGAAATATAAAATGCTTACAAACAAAGTATGGAATAATTACTGGCATATGTAAATTGCAATAAACTTGACCATTTGATTTGCAAACACAACTCATCTTCAAGCTCCGCGTGCCCACGGGTCACCTGCCTGCAGAAGGAAGATGGTTGGCACTCAGACACAAAACACAGGACAGTAAGCGTGTATCAGTAAAGATATTTTGGTGGAAAGCAAAGTATTAAACAACAGAAACATTTGGGAGCACTGTCCCTTTAACAGGTTACCAAGTTTTTCAATGTTTACGTGAGTTGTTACACCAGTAAAAATGTTTTTTAAAATATTTTCATAATACATGCATTAGACTGAGAAGGCTCTTTTAAAATTTTTTCAAGAAAAAAATACCTTTTAAAGAGAAAATGTCCAAGTGAGAGGATAGACTTGCAGTTCATTATTTTTTGACCTAATAAGAATATAAATTTCCATGGCTATTTATGAATATACAAAGCACAAACTGAATGCAATTCTGCAATTTATTCAAGCTACCAAGTCAAAAAAATAATTCTGTCATGACTGGCACGGATCCAATCCGTTGTTCAGAGAGACGTGTTCTTGGATTCGTCCATTATCTCACAAAATTTATCTTTTAAAAGAATAGAACTGTTTTGGCACTGTTAATTAGTGTAACTCAGAGATAAACAAATGCTTCTCTAATTCTTCCCTGCTCAAAGAAAACAGTTCAAACTAGATTTTCTAGGACAGTGGGGTAGGATCAACATGGTAAGGAAGGACCTCAAAGCTTAAGTTCTAGAAACAGTATGTTTTGAAACAAATCAATGCTTTCCCTCACTCTTGACATAACACTGAGAAATTTCAAATATAAACTGTAGAAACCAGTATATGAAATCTTAAGAAAAAACCCTTCTAAAAATAATTATAAAAATGCTTTTAGAAATTGAAGATGTAAAATACAGTTGACTTTAAATTAAAAAAAAAACAAACCAAACCCACCCCACACACACTTTACAGGGTTATTCTTTAAAAACTTGATTTTCTTCTGTCAATCATTTGCTGTATGTTGCATCATCTAGTGGCCACCTTGTGGCATTTCAAACAAGTCCTATTTTTGAAGCCCAGCATGTTTTTCCCTTGAGATACCAATACGATTAGAGTGTCAAGTTTCATAAAGTTTTTTTAAAGGCCCATAAAATCACATTTCCTAGTGGAGATAAGGTAATCCTTTTTAATAGGAAGAAATGAATAGACTTGTCATAAATTATTATACATTAGTCTAGACATTTCCGTATCAATTTTTAAAAAATTAAATAGAACACTGGGAGGAAACTATGACTTGAGCTGCAGAGTCCTCTTTAGACTCTGACAGTAATTAAAGTTACTCTGGAATTCTAGCTGGAGGTTAGCAGGCCCACCACACTTCCCCTGCACCTGTGATGTAACACAGTCAACACCTTTTATCGTGGGAACCCCGTGACATACGGCCAGTGGGCCAAGGACTCAAGTTCAACAAAAGCTGAAGACTAATTTCTACTACAGGATAATGTTCCACAGACAGAAGTTACTACGGTCTCCAATCATCAACCCGTTTGTGTTTAACAGGTTTCCAAAAATGACTGATCTCTTAGTCTTTAGTGAATCTCCTTTTATTCAAGCGAGCCACACTTAGAAACAGGATTTAACCAGAGAAACGTCACAGCTGTCGCCCTCTACTTTCACTGCGGTTGAGTGAACGTGATGCGCCGCCGCCGCCTCTGGAAAGCCTTTAGGTTCCACCTGTTAGGTTCCAACATATGAGGACCGTTGTAGACAAACAACACAGTCATCTTTTCAGAATAAGGAAGATTCTGCAGGAGCTGTGTTAAAACAAAGGGGCACATAATGCCGTATATTAAGCACGATTTACCGGCCTCACGTGGTGGGTCAAGTCAAATGATACTTTATTTCTAACATAAATGAAATACTTCTGAAGTTCTCAGTTCAACATAAACCCTGCCAGACCGTGATCCTTCCTTGAGCGAGCGCGCCTGAAGCCCGGCCTAATGATCAACATGCCTTGTCAGTATTTCCCAGGCCAAATAAGATCCTACAGCTTCCTAGGTTGACCCTGGAAGTAAGTCCTTCAGAACATCCCTGGGATCCATTCTTTCACTCATTTATCCACAAACACTTCACAAGCAACTTGTACGGTCGTGAAAGATTGGTAGCCTGAAAAGTGTGTGACAGAGGGGTGGGTTTTTAAGGGCAGGGTGTTTGGTAGACAACAGAGCAGGTCTGGCTATTCCAGAGAGTATGTGCCAGACCCAGAAGACAGATTATACTCTTCAATAAAAATGTGCATTTAAGATGGACTTGCCAATGAAATTTTTCATGCGTACTTAGTTTTAAAAAGAAAATCCAGTAACGTTAATAAACACAGCTTTGAGTTTACTGGTCTTACAATTCACCTACAGCACAAGATGTAACAAAAGACAATTTCCTGTTGTAATGGTTCTAGCTTACGGAAAATTCTCTGTAAGGATGATTCTGCTTTTATCGAAGTTAATGTGAGAAAAGAAGACGTTGGCTTAACTTGCGATTTCCTCTGGGTCAGGGCAGTGGTGCTGGTGAACGGTGAAGGGCAGTGCATCCCTGGACGGGCCCTTCTGGGGACATGAGCATCTCAGGTCTGAGTGTGGAATCCCCTGCCGCTTGTAAAAAGTGCTAACAGAGAACTTATCTAGAGAGGGAGTAAGTGCCAAAACCGGGGAGGAAATCTTGGTTCTAGAACATAATTCTATGCCTCCTACGTTTCTTCTTGCAATAATAAGGTCTCTGATTAAGTATGTCACTGGAACTTGTCCCCTTTAGTAATATAAATACTACTGTAATCCTTGGAGTTCCTTTTGTGGGAGTATTTCTGCTCACCTTTATGTACTGGGCCATAAAATCTGCTACATGATGAAGCCACAGGGGACTTCGGAGTTACATGAGCTCTTTAAGATTACCGATTACCCACCTTTGGTGTGATAAAGAAGTACTGAGATGTATTTTCTTTACAAGCAGTATTTACAACCATTTCAAACACTCTCCGTTCATTGATCGGGTCCATTCCCTAAACAACAATGATACTGATTACATTTACATCCACCACAAGATGCAATAAAACCCAGGTAAAGGAGTAAGCTCCACACCTGATTGATCTCATCAACTACTCTGAACGGACATCGATTGAGTTCCTGAAGGGCCATCAAGTACAACATAGTGGACACGCTTCTTTCACCCCCGCTCTGGTGGTGTGGAGTTAACTCATGCAGCTGCGTGCTGCTGCGGAACTTGACTCGAATCCGGATGCCGTACTTATCATAGTCCTCCTGTGAAACGTTCACATACTTGTTGAAGGTTCCGGGTTTCTCGGGCACTTACATACTACTATTCGAAAAGAGACTGAATAAATCCATTAGAAGAGGAAAAGCCGTAAAATTTAGTGACTGTAGTTTTATTTCAACAGATCTGTGAAGATGCCTAAAGGCCTGTAGACGGCAACTAGTTCTTTGATACTTGGTTGTTGCAGTTTATTTGTAAATAAAAAAAAAAAAAAAAAAAAGAAAGAAAACTGAGGTATAGTACCTGCTTTACAAAACAACTGTGAGGATTAAACAATCATCCTGTTTCACCTATAATTCCCCCAACTCCTTTTTTCAATTATTTTAAAGCAAATCCCAGTTGATCACTTGATGTATTTCTGAAAGGAAATTATTTTACCTATACTTGCAATGCCTTAACTTACAGCTCAAGAAACTAGTAACAAATTTGCAAATATTTTCATTCCTGTGTACTCTCTCTTGCTAAAAACGGAAACCACTAATATACTGTATTTCAGTGAAGTTTGCCAATCTGCTTAGGAATGTTGTAATGTGGACAGTGGTGGATTTATAAATCAATTCACGCAGAGCCAAATAACCATTACCTCCCTGGATACAAAAAGTCAGTAAGATGCTAGCGACTGATCTCAAATGTCACACACACACACACACACACACACACACACAAACACAAGTGACCGCGATGGACTCCCGCAGTGGTATTTTCCTTCTTTTGAGCGATTTTTTAGTAAGCAAAACTGTCACAGGCCTCATTCTACAATTAACAATTCACACGTACTCTCAGCACATAATTAAAACTACTCGCCAGGAAACACGTGAAATGCAGTTTTACCTCATTTTCTGTATGCAGATCGACTTCACCAGCACACTGCATGGAACTAAAAAAATTGCTGAATTTTTCATTAATTTTTTCTACGAGCTCTTTTAAAGGATTAAGCCACCTTTCTTTTACCTGCAAATAAATTCAATATAAAAACACAAAAGAAGTATTACTATATTGATAGAAAACTGTCCCTAAGAAATGGAGTATCAATCTAGTCACGAGGACATGTGTAACTATTTGTTCCATGTAATTTCACTTTGCGCCGTTCTATGTTCCCGTGGGATGAATGGTGAGCACGCAACAGAAGAAAAGATAAAGGTTAAATAACTACCTGTGAAATGTTTTCCCTGTATTTATCCAGTTCAACTTTCTTTATCTTTAGTTCCTCAGTTAATTGCTCTATTTCTTCTTCTCTTTTTGTGTATTCCTCAACGACCTGCCAGGGAAAAAGACTATTGAAGACAAATCTACCAAAGGATAAAATTACAGGGAATTGTGCAATTCACGTTCAATTAAAACGTGAAGTGAAAATGCCCATTGTGTCACACTGTTTGTATGCAACTCATTTATGTTCTTGTACTGAAAGTGTTTTTCATCCTCAAAAAAAAATAGACGCTGCAGTATTCCAGGTTAGCCCCACTATTCTTTTTATAAAGGAAAGGCACAGAACAGTGTGTTCCTTAGGAAGAGTCTATTTAAAATTCTAATAGATTCAGAATCTGGCATTTAAAGCACATTGTTCCTGCTGTCTAGCTTATTATTACCAAGAGCTCTAGTACAGAGTGGGAGGCCGGCACTGGAGCGAAGTGTGTGCACGCGCGTGCATGTGGGGTGTGTGGGGAGAGTGGCGGTGCCTGAGGGAGGCCAAAGGGGAAGAAGCATACTGTGGGATTCAGTCCTGTGAAGCAAGAAGCTCTTGATCTTTCTTCAGTTAATAAAGCATCAATTTCATCCAACGTGTTTGGAAGATCCTGGAAAGCCTAAAGAAGAAAAGAATGGTCTATTATTAGCAGACAGTACAGCAAAGGCAGTTCAATTTGAATAAATATTCTGCTGAGTATCTACTATGTGTTCAACAGCATGCTAGCATACAAGAAATCAAAGGAACTAAACAGGGTTTTGGGCCTTCAAATAGCTTACTCTTTAAAAAATGCGAAACATATTGACTGAGTAACACTGGGTAACACCTTAAGGCAGAGTATCAATGTTGAGTATTACAGTAAGCAGTACATATCATACAGACTAAGGGAAGTATCAGTTCATGCTAGAGGAGCTACAAGAGAGTTAAGAGAAGGTAAGAGGCCTCGACTTCATCTCTGGGCCTTAGAGCAAGTAGCTAGGGAAAAGCAAGGCAGAGGGGAGACAGGAAGCTTGGAAAAAAGAATGAGTGCTGCATACCATGGGGGGTGAGGAGTTGTGTCCATTTGGAATGGTGGGTACTTGCTGAATTGGTAGAATGGGTCCAGAATATGTGGGGCATTGAAAGAGAGCAAGAAGTTAGAACTTTATACTGTACTTATGAAGAACGACAAAAGCATCTTAAGAATCCGGTTACTCTGACGGCAGAATCTCACCGTAGTACAGCTGACCCTCGACCAACACAAGGTTGGGGAGGCCGACCCCCACTGTGAGTCAAAAATATATGTATAACTTTTGACTCTCCTAAACGTAACTACCCACAGCCTACTGCTGACTGGAATCCTTACTGATAACATCAACAGTGGATCAACACATATTTTGGATAATACATGTTTTATATACTGTACTCTTACAATATAGGAGGCTAGAGAAAAGGAAATGTTAAGAAAAACATGAGAAAAATATAGCACTGTTATTTATGGAAAAAAAATTTACACATAAGTGGACCCTCACAGTTCAAACCCCTGTTGTTCGAGGGTCACCTGTACGACCTTTGGAGTCCAGGCGGTAGAGACAAGTCAGGGCAGACCCCTTCCTATCTGGGAGGAAAACGGTACACTGTGTTGCTAGCACAACCTGCAATGATCGCGTGGTATGAAGTACAAAATGTATCTTAAAACTCTGAAAAAGACCTTGAAATAATACATTAATATCTTATGTCTTTTAACTGTTTCGAAAGCAGTTCAACATCTACAGCCCTTCAGATAGGAAGTATCCGCTGTCGACGTGACTTGTCCGCTGGGCTTTCACCCTGTGCTTGACTTAAATGTGCTGGGTGTCTTCACCTGACTCCCTAACGGGCATCCTAAATCTTAGATGGTCACGCAGAAATCTTCACACACCCTCCCTACCAATGTGAACAAACCTATTTCTCCTTCAATCTTCGTCATCTCAGTCAACGGCAGAATGTAGGGGTTGGTTTTCTCTCCTACCCTCCACCTCCAATCCATCAGCAAGTCCTGCTACTGTCAGTAACAGATCCTCAGATTGGCACGCTTCCCTCTTCTCCAGCCTCCCACCCCGATCCCTGCTGCTATTATTTCTGGCCTGGTCCAAAGCAATAATCTTCTAAACGGTCTCACTGCACTAGTTCTGTGTCCCTACTTGATTCTTCACCTGGCTGGCAGTTAGAGTGCTTTCCTACATGCCCGTCAGCCACATCCCTCTTGATAATCTTCCAGTGGGTGCCATCTCAAAATACAACCCAAACTCCTTCTGTGGGCTGTAAGACCCTACATGGTGTGACTTGTGCCTTCGTTTATGCCTGGATTACCAAGTTTCAACCGACTGAGATTCCTTCCATACTGACACATGACGCATACACTTCTGCCTCGGGGCTTCATGAGGAGCAATTTCCTCTGCCTGGAACACTCTTCTCCCCAAACACTCACTTGACTAATTTCTTCTCTGCATTCAGGAATCATCTAAAATAGTTATCTTCTCAAAGGAACCTTCCCTGACACTCTATCCTCTTACCTTGTTTTATTTTTCTTCTCAGCACCTCTCGATAGCCGACATTATCTATTTGCTTTTTAATTCGTTTGTCTGCCCCACCCTCCACACTCGGATGTAAATTTCAGTAGAGAAGTATCTGTCTTGTTCAAGGCCTGATAGATCAGTAACATTTTTAATATACGAATTATCTTCTAATTTTCTTTCGAAAACAGTACAACTTATCAAGGGTGGAATTGTACTGCTACTCTGAAAGAAACTACAGACATTGGACTAATATTTACTTCTTTTGTAACTAAACGTACTTAGGAAAAGTTCTAGTATATTTTCATAGAAACAACAACCACACAATTTGTCTCATAGCTACTAAATCCCCATTATGTACCCTAATAGATCCGTTCTCTGTGGTGTCTGTGTCTGATACAGTAGAGTAAAATCTTTGAGGATTTGAAAATTCTAATCTAAATGAGTTTTTTTCCAGTTCTATTTATATCTTTAGTAGACATTCATTAGTTATTAAAATAGAGATTAGACATTAATTATTGAAATAGGGAAATACATATTTCACTACCTACTGAAATTAAGATAAAGTATTTTATCTAAATATTTTAAAAGTAGTTTTCTATTTTATTTAGACATTACTCTGCAAGAAGTAGGTATGTTGGACAAGGTGTGACCCCTACTTGGCAGATAAAGCTTAGGGTCACGGGGCCCCAAGTCATGGTAGAACGTGAACCACGGGCAGCATCTCATTTATTAACTGAACTCAACAGTATGTTAGCACATAAAATACAAGGAGGAAAGGCTCTTTTCTCCTTTTCTTACCAACAGATGTTAGCCCTAAAGATCAAACCATAAATAAGCACCCTCATTTCCAGAAAAATATGTTCACTTTGCCTTTTTCTAAATATCCTCTATTTACTGTTTCTTATAAACTAATTACCAATGCTATGTGTCCATAAAAAATTACAACCCACCTCCTGCCCCCACCTCTTACGGGTAGGTTGGGGGAAAAAAGCCTTTTGTCGCAAGAATGAATGTTCTGGTAGTGGTAATTGGGCAAGGGGACAGCAACAACCGACAACTGGTGCCCAAGTTTGAAGACAGTAAAGAAAATCCATTAAGCTTGATGACATACACATTCAGCTTAAAAATGGGAAAATCCCATTATTTCTTTCAGCACATTATGTTTCTTATGGCACATTACAATGACTACACACTTTGAGCTTAAAAATAACGTGCTGAGTATATAACTTGTAGCCGTATATACTTTTTATACTTACTGTCTGGTATTCTTGAGGAACCGTCTGCTCTGCGCCCAGGTTACATACTTGCCTAGCTCTCTTCATCAGCTCCTTGCATTTCTGCAGTAATCTCTGTCTGCTTTCATCCAGCTCAATGAAATGTTGCTAAATATAAGGAAACATTTTTGACAATTTGTAGGTTACCGTTAGAGGATGACTTTATGAAATGACCACATTATACATGTATCTTGGAGGCACTGTGGATTCAGTTCCAGACCACCTCAATCAAGTGACTATCACAATAAAGCAAGGCAAGTGAATTTTTTGGTTTCCTATATAACCAAACATATATATTTTATATATACACATATAAACATGTCATATATATAAAAGTTATTTACTATACTGTAGTCTAGTAAGTGTTCAACAGCATTATCTAAAAAAACAATGTACATACCTTATTTAAAAAATAATTTTATTGCCAAAAAAATGGTAACCACCATGTGAGCTAGTAGCAAAGCCTCTTGCTTACCACAGGTCACCATAACAAATATAATAATGAAATATTATGCAATATCTGAAGAATTGTAGCACAGTAAAGAAATAAAATGAGGTATGCCTGATATCAAATAAATTAGGGAATCTCGATTGATAAATCATCTAAAAACCATACCTCAAAAATCCTGACAGCTTTTGTTAGAGAGTAAATTTGAACTTAAACTTTAAAATTTATCAGCACATAATGTGACATTTCTCTAGTCCTTAAGACCTCTGAAATTTAAATTCGCTTTCTCCTGAAACAGTTTAACTTAGCTATATATAATCATGCTTGAATAAAATTTGAAATACACAGTACATAGGTTTCCTATCTGAAAACTCAGTACTCAAATGTAAAGAGAACCTTTCAATAATGTTTGGTAGTTTTCCAAGTGCCTTTCATGTACTTATCATTTATTCATGGACCCATTCATTCCTTCACCAGATAATTACGGGGAATCCATTATATAAATGTCAGTATTTTATTATGCACTGAACAGAGAGAGGTGAATAAGGAGAAAGCTACACAAAATTATTATCATAAAAGAAACAGCTACTATTTATTGAAAGCTTATGTGCTGTGCGCTTCACATAGGATTCCCTCCTCACAATACCGTACAATGATATTATTTCCCATTTTGCACATTAAAAAAAGAATTAAAGCATCTTGGCCAACCTCACACATTTAGTTGCAGGCTGTCAGGATTCACATCCTTGCCTGCTTCTAGAACTCCTGCTCCTTTCATTATGGCACCATGTCTCTCAGGGGAAAGCAAAGCCAGCATGTGAGTGGGGGGAGGGAGGGGAGAATGCAGGAAGGGCAGAGTGGTCACAGAAGCTATGACAGGTGAATGGTCTTCAAGGACAAGTAAGAAATGACTAAAGAGGAAGCAGCAGAAAGCATTCCTAGGACAGCTGATTACAAATGTGATGGAAGGAAAGCCTCCTTAGAGGCTTATTTTGGGAATGACAAAACTACCATAGCTGGAGAGAGGAGGTAAGGTTGTAAATATCAGAGTGGTAAGGTAGGCAAGAGCCAAATGTTAAGTTTCTGGGTAACGAGGAGGGCGGAGTGGAATGCCTTCTGTGGGCCAAGTTGGTTATAACCACTATCCTGTGTGTTAACTGATCCAATCATCATTACAGTCTTAGAGAAATGCATTATCTTTTTTACATGTGGCTCAGAGATACTAAGAAACTTGCTCAAGGTTATAGCAAGAAAACAGGTTCCTAAGAAAACCGGTCTAGTTTGCTCTTTCCATTAAACCTCAAACTTTGGTCTGCCCACACAAACTAGAGGGGTGAGGGAGGGGGATGGTGAAGACTGTTAAAACAGTATTGATGCCCAGCCAGGAGGCAGATCTCCTGATTAAGATCTCTAGGGCAGAGGCCTTGACATATGTATTATTAACAAGGTACTCAGGTGATTTTTGTGCATATAAGTTGGATAGCAGATAAATTCAGGAGTACATACTGAACAGAACTCAAAATACAAAGCCAGCCTGACACGAATCAATGGTACTATGGTCTCTGTATCTGAGAGAAAAGAAAGAGAATGTTAAAGACTCCCTATCACCCTTGCTTTGCTCTCAGGGCAGATCACACTGAAGCAGTATAAACAAGGGCCAGATGGAAACCAAACACTCCTCGAGTCTTCCACTCCTTTGTATTCCTCTGGGCCTTGACAAAGGATCGCAACAGTACAGCAAAGAAATACAGGAGTCGAACATCGAGGCCTCTGGGCTTCAGAAGACAAAACCTCACTCAACAGTTGCCTAATTAAATCTTTCCCAAAGAATAATGTTCTTTCTGGACATACATGCTTTTGACATACCTCTACATATAGCACCTGTTTCCCCCCCACTCCAAACCATAATTCATGGTGAGCTTTTTTTGTGGGGGGTAAGGGGCAGCAAGAAAGAGAGCATACAATTATGTAAGATAATGTTGTCAAGTCAGACTAGTGAAAAAGGCTTTATCAATAATTTTGCTTAGAGTCTACCCTTTAACAGTTAATAGGCAACAAACTTCATCTGTGTAAGACCTAGGGAGAGAAAAAGGCAAATTTACCAACTATGGCTCACCAACATCTCAGAAAGAACTACTCTGTGGGTATATATTCTGAAAGAATAAGCATTAGCTTTTCTCTGAAATTCTTTTTGAGAAAGTTCAATGGTCATGAACCACGTCCAAGGACATTTTACAAGGAAAAACTTCTCTAAGAGGGCCCTCTAGTGGAACAAATCAGAATTGTTCACAGAATTTCTTGTAAACTATAAATAGGATGTTGCACACAAAATCAACAACAATTGATCAAATTCAACAATTGATCAAAATCAACAATTTCCTGTATGAAAAAAATTGGAGTTCTAGGTCTTATGGATTTCTACTAGAATATTAGTAAATAAAAACATTTCTACCTCAATTTTCCTCTACTGTAAATATAAGCATCACATTTCATAGCAATTTAACAGATTCAAATTTAAATATTAACTAAGTTTTAGTGCATATCACATAGAATACATATCTTAGAAATATGGAAAGAAAAGACAGTGATCTTGACTACTTAATATACAAGACTACAAGTTCTATTTCAATCAAATAGTAAAAACAAATGAAGTAATGGCGATAATACTACTGACTTGTTAAATGATCCCCCCTCGCCCCAAAAGAGATCTCCCTTAAATAAAAAAAAAGTCTGAAATCGTTTTGCAGGAGAGGTAAGCAGGTAGCCACAGAGGGCAATATTAGATGAAAGAACAGAATTTCTAAATTTAGTAGGAGGCTAAATACATTTAACAATTTCTAATTCTTATCACTAATTCTGATGTAAATCTATATTTTTTAAGGAAACTGTCTTTGTGCTAGACCGTGTATTTAAGCATCTTGATCTATGTTCAAGTGAATGAGGACGCCTGGGTGGCTCAGTCGGTTGAGCGTCCAACTTCGGCTCAGGTCATGATGTCACGGTCTGTGGGTTCGAGCCCCGTGTCAGGCTCTGTGCTGACAGCTCAGAGCCTGGAGCCTGCTTCAGATTCTGTGTCTCCCTCTCTCCGTCTTAAAGTCTGTCATTCTAGTGCATCTGTGGTAGTAGCTCATTATGACTTTAATTCACACTCTCTAGTGACTGACAAAGCTGAGCATCTTTCCCTGTGCTTATCTGCTATTTTCTTTAGTGGAGATCATGCTAAAACCGTTTGCCCATTTTCTGAGTAGGTTGTTAGTCTTCTTAGTATTGATAGTTGTATAAAAGTTCAGCGGTCAGCAATCTTTTTCTACACAGGGCCAGCAGGTAAGTATTTTAGGTGTTGAGGGCTTATATATAATCTTTTAAAAAAAAATGGAAAAACTATTAGCTTGTAAGGATTGTGTATAAGCAGATGTTAGGCTAGATATGGCCCCTGTGACAGCCCTTCATCTTGATACACTTCATTAGTTGTATGTGTTGCAAATATATTCTCCCCATTTGTAGCCTGCCCTTTAATAGCATCTACTGAAAAGCAAGTTAATTTTGAAGTAAAACTTCTGATTCCTTTTCCTTAACGTAGTTCATGCTTCTTGTGTTCCATTCTATTTTGCTAAAACTAAGATCACTAAGATTTCTTTTCTTGTCTCCAAAAAGCTTTTAGCTTTAGTTCTTACTTAAGTCTATGACCCATTTACATGTGGTATGAGGTAAGGGTTGTAGCTCATTTTTTGTATATGACTATTCTATTGTTCTAGCTCTATTTGTTAGACTATTCTTTCTCCATTGAATTGCCTTGATATTGCCTTGCCAAAAAACAACTGACTATATATGTGTGAATCTATTTCTGGATTCCCTATTCTGTTCCACTGAGCCATATGGGTCTATTTTTACCCCAATACAATGATGTCTTCATTACTGCAGCTTTCTTTATAAGAAGTCTTAAAATTAGGAAGGGTGAGTCATGGAACTTGTTCTTTTTCAAAGTTCTTCTAATAAGCTTGTCAATTTCTAAAAAAACCCTGCTGGGAATTTCATTAAATCTATAGATTTGGGAGAGAACTGACATTTTAACAAATCCTGATTCTATTATCCATGAACACAATGATTCTCTCCACATACTTACATCTTATTTTAACTTCAGCAAAATTTTGTACTTTTCAGTATACAGACAGGTCTTATAAATGTATCCCTAAGCATTTCATATTTTTGAAGCTATTAAACACAGTGTTGTTTTTAAACTTCGATTTCCAACTGTTCATTGCTAGTAGACGGAGCCACAACTGATTTTGAACTTCTGTATTGAACTTGTATTCCGCAACCTTGCTAAATGCACTAACAGAACTTACAGCATTTTTGTAAATTCTTTAACATTTTCCACAGAAATGATGTCTGTCTGAAATAGGTTTTTGTTTTTTCCTTATTGCATTGGCTAGAACAGTGTGGGACAGAGGTGAGTAGTGAGCATTTCCTTGTTTGCAATCAGTAGGAGAAAGCTTCCTTCCATTCCTTCGCCAAGGGTATGGTATCAGCTAACGGTTTGGGGTGAATGTCCTTCATAAGCTGGATAAAATGTCCTTCTATTAGATGCAGAAAGTTTCTATCATAAGAAGGATGCTAGATGTTGGCAAATATTTACTCTGTATACACTGAGATGATCATCTGGTTTTTGTGTATTGTCCACATAATGAACTACACTGATGACTTTCCAAATGTGAGATCAACTTTGTATACTTCTGGGATAAACTCATTTGGTTAGGATGTAATACTCTTTTACATGCTGTTGGATTTCATTTGCTAACTTTCTAAATCTGCTCACCTTTTTAAAAGAATTTTTGCATCTAAGGTTCATGAGTGATACTGGTCTGTAGTTTCCATTGTGTGGTTTTGATACTGGGGAATGCCAGCCTCATACAATGTGTTGAGAAGTATTCCCCTCCTCTTCAGGTAGAGTTGCTATTAATTCTTCAGTTACGTGCTTGGGCCTGGAGCTTTCTTTGTGGTAAGGTTTTTAAGTACAAATTTAATTTCTTTAGTAAAAAGAGGGCTATTCTAATTGCTCTTCAGGAACTTTTGATAGTTCATGGCTTCTAAAGTTTGCCCATTTCTTCTGAATTGTCAAATTTACTGCCAGAAAGTTGTTCACCATATTCTCCTGACACCCGCTTACCACATCTAAGAACTGCAGTGCTATGCTGGATCTCCCGCCGGGTTCCTTTTGCCTACATTGTGGCCCGGAAGCTCTCCCTGAAGTAAGCTGAGGGAGCCACAGGGCTCACCTCGCACTGTTCCTTCTCCCAAAATCACTGTCCTGTGCTGCCTGTTATCCAGTGTCTGCACATCACTGTTTCATATATTTGGTCCTATCTTTTAGTGGTTTAAAGTGACTGGGTACATTTGGCCCCTGCTATTTCATCATGGCCAAGAATGGAGGCTTTTTGGTTTTTATTGTGGAAAATTTCAACAATGTACGAAAGCACAGAGAACAGTATAATGAACCTTCATGTACCTATCGTCCAGCTTCAACAATTATCAACCCGTGACCAAGACTGTGTCATCCATGCTCCCTTCCTAAACAGCCCCCTTTCTGGAAGATTTTGAAGGAATTCCAACATTCTATTTCCTTCACATGCCTTTCTTAGAAAAAAAAAATATTGCAATTGCTTTGTTCAAATCGAGATCTAAATTATGTCCACACACTGTATTTGGTTAATGTTTTAAAATACTTTTTAACTTCTAGGTTCTCTATCTCCTTTTTCCTTTTTTTCTTAGATACTGCACTATCCAGTGAAGAAGGAACAATCCAATGCAGCCATTAAGCATTTAAAATGTGACTAGTGTGACTGAGAAACTAAATTTTTAGTTTAACTTAAAAACAAATACTCCAGCTACTAGAAAATGTTTAGTTAGAACAACTTGAGTATATACATTTACTTTTTTAACTATAAATTTCTTTTGAGGGGAGGGGAGAGGCAGAAGGAGAGAGCGAGACAGACAAAGAGAGAATCCAGCAGGGGCTCCACACTCCACACGGAGCCCAAAGCAGGGCTGGACCCCACTACCCTGGGATCATGACCTGAGCCGAAATCAAGAGTCAGATGCTCAACCGACTGAGTAACCCAAGTGCCCTTCAACTGTAACTTTTATAAAATCAAAATACAATCAAATATTTCTGATGACAATTTATCATCTAAATTGAGATGTGAGTATTAAATGGATTATTCTGAAGACTAAACTGGTAGTTTTAGGGTGGTGGTTCTGAAATGGGAGCCATTTTGTCCCCCAGGGTACATCTGGGCAATGTCTGGAGACACATTTGGTTGTCACAATGGAGTGGGGAGGGGTACACTACTGGCATCTAGAAAGTAAAGGCCAGGGATACTGGGTTTAAATTTCAACATCCTACAATGCACAGCACAGCTCCCACAGTAAGAATTTTCCAGTATAAAATGTTGACCGTGATGATGTGAACACACCCTGTTCCAGAGGCCTAATCAGAGTGGAATTTTTTCATAAAATAATTTCATATTATGTCTTTTCGTCAGCACATACATAAATATCTGGGTATTTTTCTGTGATGTCAGCAGCTAATGTGAGCCACGGATTCATAAGCAGCTGCAAGGGGGATATTCTAATACTCTCATTCCTTCTGCATTTATTATCTGAAATGCTTCTGTAAAGAGGCACTTCGACTTGTTTAACCAAGATAGTAGTTCACACAGGGGCACCTGGGTGGCTCGGTAGGTTGAGTGTCCAATTCTTGATTTTGGCTTAGGTCATGATGTTACAGTCATGGGACTGAGCTCAGAGTCGGGCTCCAAGCTGTGCGTGGAGTCTGCTTGGGATTCTCTCTCCCTCTCTCTCAAAAAAAAAAAAAAAAAAAAAATCACCTAGGAAGTTCTGGATAAATGCTTGATTCTTTCTTTGCCATTTTTCAAAATAATGAGCTAGTTCTCCAGTATCCTCCAAAGGTGACCAATATTATTTAAGTATCATTATGATTTCATAAATTTAGATATTTTTGAGCCTCTGTGATTTAAAAAAAAAAAAACCCCTTGGGCTCTTCATCTTCCTTTTTAAACCTTTCTGAATCCCTTTCTTTTTTATGTCATATTTATTTTCATGTCATATATGTATATATATATCTTTAGTGACATGATCTGTTTTATTATCTCCTTCCCCTTTTCTATCTTTTGGTATTTAGGAAAGTTTACACAAATACCTTATATAATACCCTTATGTCCTTTATATCTTTTTTAGAATACTGTCTGTTGGTTCCCACTGTAAGTAATACTGAAATTCTCCCTTACTTCCGTCTCTCAAAGTACCCACTTTGAAGTAATATCCTTTTATTTCCTTACAATTCCTATAGGACAATCAGGAAGTATATTCTATTTTACTTCTATTGTCTCCCTTCCCCCATTTTAGTGTTGTGTGTTAGCTACCCTGTCTGCCTTATAACCATATAAATACCAATTCTGCGGTCTCCCTAGTCTATCACTTCTCAGTACAAGTACTGAGTACTGAGTAGAAGTATAGGTCTACTTCTCAGTAAGCAGCGTGCTTCTGCACAGCAGTCTAGGCTAATTTGAGAGTTCGCCAAGCCTGGACCTCCACAGCACCATCGACCTTCCTAGAGTCAACAGTCGCCTTCAGCGGTTTTCAAACTGATCTGCAGAGCTTTCCACACCTAGTGGGGCCTCTTTCCTTTAGAAAGGAGAACCTGCTGGTGACCTCATTTTTGGCTTCTCTGAGCTTTCCCTCTGCTTAGCATGTACTTCCTGATACCACGCTAGCCTGCTGCTGACTTAATGTTACCTGCTGATATTCTGGAGTTCGCAGGTGTTGTGTAAGAAAGAATCAGGCCTTACTCCCTGGTTCTTGGGAAGGAGACTGTAAAGCCCTAGGAATTTTCTGAGTGATAGGAATGTCTTTGTTATTCACGAGGAGCTACACTTCTCCTTCAATCACACCTACACTCAGGCTTAGGAGATGACTCAAGATGGGGATAGACAATGCCAGAAGGACAAATCCTGTGGTTAGAGGGTTGGGGTTCTGAGTCCTACGACTGTCTTACCTTTTTTTTTTTAAAGGTTATTTATTTATTTTGACAGAGAGAGTGCAAGTGGGGGAGGGGCACAGAGAGGGGGACAGAAGACCCAAAGTGGGCTCCATGCTGACAGCAGAGAGCCTGATATGGGGCTCAAACCCACGAAGTGTGAGATCATGCCCTGAGCTAAAGTCAGAAGCCCAACCAGCGAAGCCACCCAGGCACCCCTGGACTTATTCTTGAGGCTTCCGGGGAAAGGGGCTAGAAACTGAAGTTGAGTCTTGCTGGAGACCGTGCCCTTACCTTGTCCAGTTGGACGCTAACTCTGGGTGGGTGGTGGGAGAGTGTACTGTGGACCAGCAACAGGGACACTCTGAAACTTAGTTTTGCTCTATACGCTGTCCATGGGCTTGTGGCTGCTATCCTAGCTGCGCTTCTATTTTCTGGAACAGGATTCGGAAGACTCAAAAGACGATGCCACTGTCACCATCATTTTGTTGCCAGTTCTTCCTGGGGATTTTCATGACCTTAGTGCATCACATTTCACCCTCTGCACGCTATTTTAATATTTATCATTTCACAGAATATTAACAGAAGATTAAATCACCAAAACTGTACACTAAGGCCACTCTCAGTGTTGATTATAACTCATCTGCAGTTGACTTTATGAGACGTACAAACCGTAATAAAAGCTACTAGTGGCTACATGGTGACAGAATGACTGAAGTTTTTATGGGTTAAGGGAACAGATAGGAGACTTTGCCTGTCAAGTGACTAAGATGCTCTCATTTCTCACATTACCACACCTCCTCCAATCAATAACGCAAGATGCATTGTACAGTGTTTCACACAGGGCTTCCTCATCAGCAGAATGCATTAAATTTGTAAATTAGAGAGCATATAACAAAATGCATATTTCAAATGATGATACAGGTTTTCAAACTGGTCTGAGGCTGGCACCCCATAATCAAAAACTAAAAGCAAAAATTGTACCTCTGTGAGACGGAGCTGTGATGAAGCAGCCATGTAATCTGATTCTAATTTGTTCTTCTCGGAGATCACTGTAGTATTTTGAAGAATTAAATCAACTTTTTGTATATGTAATGAGGTACAAATCTAGGAACAAAAACCCCTGAAAGTTTAATTTGTTTTACAACTAAGGAAAAAAAATATGAAGTTTTTTAAAAAATTACAAACCAGGAGAAAAATAACATTTTTCTAATCTGATACCTCAAAGAGTTCTTTTTACAACTATTTCTTACAAGAGACTTTTAAAATGTCTTTCTCTGTATTTAATTGAATCATCTGGAATAAAATAATTTAGCTTAATGAGTGCTTTTAACCAAATTATTGACCTATAACAAGAAATATCAAGCAAAGTTAAAACTGTCAATGGTAAAATCTTAGCAAGAGTTTTTTTAATCTATGTACTTATCTACCTGCCATAATAAAGTGACCAAAATTAAGAAAATGCCTTACCTTTACAAAGTTTGTTAATTCAGTAACAAGTTTTGCTTTTTGAACATTGATTTCCTTGATTTTGGTACTTGCTTTTCGCTCTTCCTCCTCAAGGTTGCAAGTATCCTGTTCCATCAGCTTTAAACTATATGAAACACATAATCGTAGAAATCGGAGTTAACACAAGGACTGCGCCCAGGTCTCCTGCCGTTTCATGGGCTTTTTATTTTTAGCAAAGCTACTCAGACATAAACTACTAGCTTCTGGACTAAACAATCATGTGACCATGCAGGATCAAAATGTATTTGTTGAGATATTATGTGCCCAGCACAGTTTAAGTAATGATGCCATAATGGTGTAGGATCTAGAGTCAAAAAGATGGATTTGAATCTCCTTTTGCCAATAATGAGCAGTGTAACTAGACAAGTTACTCTTCTGAACTTTAGTTTCCTTATCTATAAATTGCAAAAAATAATACTTCTCCTATAGGGCAATGGTGAAGATTTAAAAAAGGTAAAATATGCAACACACTTAGTATACTGCCTGGCCCTGAACTGATTGATAAATGTTATTTACTACTGTTATTAATGTTGTTTACACACAATCCCTCACCTTAAGGAGCTTAACTGGGAGATTTGATTAACAGATTAAAAATATATAGTAAAAGGGTAATACAACAATCCTAAAAATAATACTTTGTTATCTGAGATGAAACTAAGGATCAGAAATTAATGAAGTTACATAAGATCATGTATAGTACGTGGTAAGAGGTGTCTGACACCAAAGTCCAAGTACTTTCTACTCCGCTGCGTTGCCTCCAGGGCAAAAGTAAGGTAAAGGCAAGAACACACTTTGGAAGCAATAATAAACAAGGATGAACAAGTTCAGCAGGTGTGGCAGAGAGGGGCCTCAACAGAACATGGAAGAGAGTGTGGAGGAGGCTAGGGAGCTGAGGTGAAATAGGTCAAGTGACAGGAGACTGGGAAAATTTGAAAGTCAATCTAAAGGAAAGGAGTGTTGTAACTATAGGTGGCGGGGTGATGGGTATGAAAGGCCATTTCACTACAAAAAACAACATTATACAGAGAAAGTTTAGTTTTAGACCATGGGTCCGACAGAACGGTCAAACAGAAAAGGTTAAGTGTCTTATAGATGATTAAAGATAGAAATGATGCCAAAGGTGAAGGCTGAAAAGAGGCGTAGAGATGAAAAACCTGGGCAGCCAGACTAAATAATATCTTGCTTTAAGCAACCAAGGTACATTATTTGTCCAGTAATAGTTAATGGACAATTGCTTACTTAAAAAAAAAATTCTTTTAATGCATTTCATATATGATTCAATTTACAAATGTATTTAAAAACACATACTATATTAGGTCAAGGTAAACAGATAACTAAAGACAACGAATGGTCACTTACTATCAAAGATTGACTATGTCAGTTGTATCTAAATCTTTACAGAAAAAGTCATAAAAGAATAATCATAAAAAGGTCTGAGGCAGGACATGGGAAACACCTTTAAACTGGAAGCCATGTTCCTTTCCCCTAGAAAGAACCCCCCAATAGCTTTTATACCCCCTTCTATATTGTACTTTCTATAAAATATCCAAATACAAAACAAAATATATAGTCAGTTCTGAGAACAGTTGCAGGGACATTCACAGTAAGCTGGCAGTTATCTTTTAGGAAAAGACTTGTGAAGACTATTCACATCTTTTTATAGGATTCTGTGGAATCTGTGTCCATTAAGGCCAAGCAAACGTAATTCTACTTGTAATAAGGGAGATTACAATTGAAGGAGTACACACCCAGTTGCCCATTCTCTTCTGTGAAAATCAGCATATTCTCCTCCTTGCCTATTATTACTTTCAGAATCGGTGAGAAAGCGCATAGCCTAATAGCTTGGATTGATAATCTCCCTGCCTGTACCTTCCTCTCTCCTCTCCCACCAATCCAAATTCATTGGATAGAAGTCTAGGTCAGTGGTTCTCAAAGCGTGGTTCAGAGACCTCTGGGGATCCCTGAAACCATTTCAGGCGAATCATGAACCATTTTCACTGTTGTAAGATGATCTCAGTTGCCCTTTTCACTGTAGTGATATTTGTACTGATGGTACAACAGCAGTGGTGAATAAAAATGCAAGCACTCTAGAATGAATCTGGGTAGTAGCCCCACAGTGTACTTATAGTTAATAGATATTTTAAAATGCCAAATTCATATTCTTGATGACAGTAAAAATTAATTTTATTAAATCGTGTATTTTGAGTATGTTATTTTTTTAAAGTGTAATTGACCTAACGTTGTATTAGTTTCCGGTGTACAATGCAATGATTTGATATTTGTATACATTGCAAAATGATCACCACAAAAATCTTGTCAACGTTTGTCACCATAGTTGTAAGTTTTCTTTCTAGTAATGAACACTTTTAAGATCTACTCTCTCAGCCATTTTTAAATATGCAATACAGTATTATTACCCGTAGTCACATGCATGCCATACATTACATTCCCATGAGTTTTTATAACTGCAGGTGTGTACCTCTTGATGACCTTTACCCAAGTAATCAGCCCCCCAACACTCCTCCCCTCTGGCAACCAATCCCCTTTCTGTTATCTATGCATTGTTTTGTTTGTTCATTTGTTTTTTCAACTACAGGGCAATCAAATGGTATTTGTCTTTCTGACTTATTTCACTTAGCATAATACCCTCAAGTTCCACTTCTGTTGTCACAAAAGATTTCATTCTCTTATTTTTTTTAAACGCCCCCTTCTTTTTTTTCTTAACATTTATTTAATTATTTTTGAGAGACAGAGAAAGAGTGGGAGAGGAGCAGAGAAAGAGAGAGACAAAGAATCCGAAGCAGGTTCCAGGCTCTGAGCTGTCAGCACAGAGCCTGACGTGGGGCTTAAACTCATGGACTGTGAGATCATGGCCTGAGCTGAAGTCAGACGCTGAAACGACTGAGCTACCCAGGTGCCCCAAGATTTCATTCTTTTAATGGCTTAGTAATATTGCAGCGTGTGCACGTCTCTCACATCTTCTTTACCCATTCATCCATCAGTGGACACTTACGTCGCTTCCATGTCTTGGCTTTTGTAAATAATGCTGCAATGAACACAAAAGGTATCTTGTCAAATCCGTGCTTTCATTTCCTTGAATAAACAGCCCGAAGTGGAATTACGGGATCGTATGGTAGTTCTATTTTTAACTCATGTGCCTCTTGGTCATCTGTAGGTCTTTGAAAAAATGTCTATTCAGATCCTCTGCCCATCTGTTATAGATTGGTTTTTTTTGCTATTGACTTGAATGAGTTCTTTACAGATTTTAGATATTAAACCCTTATCCAATATATGATTTGCAAGTATCTTCTCCCATTCCATAGGTTGCTTTCTTGGTGTGTCGATGGTTTCCTTTACCGTGCAGAAGCTTTTTAGTTTGATACAGTCCCATTTGTTTATTTTCGCTTTGTTGCCGAGGCCTTTGAAGTTGATTCCAAAATAATTACTGCCAACATCCATCCATGTCAAGGAACTTACTGCCTGTCATTTTCCAGGAGCTTTATGATTTCTGGTCTTACATCCAAGTCTCTAACTCATTTTAAGTTGATTTTTCTGCATGGTGTAAGAGAGTGGTCCAGTTTTCCCAGCACCATGTATTGAAGAGACTACCCTTTCCTCATTGTATATTCTTACCTCTTTTGTCACAAATTAATTGACCATAGATACATGGGTTTATTTCTGGGCTCTCTGTTCTGTTGTAATGATCTATGTGTATTTATGTCAATACCCTAACTGTTTTAATATAGCTTTGTGATATAATTTGAAATCAGGGAATGTCATGCCTTCAGGTTTATTTTTTCTTAAGATTGCTTTAGTTATTTGGTATCTTTTATGGTCCCCAAAATTTTTAGGAGTTGTTCTAATTCTGAAAAATGCCACTGGAATTTGGAAATGAATGGGACTTGCACTGAATCTACAGACGGCTATGGGAAATATGGACATTTAAACAATCTTCTGATCCATGAGCACAGAATTACTAATAATACTAATAATAATTACTAATTATTTATGTCCTATTCAGTTTATTTCCTCAATGTGTTACAGTGTTCACTATACAGGTCTTCTACCTCATTGATCAAAGTTACTCCTTTGCATTTGCGTTTTCATTTCCTTTTGTAAATGGGGCTGTTTTTTTCTTTTTTTTTTTTTTAATTTTTAATGTTTTTTGTTACCTATATTTGAAAGAGAGACACACTGTGAGCAGGGAAGGGGCAGAGAGGGAGACACAGAATCTGAAGCAGGCTCCAGGCTCATAGCTGTCAGTATGCAGGGCTCGAACCCACCAACCATGAGATCATGACCTGAGCTGAAGTGAAGATGCTTAACCGACTGAGCCACCCAGGTGCCCTGGGACTGTTTTCTTAATTCACCTTTCAGAGTACCTTGTTAGTATATAAAAATAGAACAGATTTTTGTATGGTGATTTTGTACCCTGCAACTTTATCGAAGTTGTTGATTAGTTCTACCAGTCTGTTTTGGTAGAGAAAGGTTTAGGGTTTTCTATGTAAAATCCTGTCACTCACAAATAGTGACAGTTTTACTTCTTTTGCTTTTTCTCTCTTGCCTAATTGCTCTAGCTAGGCTTGCTTGCTTTTTTTCAAGCAGAGGGACAGATTTTTTTTTTTTTTTTTAGAGAGCACAGGAGGGGGAGAGAGGCAGAGAATCTCAAGCAGGCTCCACATTCAACGCAGTGCCCAACGTGGGGCTCAATCTCACAACCGTGAGATCATGACCTGAGCTAAAAATCAAGAGTCTGATGCTTAACCGACTGAGTTACCCAGGTGCCCCAAGCACTTCTAATACTATGCTGAATAAAAGTGCACAGAGTGGGCCTCCTGGCCTTGATCCTGATATTAAAGGAAAAGACTTTAGCTTTTTACTGTTGAATATGAGGTTAGCTATACACTTGTCATATACAGTCCTTACTATAATTTCTGACACTAATTACTGTTCTATCCTTATCTGGAAAAGGAGAGGGAGAGAGAAAGGGCCTACTGAGTCTACTAGACTACCTTCATGGCATTATTGTAAGCAAACCAAACATGACAGTGATGTGTCCTCTAACACCTGAAAACAGGCACAGAACCACTAAATTACTAATATTGTTGGTGCCTTTCTGATGACTGAAGATCATGTTTCACAGCTGAGCTTGACATTCGGCAATGCACTTTTCTCCATCGAAAAATAGATGGGCAAGTAGAACACTGTCAGAATTGGCTATGGCCCCAAGATCATCTCCTGTTGGCTGGTATTTAATGTGAATTTGGAGCAATAGGCAGCATTTTCCCTGCTAACTAATTCCAGGAACTAGAACATTCAACACTGCTTCTTGTGAAGCTGCCAGGACTTCTCCTAGCTTCAGACCATCTGAGCAACTCTTGATGGCCAATCCCCTCCTTCCTGGAGGTCAGAAGAGGCATATGTGCTACCGTGGGTGAACCTTAGAAGAACAGGTCAAACTGTCAGTCCTGTGCCGACTCAGATATTGCTGTTGCTGAGACTGGTATTGCTGGTAATGTGATCGTGGGGAAAGTGCTCTGTTGTAGTGGAAAAGCAGCAGAGAGGATATGCTGATTTCAAGGATGCTCCCTGAGGATCCTTCAAGTCTGTAAAAACTGCTGCAGTAGTTGGGTGAGCTGAGCCGGAGATTCCTGGGAACTGTGCTGCATGACTGACAAAGTCTGTGGCTGCGGCTGCTGCTGTGTAGCCAAAGTAGGGCAGGCAGTCACCACCTGACCCGTAAGCATAGTGCTAGGTACCAAGATGGCCCCATAAGCTACAGGAGCAGTTAGTAATTTAATCTCTAATCACAAACTGCTGACCTTGAGAAAATCTTGTCTGTCCTGAGTGAATGCAGTTACTGCAGCACTCTGGGTACGGTTTTGTGGCATACTAGGTGGAATGGGGACCATGCTTCTAGCTACGAAATCATAATAGTGTCCATACAGTGGGGCTGTAAGAGTGCTGTGACTGGAAAGAGGTGTTTACGGTCTGTGCCAGCTCAGTATATTCTGTTGACTCTGACGATGTACTTTTTAAAGGCTGCTGTCGTGTCCTATGCAGAGTGGAGCCAATGTGTCCAGTATTCATTCCACTTTGATTTTGGTTAAACAACCTGGTCATTAATATTTATAGATACAAGTTGCAAGATGTTAGATGAATTCAGAAGAAAGCTGAACAGAATCAATATTCAACCCAGGGGCTGATCACTTTAAAACAAACAAAAAAAAAAAAACTGCAGCCCTTGGGGCGCCTGGGTGGCTCATTTGGTCGAGTGTTCCGCTCTTGATTTTGGCTCAGGTCGTGGTCCCAGTGTTGTGGGACTGACCCCCGCCTCGGGCTCTGCACTTAATGTGAAGCCTGCTTAAGATTCTCTCTCTCCCTTATACCTCTCCCCTGCTCACTCTCTAAAATTAAAAATTAAAAAAAAAAAAAATCTTCAGCCCTTAACCATGGACCATTTGAAGCTGTTCTTGAATTTTTCTTTTCTTATATCTTCTTCTGGCTGATGAATATTTGCCTCTATCATCCAAGTCTGTTGCTCTGATTGGTCTCTCTAGATGCTGCATGGCTCATAACTGAGCTAAAAACTGACACTGAGACATGTTTTAAGGAACTGGTACAGGTGCAGCTTAAGACATCAAGCTGTATTAATGACTGAACAACAGATGGGGAATTTATGGACTAAACAATCACCTCCTTTGTGTCATCTTTTTAGGAGCTAGTACATACTGTCTGGGAGGAGTGCAACTATCTGCTGGGTCTTGGTTGGTGTTGAGGAATGGTCTGAGACTGCTGCGTGAGATAATTTTTTTGATCTCTGGAAGGAAGCAGAAGGGGCTGGGCTATGATCACACCTTTCCAATACTTCGTTGAGACTGGGTCTATAGGATTATCAGACCCAGAATCTTGGCCTTTGTCAGCAGTTGTCTCAGAAAGAGACTCTTCAATGCCAAGTACTCATCTTCCAGTCCCACCTACTGAGTTAATTTACTATGGTGTGACTACCAACAACAAACTCTGGCCTTGAATTTCACTGATGATAAACGATATGATGACTGTGAAGCCAAATCCACTGTGGACCTTTGATCAGTGAGCTATAGCCACATGACTTGCCTTTCCCAGACTGCATTAGGTGCTCATGACATTTTTGCCAAATGTTCTAGACCATCCACATGATGTAATCCTACCCTGATGTCCAGAGAACTTCAAATGGCAAATGCTCTATCACAGGTAATTCCTTGTAACCTAGAAATAGAATTCTAAACTACGTCTAGATGTCTAAAACTCTTCATTAGGCTCTTCAACAGTACACATCCTTGATGAACTGAGGTGTAGCTCATCTGACAGTAGCTACAATACAATCTCAATCATCATGAGGCCTATGACAGCTTGTATAGTTCCTTCAAAACCCTTCCATGGTGAAGTGTTTAATGATTTGAAATTTCCTATAAATTCCACATATTCATAAGTGTATTACTCCTTTGGGTCTACTGTTCCTCAAAGCATATGAAAAGAGAATTCTAACTGATTTTAAATATTCAGGCATTAATGAATCACTTTCAAGCAGATGGGTACAGAGTATTTTATAAACCAGTGAACGTTCCCTCTCTGAGATAAAATACTTTGATTCATAACATCAGATGGTACACATTAAAGTGATGAAGTTACATACTCTCAGACACAAATAATATGCTCCCATCTATCAGGGATGCTTGAAAATGAAACACCAAGAGCCTTGAACATTGACTGTGTAAATTCTTCGCTACTGAGGAATGCAGGTTTCCAGTACTGTCAAATGTCACTGGCATCTGACTGTAAAGTGATTTGTTTTCAATTAAAAAAAAAAAAAAATCAATGCTCTTCTGCAGAAGAGATTTCCTCTTGTGCTCATGTGGAACTCTCTGGGCTTCCTGGATCTGGATGTCTATTCCTTCCTGAGGTTAGGGAACTTCTTAGTTATTTATTTCTTCAAATATGTTTTTCTGCTCTTTTCTCTCTTTATGCTTCTGGGACTCATATAATGCAAAAGTTACTCTGCTTGATGTTGTCCCTTAAGCTATTTTTACTTTTTAAAATTATTTCTTTTTTGCTATTGTTTTTGGGTGAATTCTACTACCTTGTCTCCCACATTACTGATTTTTCTTCTGCTTCATCTAGTCTGTTGCTGGAATCCCTCCAGTGTATTTTTTGTTTCAGTTACTGTGTTCGTCAGCATTGTGAAGTCTGTGTGGGACTTTATTTGTATTTCTCCTTAGCGAAGTTCTTGCTGTATTCATTCCTCTTGTTTTAGGACCATTACTTTGAATTCTTTTTTAGGTAAACTATCACCATTTCATAATGGTTCTTGTTCTGGTGTTTTATCTTGTTCTTTCATTTGGAACACACTCTTTCGTCTCTTCATTTGGCTTGATTCTGTGTTGATTTCTTTTTTTTTTTTTTCTTTTTTGGTCCTGTGTTGATTTCTAAGCAGCAGATGAAACAACCTTCAACCCTCTCAAGCTTCAACAAGTCTTGAACTGGCCTCACGGAGATGAACCCTGTCATTCAACTGTGCTTAGCTCTTGGTTGTCACATGAACCTTTGTGGTCTAAGCAGCCTGATTTATCCTCGATACAGCCCAGTTGCTGAGGGACTGCCAAGCGCTGTGAGTGTTCCAGAGGATGGGATCTCAGTCTGCCCCTAGTTTCGGGCTGAACAGAAGCTAGAATAGAAGCCAGAACTTCAGGCAGCAGCTTTTAAGCTATGCAAATATATATAGAGAGAGTCCTACGGGACCACAACCATAAACCCTGTTGGCTTACACACCACACAATCTGGAGGGGTCTCCTCGGAAACTGCTGCAAAAATGAGGGCTCCAGAGGAGCCCTTTCTCGGAGGTACTGATGGGCTGTGGCAAGGCCAACACACTGTATGACAGAGATGACATCTCCTAGACCATGTTGCCTGAGGACAATTCTGTAGCCTCTAGATGTGTGGTAGTCCTGGAGCCCCTGAAGCTGTGGTTCTAGGACGAAGAGGTCTTTTCCACAGGAAGACTGGAGAGTGTTTCTGATTGCTGTCTATGCAGGGCCATGGGATAGTAACTTGCCAAGAACTCTCTCTGATCATTTCAGAACCTTGGCCACCCAGCTCTGGCGGGGATGTGGGCATGGCATACACCGACCAGTGCCAGCAGATTACAGGCAGAGTGCAAAAATGGTGCCCACCAGTGCCTCTGTCCCAGGAGGAATTTCCATTAGGCTCCTGCCTCTTGGGTGGATACTTTAAGATTAGCAAATGAATCTCCTTCACATATGGTCTGACTACTTTTCAAACAGTTACTTTGCCCAGGGTCCTGTAGTCTTTGAATGAGCTCTTTAAGAGCAAAACCTGTATTCTCTACTGCTGTACCTTTCTCCTAGATATAAGCCCCCTTGGTTTCCAAAGCCAGATGTTTTGGGGACTCATCTCTCTGGTGCAGGTCCCAAGGGTTGGGGTGCCTGCTGTAGGCATAAACTCCTCAGGGAAGAGCTCCATATTTGTGATATGGATCACAACACTACCCGAGTATTGGTCACCACACTAGGGGCGGGGTTTTGAGTGAGACCCTATCTCTGTAGTTCCTACCCGCCTTGATGTGGACCTTACATCCCTTGTTACAGAAGAGCAGTTCAGCTAGTTTTCTGATCTTTTTCAGAGCAAACTGTTTCATATGTAGCAGTTGATGTGCTGTGTCTGTGGCAGGGGGGGAATTCAGTATCTCCCTATGCTGCCATCTTGAACCACCTCCCCATGGTAACTGACTACATACACCTTTATAATAGCGTGATGAAGTATAGAGTACACAGTACTTCTAACGTATACCAAAGTATGATGGCGGCCTCAAGGAAAAGCATTTGTGTGACTGAGTTGGGAGCTAGACTACTTTTTTCATGAAATACCAGTTTTTCTTGAAAGAATAACAGACAAACTATGGTTAGACTCAGGTATCTGGCAGACTGTTCCTCCCAACCCAAAGTGAATGAAGTGAGCCTATCACTTCAAGAAAAATAACTGATAAAATTTGCCCCCAATGATAAAATTCAACTTTCAAGTGAAAAGTAGAATTTGGAAAATCTACTGTAAGCTTGACAGCTACCACTGTAAGCTTGATAGCTTCCCAATTCTTAAAGATCCTTCTGATGGGATAGGAAATTAACATAATTATTTTCTTTACACAATGAAATGTCAATATTTGAGAGACCTATAAATGACCAATGCATGATGGAACAAGATCACTGGGTAAAAGATCCAGTTACAATACAATGAGTTTTAACATAAGAATAATCTACCTCACTAATTGCAGACTCCACAGTGCAAATGAACTTTAACAAACCACAATCTTGGCAGGTTTTGATGCAATATTAAACAAGACGATATAGGTAACTATCTGAAAATTCTATCAATCTACTTCAAATCAACCTCTCACAATAGACTGAAAGTAAAAGCAGATATGAAATAAACAAGTAACTTTATCAAAAGAGGTTGATAAAAATGTAAAACAATGCCACTCTTCTTGCTAAATGTATTTTGTTTGAAAAACAGTGGTTTTCATAAATATTTTAAACATTCTGTTTTAATTACTAATGTGGTATAAATATCACTAGATATATAAGTGAAACTTCCTCAGGGTCCTCAATAACTTTTAAGCATGGGAAGAGGTCCAGCGGTCAAAACAGTTGATCAAAGGACAGAAGAACAGCACTTAAAATTCACCAACCTTTGCCCTACAATTTTATTTTGGGCAGTAGGATTAAAGTTTGAGGGAAATTATTACAAAACGTGTTTTTGGGAATTGCATCAGCCTTACAGGGTACAGACATACCTCAGAAATATTGCAGATTTGGTTCCAGACCACTGCAATAAAGCAGGTCAAAAGAATTTTGTGGTTTCCCAATGCGTGTAAGAGTCATGCTTACACTATGCTATAGTCTATTTAGTGGGCCACAGCGTTGTATCTAAAAACAATGTACGTACCTTAATTAAAGAATACTTTGCTGCTTAAGAATGCTAAGTTATCTGAGATTTCAGAGTCCTAATCACTGATCACAGATCACAACACATAATCAAATAGTTTGAAATAATGTGAGAATCGCCAAAATGTGACACAGAGGCACAACATAAACAAAAGCTACTGGAAAAATGGTGCCAACAGACTTGCTTGACACAGGGTTGCCAGACCTTCAATTTGTAAACAAAACGAAAGAAAACAACGCAGTATCTGCAAAGCGCAATAAAACGAGGTATGCCTATGTAACTCCTAATAGCCTCGCAGTGCTTTGTGCCCGCCCCCTCTACCCAAAGGGGCTGAATGGTACCTTCCTAGTTTGGAACTAATTTTTTGCTCCAGTTGTCTTTTCTTGGTTTTCCTTTCAAGAAGCTCCTTCTTCTTCTGTCTAAGTTCATTGTCTTTGTGTTCTAGATGCTTGTTTCTCTCATACAGGGCAATCAGCCCTGCTTCCACGGCTTGCAGTTTTCTATTAATTTCCTACGAGATATTCAAAATTATTTTAAAAACAGATCTACTTAAAGTATTACAAATCCAGTTTATATTTTCTAATACAGTACTCAAAATAACCAACCTTTAGCTGTTCTTCTAAGTGTCTTCTTTGCTCTAGGTCCACGGTGACTGTGAGAAACTGGGCTACTTTCAGGGATGTGTTGCTAGAAATAACTTTGTTTGAATAAAAGGAAGTTTTCACTACGTACTTTTCTTCTGCTGTGTACATTTGTTTTAACCGGGTTTCTTGTATTACCTGTCAAACAATGTCAAACAAGTATTAGTGCACATGTAATAGTAATTAAATATTTTTAAAAGGATTAAACCATTGAAAACACAGACCAAGTCCATTTTAGAAGATCAAAATATATTTTCTTTTCTTTTTTTTTAACTTATCCAGGTACATCTCTAAAAAGGTGGCTGATACACTTCAGATTATTATTATGGAAAACACTGAAGAAGAGAGAAGGGAGAAAACCAAAACATCTGTAGCAAAGGTGGCTACGTTTCTACCTGACTTTACAATCTCTCCTATGTAAGTGTCCTTTTGGAGTTTTGCTGGGTCTATGGAGGAGATACAAGGAACCAGCTGCCCGAGAGACAAAACTGTGGGGAGCTCAAGTAAATCATTTACTCTCACCTTCCCTCAGTTCTACTGTTCAGAGACACATGATCATATTCAATTCCTGTATATTTGGAAGAATACTTAAATGGAAACACTTTACTTCAAACTTTTTCTTTGCATTTTTTGGAGATCTTCTCTCTCAAGAACTTATACAAAAAGTTTCGTAAACTAAAGCACGTTCTAAACACAAAAATGTTACTATATTTCTGTATATTAGTTAAGAATAGTAGTACAGTTTTTTCAGATCTCTGCAGCCTCACCACCAATACTCTTGTGGCTTGCTTCTAACCAGAAGTTTATAGTCTAAGTAAAGAAATAAGACATACTTAAGCACACTTAGTTCAACAAGGTATAACGTGGCATCTATAAACTGCTGAATACTCTGGAATGAAAGGAAAGCCTAGAAGAAGTTAGCCTACTCTAGTTCTAATGAATTTAAATTGATAGAGATGGTGAGGGAAGGGCACTCCCAGCAAAAAGGACATCCTGAGTTAAGGCTGGCAGGAGATCCTTTAACCAAAGGGGAGAGTCCTGGAAATTAGAAAAATTCCATGTATGGTCTTATCCTGTTTTCATAAGATAGAAAAGAGGTGTACCCACATGCAGAGTTCTAGTATTCATTTCCCCAAATACTTCCCAGGATGTAATTTTTAACCAAAGACACGGGCAACTTACTATAATTAGCTTGGTGGGGTGTCCCTGCCCCCTGGCAAAATGCATTGGTAATGAGCCTTCATTTCTTATCTGCTGTCAGTAAAGTACAAAGAGTCCCTATATTACAAATAAATTGTCCTAGGGATACTGGTACATGAAGTGTTAAAATTTTAAAACATATTTTTAAATAAACCCAATGTAACAAATAGTAGTTAGGTCTCTAACTGGGTCCTAGATACTTACAAGCAAAAATATGCAACCTGGTGTTATGAAAAAAACCTGTTTTGGATGAAGAGATTTCTCTCCTGTTTCTGTCTGTAACAGAAGCAATGAATGTATTTTGGAGTCTTGGAGATTTATATGAGGAGTAGAGAACTCCCAGCAGCATTAGCAGAATATGGGAGCTATGAGTTTGTGTGCTATGCTAGCCAGGAAAATGAGATCCTAAAATGGAGGTCATTCATATAGAAGATAATATTTTTTTTAAGTTTATTTAGTTTTGTGAGAGAGAGACAGAACGAGTTGGGGAGGGACACAGAGAGAGTAGACAGAGATGCCCAAGCAGGTTCTGTGTACTGACAGAGCAGAGGGCAATGTGGAACTTGAACTCACAAACCGTGAGCTCATGACCTGAGCCAAAATCAGGAGTCAGATGCTTAACTGACTGAGCCACCCAGGCGACCCTCATATATGAAATAATCTTAAGCAGCAGCTTAAAGAAAGAAAGGGCTTACTGAAACAGTTCTCTATCCCAGCCTATCATCCTAAAGTGTAATTTATCTGAAAAATAATCTAGAATACAAGAACTTAAATGACAAAACCATTAATATAATGTCTCAACATAGGTTTGTCAAGCAGGGAAAAAATGAGGTAAGAGTGACAGGTGTCTCTTTACAGGCCTCAGCTTTCTTCAATAAATACAGATCTAGAGTATTTACTCTAGGGGCCTCCACATCACATCTGTCATGAAGTATTAGTCAACAGTTTTCTGTTTTATTAAAAATGTTTTGTGTTGTATTAAAAATGTAAATACAAAGAATTTCTGTGTGGTTAAAAACAACAGAATGACCTACTTCTTGAATATGCTAAGAAGTTTTTTTTTTTTTAATTTTTTTTTTAATATTTATTTTTGAGAGAGAAAGAGAGCGCGTGAGAGCATGCACACATGGGGGAGGGGCAGAGAGCAAGGGAGACAGAGAATCGGAAGCAGGCTCCAGGCTCCAAGCTGTCAGCACAGAGCCCAACAAGGGGCTCAAACTCACGAACAGCAAGATCGTGACCTGAGCCCAAGTCGGGCGCTTAACCGACTGAGCCACCCAGGTGCCCCAAGAAGTTTGAACAAAACAAGGTTTGGGTACTGATTCAGTACTTCCTTACCCGTTCAATTTTTTCTCTGGTCCTTTCAGTTCCTACAGGAACTTCATGAATATGATAATGGCAGCAAAGAAAGCTCATGACGGGATCAGGTGCATCAAATAACTCTCGCAAGTAAGAGAAAAACCCATACTGTCTGAAACGAAAAGCACTTCTTAGATTTTTCTTCTTAAAAATCATTTACAGAAATCTGACAGTCGACAAGTGGCAAATAAACAAAATGTAATTTAATGATAGTACAGAAAAAGTTTTTCTTGGTGTCTTTTAAAATCACTTAAGTGATTAAGACTTGTCAGAAAAGTTTATTAATATATTCATGATTACAAACTATTTTAATCTTTTTTGTTTCTTCCATTGTGTTTACATTTAGAATGTCTACTTACATCCAGAGTTAATTACTTATAGCTGTTCTATAATTGCAAATTTTCCATTTAGTCCTTCTGGAATTATTTCTGCGTTATGAAGTGATGATTTGTTTTATTTTCCCAATACCTAACCAACTATTTTAGGATCTTTTAGTAAACAGTCCAATATTATTGCACTGATTTGAAACATCACCATCATATAGTAAGTATTCCATGGTTTGTCTGTTCTTAGATATTTCCTTATTTTAGACTTAAGTAGAGATCCTAAAAAGGAATAATACAGCCTATAACATCCATATTTATGTGAGAGATAATTAAAATATATATAAGAGCTGAACATGGTTATTCAATATTCAAAGTAACAGGTTAGTTCTAATAATATTTTTAAGACTTACTTGAGGTCATTCAGAGATCTTGAAGGGGCTTTATCTGCATATGAACTCTTGGGAGCAATAACAGCATTTACTCTTAATTTTTTATTGTCACGAATCTGAATATAAGGAAAAGAAAATATTTTAATTACCATATACTATCAATCAAAATGATTTTTTAAGTTACATTCCTCCTGGCATCCATGGGATGATCAGAAGCTGGATATTTAATGGTACTTACTTTTTTTTTTTTTTTAAGTTTATTTATTTTAAGAGAGTGAGCATGGGAAGGGCAGAGAGAGAGAGAGAATCCTAAGCAGGCTCTGCACTGTCAGTGCAGAGCCTGATACAGGGCTTGAACTCATGAACCGCAAGATCATGACCTGAGCAGAAACCAAGAGTCAGAGGCTTAACTGACCGAGCCACTCAGGTGCCCCTTTAATGGTACTTACAAGAATTTTTTAGTGTGAAAGTGGTTATTACACTTCCATGTTTTTAAACAAAGAGTTTATCAGTGAAAATAGTGAAAGAGATATGCTCTAACAGATAAGCAGTAATACTAAAACTCATTCAGACACAGGAAGAATGGAACAGGCATTTCCCAAATCCTTTTTATGATTCCAGCATAATCCTGACACCAACACCTGACAAAAACAATATCCCTCATGAATACATATGCAAAAAGCCTCTACAAAATATTAGTACACCGAATCCATTAATGTAAGAATAGTACACCTGACCAAGTAGAGTTTATCCCAGAAATTCTAGATGTAACATTCAAAACTCAATCTAATTATATCAATGGACTAAAGTACAAAAGCCATATGACCATCCCAGCAGATACAGAAAAATATGATAAAAAATTCTCAGCAAACTAGAAATAGAAGGAAACTTCCTTAACCTGATAAAGGGTGTCTATGATAGATGTATAGCAGACATAATACTTATACACAGTATTGGAAATGGTACTCTAGTAGATAGGAGTACAGGAGGCAGTTAAATACATTTCACAATTTAAAATACAAAGTCATACATGTATGAGGGAGTTCTGGTCCTGTTGAGGAGAAGTTATGGAAAGTTAATTATCACAGCACACACACAAAAATACAGGTCAAAGTTTTAGGAACCCACGTTACATTATCGATATGAGATTCAAATCCTTAGCACAGACGAAGCATTGAGTTTTTGACTCAAAAAAGGTATTCAGTGTAGGCTAAGCTGGTCATTTCCAACAGAAAGCATCTAATTACACCCGACGGAATGCCCTTTGCAGTGTGTCCTCCACTTGTAATCCAAATGCCCTACTTCTCACACTGGACCAAAAACTCACTGGTTAAGCTTAAAGAATTCTAAACTACACAAATGTCTAACTTCTGGGAGTCCATTCTATAATTTGATACATGCGACTTCTCATCCAGTTACCATATATTCCCATTCCCTGCCAACTCCCAAACCAGGAGGGCACTTCGATAAAAGCCAAAGAAAGTAAGGGATTCTTTCCAATCACTAGTGTACCACACAAATAGAGGACCACTGCAGCTGATTCAGGATCCTGTCCTCGCTCACACTTGTAGCGAAAGTTTAACCAAAACAAAATCTAAACATAATCTTTAGGGCTTTTAAAAGAAGCAGAAGGTGTATGTAAAAGGAAAGAAATCTTACCATAGCAAATAACAGCTAACAATATATGTTTTATAGATAACCATAACCCGGGTGGCTCAGGCAGTTAAGCATCTGACTTCGGCTCAGGTCATTTCACATCTTGTGAGTTCGAGCCCCATGTCAGGCTCTATGCTGACAGTTGGGAGCCTGGAGCCTGCTTCAGATTCTCTGTCTCCCCGTCTTTCTACCCCTCCCCTGCTTGCACTCTCTCTCTCTTTCAAAAATAAACACTAAAAAAATTACTTACAGATACCCATATATAATAAAAATATTTGCAAGCACTGTTCTAAATACTTTTCCATTTATTAATAGAATTAATCCTCACAACCATCTTGTAGATAATGGATCTGCATTTTACAGATGAGGAAATTATGGCATAAAACATACAGGAAACTTGACCAATTTAGTAGCAAAGCCAGAATTCAAATCTTGGCAACCTACCTGTATGTAGGTCTATGCTTCTAACTACTAAGTCATCCACATTGCCTTTTAGTGCCTTAGATTCTCAGTGGTGTTTCTGTAGCCAGATACAGAATTCTCATCCTTTTTGAAGAGGTTTTATTGAAAGCAACAACATATTGATTCCCATGCTCCCCGCCAAAGAAAAACCGAGTTCATTCCAATACATTTCCAAAAAGAATTTCTAAGGCCAAAGGCCCTTCATTACATTTTTTTCTCTTAAAAGAGCGTGACAGAATTATTTTTATGAATTCCAAATAACTTCAAAACACGTTTCAGGTGGAATTATGGGCTGTTTTTTCTCTTGCAAAACAAATTCATTCCCCAGTAATGACACAGATTAAAAAAGAAATTAACAAAATTGAATGATTTTACACAAGAGTTACTGCTGGTATTAGTCACTATTTTTGTTGTAGTTTGAATTTAAAAACGTAAGCACTAGAGGGTAAGCACCAGATGAATCAAAGTATTATGATGGTTACTTGCCTCTTTGAGGAAAACCTCCATATCTTCTTGACTTTCAAATACAAAAGCTCTTAAGTCATTTGATGAAATATGATTTTCAATATATTTGGCATTTTTATTATCTTTCATATTGATCTAAACAAAATGAAAAGAAAATATAAGTTGATTTTCATGAAATCCAAACTGATTGCAAGAACATTAGTTTTACTTAGATGTATTTAGTCAGATTAAATACTTCAGGGAAAAAAATGAAAAACACTTTGTACTGAGACAACATTTCAACACCTCTATAAGTTAGTACCCAGAAACATTCAATACATAGTAAAACAAAAGCCAACACTCGAATGAGTACCTGAAGCTTATCAATTTGATACTATTCAAGAAATAATGAAGTTCCTTTCTAGTCCACTCATTAAAAACCTCTGAAATAGGCTTAGATTGTAATCTAAGAGTATAAACATTTCTCCTCTATCCCCACACTTTTAGTATTTTTCTTCTTAATCTTCAAGAGGAATTCATACTATACACGGCAATAACCAATCAGTTCAAAAACACAATGAAAAAAAAAAACTTGCTCTGAATGAATTTTAACAGTGTTTGCAAGAGAAATCCTAGGCTTGTACCACCAGAACAGAAACTTTAAGATTTATTTTTAAAATATTAACAAATCAGGCACTTCTGCATGTGACACTCAATGCTATGGAAAATACTAAGATTGGTCAAGAAAACAGATTGTTTCAAAAAGACTACGCTATTATTTTTTGCAGATGGTAAGTATGTTGAAAAGCAGAACACAAGATAAAGCTCTATAACAGAGATGCATAAAAAGTGCTATCTACGGAATTTTGGGAGCTGGGATAGATTACCTTCAGCAGATGGAAATCAGTGTACTTGAAAAAATAAAGATTTATGAAAGAAAAAGTATATGTACTATATATAAAATATAGCATACTAGTTAAGAGCTAAGTCTCTGGGGTCAGACAGATGTTGCTTCAAATCAGGTACAACTTAAATTTCTGAAAATTTTAGTTTTTTACCAAAATGGGTATAGCAAAATAGTCTGTATCTCAGGAATAAAAGGATTAAGACAGAAAAAAAAATTTAGTGCAATGCTTATCATGTAAATGTTGGCAAATATTAGTATTTTAAATTATAAAATATCAATTAGCATAAGAATGGGAAAACTGATAGACGAACAAAAAAATTAATACCATCACCAGGACATAGACACTATACCAAGTTAGTGTTTACTGTTTCACAATATTTTTTGGTACCAAATTACTTCATTAGAAGGAATGGTATAAATGAAAGAAAATTTAAGTGGGCATTAGCTATAACTTTTAGAAAGTGTTAAAGTAACCCCAATATGACTGCTGGAAGTCACCTTTTTAAAATAGTTGTGGATAAGCCAGCCTAAGACTCAGCTCTCCTTATCACTCTCTCCTGTAACAGATGTCACATCTTTGGGCCTCCGTCTTGTGTGAGTTGGTTACGTGGTCATTGATTTCTTTGAAGAATTTCACTTGTTCATTGAGACAGTGAGTATCAAAATTAAGTCACACAGGTGGGGGGTTATTTCTATCCCCGCCCAGTTGGGGCACTTCCAGGAGTGACTAAATCACACGTTTCTCCCCAGGTAGAATGCAAACTGCATTGCACTCATTCTGGCCTCGTGACATCCTGAAGGAAGATTTCATCACGTTGTCACTAGCTTCTTTGGTAAAGAAGATACCTGGCTAAGTTCTTCAAGGCCACGTCTTTGCGACATAGTAAAGACACAGAGAGGTAGACAGAGGAGGCACAGCACTCCAAGGTGATGTGGTGGCTGATGGCAGACTTGTGTTTCAGCTCTTTAAAATGCACTCTTTTTCAGGGTGCCTGCGTGGCTCAGTCAGCTAAGTATCTGACTTCAGCTCAGGTCATGATCTCGGGGCTGGTGGGCTTGAGCCCCTCATTGGGCTCTATACTGACAGCTCAGAAGGTGGAGCGTGCTTCAGATTCTATGTCTCCTCCCTCTCTCTCTCTCTGCCCCTCCCCAGTTCAAGCTCTGTCTTTCTCTCTCTCTCAAAAACAAGTAAACATTAAAAAACTAAAATCTTTCTATACATCCTATCTTATAACCTGCTTTATAATTCATTAATAAGTCATAAATGTCCTTTTATATCAAGAGACCTAGAATGACATTTTTAATGGCTGCATAGTATTCCATTCAATTGATGTACAGTAATTTGCATGACCAAACAACAGCTTTGGGAATTTCATTCTCTGTCCCACCACCATTACAGTATTATAAACACTGCTGTGAGGAACAGAACTATAAACAAATCTTTGCACACTTCTCCCATCGTAGATTGGAATGGTCAGAAATAACTCCTGGAAATGGACTGCTAGTTGACAACTTATATGACTAAAATTTTAAGTTGATATATTGTTAACTTGCCTACCTTGATGACATTTCAACTAGATATTGGAGGGTTAGGTAAGTGTGTGTATCGAGATGGGGCTAGGGGAGCAACACAGTTGGAAGAAGGTGGTAGGAAAGGTGAAGGGTTATTTCAGAAAGGATAAAAAAAAGAAGGGTAGATCTTTTCATCTCAAAGATTCGAATGTAATTTGTAATGTAAATATATGCCTGCTAGTAATCCCTCTTGGTGACAGGCTACTGATAGGAGATGAAATGATAGAAGGATGGCAAATTTACTAACGTTGTGAATTATAATTTTGAGGTTGACATTTTAACAAAAATCTGTTGACAATTATTTGCATTATAATTTATTAAGGATCAAAATATTTTCTTATATTTTCTTTCAGTCCTTACCAGATTAATCAAAACAATAATGTCTGCATCCAAAATAGATATTCCCTTCTTGATCTGGCAAAAATACTCTAATAATACATACCTGAGCAAGAAGAGAATACAGTATTATGCATATTAATTTTGCTAACATAATCTAAGATATAAAAAACTACATGAAATGATTTTAAATAAAGGATAACACAAACACGAATTACAGAAAATAGAAGTTTTCATGAATCCTGCAAGGATCTATAGTGCATTCTTTTCTAAAGTTAAAAAAAAAAAATTACCCAGCAAAAACAATCCTTAAGTCATTTTGGTGTAAGTTTTACGTTCATATTATACCTAATATATCACTACCAAAGACTGTGGTGTTTACTTTCTTTTCCCTTTCCACGGCCAAAATTATTATTTTAAATATTTTAGATGGAAATTGTCCTAGCCATTCCATCTAAATTCCAATGAAGCCACACTTCATTAAATGATTTGCTAAATATAGCTTACCTTCTTCTTAATGACCCATGATCATCAAAAAGAGCTATCAAAGGTTTATGCTGGTTTCATTCTCAGAATTCTCAGAATGCTAATATTTGTAGGTAATTCTCTCTCTCTTCTGTCTTCTATCAGTTCCCCCATATCAACATAGTTATTTACAATAGTTTCCAGCCCTTTGGCAGCATTTAATCTATTGCCTGCTATCTAACCTAAGAACAACAACAGCCAGAAGGAACTAGCTAACCAAACTAATTTTATAAGTGATTCCTGGTCAATAAGCTAAGTTTCCTACTTTTCCTATTGTTGGTCAAGGGCCCTTTAGAAAACTCAGGTATGGATTCAGCAGCCTACCAACTGCCACAAGTCTGATAATAGAAAAGCATGTTGTTAATAAAACTAAGAATTCTTAAAACAACAAAAATCTATAACGATTGCAATAATAAAACTAACAGATGCTACCAAGACAAACAAAATTTCTTACCGTGAGCATTATAGGTTCACAGACCCTTTGCTTAAATTTGTCCCGGTTATTTCTTAGCCATAAAACAGCATCATATGTGTCACGGTATCTCTGTCTCAGCTTATCTTCCTTTTGATTCATAAGATTGTCAAATCGTACAATATTATCACCCACGCCTAAAAAAGGAAAACAAAGTATATCTTTGAAAACCTGCATTAAATAATACAAAAGGGTATCTTAGATCTCAAAGTTAGCACCACTCAGCAAGTACCCAACACAGTGAGAAAGCAAAACCCTGGAGAAATTATTATCAAATTTCCAAACACTTGGGATAAAAAAATGATCTTTAAGCTATCAAAAACAAATAGGCCACATAAAGAAGATTAAGAAATCGCTATATTTCCTAACATGAGGTGATTGCAATAGGCCTTCAAACTTCGGAGAGAAAAATTATTTTCAACCTAGAGTCATATATACAACAAAACCAGGTTAAAAGGGGACCATGAAATGAAGGTGTTGTCATTAAATCCCAGATATCTGTAATTAAATTCCAAATATCTCTTCTTACAAGGTTACCCAAAGATGTATAATGGAACAATGCAAGAAAAAGACACGGAATAGTTTTATCCAATACAGACAAGGATCTGTGACAAATCCCAGATGGCAGACACATGGGAGGCTTTGAAAACAATCCATTTAGGTGGAAGGAGGGGGATGGGGTCTCCAGAACTCACAAGAATGCCTAATTGTTTTTGTTTTTTAAGTAGGCGGCACACCCAACATGGAGCTTGAACTCACAACCCTGAGATCAAGAGTCACTTGCTCTAAGCTAGCCAGGCACCTCAATTGTTTTTTAAGGAAACGCTACAGCAAATGTTTTTCTGTTTTTGTTTTTGAAGGAAAACTAAAACCTTTAAAAAAGCTATCAGGGTGCCTGGGTGCCTCAGTCAGTTAAACATAAGACTTTAGCTCAGGTCATGGTCTTGTGGATCACGAATTCAAGCCCCACATTGGTCTCTCTGCTGTTAGCGCATAACTGTGCATACATAGCCTGCTTCAGATCCTCTGTCTCCCTCTCTCTCTGATCCTCCCCTGCTTGCACTCCCTCTCAAAAATAAACATTTAAAAAAATAATAAAAAATATCAATAAAAGGAAATCAGATCAAAATGTACTACCTGGCTCTTCTGTGAATAAGTTTCACTGTTGTAGTAACAAGTAATACTTGATATTTCTAGCTTTTAGAATTAACCCATAAACAGAGCCCATAAAACTTGATATGGTGCTCAATAAAATGTTTTCAGCCTTGAAAGAAATTTCAAGAGACCAAATTAGAGAACTTAAGAGTGTCAGAAGGGTGAAAAGTAAACAGGATGAAAGTATCGGTATTTTTAGCTGACAAAGTATACACTCAAGCAATACTGACAACTGTTAAATGACAAAAGATTTAAAGATACTATAGTTAACCGATAATCAATGTTAAAGATTAGTAATTAGTATTAATACAATAATGCCACTTAAGGAATTACAATAGGGACAGGAGATGTTATGACCAGGAATCTAAATCCAAAGTACAAAACATCAAAAGATAATGTCTAAAGTTGATTAATCTAGCCAGGGCAAAACAAGAACATGATAAAAATATAAATGAAGGTCTATTAGAAAACACTGCCAGGTAGTTAAACATGCTTTGTCCTGAGAGCAGGTCTGGAGGTTTGAAAGAGGTTGGGCCACACTTTTGTTCTAGTTTTTCTTTTTTTTTTTTTTTTTTTTAACCACACACATCTCGTACTTTGATAAACAGACCAAGTTAGGGGTTTTTGTTCTTTTTTACTGATCTTAGTTGTATACACTGAGCAGATAAAATTTAAGACCTGTTTTATGTGACTCATGTTATAAATCTATTTTCATGGTCTACAGGAAAGAAAAGCAAAGATGATTTGGGACAGGTTTGAAGGGGCAAAGTTAATGGAAGGTTATGAAGAGCTTAAATCTGATCTGATAAACAATGGTGGAGGACTTTGTGAAGAAAATAAAGGAAAGCATTTTTGGAGAATTAAATCAACCACCATTATCTGACATAAGACAGTGGTTAGCCAGTGGCAAAGCACGGTATATAATACATCTAGGTAATTAAGGCATCAATTTGGAAAACCCAAGGGGAGATTCCTCAACAAAGGGATTTGAGCAGGTAAAGACCTGGTTCCAGGGGAAGAAGAAAGTCCATCAACAGAAACAGATCTCCATTTTATAAACATCTCTTCACACTAAGTTTAATAAAACTTACTCTTTTTCTCCTTCTCTAGGGTTTCCTTCTCTCCTCGCTTATCGATCACCTCGCCTTCACATAATGCCTTTTCATCTTGAATTCGTCTCAAATCATTTGTGATGGCATCAATTTGGGGCTGAAGATTCTCACAGTTTTCTGCGGTCTTCAGTTCATTTTGCAAATCTTCGATCATCTTCCGAGTGTTACTTATCCTCCTCTGGCGATCGTGTTCTTCATTCTGTTTTACTGTTAAAGCCTGCTGCAGTTCCTCAATCTAATAAAACAAAAGTAGGTTAGTACTGCTTTACAAGACTTTTATAGTAATACAGTCTTTAAAATGCAAACTATCTAAGTACACAGGTGTTTTCTTCACTAAAAGGTATTGTGTTGTGGGCTGTTATTCCTACCAGACCACCTGGGTTATCTTCATTTGTTCACTAATATATCCTACGTACCTAGAGCAAAGCTTAGCTTACAGTCAGCACTCATTAAATATGTGCTCAATGAACAAAATATTTATAAAGCCAATGAGCAGATTTCTAAATACAGACAGGAAGTCAATGCATACTACACACCAGAAGACTGAAATTAAAACAGCATTTATATGGTATATGACAGACTTTCAATTAAGCAGGAATACAAATGATTATGATTATGTAACCCTTAATTTTAAATTGAAATTAACTATTGTCTTTCAACAAAATTATTTACTACTATTACTTGAAATTAATATTTTGAGATTTTAACTGTCAATCTACATGTTTAGATTTGCTGACTTATATTCAGGGTAAATTATTAAAAAACAAAAACAAAAAATCATATCTGCTAGATTTTTATCAAAACCATATAAAGCCTACCTAGAGCTAAGATTTTTAAGACACACACACGTACATGTATACAACCTATTGTTTTTTTACAGAAACAGAATTTCATATTATAGTAATTAAGGTTAACATATCACATAATTTGTTAGCTTGCTTTCCTTCCAAGTCATATTTACTCCCTTACCTCCTCCCCATTATAAAAGTAGGAACATATTCATTATAGAAAATATAGAAAACAGAAACTTAATAAAAATCATCTATAATCTCAATGTCCTTAAACACTTCCATTTTAATACCTACTTATTTACATCTTTCTATAGAACATACGTTTTATTAAATGACACCACTAAATATGTATTGAGAACAGTTTCTCATTTCTCCCATGTCCTTGGTAAAACAAAATTTTGGTTTCTGTGTAATGTTCATTGGATATAATATCTATGGATATTTTGTCCTATTCCCTATTGTTGGACATCTGGGTTGGTATCAACTTTTTCCTTTCTAAAAATTTAACTTTGTCACGATAACAAACTGAAATATGCCAAAATCACCTCTCCATACCAAACATGGAGAAGATGGAAATATATGAAAAAATTTAGAGACATATCTGTGCCTTAAAGTTCACAATGTCCAATAGGAGTAAAAGAAGGAAGGAGACAAGAAGCCACACCATTGGGCTGGAAATCCATGAAGTCCAAGGCAATGAGAATTAACAGGTACAGAATTAAGAATCACCAAATACATGAGGCAGTCCAGCTCCATGAAAAAGGGACAAGAAATTTAACAAAACCTTTGCACTCCCAGCAAAACAGACCCACCAAGCTACCAAAAATCACTGGACTACTAAAGAAATCTGTACCAAGAGGTCTTTGTCTGACGAAAAACTGGGAAGCAGCCCAATATCCCTGCCCTTCCAGTAAGTTTTCTGAACTCTAATTCATGTGTCACTCTCATCCAAGAAACTTCCATGCTAATCCCATACTCATCATCTTCAATTTCCGTGAATGTTCTCTATTGTTCCAACTGACACTTGGCTATTCCTGAAAGACACTTCTAGAGCCCTCTCTAGACCTTCTCCTGCCATAATCCTTCAGACTGCTTCAGGACTCAGAGGTGGGGAGAGGGTGTTAATCCTCATGAATCCCCATTGTACTATTTCTTCCATTAACTGAGCCCCACTGGAATTCCCTTGAAGACCATGGTATCAGGCTTTACCACCCTTAGCTCTGTTGCTGTGTTAACTACCTCCCTCAAAAAACCTTCATCACTCCATTCGTTGATGATTGTAGCTCCCCACTCACTGCTTTCCTATCATTATATAGAAAATCAATCTTTGGTCCTTGTGTTCCTGGACTTCAACTTCAACCATCTTTTCCTAAACCCCTCTGCAGCTACCTTCTCCTATGGTTATACTTCAAATCATGTAAATCACCCAAAATCATCCACCTGAAAACCATTTCTACAATCCTGTTCTTCCAGTCCCCTTTACCTGCATTTTATTCACTGTGGTATTATTCACACTATTCTTTGACCCCACAGAGTCCTGTAATGCAGTGACCCTACTATCTTTTCACAATCCATCATCCCCTTCATTTCTTTTTTTAACCTCCTGAGGTTCCACAACCCAGTACAGGACCCACTGCGAAGACCTCTTGTTCCTCCACCATTCCTATGTCACATGAGCCACGAAAAAAAAGCATAGTCTCTATCAAACCTAACTACATACCTTCTGTCTATCTCTGTCCAAAAGGCTGAACTAATTGAAGAAACTCTCCAAAAAGGTGTCTCACTTTGAATTGATGGCCACAAAACTTAAATACAAACTCAAAACTACCAGACACACCTATCACATTTCTCTGATCAATGTGTGCTCATTCTCAAGTGACTTCACATCTTGTCTTCCACCTTCCTCAATCCTTTATTGCTGCAGGCCCTCTGCTCACTCAGCTGATGACCTTGTCTCACACTTCATTAACAGCATAGTTAAAATTCCTGCTTTAAAACCCATCACTGTATCTCCATCTATACTCACTCCATTTTATCTTGTACAAGGACAGTCCTTGTAGCTACCTACATCTAAAGGAGGCCATTTCAAGCAGTGTCTCTCTAATTACTTATGGTGAAGGACCATGTTTTAAAAATTCCAAGCCATCAAAAGGCAACTTTTATCAATGACAACTACAATAAATTACAATCATTTTGGAAAACATGTTGTTAATTCCTTCAAAAGTAAAATATATACCTATGATATTCTACTCTTAGGAAACTACCAAAGAAAAGTAAAGCATATATTTTATACAAAAACTTGCACAAGAATACTCATGGCAGCTTTACTGGTAATAGCCCCAAACCAGAAACAATCTTAATGTCCATCAATAGGTGAATAAATTATGGTCTCAAGAAAAGTGAAAAAGTACATCAAACTAAACAAAAATAATAATACAAAGTATCAAAATTTGTGGACACATCTAAAGCAGTGACAAGAGGCAAGTTTATAGCATTAAGTCCATACACAAAAGTCTCAAATCAGTAATCTTGAGATTTCACCTCAAGAACCCGGAAAAACAGCAAAATAAACCCACATCAAGCAGAAAAGAGGAAATAATTAGGATATGAACAGACGTCAATATAATTAAAAAGAGAACAACAAAATCTATGAAGCAAAGAGCTGGTTCTTTGCAAAAACCAATAAAATTAATAAACTTCTAGCAAGATTGCCTTTCCTCCCCAAAAAGAAGACACAAATTACCAATATCAGAAATGAAATAGGAGTATGACTGTATCACTACAGGCATCAAAAGGATAGTAAAAAACTCTGCACAAATTTGACAACTTAGACACAACAGATCAATCCCTCAAAAAACACTACCACAACTCATTAAATATGAAATAGATTATTTGAATAGCTCTTAATTAAATTTAATTCATAATTTTAACCCCCCTCCCTCCGCCAAAATCTTAAAGACCCAGATAGTGTCATTTGAGAATTATTCAGAATGTTTAAAGAATTAACACCAATTCTTCGGTCTCTTCTATAAAAAAAAAAAAAAACAAAAAAACAGAAGAGGTGAAACACTTCCAAATTTATCTTATAAAGCTAGTTAGTATTCTGACACCAAAAACAGATGGTACAAAAAGAAAACTACAGAGCAATATCCCTCACAGACACAAAAATCCTTTAACTGTTAGTCAACAGAATTCAACAATTATAAAATTATATACCACAACCAAGAAGGATTTTCATGGATGTAAGGTTGATTTGATGATAAAAAAAAAAAAATCAAGGTCAAGGTAATGCAATGCTAAAGGTGAACATGAACACTATCATATCAACAAATGCCAAAAAAAAAAAAAAAAAGCACTTAACAAAATCCAACACTCAATGATAAACACCCCCAGAAACATAGGAATAGAGTGAAAATTACCAAACTTGATTAAAAAAATCTATAAAAAAAACCTACAGTAACAATACACTTAATGATAAAAAACAAACTGCTTTCCTCTTAAGATCACGAATGAGGTAAGGATGTCCACTCTTGCCGTTCTTATTCAACACAGTGCGGGAAGTTCTAGCCAGTGCAGTAAGGCAAGAAAGGAATTAAAAGGCATACAAATCAGAAAAAAAAACAAAAAACAAAAAACAAAAAACTGTCTCCATGTGTAGATGACATGATTGCCTATGCAGAAAATCCCAGGGACTCTATTTTTTAAAAACAGAAAGGGAGAGAAAAAAATACTTAGGTGTAATCTCACAAAACACAGAGAACTTGCATGCTGAAAACTACACAGTGGTCACTGAAGAAATAAAAGATCTAAATAGATGGAGACATACCATGTTGAAAGACTGGAAGACCCAATAAAGTAAAGGTTTCAATTCTCCCCAAACTGATATACACGTTTAATGCAATTCCTATTAAAATCCCAGCAACATTTTTTTATAGATACAGAAAAGATTTCGAAATCACCAGGAATGGCAAAATCAAACTGAAAATCCTCTCCTCCAAAAAAGCAATGAAAGCACTGACAAATGTTGTCAAAATTAACTTTTTTGAAATTCTGGAATTTAATCAAAGGCTTATAATAACCTGGAGACTGTTTATTCAAGAAAAATGCCTGAATCTTGGTAAAAACAGCAAGATGTATGGGATTAAAAAAAAAATTTTTTTAATGTTTATTTTGAGAAAGCGAGAAAGAGAGAGAGAGGGAGACACAGAATCCGAAGCAGGCCCCAGGCCTCGAGTTGTCAGCGCAGAGCCCGGTGTGGGGCTCCAACTCACAAACCCTGAGATCATGACCTGAGCTGAAGTCGGACGCTTACCCGACTGAGCCACCCAGGTGCCCCAAGATGTGTGGGATTTTAAACATGTCCTATTCCCTTCCAGTTCGCTGGCAGCCCTGAAAATCAACTGCCCACAATCACAGTGAAATCAAATCAGCTACTTAATGGCCACTGTAGAGGTCAGAACAAGGTTAGAAAGTTTTCAAGCTCTCATTCTCAGATAAGTGCCATTATCTGATCCATCGGCACTTACTCGAAAACCTTACTTGCAAAGGTTGTCTTTTTTTGATGTGACTCCACCACAGCTGGAAGTCTTTCCCCTGAAGGCATTTGTCAAAGACAATCAGTGGCCAGTGTTTTAACACCACAGTTGTTTCCTGACGAATAACAGTTGTGGCAAAGCTAACCAAAAAAACTTAAAAAGCTGGAGAGGACACCCATAGCAGACTCTGGAAGCTCCTGAGAATCTAGAAGGCTATATGAGTAGGACAGTGCGCATGCCTAGGATGGTACACATTCTCCAGAAAGACTGGAGGAGACCCTAAGCTCTCACAGAGGCTCTGTGCACACAAAGAATGTCTCACCTTGAGGCTATGTGCAAGTAGGAAGTGAAACCCAAAACAGAGCTGTAAACTAGCACTGGATATTAACCAAAGTTTGCAACAACTCAGGGAGCATTTACTGAATCTTGGTGGAAAGTAAAAACACTGCCCTGCTATGTGTTGAAGGTGTGACCCAACATGCATGAAGAGACACTCAATCAACAAAGACTGGGAGACAGAGTGGTTGCAATCATTTAAGGAAATATCTGCCCAGTATACTAACTCAGCACAGACTTCCGTTGTCATGCACAACAAAAACTACAAATTTCAAAGCATCAGTTAGGAAAGTAACTAAAGCAACAGCAACAAAAACATCATCAACAAACAGCAACAAAAGCCTGGGGAGGGAAGGACAAATGATTTCAGTTGCCATATCATGCTATTTAAACTGCCAGTTTCAACAAAAACAAAATATAGGTCATACACCAGAAAATTAGCAGTCAATAGAAAATATCCCCGAGGAAGTCCAGAAATAGACTTACAAAGTAAAGACTTTACAACAACTATTTTAAAAATGTTTTCAGTGAACTAAAGAAAACCATGTCTAGATTACTAAAGACAAGCAAATAATGTCTCAATGAATAGAGGATTAATAGAGGAATCAAGTATAAAAAAGAGCCAACTAGAAACTGTGGAGTTGAAAAGTACAATAACTGAAATAAAAAAATCACTAGTGGAGCTAAAAGCAGATCTGAATAAGCAAAACAAAGGGAAACTGAACATCAGTCACTTGAGATTATCCAGTTTGATGAAAAGAAAACAAATGAATAAAATGTGTATCAAAGTGTACCATCATGTAGATCGAAATACGCAGAATAGGAATCTCAGGAGAGAACAAAAACAGGCAGAATGACTACCTGAGGAAATTAAAAACCCCAAACTTCCCAACTTTGATCTAAAACATTAATCTGCATATCCAAAAAGCTAAATAACTTCCCAGTAGGATAAAGTGAAAAACATCATTGTTAACTGCTAAAAGACAAAACGTTGAAAGCAAGATAAAAGTAACTCATCAAGTACAAGGGATCCCCAAGAAGATTAACAGCTGACTCCTTCCTCATCAGAAACCAAGGAGGCTAGAGGGCAACAGGATGTCATATTCAAAGCGCTGGGAGGAAAAAAAAACAAGAATTCTGTATCCAGTAAAACTATCCTTCAGAAACAAAGAATAATTTAAGACATTGCTAGACAAATGGGAACCGGGATAATTCATCACTAGCACACCTGCCCTACAAGAAATCCTAAAGTCAGTCTTTCATGCCAAGATGAAAGGACAGTAGACAGTAACTTGAATCTATACAAAGAAACAAAGAGCACCAGTAAAGGTAACTACATAATTAATATACAAAATAGTTAAAATGTATCTGTTGTTTGTAACTTTTTTTTCTCTTTTCTGATTTAAAAGATAAATCAGTCCTGGTACTGATAAAAAAGATACAGTTGGTCTTACTCCCTAGTTCCTGGTTTGGAGTTCTTAACATCCTTGAAATTGCCTGAGTGGCAGGAGTATCTTTTGTTATTGATACTGAGCACGTCTGAACATGCTTGATTTTATGCCAATAAGATGATTCTTGGAAGGGCCCCGAGATCGCTTCAGAATGGGGACTGGTTGTCCGAAGAATCAACCACAAGATCAGAGGGCTGGAACTTTCAGTCCCATGCCCTGACCTCCTGGAGGAGAAAAGAACTGGAGATGGAGTTCATTTACCAATGGCCAATAATTTATTCAATTATGCCTACATAATAAAACGTCAATAAAAAATCATAATAAAATGTCAATAAAAACGACAAAGTTCTGGAGTTTCTGGGTTGGTGAAGAGGTCAATATGCCGGGAAGACAAAGCACCTAGTAGAGGTGAACGAAAGCTCTGAACACCCCACCCCCATATCTTGTCCTACGCATCTCTTCCATCTGGCTGTTACTGAGTTGTATCCTTTATAATCAACCAGCAGTTGTTAGGGCACCTTGGTTGGTTCAACTGATACAACATGAGACTCCTGATCTCAGGGTTTTGAGTTCAAGTCCCACACTGGGTGTAGAGATTAATTAAAAATTTAAAATTCTTGGGGCACCAGGGTGGCTCAAACAGTTAAGTGTCCGACTTCAGCTCAGGTCACGATCTCACGGTTCAAGAGTTTGAGCCCACGTCAGGCTCTGTACTGACAGCTCGGAGCCTGGAACCTGCTTCGGATTCTGTCTCCCTCTCGGCCCCTCCCTGGCTCACTCGCTCGGTCTCTCTTCCTCTCTAAGTAAATAAACATTTAAAAAAATTTTTTAATTAAAAAATAAAAATTAAAAAATTTTTTAAAAATTAAAAAATTTAAAAAAACCCCAAAAATAAAAAAAAAACCCAAAAAACAAAAAAATGGGAATTGTTAGGTGTAACATTTTCCTGGGCTCTGTGAGTCACTGTAATGAATGTAGAACCTAAAGGGGGACCGTGGGAATCCCTGCACTTGTAGTCAAGTCCAGCAGAAGTGCAGGTATCAATAACAAAAGATACTCCTGTCACTCAGGCAATTTCAAAGATGTTAAGAACTCCAAACCAGGAACTAGGGAGTAAGACCAACTGTATCTTTTTTATCAGTACCAGGACTGATTTATCTTTTATCTTGCCCTGGGTCCTGGGTCCTTGAGACTAATATATGAAGCAAAGGCTGTCCTATGGGACCAAGCCCTTAGCTTATAGAGTCTGCTCTAATTCCAGGTAGTTAGTATCCAAACTGAATTGAATGTAGGACACGGCTGGTGTCAGAGAATCAAACATCATTACAAAAACAAAACTGCATGAAGAAATAATTATAAACTGTGCTAACAGGCTTATACTAATTAAAGTACAATTTGTAGGACAGTAACAGCACAAAGGAGGGAGAATGGAATGGAGCTATATATAGGGGCAAAGTTTTGCACACTACTGAAATTAAGTTGGTATTAATATAAATTAGATTACTATAAATTAAGATACTGTTATCCTAAAGGCAGCCACAAAGAAAATAGCTCAAAAAATACATGGTAAAGAAGGGAATTTAAATGGTACAACAGAAAATGCTTATTAACATAAAGTAGTAATGGAGAACTAGAGGAACAAAAAAGTCCTAAAATACACTGGAAACAAATTAGCAAAAATGCTGCCTTGCCAGTAATTACATCAAATGGATTAAACACTCCCAATTAAAGGCAGGAAGAGGCAAAATGGATACAGAAGATGGCTAGGTAGGAGGATCTTGAGCTCATTTTGTCCCAAAGACACATCAAGGTAACAGTAACATCTATGAAACTAACCCTGAAAGCAATCTGAAAGACTAGCAAAACACATCTTCCACAGTCAACTGAAAAGAGGAGGCCACAGAGAAAATGATGGGAAGGGGACACCTGGGTGGCTTAGTTGGCTAAGCGTCCAACTTTGGCTCAGGTCATGATCTCACAGTTCATGGAGTTTGAGCCCTCTCGTTGGGCTCTCTGCTGTCAGCATGGAGCCCGCTTCAGATCCTCTGTCTCCCTGGCTCTCTGCCCCTCCCCCACTCGTGTGCATTTGCAAGTTCTCTCTCTCTCTCAAAAATCAACAAACATTAAAGGAAAAAAAAAAAAGAGAGGAAGGGCAGAGACACTTCTGGGAAGTAAAGCCCTGGAGGGAGTAACCACAAATGGCAAGGACCCTACAAGCACAGAGAAGTGAGAGGATCAGACTCCACACCAGCCAATCCTGGCACTGGGAAGACGGTAACATGTGGTAACTGGGAAGATGGTAAAAATGAGCAGAATTTGGGGCGCCTGGGTGGCTCAGTCGGTTACGCGTCCAACTTTGGCTCATGATCAAACAGTTCGTGGGTTTGAGCCCCACGTTGGACTCTGCGCTGACAGCTCAGAGCCTAGAGCCTGCGTCTGATTCTGTCTCCCTCTCTTTCTGCCCCTCTCCAATTTGCGTGTGTGTAAAAAAAAAAAAAAAAAAAAATCAGCAGAATTTAACTCTGAAAGAGCCAGAGGGCAAGAGGAAATTCAGCCTGTGCCCTTAAAGAACCAGCATAACAAAAAAAACTCTGCTCAAGACAGTACAGAAGCAGCAGTTTGAGAAGTACCTGGGGTGTAAGACAAGGGAATTTACTGACCAATCTTAGAATGTGTACCGAAGGGGCAGGGATCTTCAGGAGATCTCTGGAGGAACAAAAGTGCTGGCGATGCCGCAGATGACGCTGCCCTTCCATTCCCTCCGTTTAGGTAGCTTGTCTGCCGGCACTAACACTCCATCTACCTTGCTAGCATCACATGCTCTGCCCAAGCAGTCTCCTGGGGCCAGCCCACCCAAACCACTGCTCCTAACCCACCATATGCTGCGGACAGCCCCAGCAGTTAGTGGTGCCACTCCAAAGTGACTCCTGCCCTGGGGGGACATAACCCCACACACCTGCACATCCGCAGTTCCAGAAGCCCAGACTCTTAGCTGGCTGTGCAGGGAGCCAGTTATGGCCTTTGACGCTCCTGCAAGTATGGAATCGAGGTTAACTGCAGACACCTAGGCTGCCGGCAAGTCCTGCCCACCAGCAAGCCTGAGGCAACCTCAGGCCTCAGGGCAGGGACCAAACCCCGCCTAGTGCACCCACACCAAATATTTGGGGTCACTGCAGCCAGCAAGGCCAGAGGTGAGAGACGCTCAGTCACAAGAGCAGGGCATACACAGCCCACACAGAGGGCACTCCTGGAACACCAAATTCTGGAGACCAGTGGGCGATTACGCTATAGGGTACCACAGGACCACCTTCTACACAAGGCCATGACTTTCAAGACTAGGAGATGTAGCTGACCTACTTAATACATAGAAACAAAAGACAAAATGAGATAGTGGTATGTCCCAAATGAAAGAACAAGACAAAATTCACAAAGCTAAATGCAAAGGAGATAAACAACATGCCTAATAAAGAATTTAGGGGCACCTGGGTGACTCAGCTGGTTAAATGTCAGACTCTAGGTTTTTTTGGCTCAGGTCTCATGGTTCATGAGATCGAGCCAGGCACTGGGCTCTGCACCGACAGCATGGAGTCTACTTAGGATTCTCTCTCTCCCTCTCTCTCTGCCCCTCCCCTGCTCATGTCTTTCTTTCTCTCTCTCTCTCAAAATAAATAACTTAAAAAAAAAAACAACCCTCAAAACAAAGGTAACAAAAATTGGGACTTCAGAAAACAGATGATCTCAATGAGAACTTCAACAAAGAAAATATGACAGAGTAGAAGAATTTAATAACTAAAATAAAAAATATACTAAAGGAATCAACAGATTAGAGGATGTTATCAATGATCTGGTAGGGTAATGGAAAGCAATCAAGCTGAATATCAAAAAGAAAAAATAATATATAAATGCGGCTAGGTTAAGGGAACTCAGCAACATCATTAAGCATAATAACATTCACATTATAGGGATCCCAGAAAGAGAAGAGAGAGTGGGGCGGCTGGGTGGCTCAGTCGGTTGGGTGTCTGATTTTGGCTCAGGTCATCATCTTGTGTTCTGTGGGTTTGAGACCCACGTGGGCTCTGTGCTGACAGCTCGGAGCCTGAAGCATGCTTCAGATTTTGTGTCTCCCTCTCTCTCTGCCCCTCCCTCACTTATGCTCAGTCTCTGTCTCTCTCTCAAAAATAAGTCAACATTAAAAAGAGAGAGAGAAGAGAAAAGAGAAAAAAGGGGGCAGAAAACTTATTTTAAAAAATACCAGCTAAAAAATTTCCTAATCTGGGGAAGGAAAAACATCCAAGTCTAGGAACCACTGACAGCCCCTAACAAGATAAATCCCAGGAGGACCACACCAAGATACATAATAATTAAAATGCCAAAAAGTAATGATAAAGAGAAAATTTTTAGAGGAGCAAGAGAAAAGTTAAATACAAGAGAAACCTCCTAAGGCTATCAGGTGATTTTTCAGCAGAAACTCTGCCTGCCAAAAGGGAGGGTCAGTGATATATTCAAAGTGCCGATAAGAAAAAACTCACAACCAAGAATACTCTACCCAGCAAAGTTATCATTCAGAATAGGAGGAGAGAGAAAAGAGTTTTTCACACAAACAAAAGTTAATAGAGTTCTCACTAAACTTAACAGGAGCTCTTTAAGTTGTGAGAAAAGGCCATAACTAGAAGAAAATGATGAAACGAAAAAAGTCTCATAGGTAAAAGCAAACATCTACTAAAAGGTAGATTAATCACTTATAAAGTCAGTATGGAAGTTAAAATACAAAAGTAGTAAAATCAATTACACTTACAAAAATTAGTCAAGGGATACCCAAATAAAAAGATGTAAAGTACAGTATCATATACATAAAATGTGAAAGGGGGAGCAAAAATGTAGTGATTTTAGAATGTGTCTGAATTTAAGGAACCACTAACTTAAAATAGACTGCTACACACATATGATGCTATATATGAACTCAGTGGTATCCACAAATCAAAAACCTAAAATAGATACACAAAAGGGGCGCCTGGGTGGCTCAGTCGGTTAAGCGGCCGACTTTGGCTCAGGTCATGATCTCGCGGTCCGTGAGTTCGAGCCCCACATCGGGCTCTGTGCTGACAGCTCAGAGCCTGGAGCCTGTTTCCGATTCTGTGTCTCCCTCTCTCTCTCTGCCCCTCCCCTGCTCATGCTCTGTCTCTCTCTGTCCCAAAAATAAAAAAAAAAAAAAAAAAAAAATAAAATAAAATAAAATAAAATAGATACACAAAAAAAACACAGAAAGGAATACAAGCATAACACTAAAGAAAAATTTCAACCAAAATATAAGAGCAAGAGAAGAAATGAACAGAACTACAAAAAGAACCAGAAAACAATATAAACAAAACAATAAGTACATACCTGTCAATAATTACTTCAAATGTAAATGGATTAAGCACTCCAGTCAAAAGACAAAGGATGACTAAATGGATTTAAAAAAAAAAAAATACCCATGTATATGCTGCTTTTAAGAGACTCACCTCAGACATCAAGACACCTACAGACCAAAGTGAAGGGATGGAAAAAGATATTCCATGCAAATAAAGCAGAACAACAAAAAGCAAGGGTCGCAGTGTGTGTATCAGACAAAACAGACATTAAAACAAATACTAAAGCAAGAGACAAAGAACTACAGCACTACACACTGATAAAGAGATCAGTCCAGCAAGAAGATATAACAACTGTAAATAACTACGTAACCAACAAAGGAGCAACTAAATACATAAAGTAAAGATTAACAGACAAAGTGAGAAATTAATAGTAGAGGACTTTAACACCTCATCAATGGATAAGATCATCCAGACCAAAAAAAAAAAAAAAAAAAAAAAAATCAACCAAGAAACAGTAGCTTTGATCAACACTTAGATTAGATGGATCTAACAGATACATACAATACATTCCATCCGAAAACAGAATACACATTCTTTTCAAGTGCACACAGAACATTCTCCAGAATAGATCACATTGGGCCACAAAGTCTCAATAATTAAGAAGACTGAAATCATATCATATCAAGCACCTTTTCTGATTACAATGGTATAAAGTTAGAAATCAATTACAAGAAAAATCTGGAAAGAACATAAGCACATGGAAGCTAAACAAAATGTTACTTAACAATGAACGGGTCAACCAAGAAATCGAGGAAATAAAAAAATACACAGAGGCAAAAGAAAATGAAAACACAATGGGCCAAAATCTTTGGGACGCAGTAAAAGCAGTTCTAAGAGGGAATTTCATAGTGATTCAGGGCCTATCTCCACAAGGAAATCTCAAACAACCTAACCTTACACTGCAAGAAGCTAGAAAAAGAACAAAGCAAACCCAAAGCTAGTAAAAGGAAGAAAATAATAAAGATGAAAGTAGAAACAAATGAAATATAGAAAGATAAAAAAAGATAAAAGAAACTAAGACCTGGTTCTTTGAAAAGATTAAACAAAATCGATAAACCTTTAGCTGAACGCATCAAGAAAAAAAAAGGGAGGACTCAAACAAAATCTCAAGTGAAGGAAAGAAATAATGGACACCACAGAAATATAAATAAGAAAATATTATGAAAAATTGTAGGCCAACAAATAGGACAACCTAGGAGGAATGGATAAATCCCTAGAAACCTATAACTTCCCAAAATCAGGAAGAAACAGAAAATTCAAACAGACCAAACACTAGTAATGAAATTGAATCACTACTCAAAAATCTCTCAGCAAACAAGGCCAGGACCAGATGGCTTCACAGGTGAAATCTACTACACATTTAAAGAGTTAATACCTATTCTCAAACTATTCCAAAAATTGGAACAGAAAATAAAACTTCCAAATTCATTCTATGAGGCCAGCATTTCGCTAATACCAAAACCAAAGATACTACCAACCAACCAACCAACCAACCAACCAAAAAACTACAGGCCAGTATCTGATGAATACAGATGCAAAATCCTCAACAAAGTACAGTATTAGCAATCCAAATTCGACAGCACATTAAAAGGATCATTCACCATGACCAAGTAGAAGTTATTCCATGGACGCAAGGTGGTTCGATATTCGCAAATCAATCAATGTGATACTCTGGTATAAAAATCCTATCACCATCTCAATATATGCAGAAAAACACATGTGACAAAATACAACATCCATTCATGTTTAAAGAGAAACATAACATAATAAAGACTATCTATGAAAAACCCATATCTAACATCACACTCGATGAAGAACTGAAAGCTTTTCCTTTAAGATCAAGAACAAGAAAAGAACATCCACTATCACCACTTTTATTCAACATAATACTGGAAGTTGTAGCTGCAACAACCAAACAAGAAAAATAAAAGACATCCAAACTGGTAAAAGAAGTAAAAATTGTCACTATCTGCAGATGGCGTGACACTAACATACAGAAAACTCTAACGCCTCCACCAAAAAACTGTTAGAACTGATAAGTGAATTCAGCAAAGACGCAGAATACAAAATTAATATAAAGAAATCTGTTGCATTTCCATACACTATTAATATAAGGGCAAAAAGAGAAATTAAGAAAATGATCCTATTTATAACTGCACCCCCAAAATATAAAATACCGAGGAATAAATTTAACCAAGGAGGTGAAAGACATACACTCTGAAAACTATAACACACTGATAAAAGAAACCAAAGGTGACACAAATGAAAGACAGACCATGCTCATGGAATGGAAGAATTAGTATCATTAAATTGTTCTGTTGTCCAAAACAATCTACAGATTCAATGCAATCCCTATGAAAATACCAAGAGCATTTTTTCACAGAATTAGAATAATCCTAAACTTTGGATGGAAACATAAAAGATCTTGAATAGCCAAAGAAAATTTGAAAGAAAGCAAAGCTGGAAGTATCTCAATCCCAAATTTTAGGATATACTACAAAGCTATAGTGATCAAAACAGTACGGTACCAGTCCAAAAAAACAGGCACACTGATCAGTGGAACAGAACACAGAGCCTGGAAATAAACCCACACCCATATAGTCAATCTACAACAAAGGAGGAAAGAATATACAATAAAGACAAGACAGTCTTTTCAATAAATGCTGTTGATAAAACTCAACAGCTACGTGTAAAAGAATGAAACTGGGCTGCTTCCTTACACCATACACAAAAATTAACTAAAATGGATTAAATTTCCTAAATATAAGACCTGAAACCATAAAACTCCTAGAAGACAGCATAGGCAGTAATTTTTTTGACACTGTCCTCAGCAAGGTATTTATGGCTATGTCTCCTCAGGCAAGGGAAAACAAAAGCAAAAATAAATATTGGGCCTACTGGTATACCAAATACAACTACTAGTATACCAAAATGAAAAGCTTTTGCACAGTGAAGGAAACTATCAACAAAACAAAAAGGCAATCTAGTGAACAAAAAGATGTTTGCATGCAATACAAGGTTAATACCCAATCTGATAAGAAGTTAATATCCAATATATAAAGATCTTATGCAACTCAACACCAAAAAAAAACTACAAAAAAACCAACCAACCTGATTAACACATGGGCAGAGAACCTGAACAGACATTTTCCCAAAGCAGACATACAGATGGCCAAAAGATAAATAAAAAGGTGCTCAACATCTCTCATCATTGGGGAAATGCAAATCAAAACCACAATGAGTGAACACTTAGCACCAGTCAGAAAGGTTAGTATCAAAAAGGCAATTAACAAGCGTTGGCAAGGATGTAACCATTGTGTTCTGCTGGTAGGAATATAAAATGGTGCCGACGATTTGTCACTGTGGACAACAGTATACAGGTTCCCTGAAAACTTAAAAATAAAAAACAGAAATGCTGTAAGACCCAGTAATTCCACTACCCAAAGAAAATGAAAACACCAGTTTGAAAATATATATGCACCCCTACGTTTACTGTAGCATTATTTACAACAGGCAAAATATGGAAGCAACCTAAGTGTCCATCCGTAAATGAATGGATAAAGAACGAACACACACACACACACACACACACACACACACACACCAGAATATTACTTAGCCATAAAAAAGAATGAGATCTTTCCATTTGCAACAACATAAATGGACTTAGAGGCATTATGCTAAGTGAAATAAGTCAAAGACAAATGCCATATGATTTCACTTATATATGGAATTTAAAAAACACACAAATGAACAAAGACTCTTAAGTACAAAAAACAAACTGGTGGTTGCCAAAAGGGAGTGAGTGGGGTGATGGGTGAAGTAAAGGGGATTAAGGAGATAAAAACCTCCAGTTATAAAATAAACCACAGAGATGAAAAGAACATAAGGAAACAGTCAATAATATTGGAATAACATCATATGATGATAGGTGATGACTACACTTATGATAAGCAAGAAGTAATATACAGAACTGTTGAATCAGTATGTGGTACACCTGAAACCAGCATAACACTGTATGTTAATATTTATTTCAATTAGACAAAGGAAAAGGCGTGATCCACCAGAAATACATTTTAATTTTTTTTTCAACATTTATTTTTGAGGGAGAGAGAAAGAGAGACAGAGAGAGAGAAACAGAGTGTGAGCAGGGGAGGGGCAGAGAGAAAGGGAGACACAGAATCCAAAGCAGGCTCCAGGCTCCGAGCTGTTAGCACAGAGCCCAACGTGGGGCTCAAACCCACGAACAGTAATATCATGACCTGAGCCGAAGTTGGATGCTTAACCGACTAAGCCACCCAGGTGCCCTAGGAAACACATTTTAGATTTGAAGACACAAATAGGTTTAAAGTAAAAGGATGAAACTTTCTATAGTCAAACAGAACTCTTCATTTCCCCCCTCTTTGCAATCCTCATTTCAGTACAAGGAACAACTATCCATCCAATTGTGAAGTGAAAATGTTAGATGTGATCCTTGATTCCTCCACAATTCAATCCTTCTATCTACTCCCTCAGCAAATTTTGTGGTTCAGTTTTCTAAATTAGCTTGTCAATTGCTACCACGTGAGGGGAAGCCACCGTTCTCATGTGCCTAGCCTACCTCGGCAGCCTCATAACTGAACCCTCTACTTTTTTGTCCCACATGATCCATTCTCCATAAGGCAATCCTGGATGTTATTAAAAAATATATGAAATACTGTTTCTCTCTGGCTTAAAAACCTCCAACACCCTCTGAGTTTCTCACAGCATTTAGAATCAAATTTAATTTCCCTTCTTTTTTCTTCAAGGGCCTATCTCTCATATCTGCTGTTTCTCAGGAACAATACTGGACCTCGTGGGACACACAGGAAAGATTGTCAAAGTGTTAAGAAAAAACAATTTAGAATTTAGAATTTGATTCATCAATATTAATATTCTAGAATGAGTGCAAAAGATGTAGTTTCCAACACATTAGGCCTCAGAAAGTTCATCACCCAAAGCGTATCTCTAGAACACCCACAGAAAATATCCAGCAAGAAAAAAAACAACAAAAAAACCACCTCCTAAGAGGCAGAAGGATGATATAAGTACTATGATCGAAAAAGCCAATAAAACATATTAAGTCTAAATAACCACAGATGGTAAAAAATAACATTTTAAATAACTGACAAGTAAAATTTCTGAGTACAGACATGGAGTGGAGGAAGAGAAAGTATCTTAATTAAATGGAAGAATACAAATGCTGATAACTATGAAAAACATGTTATTTAAACTTTGAGAGTAATCAGTAGAATAGGCTTAGAATATATAACTTTAGGGGGAAAATGGAGTAAGAAAACCTTTATCAACAGCAACAGAAAGTAGGAAGGGAAGCAGGAGAAATCAAACAAAAAGCATAGTAAGTAGAAAACAACAGTAAATGGAACTGGTTCAACTCCCTTACTGTATGAAAAAGTGTCAACACACGAAATTAACAAAAACTACAAAACAAAACCCAGTATATACTACTCATACCAGATCAAATAAATCAAAACATGATGCAGAAGTAACAAAACACCATAGTTTTAAAATCTAGGAAGCAAAAACTAATATAATTTTGAGGCAAAATAGACATATCTACACTCACAGAAAGTATTTCACTTTAAAAATGGATAAATCAGGTAGGTAAGAAAGTATGTAGAACATCTGCATAATATAAGCATGGTAAACCTGTTCTAACACATATGTAAGTATATTCATACATATATATAAATATATATACACACACACATATAAAACTCCACACCTAAAGACTGAATACACATTCTTTTTGAATATATATATAGAACATGTATAAAACCAAATATACAAGTCCAAACAGATCTCAAAATATCTACAATTAAGTCGACATTTATTAACCATCAAGGAACAGAATTAGAATTCTACATTAAGGTTTTGAAATTACATATTCATAGACATTAAAACAGTATGAACTCCTATATAACCTTAAATGAATGAAAATATTAAACTGAAAATATAAAATCTTAAAGGGAAAAGCAAGAAATGCACTTATCAACACATAGGAGATACAACCAAGTGATAACGAGAAAAGTATTTATACCCTAAAATGTTATTTATTAAAAGTTAATAAAAGTTAAAAATGAAATAACTTATAAAAATGACAAGCCCTAACAAATACATTAGGGAAAAAAAAGACAATATTGGTCCAAGGAGTGTTAAACTATTTAAGAAGTCAGCATAACACTGAAAAACCAGTTAAGGATGAAACAAAAGAAAATTTTAGGCCAATCTGACATGGTGCGAAAAATCCTAAATACAAGATTTTCTAGTTGAATCCAGCAATATATTAAAATACCAAGTAAGATGTGTGACAGAAACATAAGGGATGGTTTAATTACACAACTTATCAACCTGTATTCCTGTTCAGGGTTTTAAAGATGAAATCTTTATGCCTTTTCCCTTCTAAACTCTAAAAAAAAAAGGGTTCACTCCCACAAGGATAGAGGGAACAAGGTAGGAGACACCAGCAATTGGGGGATTTCAATAACATTCAGAAAAGGAGAGACAGCACAGGGACAACTAATTTAGCAGCTTAGTTAGTCTAAGAGCCACAGGGTAAAAGGCATGAAAGGACACGGAAAAGACGACTCTTCCAAAACAAAAACCAAAATACAAATCCCAGAGACTCTCAACAACTAGGAGATGGCAAGTACAAAAGGACTGCCCTGCCCTACCTCCTGCACCCCATCCGTACAGACAACCTGAGCACCTGACACGGACGGCCTAGCTTCTGCCATGGAAATGTGAGGTTTATTCTCTGGAGAAATTAAATGAGAGGTGCCTGCCTGGGCTTTGAAGATGAAGGCACAGAAAAAAGGGTGAGGCTGAAAACTGGAAGATTAACATAATGCTTCAACTGCCAGGAATGCTTCAGGTTATACACCTTTCCCTAAGAGAGGTAATTCACATTTTAGTTTCTCAATGGTTCTAAAGAACAAAACCCCACATATAGCTGGGGATCTCTTAGCTAAAAAGCCCGTCTTCTTGCATAGTCATCCTAAAATAATTCTGGCATCAAGCCCCACACCTGTGCACAAAGAATCTGCATTAGCTTTGTAATGTCCTATCTTAACATAAACAGAATCTCTTAAAATTTAATTTCTGCTACTGAGATAACTAAATCCAATTTTACCATTAAAAAACTATAGCCACCCAGTTACAAAGATCATAATGCTTATTGATAAGTAGTTTTGAGAATTTTTCCTAATTACCCTCTGTGCAACTTCTCTACTTCCAGATCTTAGTATCCCTCACAGATTAAGAGGCAGAGAATGAAGAAAACTTTAAACAACTCCCAAACAAAAAGTCGTCCCATTATCCAGACCCGAACACAAAAAAGTTAGGGTAAATTAGCATAATAAAAATGTCAATACAAAATCTTACCTGTTTATCTTTCCTTTCTATAATATCTTGCTTTTGTTTGCATTTTTGAGATGTCTCTTTAATATCTGTTGCCTGTAAGATTGAACCAGAAGGAGGGGAATTTAGTTAAAATCTCAAGCAAGCAAATTATGTGGCCCAGCCATCAAAATATTAAATTAACCCACAATGCTTTTTCATGATTTCTTTCAAACCAAATTCATAATCATCACCAAAAATACTAAGTTACCTGCAAATCTATAAAAGGTTATTCCTATTGATATTAACAACAGCTGTAGCAATATGCATACATATGTTTTCTTTATTTCTTCACATTTATTATCTCATGTTATTTCATCTGATCCTAAAAATAATCCTATTAGGACAGCAGGAGCCCACAGTTTAAACCATTCTTAACATCTGATTCCAAAATCTCCCTAAAGTTAACAGCCATGACCATAAAAATTTTTAATTTAGGTTTAAAATGTTTAGTTTATTTGTTTTGAGAGAGAGAGAGAGAGAGAGCGCGCGCGAAAGAGAGAGAATGTGTGTGTGTGCGTGGGAGGGGCAGAAAGAAAGGAAGAGAGAATCCTAAGCAGGTTCTGCACCGGCTCAGAAACCCCAAGATCATGACCTCAGGCAAACCAAGAGTCAGTTGCTTAACCAACTGAGCCACTCAAGCACCCCTTAGGTTTAAATGTTTTAAATACATTTTTTAAAAAATAGTATATTCCATATGCCACAGAATATGGCATAGAATACATAGAATACTATGTATTCTAAGACACACAAGGTTTTCTACAATACGCTCACAAAAGGAGTTCAATGTTTCTAGGAACACGACTCTGAATCCTCTTATAATTAAAATAATCACATTTCAGTTTTCCCTTTTGTATCTTGGAATTTCCATAAAGTAGCAACTGTCCAAATGTGGCGATTAGACCCTAAGAACCCTGTGGTGGCCGAATTCAGTCAGAGAATGTAAACGATGAAAGCTACAAGTCCATCTACAAAATATCTTAAAAGATGGCAAAAGAGCTCTTGTATTTGCTAAAATAAAACACAGAAAATCCAAAAATGAGCCATAGAAGTACCTTCTCTTTGATTCGAGCCTCCAAACTGTGACGCTGCCTCTCAATTTCTTCAATTCGACGTGTCATAGGGATCTGCCCTTCTTTAAGTTTTCTGACCTCTTCCTTCACTCGGTCTCGAGCTAGCTTTACTTCTTCATACTCCTGACGGACATTTTCATATTCCTTGCAATTAATTCAAAAAACAGAAGTTAATGCACTACTAGCTTAAACTAAGTCATATACTAAAATCAAGGTGCAGGAAAAACCAAATCTATGAAAAAACCCTTTTGATATCCTTTTGGCAGGTCCACAAGTATAAAGTTTGCCATAAGAAACAACGTCAGATATAGTGAATTCCAACGACGTATAAAGAAGCTTGACACTGTCTTAGTACTTGTCTCTATTACGAGGTCAGACTCCAACTTCCATCCCTTCCGGGTTCTGAAACTTACACACTAATTGCTACTAAAATAAGGGTTTCCTCTCGTCTCTCAATAGAGGAAGGATATCAGAACTTACAAATAAACAAAAGAAATTCAATTATGAAAAGTAAAAATGAAAAAAAAAACGAGGAAAATGGGTCACAAGGAGAACAAAAAGCAGCATGCAGGTAAAAATGAGGCTTGTCATGTCACAGGAATTAATAAATATTTGCTAAAAAATAACAAAAGTAAGTGGAGTACTAAGGGAGCACAGAGTAAGAATGAACGGGAGGAAGAAAAGTAAGATTATAAACATGTGAGTAAATTTTTAAAAAACAAAAAAAGATTGAAATCAATCTTAGAAAGAAAAGGATTAACCAAAAGACTTTAAAGGAGAAACATAAAGTAGGTTTAAGACTAATAATGGACATAGGAAAATGTAATCAAAACAAGCTAAAGAAAGGAAAAAGTTTAAGAATAATGGGATCGTGGGACAGGAGAGGGTGATGAGGTGGGGGGAGAAAGGCCACAAATACAGCCACTCATTTTTCCATTCTATTAACAATTATTTCCATCCTAAGCCTGGAACAAACATTATGAAACTTCCTCAATCTGTTCCGCCCATCAAAAAGAAATGCACTGAGAGAACTGACTCTTGAGTCCAAACTATGGTCTGGGACACTATTCATCATAGGGTGATTAGGAAGAAAACAGCAGCATCAATAAGCTTATGAAGCAGGAGTAGAGAATCACAGCACATAGCGTGCAGCTCCTTCCAGACCAAAAGTCAGTATCAGTAGTATACGCCAAGTGAATTCTCAGCGACCTAAGGACACTCCAAGAGTTAATTTTTATATGTGTAAACATTTTTAGATCATTACATTTTATAAAACAAAACTACCTGTTGAGGACTCGTATCCAGAAAAATAAAGAGCACAATCAACTGTTACCCGTTATACAAGTATACAGCTACATCATACCACAGAGACAAACTTTATGATGATTTTTAAGGCAAAAATGAACAAAAACACCTAATCTGAATACAGAGCAATTAGTGCCTTCTTCATAGCTTTTCTGCCAGTAAAAAGAATCACTATTTTTGCCTCTGATAATTAAGACTTACCACCCATGGTCTTTTCGCTTCAAGCATCTCGATCAAATCTAAATGTCGCTTACGTTCATAGAATCTCTCCACATCTTGTTTATATCTTTCATTCCTCTGAATCATTTTCTCTAGATATTCAGTTTTCTCTTTGCACGAGGTCTAAAACAAATATGTAACAAATCGCTTAACTGAGAAGACAACAGGTCGAATCTTTTAATAATGAAAGACAATGCTAGCAAAATTTCACAATAAAGAATTTCACAGGAGTTCTTAAGAACTGTGTAAAACTAACATGCATGCGTGAGTTCTGGTCTAGGCTCTACAATTTATTAGTCAGGCAACTGTGAGGAAGCCCTGCCACACCTGAGCCTAGAGTCTTCCTGCCTAAAGAGAAGACAGGTATCTGCCCCACTCGCCTCAAGGGCACAAGTGATGTACTTACTATAAGTGCAAGTTCAACAAAAGCTGGAACGTGAAAAGTAGTATATTAAGATTTGTATGTTATGAACACTCATGACTTAAGGACTAAGAAATGAGACGAAGGAAGGTAAGATCTGGCTTTCAGACTGCGAGTTCACAAGCGCAAAGATGTACTCAGAACCTAGTACAATACATGCTTGCGTTCTTTCAGAGGATGGCAGCGGTCTCGGTGAGTGTTTCAGATGGAGTACAGTGGTCCCTCCCCTATCTGTGGGGAATACAGCCCCAAACCACTAGATGATGCCCGAAACCACAATAGTACCAAACCCTACATACCTGGTTTTCCCTATACATGCATACCTATGATAAAGCTTAATTTATAAATGAGACACAGAGACTGACAATAACATGGCAGAATAACTGTAACAATATGCTGTAATAAAAGTCATGTGGATGTGGTCTCTCTCAAAATACTGGACTGTTGTCACCCTTCTGCTTGTGATGACTGACATGAGTGATAAAATGCCACGTGAAGTGAGGTGACCGACAGAGGCACTGTGATGTAATGTCAGATTATTGCTGTACTTGTGACAATATGTCAGGAGGATCATCTGCTTCTAGACCGCGAGTGACCGCAGGTAAATGAAATGGCAGTAACTAAAAGCATGAAGGGGAGGGTGGGGAAACTAATGTATGAGACTGGTCCATGGGGGCAAAGGTAAAAAGACTTAATAAGTATCTAGAGCAATATAAAATAATTACTACTCCTTGGGTCATTCAGTCTGATTAAGTATAATAAATATTAAATTACAACAATATGCATATTACTAAGTATGGGCAGTTACGGTGTAAGAGAAAGCATTTGTTTATAAGGTGTCTGATTACAAAAATATACTGGATTTATTTTAGTGGCTGGGACATGGAGAATGATTCATTACACAAAACACCTTTTAAAAGGGTATTCTATAAAAGGACTCATAAAGTCTAACCTACCTCCTGCAACTGAAAAAATATAGAAATGGTTCAAAAGAGACACTGTGTCAAAAGCTACAGGGTATCTGCTGTACTCCTCCAAAGCCTTTTGGGTCCTGACTCATGGCAGGTGTTAAAGAAATGCTAAATGAGTAAAAGAATAATATTGAAACTTCCTGAGAGGTAAAAACATACTTTAAAATAATATGATTGGTTCTTTAGAAATTTAATTCGTAACATGTGTTTGATGAAATGGTAGTCAGATTTTTCAAACTTTCCATGATCAAATCCATTTCTCACTTTTTGTCACCTAGTTTAATGTTAGCAATAAAATCCTACGTGAGAAAAAAAATCACAAATAAATGAAGTCACTCAATGAATCGGAGCTCCTATTCACTCTCCCACATTATGAAAGACAAAAATCAGTGAGGAACAATAGAAATGAGTTGTCTATTTATAAATACCTCTAGTTGTTTTTCTTTCTCCCTGAAGTTTTTGAGTTCACAGTGGTATCTGTGCATTTCTGGAGGTCCAATGGACTTCTCAGTAGCTTCAAGGAGTTCAATTTTACTCAGTTTAGCAAATTCTCCAACTTTATCCTAGAGCACAAAATTTAAATATCAACAACTATTATCACTTATAAATATCTTCAAAACATGTATCATTCAATGATCGCACCTGTCAAGATGAAACTTTGAAAAGAAAAAAATTATAAGATGTGCCAATATAAATGTCCCGCATACACTATTCTTTAAAATGATAAATATAAACTTAGGGTATGAACTCTCATCTTTCTGAGAACCTTTTAAAAATTTCTATGCCAATATTTCTAAGGCAAAGTGTTTATATACACATAATAAATAGCTTGGGAATAAAAGAAAAAACAGTCCCCTGGATTGAAATGATCATTATCTACCACTCATCAGTTGGAATGTTACAAGTTAAGAAAAAAGACATTTCAAACATCTACTTCATATCAGACACCAGCTAACAATGCTTTCAAATTTTAAATCTGTATTTAATTTGGACATATGTAATCAAATCATTGTTTCCGAATGGAAAATATGAACTATGATTCAGACACTAGACAGGACTCAAAGATGTAATAACATTCACTTCAACATTTAACATCTAATGTGCATTTTCAGGATATTTTTACTAAAATTTAAAATATGACAAAGTTTTAGAAGGCACACATAACCGATTTAAGAGTTTTAGTGTATCAAGTATACTTGATGTATTTATACAAAAACACGATTAAGAAGTTATTTATTAACAAAATTTTAAGAGACTACAAAGTGTAAGCACATGGTCATCCAAGTTACTCTACTTCAAAACAATACAACTTGATACCCTTTACAATATTCTGCAATTGAGACTTTCAACTTCTTATCACTTCAAATCACTACAATAAGATCATAATAGGAGATGAGATGCTATCTTTTACAAAGAACAGTGAGTATTAACATTACCAGGCTGTGAGTTTAAATAGCACCCATGACAACATCTCGTGAAAAGTATTTCTATTCTCAAATGGCATGAAGAGGAAGAAACATGCAATTTTCCCATCTGTACACTGATTTCTCTCATACCTGAGGTAGAAACTGGCAAAGATTGCCCACTTGAATATTTAAGGCTGCAACTTGCTCTTCCACCACTTTCTGGGTTGTAGATTTTTTGTTGATGAACCAAGATGACTGATTTTTTGCCACGTCAATTTCACGGGTGATGGTAAGATTTCCAGAATTTCTGAACCTATTTAAAAAATAATTTAAAAATCCTTATATTCAGAATTACATGTATCACTTTAGAAATAAAATTTCCAAAATTCTCTTGCAACAAAGGTTGCCAGACAGGATTGTTACTACAATTTTTATTCCTTCTGATATTTTGGCCCCTCCAAAGAAGGAAATCTTGATATTTTATTGGTAATAATACTTAATTGACCACACGTAAGTTACCACAGATTCAACATCACAATTATTTAAACTGTTACAGCAAATGCCAATACTAATTTCCAAACACTGACAGAGAATTTATATATCTGAAGTTATTTATCCTTTAAATTATGTTATTCTCCAATCACATGCGTTGACTGCAATTCAAAACAGGTTGGCATATTAAAGCATATAAAAACTAAATGCTGAAACTTCCACTACTTGGAAAATATATGAATAGAAACCAATTCTTGCATAAGCACTTCCAGACATCAGAACTAGCCCAGTCATACAGGTAGCCCATGCCTTCCTCATCACGTACTCTACTCTGAATTCAGAGGAGACCACAACATACAGCCTTATAAAGGAACATTAAGCAATACAGAATCTGAAAGAAGGGTATTTACTTATTTCTTGCTTTTAGAAGTACTACTGCTCCACACCTCCCATCCATCTTCTTCACTGGGAATCAGCAGCATGTGGTAGAAAGATAAATTATTGGTATTCAATGGCTAAATGACAATGATAATTTGTAAATGTTGTGTATATAGACTATATTGTAATCAGAACACTCCAAACATTAAGATTTCACAACTTAAAAAAAAGTCGTTTTAAATTTTCATTTCCAGCAGAATGACTAATGAAGTACCCTTCCTGAGCTTCTTGCTGTAAAGTACGAATAATGAAATATTAAAATATGTTCACAAATGCATTTATGAGTTGGCTTGAAAGTAAGTAATTCTGGCCAAAATCCCAGTGCAGGTGGAGATCCAGAAGTGGAAAAATGAAAATGGCTTTTACCCTGGGAGCATGTATTCCACCAAACAACCTTACACATTTTCATAATCACCCAGGAGAGGGGCTGCAGAGGAGGCCTACAGCTACCCAAAGTAGAGGGTCTAATAAAAACCAGCCCCAGAAGACTACACCCTCATGGAAGGGTAAACTAGAAGTACACCACCACCATCACCAGACCCAGCGAAGTGCCTGTCGCAAACTATGGCTTGGATGGAAAAAGTCTCTCCTGACACGCTTATTAACCACAAGTCAGTCTCAAACAGATGAGTATCTTGAATTTAGTTACATGACATACCTAAGATTCAAAATGCACCAACTGAGAATTGTGTATATTTTGATCCTGGTTTGAAAGTAGCCAATGATCTGCTGCAGAAGTCAGTGAAAATACCCTCAGCAGTAACCTACCTTTACCCTCAAAGAATTAACACGAAGTTCAAAGAGAAAGGAGCGGCTTACTGGAAACACACACAAAAACAAAGCATCAAGAGTACGAACTAGCAGAAATAACAAAGTAGAATCATACTGGAAACAATGGGCAAGTACAGAATAAGTATATTTACTGTATTTCAAGAAATAGAAGATGGAAAATATTGACTTGTATCTAGGATCTGAAAAAGAACCACAGGGAAATGGACTAGAATGGAGCACAAAGACATAAAAAAATGAAAAATATGAAGGATGTAAAGAGACACAGATGACTTAGAGCCCAATATCTAATAAGAGTGCCAGGGGAGCCTGGGTGGCTCAGTCAGTTAAGTGTCTGACTTTGGTTCAGGTCATGATCTCACAGTTTCTGAGTTTGAGCCCCACACTGGGCTCTGTGCTGACAGCTCAGAGTTTAGAGCCTGCTTCAGATTCTGTGTTTCCACTTCTCTCTGCCCCTCCCCCACTCATCCTCCCTCTATCTCTTACTCAAAAATAAGCATTAAAAAAAAATACAGTTCCAGAAGGAAGAGAGACAAAGAATGGATCAGAGGCAATATATGAAGAGATAATACATAAGAATTTTCCAAACCATAAATTTAAGAAGCTCACTAAATCCCAAGCAAAATAAACAAACAATAAATCCACATCTAAATATATGGTGTAAAACTATAAAACACCAAAAACTGAGATAGGATTTTAAAAATCACTTGAGAAAAGGAGAATTACTATGAAAGAAACTAAGATCAGATTCACATCTGAAGACAATGGAATAATACTTCACATATGTTGAGAAAAGACCTATTGGGGCACCTGGAGGGCTCAGTCTGTTGAGAGCCCAACTTTGGCTCAGGTCGTGATCTTGAAGTTTGTTAGTTCAAGCCCCACGTTGGGCTCGCTGCTGTCAGTGCAGAGTCCGCTTCAGATCCTCTGTCCCCTTCTCTCTGCCCCTCCCCTGAATGCGCTCTCCCAAAAATAAATAAACCTTAAAAAGAAGAAAGAAAGAAAAGAAAAAGAAAAAAGACCTATCGATGTAGACTTTTATATCCAGCATATACACCTTTCAAGATTGATAGCAAAAGATCATCATTTTCAGACAAAAACTTAGTGTTCCACTAGAAGATCCTCATTAAAGAAAACTTTAAAAAATGTCCTCTGGCAGAAAGAAAGTAATCCCAGAGGAAATCACAAAAATGCAAGAAAGAATAAAAAGCAAGGCAAACCAAAAATACATAGGATAATTCTAAACAAACAATGAGAGTTATTTATAGTTATTATGTCTTAAAGACTTGATAAGATAAAATTAAAATAGTTCAGGGAAATTATTCAAATAAAAGTAATGTAAGGTCTTTATTCAATAGGAAAATAAAGACATCTAAGTCTAGACTCAAATTCAAATATATATGTTAAAAATTCTAACCACTAAAACAAGAATGACTAATTTTCAAAACAGTAAAGAAAATATTAAAGCAAACAAAAATCCAAACAAAGGCATGAGAGAAAAGATATAGTGAAAAGTAGAACAAATAAAAAGCATGGAATAAGGCAGTAAAAGTAAATCCAAAAATGTAAGTCATTCAATACATGTAATGGATCATATGCATTATGTAAAAAGCAATATAAACAACACCAGCTATCCTTGTTCAAATGAGATATTAAAGGTCTAAAAAAACTTGAAATAAATGAATAAAACCTGAAAAATACTTAAAAAAGAAAGCTGCCAACTATGTTAGTGGCAAGTTAAACACATTCTAAGGGTAATGCATCAAAAGACAAAGAAGTCAGTACGTAACAACAGAAAGTTCAATTCACTCGGAAGATCAAGCAATGTGAATCTTAGCTGCAACTAATAACGTCCTGAAAATACACAAAGCAAAAACTGACAGGATGAGGCTAACTGACAAATCTACACAGAAGTATAATGTAAAACACCTTTCTCAGTAAAGAATCGATCCGATGACCAAAATCACAAATATACAAGATTTAAAAATATAATTAATCAGTTGAACTAATGGACAAATAGACAATACTGCACATAACAAGAGCAGAATACTCATTCTTTCAATCCAGAGGGTAACATTTATGAAAGCTCACTATAAGTATACCTTGACAAACGTCAAAGGGTTGGTAACATGACCGTATATATATAACTCTATATAATATAGTAATATTATATATTGTACAATAGCACATATATAATTTAACATATTATTTATAATATATATTTTTTTCTACTACAGTACTATCATCAAAGTGGAAATCAATACTAAAATATAACAAGAAAACCACTACATGAGAATCTTAAAGAACTTCTAATTATGAACTCATAAAGAAAATGAAGAAAATATTCAGAACTGAATAGGAAAATGCTTTATATACCAAAACTTAGGAGAAAGAGCTAAAGCAGTATTGACAGGGAAATTTTTAACCTATTTATATTAAGGAAAATAAAAGACTACACATTTGTACAATAAATATCAATTTCAAGAAATTAGACAAAGCAAAAAAAACCCAAAAACCCAAAAGTTTAAAGAAAAATCAGTAAAGATATGTGTAGAAATTAATGAAACAGAAAACAATGATATAACAGAGAAACAACAATGCAGAAGTCAATTCACTGAAAAGACTAACAAAACTGACAAATCAAATCCTTCAAATTAAGGGGTAAAAAAACAAAGGAGGTTAATACTACTACAGAAGACATTTAGATCATGCCACGTCTCTGCTCAAATCCTGGTGGGTTCACAGCTTACTGAAAATAAATAAATGCAAAGTCCTCACAGCAGCCTACAAGTCCCTTGGAGCCGGCTCCTTGATGTTTTCAGACCTTACCTCTTACTATTCTCTTGTTCAATGCAATGCAGTCACACAAGATACCACTTGAGTCTTAGCATTTGCAGACACCAAAATGCTATTTCCCCAAGCATTTCCATGCTCATCACCTTATCTCCTTTAAGTCTTTGCTCAAGTACCATCTTCTGAGTGAGAACTTTCCTGATCACCCTATTTAATACCATAAACTCTACTCTGGCACTCCCTCCCTGTCCTCCTTTCCTGCTCGATTTTCTACGTTAGCACCTATCATCACCTAAAATAATATTTTACCTATTTATGTATCCGTCCCTCTCCTCATGCCCCTAACCATAAATTCCAGAAGGCTGTACCCCTCTCCCCCTCAACGTATAGGTACTCCAGAATTACTTGAAAGTGACTGCATCAGTGTGTGCCAGAGATTATTCTATTCACCGTTCCACTCAACGAGTATGTGACCAGTTAACAGATTTGTTCAACAGCAGTAATTTCAACTAATGATGAGCCATTTTGTGTTTGGTATTCCCAGCAAGTGACCACAATGTAACTATAATGACTTTGGGGAAACGGAAACCTCCCCCATGTCAGATGTGGTAACAGAACTCTGGTTCATGGTCACTGGTTAGATTATTACAGCTAGTGGCTATTGCATGCCAGCATGTGTGCCTCTTCAGAGAAGTAAGAAAACAATTGGGCCATGGTGATGGAGTAGAAAATCAGGAGTGCTTAACACCTGCTGCCATCCATAAAAGACACTGAAACTTAAGTATTAATACTTCTTCTGTATGTCAGAAATATACCTGGCTTCATATATTTATGTCAGTTGCAATATCGAAGAAACCACTGTGACCCATCAATGGTACCAAGGTTAACACAGGAGTTATCTTTGGCTAATGGAGATATAATTCACATACCATTTTAAATATACGAATCAATGCTTTTTTCATTGTGGTAAAATGTGCATAACATAAAATTTACCACTTTAACCATTTTTAGGTGTATAGTTGAAGGAAGATGTGCTTCAACAATGGTCTTTAACATATTCACAAGGTTGTGCCACCATCACCACCATCTATTTCCGAAATCTCTTCACCACCCCCAAAAAGGAGCCCAAACCTGTTAAGTCGTCACTCCCTATTCTCTCCACTCCTCCTTCCTAAGCAGCCACAAATCTATTTTCTGTCTCTGCAGATTTGCCTATTCTGGACATTTCATATAAATGCAGTGATACAGTCTGTAGCATTTGTGTCTGGCTTCTTCCACCAAGCACGTTCTCCAGGTTCACCCATGTCGCAGGATCCATCGGCACTTCCTGCCTTTCTGTAGCTGAATAAGATGTCATTGTGTGAATGTATCACATTTTGTTTAGTCATTTACCAGACGATAGACATTTGGGGTGTTTACAATTTTTCACTATTAAAATTAGGAAAAGGCTAATTTTGTGCAAATGAGTAAACAATGTCTACGACAGTAACCGGATCAAAGATTTATTTAAAACCTGATAATATACTCCCAAGTAAGATAAAGTGCTTACATTCCCACAGTGCATGACAGGATTCACTTCTCTATACCTTCATATTACTAAATTTTATTTAAAAATTTTTCTAAGCTAAAAGGAAAAAAGTCCTCATTTTGATTTCCTTGATAACTAATGAGTTATATCCTTTTTATAATTATTGGCCACTTATTTTACTTGGTGTTAAATGTTTTTGTTTGTTTCTTTTACCAGTTAGTAATTTTACTGAGTTGCATGAGACTTGGTATTTTAGTAAATTTAAGACATGTACAGGTTATTTGTGCTGAAAATGTTTTCTCCCGTCTATCACTCATTTTTAATTACAGTATCATTATTTTCAGCTGCATGTGGATGCAATCTAAATTTCCTATCTTCCCTTTTTTTTTTTTTTTTTTTTTTTAACATTTATTTTTGGGACAGAGAGAGACAGAGCATGAACAGGGATAAATTTCCTATCTTCTTTTTTATGGTTACTGGGTCCTATTGTGCTTGGAAGAGCCTCCTTCCCCTAAGACTTAAAAAATCTACACTTTTTTTCCCTAGTATTTTCAAAGTTACATATTTTTTCACTCAGCTTTTAACACATCTAGGTTTTATTCATGAATAGAGTATTTGATAAAGCTCTAAATTTATGTTAAAAAAATTAATAGCCAATTAACTTACTTCAATTTGAGTAATTTATAGCCCAACCTTAAACTGCCATCTTTACAATAAATCCTGTTATATATTCAGGTCTGTCCCTACTTCTTCCATTCTGCTCCTCCAATTTTCTGTACTAATACACCACACTATCAACAGCATTATAGTCCACTCTAACATCTAGTACACAAATACCTTATTCATGATTCTACTTTTCCAAAATCTTCTTGGGTTTTCCAGCACATTTATTCTCCCAGATAAACTTTAGAATCAAACTTACCTGTTGATACTCTGATTGGAATTGTGTCAAATTTATATATTTGGAAAGGACTGATATGTTAATAATGATATGAACTATATGCTTCTAGGAACATAGTAAGCTTCTCCATTTATTCAAGTCTTGGTTTTATATCTTTCAGTAAAATACTATCATTACATTTTAATGAACTGAGTATAATCTTTTGTGTATGCCTATTTCTCATTGCTATATAAATAAAACATTTCCCCCACAGTTTTTGAGTAAAAAGATCATATCCCCATATCCTATAAAACGATGAGGCTATCAGATAATTTTTTAAACCTAAAACTAGAAATTCCAGGACTTTGTAGAACACTCCAAAAAACAACACTAAAAATCAACTAAGCGGTAAACAAACCTGCGTAAAAAAGACTGAAAGTATATACACGAAGGAGGGTTAACTGGTGTCATCTTGAATACTAACTCTGATCCATCAGAAATGGCTGCCAAGAGGTAATTTCTTTAAGAATTCTATTGAAAAAAATTCTTACAATTTAGTTTTTAAAAGACACCTTAAAAAAATAACTTCTCTGGATAAAACATCCTCGAAATAGTAGTTCCAACATTTACATGATAACGTTATGTTATTACTGTTTTCTAAAGTCATGAGGAATGCATGAACATCAAGAAATTATACAGAAAACGGTGGTTTCAGTACTTTTAACACTTACAATTCAATTTCAACCATTCCTTTGGAACATCCTCTCTTCACAAAAAAGCCAACCTAGAGTAAAAAAAAAACAATATGCACTGAGCGAGGACATTCCCAGGTTATCCCAGATTTAGTGAAGTCATTATTATTTGTCAAATTAAAATTCTTTCATTAAGTATTTTCTCTGTCCACTCCTATCACTTTCCCAGATTTGAGTCCCTCCATTGTTTCCACCCACCAGCGACAAAAATTAGTTACCATTTACCGAACATTCTATGTGCCAGACAGCCTCTTACAAAACTCGTGAGAAAGCCAGTAAGTGATACAGAGCAAAGAACTGAACCCACATAATCTGGCTCCAGAGTCTGTGTGCTTAGCCTCTGTACTAAAAACTCTCCTTATAGGCAAAAAAGCCAGTGGGAAAATAGGTTCTACAGTTTAACCATAGAGCCATACCAAATCTCCTTATTACCATTGGAGACTTCTTTGGAGTGGCACCGATAAAATATCAACAATCACTCTAATATTACCCATCCTGTCATTAATGAAGATATAATTGTCATTCTCTTAAAAAGAGCAATACACATAGGAAATACAATTTAAGTACAATCTATGGGATAAAACAGACATATTTCATATTTAAGCTAGTTTGTATATATGTATGACCAAAAACCTGAGACGGACCCTGGGCCTAAAACAATAAATCAGACTGGATCTTCAATCAGGCTATAAATAATTCTTAAAAAAATAATAATAATCTTGCAAATAATTATCTTTTTAATAGTGGTAACGGCAAAGATGACAACTGAAACCACAACAGTGAACATCTATTAATATGCATTACCATATGCTACTCTGCTAAGCAATTTATAATTTCCTTTTTTAATACTCATAAGCAATCTCATGAGGTATATATTACATCCCTTTTACGGATGATGAAACTGATGCCCAGAGAGATGAAAAAGGAGGACTTGCCTTGTAACTAGTAAGTACAGCTTAATGATTAAGAGTACAGGCATTAATATACACCACTCAGGTTCCAATCTCAACTCTGCCATAAACATATAAGTTGTTTGATTCTGACAAGGCTACTTAAACTGTTTTAGTTTCTTCATAAACATGAAAAAACAATGGCATCTTTGTAAGAGTGCTATCTGCTCACTGCCTTGCATCAGTTAAAATACTTGGTACCACTAAGAAGGAAAAAAATCATGAGGCAGTTCTTATTATCAAGTGTACATATGGATGATATAGAAGATGCTAGTGTTAAATTTTCATACCAGGATTTAACTGTAAATACAACATTAAACATGTTTTTAGTGAGAACTTGTGCAGCCCCTAAATATATCTAGGGATACCCAAAGGTCTGCAATGTGCCACCTAAGAAACCCTGCACTCCACAGTCTTCTTCAAAAACCCTACCACTCAAGGGGCATCTGGGTGGCTCAGTTGGTTGAGCATCCGACTTCAGCTCAGGTCATGATCTCACAATCTGTGAGTTCGAGCCCTGCGTCGGGCTCTGTGCTGACAGCTCAGAGCCTGGACCCTGCTTCAGATTCTGTGTCTCCCTCTCTCTCTGCCCCTCCCCTGCTCATGCTCTGTCTCTCTCTGTCTCAAAAATAAATAAAAACATTAAAAAAAAATAAAAAACAAAAACAAAAACCCTACCACTCAGGGTAAGATCTGTCTTCTTCCCTTCTGGCAACCACCACTTGGTTCTATATTGGAGTCTGTTAGTCTGTTTGTGGGTTTTTTGTTTTATTTTGTTTTAGATTCCACATACAAGTGAAATTGTATGGTATTTGTCTTTCCCTAACATATTTCACTTAGTATAACACCCTCTAGGTCCATTCAGGCTGTTGCAAATGTCAAGATTTCATTCTTTTTCATGGCTGAATAACATTCTACATGATGTCTTAACTTCATGTTAAGTCTTGATACCTGAGAGGGCAAGTTTTCCCATTGTGTTGAATTTCTTTATGAGTATCTTAGCTATTCTTGGCCCTTTGCTCTTCCATCTGAATTTCAGAACCTGCTTGTAACTATGACTGGAACGATGCTGATATGTACATCAATGTGAAGAATGAAATTTTTATACTAGGTCTTCCAGCCTGTTCATACTGTACATCTCTCCATCTGTTATAAACTCCTAATATTTTCAAAAAAGTTGTATAATTTCTACATTGTGTGTAAGTCTTACATATCCTTTGTTAACTTATTGCTATGTAAGCTGCATTTTTGTTGCTACTGTAAATGATATCAAGTTTTAATTGTATTTTTCTGTTCATTGTTAGTGTACAGAAATGCAAAAGATTTGTTATATAATCTTGTATCTAGCAATCTTAATAAATTTCCATATTAATTCATCAGAAGGCTTATCTGAGGACTCTTTTGTGGTTTTCGTTGCAAACATTCATATAACCTGTAAATGACTTTTCTTTCTTTCCAACTTGTATCTTTTGTTTTACCTTCCTGTTCTGTCTAGAACTTCGAGTACAATGCTGATAGGAGTGATAGATAGTAGGCAACCTTGACTTGTTCTTTAACTTGCTGTATATTTTAGCTGTCTTTTATGCAATTAAGAAAGGTATCCTTGAAGGAGGGGCCAACATAGAGGACAAGTAGGGGGATCCGAAGTTCCCTCATCTCACAAACAAAGCAGTGTTGAAGCTAAAGGATGCTGAACTCCAAAGTCCGGGAGGAAAAGAAACAGTTGCTTACAGGGACCCACAGGGACAACCTGACCAGCCATAGGTGGGTGATTGCGAACTGGGAGAGATAAAATGAACAGAGGGGAGGGTTCCCCTTCTGTGGAGAGACAAAGGGAAGAGAAAGAGCAGCTGGGGAAGCACAGGACTGTATGTGGACAAGAAAAACAACAGGGACCAGGACATAGAAGGAGCCAATCTCTGAAGGGCTCTCTCCAGACTGGGGCGGGCTGCCCGGATCGCACACCTGGGGAAGAGGGGAGCCAGCCCCAGGCTAGCTGCCTAGGCCAAGGGCACTGTCCACAGTAGGAGAAAGCAATCCCCTCCCTGGAGTACAGTGGGACAGGCCAAAGCCTGCCTGCATCTGCCAGCCAGACGACTCATGTGGCGGTGCTGAGTGGCACTTCCCCAGTACCTGGGTGAACAGAGCAGGAGTTTGTCAAACGCCAAGGCACAGGAGCTGGCGGAGCAGGACAAACCGCCTCACTTGTGCCCATGGCACAGTGAGACTGTTCCAGAAGAGTGGTTTGGGACACCTGGTCCATGGAGGAGAGACTTGGGTGTCGTCATTTTTCTTCCCATCACCAACAAGGGGAAACTTCAGCAAAGGGACAGCAGGGCCCACAGTGGAGGCAGGACCTGCTTACACCAAACCACGCCCCTCCGTGACTGGTAACTGCGTATCTACTGGAGTGGGATTGAAGCTGATGAACCAGACGGCCCTTCCTCCAGACCAGCGCTGTTGCACTGGTTTAATTGCCTGATTTAATTCTCAGACAGTTCTTACTGTATAGATATATTCTTCCTTCCTTTTCTCCTTCTTATCTCTTCCCTCCTCTATCTGGTTACTCTGGTTGTTGGTTTGTTTAAGCAGACATATTTAATCCATTCTCTTGATACGTGTTCCACACCTCCTTCTTTATTCCCCTTTCTCACTCTCTGGATTAAGCCCTAGAGTTTTTCTGGTCAATTTTTATTCGTTCTTTTTCCCCGCTCCTGTCATTTCTCTCTTTGTTCGGGACAAGGCCTCTTCTACCAACACCTCCTCCACCCTATTGTTTACTTGTGGCTGATGTTTCTGGATTTTTGTTTTTGGGGTTTGTTTGTGTGTTTGGGTGTTTTTGTTTTCTGTTTGTTTTTTGTTTCTTTGTTTTCCTTTCTAGGACACTTCAAGGAACAAATCAAAGCACACCTAGTGGAGGGTTCAAAACATCACTACAAGTAGGGAGATAAAGTAACCACACTACAACAACAGAGGGCAAGTGACACTCTCCAAAAAACACCTCCTGAAGGGCCAGGCCCTAGACAGTGTATGACTCCACTTTAATATAGTAGTGCTCGCAGGTGCAGGGCACATAACAAGCTTTTAAAACACATAAGGGACAAACAACTACCCAAAATGATGAAATGGAAGAATGCCCCTCAAAAGAAAGTCCAGGAAGAAATGACAGCTAAGGAATGCTCAAAACAGATATAAACAATATAACTGAACAAGAATTTAGAATAGTCATAAGATTAATTGCTGGACTTGAAAAAAGCACAGAAGACGCCAGAGAATCTACCACTGCAGAGATCAAGGAACCAAAAAATAGTCATGATGAAATAAAAAATGTTGTAAACAAGGTGCAAAATAAACTAGAGGTGGGGACAGCCAGAACTGAAGAGGCAGAGGGGAGAATAGTTGATATAGAAGATAAAATTATGGAAAAAGATGAAGCTGAGAAAAAGAGAAAAAAATTCTGGATCACAAGGGGAGAATTAGAGAGCTAAGTGACTCAATGAAATGCAGCAAATTCCGTATCACAGGAGATCCAGAAGAAGAGAGAGAAAGGGGCCGAAGGTGTGCTTGAACAAATCATAGCTGAGAACTTCCCCAATCCGGGGAAGGAACCAGACATGGAAATCCAGGAGGTACAAAGAACTCCTTTCAGATGTAACTTGAATCGATCTTCTATATGACATATCATAGTGAAACTGGCAAAATATAAAGATAAAGAGAGAATTCTGAAAGCGGCCAGGAATAAACAGCCCTCACCTACAGGGTGAACACATAAGGCAGACACAAAAGGGTAGTGGCAGACTTATCTACTGAAATTTGGCAGGCCCAAAAGGAGTGGCAGGAAATTTTCAGCGTGATGAATAGGAAAAATATGCATCCAAGAATCCTTTATCCAGCAAGTCTGTCATTCAGAATAGAAGGAGAGATAAAGGTTTTCCCAAACAAACAAAAACTGAAGGAATTCATCACCACTAAACCAGCCCTGTAAGAGATCCTAAGGGGGACTGTGTGAGTATTGCAAAGACCACAAAGGACCAGAGACACCACTACAAGCATGAAACCTACAGATAACACAATGACTCTAAACCCGTATCTTTCAATAACAACACTGAATGTAAATGGACTAAATGCTCCAATCAAAGACACAGGGTATCAGAAGGGATTAAAAAAATAAGACCCATCTATTTGCTGTCTACAAGAGACACGTTTTAGATCTGAGAACACCTTCAGATTGAAAGTGAGGGGATAGAGAACCATCTATCATGCTAGTGGAAGTCGTAAGAAAGCTGGAGTAGCTATATTTATATCAGACAAACTAGATTTTAAACTAAAGACTGTAACAAGAGATGAGGAAGGGCATTATATAATAATTACAGTGTCTATTCATCAAGAAGAGATAATGATTACAAATGTTTATGCACCAAATTTGGAAGAACCCAAGTATATAAAGGAATTAATCACAAACCTAAGCAATTTCATTGGTAAGAATGTGGTCATTGCAGGGAACTTTAATACTCCACTTACAACAATGGACAGATCATCTAGACAGAAAACCCATAAAGAATGATACACTGGACCAGATGGACTTGACAGATATATTTAGAACTTTTCACCCCAAAGCAACAGAATACACATTCTTCTCAAGTGCACGTGGAACATTCTCTAAGATAGATCACATACTGGCTCACAAAATAGCCCTCAATAAATACAAAAGAACTGAGATCATACCATGCACACGTTCAGATCATAATGCTATGAAACTTGAAATCAACCACAGGAAAAGGTTTGGAAAACCTCCAAATTCATGGAGGTTAAAAAACATCCTACTAAAGAATGAGTGGATCAACCAGGCAATTAAAGAAGGATTAAAAAATATATGGAAACAAATGAAAATGAAAACACTACAATCCAAACCCTTTGGGATGCAGCAAAGGCAATCCTAAGAGGAAAATTCATCGCAATCCAGGCCTATCTCAAGAAACAAGAAAAATCCCAAATACAAAATCTAACAGCACACCTAAAGGAACTAGAAGCAGAACAGCAAAGAAACCCTAAACCCAGCAGAGGAAGAGAAATATTAAGATCTTAGCAGAAATAAACAACATAGAAACAAAAAACAAAAGAACAGACCAATGAAACCAAAAGTTGGTTGTTTGAAAAAAACAAACAAAAGTGATGAACCCCTAGCCAGACTTCTCAAAAGGAAGACCAAAACAGATAAAATCATGAATGAAAATGGATTTATCAGAACCAATCCCTCAGAAATTCCTAGACACCCACACACTACCCAAACTCAAACAGGAAGAAATAGAAAATTTCAACAGACCCGTCTGTAACTAGTGAAGAAACTGAATCAGTTATCAAAAACCTCCCAGCAAATTGAGAGTCCTGGACCAGATGGGTTCCATGGGGAATTCTACCAGACATTTAAAGCAGAATTAATACCTATCCTTCTCAAGCCATTCCCAAAAAACAGAAATGGAAGGAAAACTTCCAGACTCATTCTATGAAGCCAGCATTATCTTGATTCTTAAACCAGAGACCCCACAAAAAAGGAGAACTACAAGCCAATATCCCTGATGAACATAGATGTAAAAATTCTTAACAAGATACTAGCAAATCGAATTCAACATCATATAAGAATTATTCACCATGATCAAGTGGGATTCATACCTGGGCTGCAGGGCTGGTTCAATATTTGCAAATCAATCAGTGTGATACATCACATTAACAAAACAAAGGATAAGAACCATATAATCCTGTCAATAAATGCAGAAAAAGCATTTGACAAAATACATCATCCTTTCTTAATAAAAACCCTCGAGAAAGTAGGGATAGAAGGAACATATTTAAACATCATAAAAGCCGTATATGAAAAGCCCGCAGCTAATATCATCCACAAAGGGAAAAAACTGAGAGTTTTCCTCCTGAGATCAGGAACACGACAGGGATGTCCACTCTCACCACTGTTGTTTAACATAGTGTTGGAAGTCCTAGCCTCAGCAATCAGACAACAAAATGAAATAAAAGTCATCAAAATTGGCAAAGAAGTCCAACTTTCACTTTTCACAGACAACATGATACTCTACATGGAAAACCCACAAGACTCCACCAAAAGACTCCTAGAACTGATACATGAATTCAGTAAAGTTGCAGGGTACAAAATCAATGTACAGAAATCAGCTGCATTTTTATATACCAATAATGAAGCAACAGAAAGAGAAAGAAAGAAAGAAAGAAAGAAATTGATCCCATTTACAATTGTACCAAGAAGCATAAAATACCTAGGAATAAACTTAACCAAAGATGTAAAAGACCTATATGCTGAAAACTACAGAAAGCTTATGAAGAAAATTGAAGATACAAAGAAATGGGAAAACATTCCGTGCCCATGGATTGGAAGAATAAATCTTGTTAAAATGTCAATACTACCCAAAGCAATCTACACATTCAATGCAATCCCAATCAAAATTGCACTGGCATTCTTCTCAAAGCTAGAACAAACCTAAAACTTGTATGGAACCACAAAAGACCCCGAATAGCCAAAGTAATATTGAAGAAGAAAACCAAAGCGGGAGGCATCACAATCCCAGACTTGAGCTTCTACTACAAAGCTGTAATCATCAAGGAAGCATGGTATTGGCGCAAAAACAGACACATAGACCAATGGAATAGAATAGAGAACCCAGAACTGGACCCACAAATGTAGGGCCAACTAATCTTTGACAAAGCAGGAAAGAACATCCAATGGAAAAAAGACAGTCTTTTTAGCAAATGGTGCTGGGAGAACTGGACAGCAACATGCAGAAGAATGAAACTACACCACTTTCTTACACCATACACAAAAATAAACTCAAAATGGATGAAAGGCCTAAATATGAGACAGGAAACCATCAAAACCCTAGAGAAAAAGCAGGGAACAACTTCTTTGGCCTCAGCTGCAGCAATTTCTTACTCGACACATCTCCAAAGGCAAGGGAATTAAAAGCAAAAATGAACTACTGGGACCTCATCAAGATAAAAAGCTTCTGCAGTGCAAAGGAAACAATCAACAAAACTGAAAGGTGACTGACAGAATGGGAAACGATATTTGCAAATGACATATCAGATAAAGGGTTAGTATCCAAAATCTATAGTGAACTTTCCAAACTCAACCCTGAAAAACAAATAATCCAGTAAAGAAATGGGCAGAAGACATGAACAGGCACTTATCCAAAGAAAACAGCCAGATGGCCAACAGACACATGAAAAGATGCTCAATGTCACTCATCGCCAGGGAAATACAAATCAAAGCCACACTGGGATACCACCTCACACTAGTCAGAGTGGCTAAAATGAACAAATCAGGAAACCACAGATGCTGACGAGGATGTGGAGAAACAGGAAACCTCTTGCACTGCTGGTGGAAATGCAAACTGGTGCAGCTGTTCTGGAAAACAGTGTGGAGGTTCCTCAAATAATTAAAAATAGAGCTACCCTATGACCCAGCAATAGCAATGCTAGGTATTTACCCAAGGGATACAGGAGTGGTGATGCACAGGGGCATATGTACCTCAATGTTTATAGCAGCGCTTTCAACAAATTATAGAAAGAGCCTAAATGTCCATCAATTGATGAATGGATAAAGATGAAGTTTATATTTTCAATGGAATACTGCTTGGCAATGAGAAAGAATGAAATCATGCCATTTGCAGCAATGTGGATGGAACTGGAAGGTATCATGGAGTGAAATAAGTCAGTCAGAGAAGGACAGGTATCATGTTTTCACTCATATGTAGATCTTGAGAAAGTGAACAGAAGACCACAGGGGAAGGGAAGGGGGAAAAAATAGATACAAACAGAGAGGGAGGGAGGCAAACCACAAGAAACTCAAATACAGAGAACAAACCAAGGGTGGATGGGGGGGTGGTGGTGAGGGAGAGGGAAAATGGGTGATAGGCACTGAGGAGAGCACTTTTTGGGATGAGCTCTGGGTGTTGTATGTAAGCCAATTTGACAAATTATATTCATAAAAAAAGAAAAAAGAAGGAAAGGTATCCTCTACTCCTAATTTGCTAAGAGTTTTTTGAGATGCTCATGCAGTTGTCCTTTAAAATGTGACATGTAAAAAATAAAAATAAATAAAACGTGATGTGTTCATTTTTTTCTAATGTTCAATCTCTCATTCCTTGAATAAATTCTATTTGGTCACAATGTATGATGCATTTTATGTATTAGATTCATCAGACTATAGTTTCTTTTTCTTGAGATTTTTGCTCCTATACTCATGAGTAAGACTAGCTATAGTTTTCACATTCTTTCCTTGATGGATTCTGGTACCTAAGTAATGTTCTTTGTGTAAAATACAAAATGACCGTTGTTACAACTAATGGTCTTTGATGTCCTAGGAAAAAATTTAACAGCTGATTTTTTTCTACTAAGAATCAGCTTGAATCATTTATACAGTGGTAGAAACCTACTATACATTTACAACTTTAAGAATTTAAGCTTTACTAGCACGAAGTTGTTCATAATAGTCTTTTTTGTTTTTTTGGAGGAGATAAATCAATTTTATTGTCCATCATTATATTATCCAAAAATCCAGGAACAACAGATTTATAGAGAGGACATAAATGAGTAAGTAAGAGGGCAAGGGAAATAATTTAAAAAAAATTTTTTTAACGTTTATTTATTTTTGAGACAGAGAGAGACAGAGCATGAACGGGGGAGGGGCAGAGAGAGAGGGAGACACAGAATCGGAAGCAGGCTCCAGGCTCTGAGCCATCAGCCCAGAGCCCGATGCGGGGCTCAAACTCACGGACTCACACACCGTGAGATCGTGACCTGAGCTGAAGTCGGACGCTTGACCGACTGAGCCACCCAGGCGCCCCTAAGGGAAATAATTTAAATTTGAATGATTTTCCATGATATTAGCATGAAAACCATCTCAAAGTACTTGTGTGTCTGGCTTCAGAGTAGCTTTGTTCCCCGGCCAAAGCCGACCATAAAATTAAGGTGTTCAACATCTTGCCTGCTTTACTGGCTCTTGACAAACCTTTGAGATCTTCGGAAAAAGTCATGTATTCCTGGTGCTCCAGGGCTGTGCTGAGTCTACCAACTCATCTGCCAAAGTGTTATCCTCAGTCCACTGGGAAATCCATCAGGTGGTCATATAAAGCTCAGCCCAGGGGACCAGTGTTGAGTGTGTAATTCATATCCTTCCACGCAGACTTGCCAATGGATCAATAGCTCACTTCCCTGATGAGAAAACATCACTCCCAACCTCCTCTTCGTGCCCAACCTCATCTTCTGGATAGTGACAGTCCAGCACTAAGCCATTCTTTGTAACTTCCAAGAAATTGAGAGTGGCCATCAATTCAGACTGTTCTTCAACCTTCTGCCCTTTGGAGGACTCCTCCTCCCCATCAAATGTTAGCAGCATGCTATTGTTAATGTTGAAGTGATAGTGACCTTCTCTCCAGCACCTTTCTGCAATAATTTGGCTTCTGTCCCATACATTTCCAGCTCTCAACCACGAGACATCTTGGGGAGGAATTTATGCTTCCAGATCGAGACATCTTGGGGAGGAATTTATGCTTCCAGATCTTCTTTTCCTCCTCAATTTCATCACTCACGAATTCAACAAAAGCTTTGTCCCCAGCAGGGCAGGCCCGGTGGGCAGCAGCCGCCGAGCCCAGTGCACAAGGCACATGGCCCAGCAGAAGCAGCACCACAGTGGCAGACACATGCAGGCGCCATGATATTCTCTTATAATCATTTAAATCTTGACTGCATTCTGATAATGCCCTGGTGGTAGGCATTACAACAGTTCATGAAAACTCCAGCTCTGCTCCAAGCCCACAGGAGGACTGCATTTGCTCGTTCCCTCTGATGCAAGGTGTGGTGTTTTACCTGGCTCTGTCCAGTGAAAATGTGAGTAGAATATACATGAGTTTTTGGAGGAAATATGAATAGCCAGTTCCCTTTCCCAAGGTGGCCATCATGGAAGTATATATTGAAATGAAGACTTCATGAGCCTAGGTACCCAAGTGACCACAAAAGGGCCTACACTGGGTAAGCAGCAAGAACAAGAATTAACCTTCTCTATTTTTAAACCACTTAAATTTTGGAGTTTGAACCACACAACATATCTTTATTGCATTTTTACATTCCTTTTTTCTTTTCCTTTTTAAATGTTTATTTATTTTAAGAGAGACAGAGTGTGAGCAGAGAGAGGGGGAGGGGGGAGGGGGGAGGGGGGAGGATCCATGCTGTGAGCACAGCCCAAAGTGGGGCTTGATCCCTCTAACCACGAGATCATGACCAGAGCCGAAATCAAGAGCTGGACACTTAACTGAGTGAGCCACCCAGGCGCCCCCATCCCTTTTTTCTACTTTATCTACCCCCAACACCTTTCTTCTCAAAAGTAACTGATTTGGGTTTGTTTGTTTTTTTTAATTAATTTCTGCTCTTATTTTCATTTTCCATTAAGATTTCTTCTTTGACCTATATATAATATAGAAGCATATTTTTCATTCCAAACAAATGGGAAAACTTTACTTACCTTGTTTCTCTCTTAATAGCATTATGATCAGAGACTATGGTATGTGTGGTAGCAATTCTTTTGACTTTTTTTATATTTGCATATGGCTCAGTATGTGGATTTAGTAATGTTCCGTTTGTGCCTAAAAAGAATGTGAGTTCTCCGAGCGTTTAGCGCAGTGTTTATAACCTGACCACCAGCTCAAGCTTAACTGTTGTTCAAATCTTCCGTATTCTAATTTTTATCTGACCGATCTGACTACCGATAGCTCTCCAACCACGATTATGAATTTGTTAACTTGTCAATAGGAATTCTGATTTTGTTTATATGTTTTAGACCTACATTAAGTGAATTCAAGTTGAGAAATGAATTACCTTCTTGCTGAACTGGACCTTTCATCAATATTTAATGACCGTATCTACTTCCATAAGTACTTTTTGCTTAAGGTCTATTTTGCCTGGTATCAAGTCAGTTATCCCTTTCTTTCATATATTTGCCTATGTATTTCTTCATCTTTTCATTTTTAACTTTTCTGTTGCTTTTTACTTTAAATAGGCTTGTTGTAAACAGGAGAACTGAGCTTTCTTTATCTACTTCAGCAGACTTCCAAATTAAACATGAACTTAGACCACTAATAATTATTGCGACTATTCAACCATTTTATGTTTTGTAATAATCTCCTTTTCTATATTTGTTTCTTTTCTCCTCCTATCTAAAGGCTTCTTCTGTCTTGTTTGGGCAGTCATTGTTTCTTCCTTCACCCCTCTCTATGTTTTTATCTTTGTTTGGAGGATTTATAAATTTCAATTGTTTTAGTGGTTTACCTACATAACTTTAACATGCATATTTAATTTAATAAACTGGAAGTTAACCAATTATCTTAACTTCTCCCTGACAATACAAATCCATGGAGTGTTTTAACTCTGGTTACTACCAGAAAAGACAACAGTTCTATCTGGTTTGATCTAAACTTCACAAATTAGACATTATTTTATGCAGGTTCCATATAATTTCCCTATACATTTGCCTTTTTTTTGCTCAACATTTCTTCTCACTTCTTAAGAGTTTTCTTCCGGGATTATTTTTCCTTCTTCCTAAATTATATACTTTCAAAGATATTTCAGTGAGAGAATTTCAGGCTTTCTTTTTTTTTCCACTTCTTTCATTCTGAGAACAATACTTTTGTGCCTGCTCTTCTGTAATTCACTACAACATGTCTGCTTGTGTATTTCTTTTATTTATCCTGCCTAGATCAGGTTTCTTGAATCTGAGGATTTAAACTTTAAGGTTTCTAGAAAATTCTCAGTCATGGTTTCTTGAAATATTGTTTTTTCCTCGTCTATTGTCTCTCTTTGGAAATACTCAGACATACAGTGGATCATCTTCCTTTACCTATAATGTCTTAACCTTGATTTTTCTCTTTTTACTTCTATAATATTTTAAGAAATATGTTCAAGTATTTTAGTTACAAATTCTTTTCTCAAATATGTCTGCTTTGTTTCACCTGTCCACCAAATTTCTATCTTCAAGGAACATATTTTTATTAAGTTCTATTTGATTCTGTGTCAGATTTACTTCATCTGTTACTTACTCCTGTTATCCTTCCAAACTTCTTTTATTTCCTTAAACAAATTAAATATCCCTAGTTTATTTTCTCCATCTACAAGCTTTGCATGTCTGATGATGCAATCTGCTGTTTGTGTTGGCATTTCCTCCTATGTTTTGATTAAGTATGGATTCATGAACTCCTCGGGACTTTTACGTTAGAATTTTTAGGACTGAATTTCATGTATTTTTCTTCATAGGATCTGCACCTGCTTCTGCCAAGTGCCTGGAGATATTACTATCTGGGACCACTTTAAAATTATCATTTATGATATCAGGCCACAGAGGGAAGACGAATCGTGGCTCTAAACATGTGCTAAGGCTTGTGGTTAAGAATTCTTTGGAAGACAAAGCAGAAACAAACTCATAAACACAGAGAACTGATGATTGCCAGAGGAGAGACAGGGGAGTGGACAAAACAAATGAAGTGGATTCAGAGGTACAATCTTCCAGTTATAAAATAAGTAAGACATAGGGACATAATTACAGCATAGGGAATATTGTTAATAATATTCTAACAACTTTGTATAGTGATAGACAGCAACTAGGCTTATTGTGACCATTTCATACATATATAAATATTGACTATATTGTATACCTGAAACTAATACAATATCGTATGTCAATTATTTTTCAATAGAAAATAATAGTAATTCTTTGAAGATTTTTTTTTTTCTCCACCAAATCCAGAGCTAACAATCAGGGTAAGTAAGTAACTCTGTGTCCCATTCTGCAGTGTTTATTTTTCCTACTAAACACAGTGCTTGACTTCAAGTTTCATCTTCTAGCCCTCCTCTACCTTCAGGACCCCCAATCCAGAGCAACCAATCAAAACCTAGGCTTTAGGGTGCAAAGTAAGCAAATGCCCCTGGGGAAACAACTCCAGAGCTTAAGTCTTCAGAACCACACAATTTTGTTTCCGCCCTTGGTAAATTTACTTCACCTTTCCACAAGCCCAACAATACACATTTAAGAAGACATTTTACCCTACTCCTAAGAATTTTAAGTGTCACATACTTGGAGAATTCTCTAGATTCATATATAGTCCAAAATACCTTTACAGTGGCAATCTCCTCCAGCCATGTCTACCTGCCAACTTCATTCTTTATACTCAAGCTCTACATGTTTGGTACACCCGAGGAATTGAGATACAGGAAGTGATTCGATACTAAAAGCAAGTCACAACTCCAAATTTTTTAAAAATACTGATGTTAACTCACCTTGTCTGCCCGTCCCATGAAAGCGGGTTTGCCTGCCAACCCAAGACAAATGGCACACACGATGCTCGACTTTCCTGTCCCATTAGCTCCAATAATCATATTCAAGTGAGGTCCGGGAGATACTTCACAGACATCATATGTCCTGAATTATAAAAAGGCGAAATTACTAAGACATAAGTGAATATTTTCTTTGCCAAAACATTTATTCTTGCTTTACATTACCTACAGGCTTTTCTTGAATTCCTCCAAAGGCCAGCTGACCTTACAGTCTAATCCAACTGGACTTGGTTCACTCATAGGAATTCTTCCAGTAACCACTGTCTTCCAGGCCACTTCGGTTCTCTAAGCCTACCTCTCCTATCTCCTACCTCATTCCTAAAACTCAAAGTCCACTCATCCTGAAAATAAAACAGGCTAGCTCTACACTTTGCAGCCACCTTTTTCTTTCTCTTCACACCCAACCTTTATTTCCTCACATTCATTCATTCTTCTAGGACTTGCAAAATTTTCTGCTTCCATGGCTTCAAAGGGTAAAAGATTTTCTACTTGCTAAACGCAGTGGGCTCTTTTCAGTCTTATGCAACTCCAGTGCAGCAGATATTTTTGAAACACTTTTTCCACTAGGCTTCTGAGAGAATACTCTCCCATGGTTCTCCTCTTGCCTCTCTGAACACTTCCTTCTCAGTCCGAGGTCCTCTTCTGCTCATCCTTAAACGTTGGCATTCCTCCAGGGCTCGATACTTGGCCTTCTATTCCTATTAATATTTCCCTTTGGGCAATCTCAAGCATTTCTGCAACTTACATGCATGATTTTCAAATCTCTCACCTGTTCACTTTTCCTGACCCTTAAAAACACTGCCTATGCGAGATCTTTTTCAGATGTCCCACAGGAAACTTCAAATCACAGGATCCAAAAAGCATTTACTATTCTTCCCCCCAAATTGTTCCTTCTGCTGAATAGCATCACATCTGACCAAGAACCAAGGCAGAGACTTGAGAAAAATACTGCATAACTCTCTTACCCTCAGCCTCCCAGTCTAAAGCCAAATCCTGACAAATCTCTTCTTTCTGCTACTTCCCACTGCTACTCCAAGGTTCAAACTCTGATCATCCCTTACTGTTGTAAGTCTTCTTGCCTCCAATGTTGCACCCTTTCTCAATCATCCTTCACACTGCTTCCAGAGTAATATAAATCACATGTCATTTCCTGCTTAAAATGCATCCTGGTTGCCAACAGGATGAAATTGGAATTCCTTAGTATAGAAAACGCAGATTCTCAATAGCTGCCTCCCTCTTCAGTATCAGCTCTGTTCACATATTCGCTCACATCCTACTTCCCAGCCATACTAAAATACTAGACACTTCCTAAATATACAAACTGTTGCAGGTGGTTCCTTCTGTCTACAACACTCTTCCTTCAAGACTTTTATAACCTCCCATACAAAGCTCTTTCTCACAGTTGTGGATGAAATTAACCATTTCATCCTTTGTGCCGCATGGCACAAATACAAATACACACACACACACACACACACACACACTCATCTATATTATTATGGTAGATAACTCATTTGATTATATTTATCTTTCCTGACCTGGATTCAAACAGCAATTCAGCTACTTACTAGCAGTGTAAACATGGGTAAATTAACCTTTCCAAGCTCATCTCATCAATGGAGATGAAGAGATGTTACAAGAATGAGAGCACTGTGTAAATAAAGCATCTACTTCTATACTTGGCACAGGATAGATACTTGGGGGTAAGAAAAACACGCTGGTATTGCTACCACAATTCTGTTACCCTAAGCCACTATGTGCAAGCTTTAAAGAAAAAAAAAAAAAAAAGACTTCGACCAAAAGAAATGTAAGATGCTAGAGAGATACACAGTATTTGTGCTAAAACATACTAAATTCTAAGACGATTATTATGATTATTAGTTGTCTGGAGAGAAAGAAAAGGAACCAGGAAAGACAGCTGGATTTGGAGGGGTCAAGGGTCTGCTGGGAGGTCCAACAATTGAGAGTAAGGCTTAATTTTCTGGTACATTTCAACCTCCATCCGCGACAACCTTCACCATTTTGTCCCCCTGGCAACTGCTTACTCTTCACGATTCTGCCACAGCGTCACTGCCCCTCTGATTTAACTGTTGCTTCCTGTGAGTTCCCAGCGCCCATACTTTGATCAATTACAGATTATGTCCTCCGTCTGTGGGCCGTGACTCCCTGCCGCCAGAAATCTATTCCCTACCACGTCCCCTGCCCGCCATATGACGCCTTCAGAAAACGCTGGCTGAATGAATAAAATATCCGCATCACATCAGACGCACACCTACCACACCAACACCTACGTCAATCCCCACGGCCTCTCAGTAAAAATCCTCACGGTAACGCCGGCTTGAATTCACGACCAGACCCACAGCCGGCCACACATCCACCCACCCTCACCCACCCACGCAGCTTGCGCCCCCCGCCCGCGCGGGCCCGCTTGCCTCCCCGCCGCGGCGCGGCCTCCGGCCACTCACAAGAAGTTCTCCATCACGATACGGACGATCGAGCCTTCCACGAAAGGCCTGGACGACTGCAGCGGCAGTGGCGGCGGCGCCGGCGGGGCCGAGCTCTTTCTTTTGCTCGGGACCTCCGACGAGGGGTCTCTCGGGAGAGCTCTCTTGGAGGCCAGGGAGCTTGGGGTCGACGTCTTCCTACTCGGGGTCGCCATCCTAGCTTCCCCTCCACCCCGCAAGCGCTTCCGTTCCCACTGACCTGCAGCCCCGGCGCCCCTGCGCCCGGCTCCCGCGCGAACTGCCCGGCGCGCGACACCGCCCGCGAGCCCGCCCCCGCGCCTGCGCAGTCCCGGCCCGGCGGCGTCTGCGGGCCGCCCCGCCCCTCGGCGCGCGGCCGAGGAGGCGGGAGGCAAAGAGAACGCGGGCGAGGATGAGGGTCGCGAGCGGGTGGGGGCGGCGTCCTCCCGGGAGACGGCTACCCCATCTTTCTCTACGAGCGTTTGCGCGTTTTTCAGAGTTGGGTGTTTGCTTTTTTTTTTTTTTAACTCAGAGATGTCAATGGCATTTAGTACTTTGAAAGTCCTTTCAGCCCTCTGAGGAAGCCGATCCGCGAGGGGACAGAGGGAGGCGTTCGCGGCGACACCTGAGAGCGAGGGCGGGCGACCTCCGACCAGCTGTGTCGGGACACCGACCGACTGCACCCGGGCTCTCCGGTCTTTGGCTCTTCGTCTTCTCACTTGACTCCCTGTTTGCCTTCAATCAGGTCCCCGCGTCCCAAAAAGAAAACTCTTGCAATGACCCTATGCCCGTGTCTCCCCTAAAAGCGTCGGGCTAGGTCCCCTGCGCGCTCCCACTTGTGAACAGACTCGGCAGAGACTCTCTGCCCCCCTGGCTCCCTCCTTGCCTTTTAAGGCTTCCTCTCCCGAAGTTTCTAGAAATCCACGAGCTAGGCTTCACTGGCTTCAATGAGCGCGTGCTTTCACTGAAACCTACTCGCACGCGTGTGGTTAACCTCACTGAAGAAGAGGCGCACGGAGGGTTACGCAGCTCCTCATTTACTCGGCTAATAATGGGCAACCTACGAGAGGCTGGGGCCGCGGTGCTGAAGGAGCCAGTCAAGCTTGGGTGTCTGAGCGCTTTCTGATGCGGGAGGCGGAAAAAGAACCAGTGAAGCAAGAAAGGATTAGGGCATTTCCAGGCTATGCTAGGTGCTATGAAAAATAATAACCAGAACAAATGTGATGGGGGGAGGCGCAGAGGTGATGCTTGAGTTAAACCCAGAATGAGGGGGAACCAAGGTAAATGACAAAAGAGTATTCCGGGCAAGGACAAAAGCTCTGGAATGGGAATAAGTGGGATGTTTGAGGAACAAAGGAAAGGCTGGTGTGGCTGCAGTGAAGTGAACAGCATCGCAAAGCAGAGCCTTGCCCACCAGGAAAGATCTGAATTTTATTTTTGAAGCACTGGGAAGCCATTGGATGCTTTTAAGCAGGAGAAGGACATGATCTGATTAAAGATTTTGTGGGTTTTTTTTTTTTTAATGTTTATTTATTTTTGAGAGAGGGAGATAGAGCAGGAGCAGGGGAGGGGCAGAGAGAGAGGTAGACCCAGAATCTGAAGCAGGCTCCAGGCTCCAAGCTGCGAGCTGTCAGCACAGAGCCCGGTGGCAGGGCCCGACGGGTTTCACGTATTGGGAGGTCATGACTTGAGCTGAAGTTGGATCCTTAACCAACTCAGCCACCCAGGCGCGCCTGATTAAAAATTTTAAAGAATCACTCTGGTTGGTGTTTGGAGGGGCTTGAGCATAGAGGTGGGGAGGCCATGTAGAAAACTATTGCAGTAGAGGCGCCTGGGTGGCTCATCCGGTTCAGCTGCTGACTTGGGCTCAAGTCATGATCTAGGGTTTGTGTGGTTCGGGCCTGCTTCTTCCTCTCACACGAGTGGAATCAGTGCTCTCTAAAAGTTGTTACCAAAGAACATATAATGAGAAAGAAAGCATATGAACTTGTCAGGGTTACTAGCAATAAATACAAATTATAATACAGAAAAGAATTTTAAAACTGCCCAAATGCTCAGTGTAGGAGAGCGCTAGACTGTCACTTCCTAACCACGCTACTACAAAGTTTTTAAAAAGTAATCTGTTACTGCACTTCAAGAGCCTTCGAAGAGTCAAATTCTTTGAAGAAATTACTACATTTGGGGGACTCTATCCTAATGGAAATATAACATAGGCAGAGTAATGGTAGTTGAGGGCAGGAACTCATTTCTGTGCCATTATTCTTTAGTGGATGAATCAAATTGTGCTTATGACCTTGAAAGTTGAGAAGGGGTCCCTGAGCCTATGATGACCCACAAATGCACACAGGCTATGAGTTCTTATCTAAAGAGCCAGGCAGTCATGCTCTACGACCACCTTTTAAAAAGGAAAATATTATTGCTTTTGCTTCTAATTACAAAACCAGTATAGGAACTGGTTAAGTTCCCGTAGGAACTTTGGGAGCACACAGAAAAACATACACAAAAGGAAAATTTTCTCCTAATTACTCTACCCAGACTAATCACTGCTAAGGTTTTAGTGCATTTTTTTAAATCTTTTTCCTTGTGTATGTATGATATATATACTCCTTTTGTTCCCCTCTGCCAAAAAAACCTCAGGATGATGCTGCATGAATTATATTATTTTATAATACTGTTTTTACACCCTCTTTTTCTCACATAATATATTATGATTGTATTTCCATGACATTAAATATTTTTTCTGTGATATAGGTTTTTTTTTTTTTTTTTTTTTTTTTTTTTTTTTAAGTCTATTTATTTATAGGGGCACCTGGGTAGCTCATTCAGTTAAGCATCCGACTTCGGCTCAGGTCATGATCTCATGGTTCATGGGTTCGAGCCCCACATCGGGCTCCTCACTGACAGTTCAGAGTCTGCCTGGAATTCTCTCTCTCCCTTTCTCTGCCCCTCCCGCACTTGCTCTCTCTCCCTCTGAAAATAAATAAATAGTAAATAGCTTTTTACTAATAGATCTACTAAATAGATCATGGCTCAGGTCATGATCTCATGGTCTGTGGGTTCAAGCCCCATGTCAGGCTCTGCACTGATAGTAGGGATCCTTCTCAGGATTTTCTCTCTCTCCCTCTCTCTCTCTCTCTCTCTCTCTGTCCTTTTCCTGCTCAAACGTTCTCTCCCTCTCTCCCTCTCAAAATAAATAAACTATTTACTGGCAAAAAGCTGGCAGAAAGGGGCAGGCTCAGAATGCCTGGATAGATTAGTAGGTTAACTATCCCACTCTTGGTTTTGGCTCAGGTCATGATCTCACTGTTCATGAGTTTGAGTCCTGCATGGGGCTCTGTGCTGACAGTGCAGAGCCTGCTTGTGATTTTCTCTCTCTACCCACCACCCCCACCCCCCGCCCTCTGTCCCTCCCCTGCTCATGAGCTCTCTCTGTCCCTCTCTCCAAATAAATAAATAAACAAACTTTAAAAAGTTAAGAAAGGGGCAGGGTCAAGGACCATGAATATATTTCACCTCCCCCTCAAAATGCCACCTTCTGTGTTGTCTTTCTTGGCTTTACTCCAAGCCCTTGATAATGGTGCTAGAATAGCAAGAAGGTGGGGCAAGATACACGAACTGAGACTCTGCAGAGGCTACACGGACTAAGATGGTTTACTCTTCCAGTTCTGATAAGAACCTTCACAGAATGACAGAGATGATCTCCTGGTTTATATACCAAGGGAGAGGAAATGCTACCTTTGCTTCCGGCAAATTCTTATAGTGGAAAGTGAGCCCTCAAGGCTTGAAAAGGAGGGAAAGTGTGCTGAAACGGAAGTCCTTGGGACCCAGAAACAACCCCTCTTCCCCAGCTCCCCCTCATCCACACTTTCTGATTAACCCTGTTAAAGTACAGCTGGGGAGGATGTAGGCAGGGATGAGGGGTCCTGAGGAGAGTGAGCACCCTTCCCCAGGGGGAACTTACACCACATACAGCAAGCTTCTGCTAGAGATAAGGACACTTTCTCTCTAGATTTTAACCTCTAAAAAATTTGTTTCTCACGTCATAGAAAAGCTCTAAACAATCAAAATATCTGCTTCTTCTTCCCGTGGTGTTATTAGCCTTGGAATTGGTTGTGGTAATAGCTATGCCATTAGTAGTAATAGCTAATACTAACAGCATAAATCATATATGCCAGCTACCGTTCTAAGTACCTTTTCGTAACTCATTTTTCTATTCTGGATCAGTATCTCAACAGATTTGCGTCTTTCTCAATTTTCCATCTCTTGGATACAGAAACCAATGGAAAGATCGAAAGATCATTAGGGATTAATATCAGGTTTCACACGTGCTTTGTAATGTGGCATGACAGAGAGTCTATATAGCTAAATGGGCCTTCGTTTCTTTTAAGGATATGAAATGGGAAGAACGGTATTAACTTGCTCTGAGAGGAATTTGCCTGCAATTTCGGAAAGATCAGGAACAAGGTGCTAGGAGCAATCCCCTCCACCAGTCCTTGCAAAATGATTTGATGGTCCTCGTTCAGACTAGGTCAGGGGTCTCCAGGGGAAGGGCGAGTGTCTCCCCCCGCACCGTGTTACTTCCCAAAGGAAAGAAAGTTGGTGACTGTCAGAACCATGCTAAATCTGTTGAAATCGGCCACACAAATGATAAACTCTCCCAGGAACTTGTTGGTTTTAAGTTCTCACCTCCAACACTTTGACTAATAGCCATCATGTTCCTTTCACAACTAAAATTGTACTTGTGTTTTTGTTATGATTTTAGGAAGTTGGAAAACCCAAAAGAACTCAAACCAGAAACCAACAACCATGCATTATTCCTGCAATCGAGAATGAACACTGTTAACAGTGGGGCACGATTTCATTGTCTTTCCATTGTCTACTTTTTAAACAATAACCCACGAAACACATGTATACATTCTCTTCTTAAAAATTAGAACAACACAGATCAAATTAGTGTGCACCTGACATTTTTTTTTCTCAATCTTGTTGCTGTACTCCTTATTCTCCAGTTAGATACTGCTATACACTTGTTCAGGGTGTAACATGATGTCCTTTAAGGCCATTTTTAGATTTACATCCATTTTACCTACTGAAAATATGTAGTATTATTTTGAGTGTGAATGCATTACATAAATGTATTGTATAAAGATATAAGATATTACATGCATACATATATAAATGTATTAACATTCAAAATATGGTAAGAATAGTTATGCAATTTTGTTTTTCATGCAAAAATGTATTTTTGAGATATATCCATGTTGACACATATAAAACTAGTTCCTTTATAACTGCTGTAGGGTTTTTGTATGACTGTATCTCACTTTATTGCTCTGATTTGACATCAGAGCAATCCATTAGATTGCTTCCAATTTTTCATTTTTACAAACATTGCTTCAGGGAATATCCTCAGACACAACTTTATGTATATGTGCTAGCATTTCTCTAGGATAGATACCAAGAATTAAAATTGCTAGACTATATACCATACTGATGACTTTCCTTCAGTTTCTTGACATTGTTGCATGTGGCCAATTTCTTACTAACTGTGATTGAGAATTATGTGAAGACAAAAATCTCTCTCTTTTTCCACCTGTTTCTCATATTGGCTTTGGCCCAATAGCTGGCTGTTCCCTGTCTGTCTCTCTTGCTTACACACTTGTGCACACACACACACACACACACACACACACCTGTCCTCTACACAGTGCTCTCTCTTTTTCCCACAAGATCTAGGTCCTAGAAGCTTATAAAAGTTTTGAAGTCCCTCTGAAAAAATACAAAATTACAAATTAGGATGGTGATGATTTATTTTAGAATGAGAAGAAACCCCCAGCCTCAGCACTGTTGACATTTGGGGTAAGATAAAATTCTTTTCTGGGGGAAAGAGGAGGCAGCTGTCCTGTGCATTGTAAGATAGTCAGCAGCATCCTTGGCCTCTGTGCGCTAGAAGCCAGCAGTGTCTCCACAGATTTGACAACAAAAAATGTCACCAGACACTGGTAAATGTCGCTGAAGGGGTAAAATTGCCCCCGTCCCCCAGGCTGAGAAGCAGCACTCTAATCCTACCCATACTTTCTGAGTACAGAAAAAGAAGGAAGCCTTTCCAACTCCTCTTATGAATCTTACCATGTCTAAATCTCCTAATTTCTTGGTAAATTAATGGAAATGAAAATTTCCTATCTATCTATCTTACTCATGGACATATGTGCAAATATATAGCAATGCTCGTAAAAGTAAATATATTGTGACCTACTTGGGTTTGTGATAGGAATTCAAGGTTGATTAAATACTAGCAAATCAAATAAATCAATATGATTCTTCAGATTAGAAACTTATAGGAGAAAGATAAAGGCAGAAAAAGAAAAGCGTTCAATTGTTTTCAACACACATTCATGGTCAAAATTTCTAGGAAAATACAAGTAGAAGAAAACTCCCTTTGACCAGGAAAAGGCAACTTCAGAACCCTTCATCAAACTCATGTTCAATGATGGAATGTTTAGCAATATTGTCTTAAGTTCTGGAACAAGTTCAGGACAATTCTATTGCTCCTTCTATTGAGCACTTCATGGAGATCTTAGCCTGCCAAATCACTTAAGAAAATAGAGCAGCTGGAGGAGTTAAAAAAGGAAAACCAAAACGGGCCTTATTAAGAAATCTACAGCAAAAGAAAATTGCTGTGGGCAGCATAATGGCTCCTCGAAAATGCCCACATTGTAATCCCTGAGACTTGTGCATAGGGCAGCTTACAGGGCAAAAGGGAATATGTAGACGTGATTAAGTGAAGAGTGTTGAGATGGGGTGATTATCCTGGATCATCCAGTGGACACGTATAATCAGAAGTGTCCTTCGAAGAGAGAGGCAGGGGGTCAGAGTCAGACAATGAAAGCAGATGTCAGAGCGAGGGCGTAGCTGGAGATGGGCCATGAGCCAAGGAATGCGGGAAGCCTCTAAAAGCTGGGAAAGACAAGAAATGGATTTCTGCTAGAGTCTCCATTAGAAACAAAGCCCTGCCAAAAGCTTAATTTTAGCTCCATGAGATTCATTTTCGGGACTCTGACTTCCAGAACTGTGCGATAATGAATGTGTTGTTTTGTGCCTCAGAGAGCGTGGTAATGTGTTATAGCAGCAGTAGGAAATGAATGTAAATATAGAGTCTGTTCTGAGAAATAATAGATAGCTTAGCAGGTTGGCTGGATATAATTCCAGATAAATCACACACTTAAAGGGAATAGGCAAAAGTTTACTTTTTTAGAAGAAACCATATGGGAATATCTTTAAAAACACAGGGTAGGGAAGAGTTTCTTAAGACAAAAAAATACATAAATCATAAAGAATGTAAGAAGATTATGAATTCATACATATTAAAAACTAAGACCTTTCATTAAACAAATTCACCACAATAGGGTGGGGAGAGAAACCACAAGGTTAAAAAAAAAAAAAAAAGAAAGAAAAGAAAAGAAAAAGAAAAAGAAAAAGAAAAAGAAAAAAATGGTATTTGCAACACTTGAAATAAACAGAAGCTTAGGGGTGCCTGGGTGGTTCCATCAATTAAGCACCCAACTCTAGATTTTGGTCATGATCTCAGGTCATGATCTCACGGTTTGTGAATTCAAGCCCCACATCAGGCTCCATGCTAGCAGTGTGGAGCCTGCTTGGGATTCTCTCTCTCCCTCTGCCCCTCCCCAGCTCTCTCTCTCTCTTTCAAAGTAAATAAATAAACTTAAAAAAAATAAACAGAAGCTTACTATCTGGAATATTAAGAGAATTCCTACAAATCTGTAAGAAAATGTTACACAGCTCACTAGAAAAATGGGCAAAATAAACAAGGCATTTTGCATAAGGTGAAATGCAAGTGGTCATAGAACATATGATAAGAGGCTCAATTTAACTTGTCACTAGAGAAATGCAAATTAAAACCTCAATTAAATGCCATTTCAGAATTATCAGATTGGCAACAATTAAAATCTGACATTAGCATGTTGGGGGCACTCATCTACACCGGTAGGAGTCGTGCAGTCTACACTGGTAGGAGTTATGTAGATTAGTGCAGCCAGCTGGGAAGCAGTTTCTCCTGATTTAGTAGAGCGTACCTATCGTACAAAACAGCAATTCACATGTTAGACATGCAGCCCAAAGATATTCTTTCCCATGGGTACCTGGGCCCTTGTACAAAAAATATTTTGGCAGCATTGTCATCACCAACTCAAATATTCATCAATGGCAGAACTAATTAATAAATTGCAGTATAATCACTTAATGGAATACCATACCGTAATGAAAATGAATGAACTACAGCTAGAAATTCAGCATTGCTGACTCTCAGAAACATAATTTTGAACAAAAAAGACAAATGACGATGAATTAATATGCACTGATTTCCTCTGCATAATTTTTAAATGGCAGTAAAACTAAGCCATATATATTAGGATGCATACACATGAATGAGGACTACAGAATACAAAGGAAAGGAATGATTAACATGAATTTGAGGATAATGGCTATCTTTCTGGGCAATGGAAGGATATGTGACTGGGCCGCAGTCCACACAGTGCCTCCAGGTTATTGACAGTGTTCCATTTCTCATGCTGTATCAGTGCTAATGAGTGGTCATTTTATTATTATCCTTTAACATTTACAAACATGCTGTATGCTGTTTTACAGTGAAATTATGTTTCACGTAAAAATCAAGTCATTTCCTTCTTTTTTCTTAAAAAAATTTTTTTAATATTTATTCCTTTTTGAGAGACAGAGAGAGACAGCCTGAGGCAGGGAGAGACAGAGAGAGAGAGAGAGAGGGAGACACAGAATACAAAGTAGGCTCCAGGCTCTGAGCTGTCAGCACAGAGCCTGACACAGGACTCAAACTCACGAACCGTGATATCATGACCTGAGCTGAAGTCGGACACTTAACCCACTGGGCCACCCAGGAACCTCAAGGCATTTCTAACTGAGAAAAAAAGAATCTACACTGTATCCATGTAATTTGCATGCTAAAAGATTAAAGGGGAAAAATCATACTATCTCATCATATGCAAAGAAGCATCTGATAAAGCCCAATGTCTATTTGTAATAAGTTCTTAGGAACTTATTACATTCTTATGCATGGCACTGAAGTTTCTTAACTTGATAAGTGCCGCTGATCAAAAACCTAAAGCACACATGATAATTAATGGAGAAACTGTTTGTTCTCATTAAGATCAAAAGAAAGATGCCATAATCCCCACTATTAAAGATTCTAGATAATGCCCTAAAATGAGAAAACACATTAAGAGATTTAAAGATTCGGGGATGTGTTTTTTTCTGCTTGTTTCACTATATCCTTCATCCACTCCTCCACCCTGCTCTGTGGCTTGAGAGATTCATTTCTATGACCTGCATCATCTAGGCTCATTTGCCCTCTGACTTTTGGTTGGGTTTACCGGGGGGATTGGAGAATAGCTGTGTTCTTCCACCTCTGGCCACAGTCCTTCTCATACAACCTTTCCCAAGACCATAGCTCTTCCTGGGCTTGCTAACAGTCCCTTTGGTCCTTCAGGCCCACCTGTTGGCTGCTTCCATCGGCGGTATCAAATGTAAACAATGAGACACATTGATAGCCCAATATTCTCAACTCACAGCACAATCAGAGAACATTCATGGAATGTTTAAAGCCCTACAACAGGCCCCAGGGTGGGTTGCCTGGGTCTAGGGCAGTACTTTAAGTTTAATTTGCTAGTCTAATTCTTGAGATACTTGCACAGATTATTCTTTCTCTACTTGTTGTTTGTTTCTATTGGATTAATGTATGCTCTGTTTTCCTTCTTTCTTTAGATCTTCTGTTCCTTTTCCAACTTCTTGAGTGTGTTGCTTGGCTCAATAATTTTCTCTTTTTTCAGCTTTTAAATGAACTGTTTAAGGTGACAGGATTCTTTTCATGTATCGATTTAGCTACATCCCATCAATGTCGATATGTCGTACTTTTACTATCATTGATATAGATATGGTTTGGTTTACAATTTTTCTGCTTGACAATGGTGAGAAAGCAACACATAGCAGAAAGAGTACTTCAGATTTGGACCGTGGATCTTTTCCTGGGTTGGCGACATACAAAATTCCTTTCTGGTGCCGTGCGGGGGGCAGCGCCTATAGCTCCCAGTCCCAGCGTCACAAGGGTAAGGAACTGGCCACCATTCTGTACCCAGACAAGCACTCGCCTTTTCAGTTTCAAGAAACGACATACAACATTCAACACTTTGTTATAAAATAGGCTTTGTGTTAAATGGCTTTGTCCCACTGTAGGCTAATGTAAGTCTTCAGAGCATGTTATTTTTTTTTAAGTTTATTTATCTGGGGAGGGGGAGGGATGGAGCAAAAGAAAGAGAGAGAGGGAGAGAGAATCCTAAGCAGGCTCAGCACTGCCAGAGCAGTGCCTGATGCGGGGCTCGAACGCATGAACTGTGAGATCATGACCTGAGCTGAAGTCAAGAGTTGGATGTTTAACCTACTAAGCCACCCAGGTGCCCCGTGTTCTGAGCATGTTTAAGGTAGGCTAGGCTAAGCTCTGATGATCAGTAGGTTAGGTGTATTAAATGCACTTTTGACTTATGATATTTTCAACTTACAATGGGTTTGTCAGACATAACCCCATTGTAAGTTGAGGAATACCTGTATTTGTATATATACCTGCATATATATATATTATATATATATGATATATATATATAATATATATGTACATGCATATGAAAAATACAAGATTTCTTCCTTGTTTATCTGAAAATGTCATGATTTTGTCCTTCTGAATGCTAAAATTCCCAGGTGACATGATTTTCTCTCAACATGTTAAAGGTATTATTCCAACTTTCCTCGTTGTTGAGAAGTTTGATTTTGTTTCATTTTTATTCCTTTGTAATTCATCTGTCTTTTTCATTTGAATCTGTTTCATAATTTCATAATGATGGATCGAGGTGTGGATTTAGTTTCACTAATTGCTCAGATTTGTTAGACTTCCTGATTTTGAACATTTTTATCTATCACCAATTCTGAAACCGTCTAATATTCCCTTTGAATATTCTTTTCCCCCATTCTCTCTCTCTTGGAAACCTCATTGTATACACTGGATACTGTCAATCTCTGCTACCTTCATATTTTTCATTTCTTTATCTCTCTGTATTGCATTCACGGTATTACCTTACATTCTAGTTCACCGGGTTCTCTTCCATTAAATACGTCTAGTTAGTATGTCTAGTTATGCCTTTTTGTTGAATTTTTAATTTTAGTGACTATATTTTTCATGTGCAGAATTTCCATTTGGTTCCCTTTAATCTGCCTGCTTGTTTTTTTCATAGAGTACTTATTGCCTTTTGTTAAGTGCTCAATACTTTTTTGGGGGCAGGGGTGGTCTCCATTTTTAAAATAGTTATTTTAAACTGTCTATCAAAAACTCTTATCCTATGAAGTCTTGAGTATCTAATTCTGCTGTGTGTTGACCACTGACCAAATGTGTTGTAATGTTGGATTGTGAGTCCTCCTGTGCAGCTTTATGTATGGGAAACGTGTGCTGCCTGGTTGGAGAGCACATGACCCTCTAAAGAAGGTTTAAATTTGTTTTCACCAGTTGCCCCAACTATCCTCACTGGCCAGGGACACAATTTCATATTAAACATTTAGAGTGTGGAGGGGCGCCTGGGTGACTCAGTCAGTTAAGTGCCTGACTTCGGTTTGGGTCATGATCTTGCTGATCATGAGTTCGAGCCCCACATCGGGCTTGCTGCTGTCAGCATGGAGACTGCTGCAGATCCTCTGTCTCTATTTTCCCTTCCCTGCTTGTGTGCTCTCTCTCTCTCTCTCTCTCAAAATAAATAAACATTAAAAAATTTTTTTAGAGTGTGGATTTCCAGGCTATGAAATGTTCATGGACAGAAAGAGAATGTTTATATCCCTTATGATGCTTGGAACACACATACAGATTCGTATTAAACTACTTTTATTGAGCATTTTCTTATTTAATGCAGATATATTTGTTGAGCATGGTAGGCAGTGGGGATACAAAATTGGAAAAGCAACCATTCTTGAGGAGATAGGCATGAAAACACGACTTTAGGTTTACCATAATAAATCTTCCTAGGGTATATATACAGAGTGGGCAGCCCAGAACCAGGAACAGTGGATGGAACAGGGAAAGCAAAGGAAAAGGCATTTACCCAGCTGCTGGTTAAAATGAGCCTAGGATTGCTAGTAAAAAAGAAAAACATGGTAAAATAACAAGATTATATGGTTGTTTTATCCTTAAGATGGCACTATAAACTCACAGTTCTTTGTAGAGAAAGAATACATTAAAAATAACTGCAATTTATCAAAAAAAAAAAAAAAAAAAAAACCCAAACCCAAACCCAAACACCCACTCAGACCTTTCAGTATAAACTAGAATGGCATGTGTTAGACACTAATCGTTGATAGGTAATATTTTCATTTCATCTTTACAGCAACCTACTAAGAAGTAGACAAGGAGTCTCTACTTCTCTCTCTTCTATGAATAGGGATCAGAGAGGGTGTCAGTGACTTGCCCCCAGTACCGAAGTCAGAAAAAGGCAAGGCCAGGATTTTAACAGAGACACCCTGAATCCAGAAACCCTGTGTTTAATCACTATGCCGTATCAATCTGTAAAGCAATCAGCACGTAGAGAATGCGACATTAGAATGATTGATTACTTATGAAAACTCTCCCCACCTACTGCCCCAAGTTCTGGTTAAATCACCCTGGAAATCACGTCTCCTATAGGGGAATAAGAAGGAAGAGAGGCCAGTCTCCACCCCGAGAGTCACAGAAGACATCCGGGCACCTGGAACGCTGCCTTGGGAGGTCTCCTTTGGTTCTCACCTCAGCCTGGGCTGCAGCGGGAGGCTGGCCCTGCCCTTCCTGGTCAGATGCCCCTCTGAGACCCTTCCATAGCACCTGGGCATATGACCTCATTGGATTTAGCACTCCAAGTTGTGCTGATCGGTTTGGACCTGTGTCTTCCTCACTAATCTGTGAGTATCTTCATAACCTCCATGCTTGGCAAAATGCCTGGAGTGTAGATTTCTCACTGAATCTTTGCTGAACCCTTTCTTCTTCCACATTAAACCAGACCCTCTATCAGAGCTACTGTTTTCTCCTCCACTCCCTTCTACACACAAATAATCTCCAACCCACACAGCAAATTGTAGGGGAGAAGGCAATCTGTGTGGAGAAAGTAGTTTGTTTTTGAAGCACTTGTGTGTTTAGAGAAGATTTAAAATCAACGCAAATACTGCGTGGTACCTATTAGTACGCTTTCCCACAAGGCATTTCTAAACCTGAGGAAACTATACTGTGCTAAGTAGCCTTTCGTATTTTCATCCAGGCGAAGTATAGTTACAATGAATGCCATGGGTAACCTGGACAGGAAGAGAAGCATCCAAAATCTGAATCCTCCAAAAGGAACAGAAGTGAGGAAGGTAAATTAATCCACTCACCTTCTACCTCCTCTCTTCTGTATGAACTTCAGGTTGTTTCTTAGCAACAACTGGTAACAATTACTCCTTTCCTTTCTTCCCTAATAACTACTTGCCAACCCTCATTTTTTTTCTCCCCAATTACCAAAGCCAGAGGCCCAAGTAGTATTTCTAGTTTGGCAACGTTTGGGGCAATTTTGGTAGCCAATAAATCCTCTGGAGTGAGAGAAACCTGGAACTTTTGCCTGAGGTTTAAATTGGTATTGGGGGTGAAGTCAACCGGAGGGCTGGCAGGTTCAGGAGGCCGTCAAAGATCAGAACGTAGGTTTGGCAGTGAAACACGCCCAGGTTCAAACCCAAGCCCTACACTAGCTGCTGAACTTGGACAAATTCAGTTTCCCTATTTGTAAAATGGAAATATCACTAGATCGACTTCACGAGTCATTATCAGGATTAAATGAGTGAATTCACATAAAGCCCTGTGAAAAATGTCTGAAGATAGAAAAATCCAATAAATGTTAGCTCTGATTATTACTATGGATTTACATAATCTATAAGCAAGGAGGTTGGTGAATGACTTCAGTCACTATCTATAAGTGACTTGCTATGCATGAAGGTACTGTGTTAAGTCCCAGAGACACAATTTTCATTTCTTTATTCAGCAAATATAACTAAGCTCTGGACAGGAATAATAGGTTGAGGAGATTATACCGTCTAGCATACTGTTGAGTTGCTTCACACCTTGAAATCTTCCTTCCTCAATGTTTCAGCTTTATTTAGGGATTAATAGATAATTAATTAATTAATTACTTAATTAAAATCATCATGAATAGAAAGGATGTGATTTGCAAAATTTTGCTTTACTACAGAAGTTTATTTTCTCCATAAACCTCAGGATGTTAATTTTGTACAGTTGAGAATTGTTGTTTTCCAAGCACTGTGGTCTTCAGGGAAGTATACTACTCTTTATGGATTAATTTAAGAGTTTTGACATTTTTTTTTTTTAAAGTAATCCCTATGTCCAGTGTGGGGCTCAAACTCATAACCTCGAGATCAAGGGTCACATGCTCTGCCGACTGAGCCACACAGCCAGGCACCTGAAGAGTTTTGACATTCTTGAGTGAGAATACCACCCAAGTCTGTGAGGGCCATGGATTTTTGGCCGTACAAAGCAGGAAGAGGTATGGACTTTGGGGTCAGAGACACCTGACTCTACTCTTCCACTTAAATAATGTGTTCACTCTTCTGAACCTCTGTTTCCTTCTCTGTAAAAAAAACTAATAATATCTCCATTTTGGAGGATGTTGGAAGGCTTAAATTCATTCATTCATTCAACAACTATTTCTTTATTGAACACGTACTACATACCAGACATTCTTCTGGGTACAGAGACTACAAAAGTAAAACAAAACATTCAAGAATCCTCATCCTCATAGTGTTTACGTTGTAATAGGATAAAATGTGGTGAAAAAGTAAGTTAGCTTATATAAAATAAAACACTTTAAAAATTAATTCTTGGAGCACCTGGGGGGCTCAGTCAGTTAAATGTCCTACTTGATTATGGCACAGGTCATGATCTCTCCATGAGTTTGAGCCCCACGTCAGGGCTCTGCACTGACAGTGGGGAGCCTGCTTGGGATTCTCTCTGTCTCCCTCTCTCCCTGCTCCTCCCCCACTCTCTCTCAAAAATAAACAAAAATTTTAAAAAATAAATAAATAAAAATCAATTCTTGTATCAATGTAAGCAATGCTCATGTCACTAATAGAAGGCATAAGAAGAATTTAACAGTGGCAGAGCAGAAATTCAAATTAGAATCTGCAGTTATGTACCGAAGATATTCTGAACAAGGAAAATAACATAGAAATGAGTTCATTGCTAGGGAAAAGATTTTCAAATTACCTTTTATTAGGTAATCTTAAAACAGCTGTTTGGGTATAAAATACGTATGTACAATTTTCTAAGCACGTAAATAAAAAGCAGCAGTTTAGTATGTCTGCTTGAATTCATACTCCTCAAAACCTTACCAAAACAGTTATTATAAAAATCAGTAAGATTGCTTAACACGTCCTAAAAATTTTCAGGTGTGTGTACATAAACATTTTCAAGCTTTACGAAAAAAGAGCGCAATTTCTAATCCATGTGTTCATAGTGACTTTCCCAAGTAGTTCAAAGGGGGGAAGAAAGAAAGTAGCATTGCCTTGTAATACAGCATTAACTAATACTGACTTACCCTGGGACATTCAGGAAAGATCCTTAGTTATCACATAGGGTAAAAATATTTAACAATTAACACTCCATTTCTATGAATAAAACGTAGAAAATAAGATTTTGTTTTCTTAGACTAACTCGTTACCGTGAAAAACTGCATTCATTCTGCAGATACTGACACCTCACGTTATTACTTTAAAAACAGCTGCGATACTTGAAAGTCAAAAAGAAACCCACGAGACATCTTCTCCTCCCAATACATTCACTGAATGCAGATTTAAATGACACATCTCATTTTGATTGTGCCCTTCCATTTGCATACTTTAAAGTGACTGCAATATAGTATATTTGTATTTCTAACTGGAACCAAAATTAAGATGAATGATCTACGCAAAATCAATAGCCTGTATTTCCGTAACAGTTGTCAGACGCAAAAAGGAAAAAAAAAAAAAAAAAACCCAAAAACCAAAAACAAAAACACCAAAAAGCCCTGAGTCAGTATTTTTTGCAAAAGTAATGAAAAAGAATACTGTGCTGTGAAGTCGTTTTATAATTCACAAAATGGTTAAGACTGTCCGGTATTTATTTGTTTTGTGTTCATTTTGATTGAAGAGAGGTATGGCTCTTGTTCAGTTTATCCAATTCAGATCATTTCTTAAAACTCAATTTCATTTAAATCCTCAGAATATCCTGATGACTGCTGGGTCATATCTTCCATTTCTGTCAGGAAAGACAAATAGAAAATAGACAAAAATAGTTTTCTCTGTTTTTATTATAGAAAAATTCTTAATTTGCATTCCTATGATTGATTTGAGACTATTGCAAAATCCCTTTTCAATCAAGAGGATATAATTGGGGAAAATATTGTTACCTGAACAGGGTCCTGCTTGAAATTTAACATCATCAATGGCAATATCACTTCTTATTGACACTCCCCGAATGGCTTCAAAAATTACCTGAAAAGTAATGAGGTCTGAATTTAGAAATGGAGTCATCTTGGGGTACCTGGGTGGCTCAGTGGGTTAAGCATCCGACTTCGGTTCAGGTCATGTTCTTGCGGTTCGTGAGTTTGAGCCCCGTGTCAGACTCTGTGCTGACAGCTCAGAGCCTGGAGCCTGTTTCAGATTCTGTGTCTCCCCACCACCCCCCCTCTCTGCCTCTCTCCCACTCATACTCTGTCTCTCTCAAAAATAAATAAACATTAAAAAACATTTAAGAAATGAAGTCATCTTGATAAAACAATACTCGTCAGGGGAAGATCCATGTTGTGTGGGTCTGGAAGCTTAGACTGTTGTTCAACCTCCTTTAAGGAAAAGACTACAAAATCACAAATTCAAATTTAGGTACAAAAGAGTACTTATTTGGAATTTTAAAGAAATGCACAATAAATTACTAGAGTCTTGGAGATTTAGGTTACTTCTGAGATCTCTTTAGGCCATTAACCAGAAATGCTTACCTAGAAATGCTTCCTGGTGGTGACCTAGTTTCTCTTTCCCACCTCGAATATTCTAGACCCAGCACTCACAGGGCCTATGAAAGTCATAGGCCCAGAGGTTTAAGTTTTCTTAGGCTCTCTATAAATCTATGGTGATATATAATCACTAAGTTTACCAAAAAGGCAACGGTTCGCTTATTGTGTTAAATACCATAACATCCAAGAATAGCCCAGGAGGAGAGAACCAGTTTCATACCTTCAGATCCTGAGAAGAAAATAACTGATCAAATATTCAGGTTCTAGGTAAAATAGCTTACATTACCAGCTCTAACGCTGCCCCAACAATGGTTAATAAACCACTGAATACTCCAGGGAGGCTTGTGGGTAATGAAAATTATCCAGAAGACACATTTGGTCTACTCGCTTTATGAGCAAATGACTCCCCCTTGGACTAGTTTATGATTTAAATTAAATCCAAGAATATAAAGTGGATAATTAATAAGCATATGAAACTATCTTAAAATTAATGACTCAAAGAAGCTTTAATGACAGATATGGGCAAAATAATATTATTAAAAATTCTAAGGACACAATCCCAAACAAGAATACAAATAAATGGTTAGAAGAGGAAAAAAATGTCCTCTAATACATCTAGATAGGAGGATATATGAGTGCAGTTAATAACCATTTTGGTTTTCTGGACATCAATAAAATCTGGTTTTTGACCACCAAGTCTACAACGGAAGTATAATAAACAAATTACCTGATGGAATTATATTCTGAAGAGTCTGTGGTTGGGCCAAATACTTGATTTCATACAATCTTTTCCTCTGAATTTCCTTACTACCTGAGTGGTAACTATTTTATACCATTATGATTTTTCCCTTGTCCTATATATACACATTCTATTAGTAAATAATTGTGGTTATTTAAGAATTAGATAAAAATGTACTCTTTTCCTTCAATTTAAGTGTACTATTTTTCCAAATGTCTACTAAGTCGTTAGGACATAAATACTAAGTTGTTCGGCTGCAACTACTTAATAAATGAAACTCTTAGGTATTACTTTTGGTCTAGGAACACCAGGAAAAACATTAATGAGACTAAGCATACCATGAACAAGAAAATTTGGAGACGTGGTCCTAAATGAGTACCTAGCACATAATAATACTTACTAAATGTTAGGCAGTATAACGAACAATATGAATGATATAAATATTTCGATGAGCTAAGAATTTGTCTAACACATTCTTTCTTTCAATGGCATCAAAATAAAAGAACCCAGGGAGGAAAGAAGAGAGAGCACAGGAGGAAATGTTAAGCAAGGAATCCAAAGGAAATAAAATCACGTTGTGTTTTTGATCAGTAGCAAGTCAGGTACAGCTTAGCACTTAGGAAGGAGCATGATTAAAAGGTTGCCACTTGGTGCATTTCCCCTACAAGGATGGTAGGATGATTGGAATGTCATCTGGAGGCCACCCACTCACCTCCCCTAGAGGATGAGTCTCAAACCAACAGTGGCAGTACGACACCACTCTGAAAGCCATCCACACCTGCCCACCGCCACCAGTGAGGCACACATCTACTCCTCCAGCCTTGTTCTTTTTTCTGAACTTCAGTCTCATCACCTATGCTCACCTGATGCCCATGTGGATGTCTGACACAGAAAACTATGATGTCTGAAAAACTCACTTGTTAATTTCCCTCCCATGCGCACTGCCTTCGCACCTCCAGATGTGCTCTACCGGAAGCCTTCCTCAACTCAGGAAATCGTAACTCCATTCTACTGGTTACTCAGGCCAAAACTCAAGGAGGCATCTTGATGCCTCTTTCTCTCAAGCCCCACATTCCACATGTAAGAAGTCCCGTGGGCTTCTGATGCATCTCACCCCTGCCACTCACTCTTTCTGCCAGCACCACTGCAGTAGCCCCCAAAGTCTCCTTGTCCCCTACAGTCTATTCTCCACATAGTGGCTGGAGTGATCATTTAAAAATATAAACCCAGATCACATTACCTTAAAGCCATCTGATGGTTCCTCATTGCTTCTGGAATAAATTTCAAACTCTACCATGATGTTCAAAGCCTTTCACAATTATGCCCTGATACTTCTTTGATCTCAGTACCTGTTTGGCTTGACCTATTCTTTTCTATAGCACTTACTATTATTAATTAAAAAAAAATTTTTTTTTGAGAGAGCACGAGCAGGGGAGGAGCAGAAGGAGAGGGAGACACAGAATCTGAAACAGGTTCCAGGCTCTAAGCTGTCAGCACAGAGCCAGATGCAGGGCTCAAACTCGTGAACTGAGAGATCATGACCTGAGCTGAAGTCGGACACTTAACCGACTGAACCTCCCAGGTGCCCCCCACCATAGCATTTATTATAATGTACTTGATAGTACATTATATATCTTTGGTTTACTTTTCCTTTTTTAAAAAAATTTTTTTGAATGTTTTTATTTATTTTTGAAGGAGAGAGAGAGAGAGACAGAGCATGAGCAGGGGAGGAGCAGAGAGAGAGGGAGACACAGAATTCGAAGCAGGCTCCAGGCTCCGAGCTGTCAGCACAGAGCCCGACGTGGGGCCTGAACCCACAAACTGTGAGATCACGACCTGAGCCGAAGCCAGACGCTCAACCGACTGAGCCACCCAGGAGCCCCTGATTTACTTTTTCTACCTCTCCCCGACTAGAATGTCAACTCTAAAAGAAGAGGAGCTTTACGTGTTATGTTCATTGCTGCATCCTCAGCACTTAGAATAGCCAGCAGTCAACAAATATTTACTAAAATGAGATATTTTGGCCTCATACTCTAGGAACTCAGTCTGGATGCCAATGTAACTATTGAGAATACCAGGGTTGCCATGGTGATATGAATTAGCGACCAGAGATATTTGCGAGGGAACATATTTTTAGAAATAATAATATATTTTTATACTTTGGGATTTTAAAATTTATAAAACCCTTTCACATACATAACCTCACTGACCCTCTAACTCTGGTGATGTCAGCATGGCGGGAATTATTACCCCATTTTGAAAATGTATGAACACTCTCAGGGAGGATGAGATTTCCCCAAGATCACCCAGGCCTTATGACACCCAGGGGAATGAGTTTATTTTGGAACTGATTTTCTTCTTTCTCTTTTGAGTGGTGTTCCTGGAAACAAATTGTAATAAATTCATGACTTGATCAACATACTGATGAAGAGAGAGAGTGTGGAACCATGGCTTAGGGATACACACTTGGGGACGAGTCAGATCTGGGCCTGAATTCTCACACTGTCCGTTACCAGCTGGACCTTGAGTTTCTCCTTCTGTCAAGAGGAGCTACAAGATCAACAGGAAGAACTTACGTATAGCTCCTAGTGCTGTAAGTGCCTGGCACGTAAAAGATGGCCAATTTATTCATGTGGATGTGTCTGTGTTTTATTAGACACTAAGATGTTTTGGAGAGACTAGCTTCAGCCTGGTCTCCAGATAGTCATTTGGGATTCCTGAGGGAATCACTAAATCCAGAAGGAAATTCCTCAGGGCAGATTCATATCTGTTCCATTCTAAGACAAAGGGAATGGTCTGGAGTCTTGGTTCTTACAAAGTTGTGAGCTAAAACTCTCCCAGGCCAGGAGTGCCTGGGTGGCTCAGTTGGTCAAGCGTCGGACTCTTGACTTCAGCTCAGGTCATGATGTCACAGTTTGTGAGTTTGAACCCCGAGTTGGGCTCTGTGTTGATAATGTGGAGCCTGCTTGGGACAGTCTGCCTCCCCCTCTCTCTGCCCCTCCCTCCTCACAAAATAAATGAAAATAAACTTAAAAAAACCTCTCAGGCCATTCTGCACCCTTTGAATTTGAATACCCCACGAGGGTAGAGGGTAGATACCAATAGATGCCTAATTACTTCTGGGATCAAAAACCATTTCAAACAACCAGCTGCCCAGCAAGTCCAGCATATTCAAGGCCTTGTACTCAACTTCCTGGGATTAGACGCTGAGAAGTCACCTGTTCCCCAGAGGTCTAGTGCATCAGCACCCTTCGGGAATCACAAAAACATCAACGCTCGGGCTGCACTTGACTCAGACCCACTTGCTCTGGGATAGAGATGCTTTGTCTTTAGTGTGCATCTGAATCATCAGGAGGGCTTGTTAAAACATAGATTTCTGGACACCTCCCCCAGAGTATCTGGTTCAGTAGTTCTGAAGTGCGGCCCGAGAGTGTGCATATTAGGTCAATGTCATTTGAGGTGGGTTTGCACTTCAAGCATTGCTGCTGGTCTCAGGACCACACTTGGAGAACATCCGAACAGGGTAGAAGTAGGGGTGCCCAGAGAGCCGAACAAAATTAATCTACCATCTCAGAATGGTGATCAGTTATATTATTAAGCTCCTGAATGATCTGCTTTTCTTCCGTAGTGGACATTAAAGCACCATCCAAATCATTTCTGGAGCTATCTGTTATTCTTTCCTAAATCTCTAGACAGGTTTATCCATGCCAGGATAATGGGCCACCCCCAGATAATGGCTCATTTGCCCTCAGTCACTTGTTCTTTAGCAACAAAGCACCCTCGATGGCCCTGCAACCTGGCCCCCTGAACTTCTGCAATTTCTTCCTGTTTAGATCTGCAGGAAAGTCAGGGTGTTTGTGCGATGGTATAAAATAAAGCCCTTATTCTGAACACCTCTTGCAGGAAGATTTGGGCTTAGACCAAACAAGCCAGTGGTTAAAGCTGAGGGGTGCTGATCCAAGAGGTTGATCAGTCAGAAGCAAGGATGAAGAGGAAGCAGGGCTTTTAGTAGAAGGTCACAGCTGAGAATTCTACAGAGCAATTTCAGGAATGTCAGGGTCCGTAGGTTATCTTCCCAGAGCCTTCTGGAGCTTTGGCTCATGGTAGGCAGGGGAAGTCAGTAGCTGTCAGGAGGGCCTGCTCACCTCTAGACCAGATGGGCTGCTCAGCCTCACCCATTGGCATTTGAAAGGCTCTTTCCCGTCACTGCCTACAGTCTCTCATAGTCTAGATGCTGTGGGATGGAGGTCTCCTACAGTACACGAGAAAACCCAGGGCAAGACTCAGGAATTGGGACCGGGACTCAGTTTCTTCTAAAGCCATGCAGACAGAGGCTTAATAATTGACTGCGGACCATGCACTCTTAAACAGAGGCTTGCAACCAAAGCCCTCGTGTGTGGGTAATGACGAGGGAAAGACACAGCTGGAAAATACTAATTAGGTAATACCATGTTTAGAAGAAAAGGAGACTGTTTGGGAGACGTGCAGGACGCAGAGAATACACTTGACATTCAGAATGTGCCAAGACAAAAATAGCTACCCTTTCATCATTGAGTTGCAAAAATCACTTTATGCGTAAATACCCAAAGCCTTTTCTCGCCGCCTAATCTCCCATTCACTGCCTAGATTTAATCAATAGAGACTAATTATGTTTACTTTTAAACATGTACTGTCTTTATCTATGACCCTGAAAACAGAACAGAACATTCTCTTTGGTAGCAAGAAAAAGACAGATCAGAAGCTCACAGGAACATTTGCTCTCACTTCGTTCTTCTCCCCTTTGGCTTACCTGGTGCTGGGACTCACAACTGTATTCGATCAGTGCCCGTAGCCAGGAAATGCTCTGTTCGCCTCTTCTTCGCCATAAGAGGGACTCTTCACTATCGCCTGCCCTTTTCAAATAAACACTCAGCAGGCCAGTCCCTGCTCCATACATGTGGTAGAAAAAGGTCAAGCAGTGTTTTCCGGTGACTCCTCTCAGAGGCCAGGACAAGAGATGTGCTTTTTGTCCAAACACCATGTGGGAGGCCTCGATGTACATGTAGTACCCTGGAGAGCAAATATAAAACCAGGCATTATTATTATTATTTTAATATGAAATTTTTTGTCAAATTGGTTTCCATACAACACCCAGTGCTCATCCCAACAGGTGCCCTCCTCAATACCCATCACCCACCCACTCCTCCCTCCCACCCTCCATAAACCCTCAGTTTGTTCTCAGTTTTTAAGAGTCTTTTATGGTTTGGCTCCCTCCCTCTCTAACCACTTTTTTTTTCTTCCTTCCCCTCCCCCACAATCTACTGTTAAGCTTCTCAGGATACGCATAGGAGTGAAAACATATGGTGTCTGTCCTTCTCTATATGACTTATTTCACTTAGCATAACACTCTCCAGTTCCATCCACATTGCTACAAAAGGCCATTATTTCATTCTTTCTCGTTGCCACGTAGTATTCCATTGTGTATATAAACCACAATTTCTTTTTCCATTCATCAGTTGATGGATATTTAGGCTCTTTCCATAATTTGGCTATTGTTGAAAGTGCTGCTCTAAACATTAGGGTACAAGTGCCCCTATGCATCAGCACTCCTGTATCCCTTGGGTAAATTCCTAGCAGTGCTACTCCTGGGTCATAGGGTAGGTCTATTTTTAATTTTTTGAGGAACCTCCACACTGTAAAACCAGGTATTATTATAAAAACCATGGGGTGCCTGGGTGGCTCAGTCGGTTAAGCGTCAGACTTCAGCTCAGATCAAGACCTCGCAGTTCACAAGTTAGAGCCCTGCATCGGGCTCTGTGCTGACAGCTCAGAGTCCCAGAGCCTGCTTCAGATCCTGTGTCTCTTTCTCTCTCTGCCCCTCCCTGCTCACTCTTTGTCTCTCTCCCTCCCTCAAAAATAAATAAACATTAAAAAGATGTTGTTTTTTAAGAAAGAACAACCACCACCACAAGGTATCTTTCCTGCTTTCTCTTTTGAGTAGCGTTCCTGGAAACAAACTGGAACAAATGCATGACCTGACCACCATACTGATGAAGGGTTTTATAATTTGGGGGAGTATGTGTAATCCAAGAGGAATACATATGCTACAAAATGTGACCCATCAAAATATTTTTTTTCATTTAGTAATTTAAAATTCAGTTTTGTATAGAGGATATAGTTAATGTTGTTACTATAATACTAGTATTATGCCACTGAAATGGTGATTACCATAGAGAATTTATCCTACTGATTCATGGATAACGTTCTGGAGCTTCCAGACATTGGTTTAGGGGAGAGAGCATGGATTTTGTAGTCTAGTAGGTCTGGGTTCAAGTCTTGATTCTAAGATTTGATCCTGGACCAAGGGATTATCGTCTCTGAACCTACATTCATCATTTTGAAATAAGGATTAAAACTACCTTTATAAATATTTACATATATTATAATTATATATATAATATAACTATAATGTTAATTATATAACATTTCCATTTTCCTTTCTTAATTTTAATTTCTTTTTAATTTGCTGGTTTCAGACAGAAACAAGATTTGTCTGCACATTAATAAAACAAGGGTGTGCTCGAACCAGCTTCCACTGGCTCCCAAGTCCACTGTGTGACTTTTGCGGGTAGGTCCAAATGACTTCATGTTGGTGGTCTGAAATGGGACATGATGGATGTCCCACTTATCCCACAGAAACTGGACATAGCTACAAATCAGCCACAGCCCCCAACAGAGCTAGTTAATGTCAGATAATTACCATCCAGCTACTGAAATAAAGCAATATATGAAGAGTAACTCGTAGATAAATGCACTAGTGATATAATTCTGTATCCCTGAGACTCATTTTATTTTTTTTTATTTATTTATTTTGACAGAGATAGAGAAAGAGAGAGAGACAGCAAGCAGGGGAGAGACAGAGAAAGAGGGAGAGAATCCCAAGCAGGCTCTGCGCTGTCAGCACAGAGCCAGGTGAGGGGCTCGAACTCACGAACCATGAGATCATAACCTGAGCCGAAATGAAGAGTCGGACACTTAACCGACTGAGGCACCCAGGCACCCTGGCATGCATTTTTATTGTCTTCTTGGCCAATATCGATTTTCTTATGTACGTGATGTAAAACATAATCTTTACATGGTGTTATGTCTGTTATTATTTCATGCAGAAATTAATGGCCACACTGAGGGCAAAAAGAAAGACAATGCAAATAACACACACAAACGAAATGGTTTCTAGGCATCTTTCTTTACAATTTGACATTCAATCAATTAGCTCTAGTCACTTCCCAAAATGAAGGGCTTGAAATATTCCAGCCAGAATTGATCAGAAATATCTCCATCTGTGCGCCTTCAGGGCATTCCTCCTTTCCCTCTCTGCCACTTCCACAAACACAGGGCCAAGAAGTCCCACAGGTTAGGAAACCAGTGGGTAGAAAGAGTTCCGCTTAGGTGCGTCCGGTCAGATTGTATGCCCCGTGCAACCCTTTTCCCCAGGGTTCCACTCAGTAAAGGTGTTGCCCTGCAAAACCGTGCCATCAGAGTCACGGGATGCGGCCTTCATCAACCGTCATCCCCGTGATCTCCTTTAAAATATCAGAGGGGCACCTGGGTGGCTCAGTCGGTTGAGCGTCTGACTTCGGCTCAGGTCATGATCTCATGGTTAGTGGGTTCGGGCTCTGTGCTGACAGCTCAGGGCCCGGAGCCTGCTTTGGATTCTGTGCCTCCCTCTCTCTCTGCTCCTCCCTTGCTCACACTCTGTCTCTCTCTCAAAAATAAATAAAGACTTAAAAATATTTTTAAGTATTAGAAATGATACTTCCAGTGTTTCTGGAGTGTTGACCAATGACGTCCTCATCCCGAAACCGACCATCAGTATTCAGTCCTCGTCATTCTTGTCTCCTCCACAGCACTTGAACATAATACATCACTGCTGCCTCCCAGAAGTACTTTCTGAACTTGGTTTCCAGGACACTGTACTCTTCTGGTTTTTCTCCCACTTCACTGGCCACCCCGTTGCTGGTCCACCCTTTCTACTCTGACCTCTTGCCCTCTTGGAGTGCTCCAAGCCCCAGGTCTGGAACTGCACTATTCTTACTGATTACTGACTCATCGGGTGATCTCAGCTTGTCTCGTGGCTTTAAAAAATTTTTTTTAACGTTTATTTATTTTTGAGACAGAGAGAGACAGAGCATGAGCGGGGGAGGGGCAGAGAGAGAGGGAGACACAGAATCCAAAGCAGGGCTCTGAGCTGCCAGCCCAGAGCTGGATGTGGGGCTCGAACCCACAAGCTGTGAGATCATGACCTGAGCCGAAGTTGGAGGCTCAACCGACTGAGCCGCCCAGGCGCCCCTCGTCTTGTGGCTTTTAATGCTACATATGTTGTATCACAAATTTAAATTTCCAACCCCTTTGCTGAAACCCAGACGTGTTTATTCAAACCGCCTAATGGACACCTCCCTTTATGGTCAAGTGGACGTCTCCAGCTGAACACCTTCAGAACTCAGCTCCTAACAGCCTTACCCTAAAACCTACTGCATCCTTTCTGGTTGGCCAGGTCCCAAACCTGGAAGTCCTGCACCCACCCCTATTCTCCTCACATCTCACATCCAGGCTATCAGGAGCTCCTGTCAGCTCTACCTTCAAAATAGGACGGACTCTAGTCATTTCTCTTCTCATGACCTCCGTTGCTACCTCCTGGTCCCAGCTGCTGTTAGTTCTCACTTGGATTAATCCAACACTTTACCTGTGAGTCCGCCTGTGTCTACCCTTGTTCTCTACAATCTAATCCCAACATAGTACCCATAATGAACAAACGCTAAATCTTACCACTCCTCTGCTCAAAACGTTCCATTGGTTCACCATTTCCCTCAGAGTAGATGCCGAGGGCCTGGGAATGGCTTTTAGGGCCCTATAACCTCCTGTCCATTCTCTTACCTCTTATTTCTACCACCTTCCTCTCCTACTGCCTCTCTCCTTACTCATTCTGTGTTGTGTGGCCACACTGGTCCGTTTACCTTTCCTGGAATATAGTCAGTATGCTACTACCTCAGGGCCTTTGCATGTGCTAATGCCTCTGCCTGGAATGGCTTTCCCTCCATTTAATCTCAGGTCTCACTTTATCATCTCTAAGTCTTTGCTCAGATATTTCCTTTTCCACTGGTCCCATTCTGACTACACTATTTCAAACTTCAACCTGCCTCTGGTACTCATTTCCTACACTCTATTATTTCCATAGCATTTAATTGCCTCTTAACATACTGTACTTTTTTTTTTTTTTTTTTTTGTCCATCTCCCTTCCCTAGAACATACAAAGGCAGAGACATTTTCCTGTTTACTTCACTGCTATGCCTACAGCTCCTAGAGCAGTGCATGGAACATAGTATATACTCAATAAGTATTTGATGAATGAACAAACGAATGCATTTTCTTCACCAGCTCTAAGCCACAAACCAGTTGGGCCAAGGCCAAACTATATGTCCAGTTTTGTGAGGGGCTTGGCAATGAGACATGCACTTGACCAGGACGCTCCAAGGCAAAAGTAAAACAAATACAAGTTTTGATAAAATTAAAGTGATATCAAAGCAAATATTCTCAAACTAGTTCCATGTCATCCAATGTATTTTTTAAACCAAACACACACACACCACGCACACACACACACACAATCATTTTTGTACATTGTTACCTTCATTTTTTTCACTGGCAAGAAAATTGCTATGTAAGAATACTGGGGTTTTTGCATTTTCAGCAACGAAAGGAACTTCTATAATTCTTTTCTTTAGCATTTCTAACTTAAGCGAGGCTGGATGAAACAAAATACAGATCTACATCAGCCTAATAGAAGGATGTATTTCATTGAATTCCATTAAGAATGAGGCCAAAACATGAAAATGACCATGGTTTGTCACCTAGCTATGCACAAAGGCATCCCATGCTATCCTATACATAAATTAATGGCATAGTGCCCTGAAATCCTACCTTAATACATGTTTAACCTAAACAACATTTCCTCCAAAAAAAAATAAGAAGAAAATCAAAGAAAAAGAACTTTTGTATCTGGCTTTGGGCTCTCAGAAGGCCCATTTGAATCTGAAGTGAAGGACCTTGGTGAAAGATAAGCCGCCCAGTGAGGGAGGGGAAGGAGGCTACTCTGAAGGACAGTGTCTTTGGGAAAATGGAAAGTGGAGACTGGGCTCTGAGACACGACATCTTTGCAGGATGGAAAGGAAGCGATGGGTCCATCACGAGTGTGAAATGACCTAAGGAGCACCTTCCCTCTAGTGATGACAGTGTCTGTCCTACTGATAGCAGTAGGAGTCCTGAGCAGAATTAGTCTGAGGTCCTGGAGGGAGGGAAACCTCTAATCATCTCCAGGATTAAATTAAATTTTTTCTTCTTGGGGTACAAAGCACTAGCCATTTAGCCTCCAGTGGGTGAAGCATTACTCTGGAAATGCCTTCAGCTCATGCACCTCTGGGTCTCAAATATTAGGCTGAAACCATTACCCCAGGTCTCCGGTTCCGGAGATCTTTGTGTTTCGGGCCATAAAGTATGAAAGGAAATCTCCCAGGCTTTTGAGCTGTGTAATCATCTCACTTTTGGAAGAGAGACGTAACATCCAGGGGAACGTAAGTACAATGCCTTGTGTCTTTCCGGGACGCTGACACCAGTCTATTTTTCTTGAGTAACGTGGGTCTTTCCAAAAATCCTTGATACGGTTCCTATTGTAAGTACATATATCCCATATACATATATTCCATAATGTAATACCCATGTAAACCATTCTAGATCAACATCTATACTACAATGTCACCATATTTGCCAACTGATCAGAATCTGTCTCTCTGATGCACAATTATTCCTCTTGATTCCAAATATGGTTGTTTTTTTTTTTTTTTTTGACTTGCATGAGACATTTCCTTTCCCCAGAAAAGATCAGAGCTTCATTGAGAGCCAGTCTGTCTCACATGTGTTTGGAAAGCAGAGAAAAGCCCCATGTGTTGACAAGCTTTGCCACATTATAACTCCAAATGCTGTCTGTTTCAGGGAACAAAAGCTCTGGATGGGAGCCAGGAAGCCCCAGTGCTGAAACCTCAGACCCGCTCACGTGTTCCTACACATGAAGGATTTCAATCTGTGGAAGGGAGTATTAAGTGAAATCACTTTCTCTTCGTGGGTCCTTGTTTAACATTCAAGACGGGGTTCCAGTGGGTCTACTGGGAGATCGGGGTCCCATCTGTTCTTTGTGCGGCAACTGTGATGTGTTGAGATACACCCCGGATTCATAATCTGGAACGGTGAGGCAGCTGTTCCTTCGTTCCTGGTGTCTGCCCCCTTTCACCAGGGCTGGGAAGGAGCTCGAGTGGCCTGTACGAGCCACGTAGAATGAACAGCTAAGCTGCATTCATTAAGCTGACGAGGATTTTTAACAATCGGGGAAAAAAAAGACATCAGTACTTTGGGCAGAACAACAGTTAAATGTGTCTCCCTAAAATTGTTGTTTTACGATACCTTCCAAACGATTTTTAAAGCTTGCCATAAATGGATAGTTATTGTTTAATGGGTATAGAGTTTCAGTTTGGGGAAAGGAGATCTGGAGATGGAGGGCGGAGACAGCAGCACAGCTGTGTGAATGTACTTACTGCCACTTAACTATAAACTTACAAATGATTAAAGTGGTAAATTCTGTGTGATGTAAATATTATCAGTTTTTAACAAAAGCTTGCCAAGAAGCTTTCTGTGTGTAAGTAGGACTTGACAACATCAGAAACTAGAGTGATAAGATCAATTATAAAAAGATTGAAGGACATTGGAGATTTTGATATTTTGGAGCTAATTTCTCAGATAGTTACAGACTAGCTGGGTATCATTCTCACGTGTCTGGATATCAGCTACTACAATTCTTTTTTTTTTTTTTTTTTTTTTAGAGAGAGAGGGAGAGAGGCAGAGTGTGAGCAGGGGAGGGGCAGAGAGAGGGAGACACAGAATCGGAAGCAGGCTCCAGACTCTGAGCTGTCAGCACAGAGCCCCCGACACAGGGCTCAAAATCTTGAACTGCGAGATCATGACCTGAGCGAAATTAGATGCTTAACCAACTGAGCCACCCAGGTGCCCCTCAGCTACTATAATTCTTAAAAGACAAGGACTTGAATACAACTGCTAGTAAATTTTAGCTCTATAAATAACACATTAAATATATAGTTGTGATTTTCTTTTGTCTGACAGCATAACTTTATAAATACAGATCATTTGGTATTTTAATGCACTCTTGAGATATGTGTGTGTGTGTGTGTGTGTGTGTATTATTGTGTGTGTGGAGATATATAGATAGATAGATAGGTAGATAGTTTTTTTTTTAATAGGCTTCATACCCTGCATATGTTAAACTCATAACCCTGAGATCAAGACCTGAGCTGAAATCAAGAGTCAGATGCTTACCTGACTGAGCCACCCAGGCACCCCCACTCTTGATATTTCTATCACACAAGAGGGAGTACTCTTAGAAATGAAGAAGACTTCTACCTTAATTGCCAGAAACATGGAAGACTTACTGAAACATTAAACAATGTCACAAAAGAAATGGATGGTGTCTCTCCCTCTGGAAATTGTTAAGAAAATGATGAATAGTTGCTTTTCTAGAATGTAGGTGTGGGGAGGAGGGCCTGAAGGACTTTTAATCTACTCACTGGTAGACTCCAGAAGCTAGGAGTTACAGGTGAAGGCATTTTCTCACTAAACTAGATAGTTATCTACTGATTTACTTATCCCTCTGTCTTTGGGCCACAAAATCCCTCTAAACGCTAGGGCAACTAAAACAATTGTTTAGAAGCATTGTGACAGCATGGCATCATATAAATGTTAATAAAACTGCAATAAACAATAAAACCCTGTGATCTTTAAAACTTATCTTTATTGTCTTGCAAAAAAGAAGCATTTCCGTCCGAAAAGACAAATTCTGGAGTCTGTCCCTTCTCCATGCACGTCTAGGTTCATCTTTCACAAATCCCTGTGTTATTTTATTAATTAAGGAGTCAAGTTGTGGGGCCAGTGGATTTTTTTATTTTTGTTTTTGTTTTTTGTTTTTTTGTCTTTGTTGTTGTTCTGCTATAATGACTTGTTCTACTATGTGACTGACTTAAACACTGGACATTTTCCCAAACTTTAGTCATACAAATACCAACTTCATGATTTTATTTTGTCTGCCCACATACCTACAGCACTTAACGTTCTTCTTCAAATGCCACTTTTACTACATAAATCCATTTGTTCAAATAGGAAGCCACATTAGGATGAAAACAAACAAACAAAAAATACTATCAATCTGTGAAATAATGGTTTTGATGGACTGGTTATATATTTTTGTTATACATGGATATTAGTATCAAATTAAAAACTATTCATCCACATACCACTTAAGTTACCCAGTGGTAGTTTGGAAAACATTGGTTCAAGGTCTACCAAACGTTCTGGTTTCTACGAAGTCATTTTATCTGTAACCACAGGCCATGATTTTCCATTCATAAAAGCACAGATGAGGCAGAACAATGAATCCAAGAAAGTATTCCCAGAGAAGAACAGCACATTTTATAAAAGTTTCACTAATTGTAAAAAATAACAACACCATTCATGTCAGTGGAGCTGATACAGTATCAAGGGTTTTCACAAATATAATCTCAATTGATCATCACAGCAACCCTAAGAGAGTAGCGGGACATCCTTTGTTATCTTTATTTCACATATGGGTAAAAGGAGGCTCAGAGAATGCATGTGATCACGCCCCGGGCTATGCAGGGAGCCAGTGGCAGAGCTAGCTCATTGTGCATCCATTGGTCTTTCTGAAAGGGCGGGCCTACGCCAGCCAACTCCATCTTGTTCTGTGTCCTTCACCTTGACCACGCCTCCTCCCCTTGAGTAACCTCCCGCTCACCTGCCTTCCCCAGCCAATCGGCTGAGGCCACAGCCATTACCTCACCAACTGCCCCTAGGCCCCAATAAAACCTTTGTCCTTTTGAAACTCGCTCTCCCCGGTATCTCACCGCTGCGTCGGTGCAGGTAGGGGATTGAGCTCGAGCTAGCTCGAATAAAGGCTCTTTTGCTTTTACATCGGACTCGGCTCCCTAGTGGTCTTTGGGGATCATGAATTCTGGGCATAACACTTTCCACTAGACTACACCACGCTACACCCTGGATTGTGGAAAACTTGCATGGCAAGTTAGTGAGTCAGGAACTACAGCTCCCTTGCTATGTATGATGAAGTGTTAAGTCTAATAAACACACAATAAACTGGCATCTCCACATTGTGCCTTTTGTCAGCTTCTCTTCTTACTTAATGGACCCATATTTTCTGTCCGTCTAATCCAGTTGTCTATAAACAGTTTTGTATGCCTTTCCTCTTTCCATTTTCTTCTTTTGTGTGTTCTTCCAACTGTAAATTGATAGGCTTTAAGGAAGGATGGGAAGCGAAAAGGTAGAATGCAGTCTACAAGTACAAGTATATCCTCTGAAAGTCCCAGAATGCACTGCATTCAAAAAGGATTCTGTTATCACCTACACCAAACCAATACCCTCCAGTCATCAAGGAGAAAGACACTGTGCTGCTGGTCCAGAGTCTGAACGTATTATTTCACTAATGTCTGGGACAGAAGGTTCTGCCATTTTTACATACTTCCATTATTTTACTGCCTGTATTATCAAAAGACACATGGCAAATATTGTTAGGACTAAATGCAAAAATAGCAGTAAATCAACAAGGCAGGCAATAAGAGATCTTTCTGGATGTAATTCCATTATTGTTTAAATCATACATCTACTCACACACAGGTTTGCTGTTGCTATCCTAGGATCCAAGCAGATAATACCTAAAACTCCCTTGAGTGGGTTTCAGTGTTTTAATATTTAAAATGACTATGTTGCCTTAGGATCTAGAAGATCCTATCTACCTTCAGCATCCTATAAATCTATGAACTGTTATTAATTTGTTGAGTCAACTAAAATTTTCTTATTCTTTCAGACCACATTCTCTTCTGGAGAGAAATTCCAGAGACATTCATCTAAGCAATATTACATTTACTATAAAAATAACTTTTTAATAAAAAATATGAGGTGATTGTTAAGTGGTTTCCATGATAATTAAATAAAAGATTTTCGGACTACTTTAGTACTGTGTCGGTCGTCTCCAATATTTACTACACGAGATTGAGAGTTATAAAGGGAAAGAAGTAGAAAATTACAGTCTTTCAAGCAGTTTATAGCCAAAGGCAATATAAATGTAAATTTTAATATTCTCCTCCTACTACCCCTCATCAAAGAACAGAACACCGTATGATAACATAATCTCAGATACAGCAAGACCTTGGGTAGAACAGGCCAGAGACACAAAGATCTCATTCAAAACACTATGCTTGGTTGGTGTGCAAGAGAAGAGCAAATGCCTTCAAATTTTGAGTATAATAATAATTCATAAATAAATGATGCCAAAAAATATAATGCCAGAGACATCCTCTTGTGGATAGGTTGAGCAATTTGGAGCAGACCTACACTCCTGCTGAGAAGAAGTGGAAAAACAATGGATAAAAACTATATATTTTAGAAAACACCTGTTTTGAAACCACGAGAGTTTCCCAAACAGCAAGGACTTGAGGGTGCCAAGGTCCCAGGAAAAGGAGGTCAGTGAAGTGAATTCAACATTCTTCCCGCTGCTGTTCCTATTGGGGCATTTGCCTATTCAGTTTAGAATCTAAGCAGGGAGCAGCTAAAATGAGGCAGAGAAACCAATGGAACCCACTGCATTGGGAAGATAATAACTGGAGTTCAGGGTTGCCAAGGCAGTAAGAGCTTGCTTCAGAGCCAAGTTCTGTGCAAAAAGAGAGGCACAGAACAGTGAGCCCATCACTTGGCAATCTTCCCTTGAGGCTTGTGCTGAACGCTTAAGCAGTAGAGGGCAAGAAGAGCCTCTTGCCAAGAAGCCAAATGCAGAACAAAGTTTTCAGCAATCTCACCAGCTGAAGAGATAAAAAATTAAAGTTTAGGATGTACTGAAGAGGAGGACCCTTAATAAACCCCCAGGGCATGCTCTCAGAGAATATACCCTAGGGGTAGGGGAGAATGGAGAGGGTGGTCTAGCAAAGCAATACCTGCTCAAGTCAGCCCAGTTCCGATGGGACTGAGGTGACCTGCTTGTCTCAAGTTGTCTATTTGAGAACAGGCTGAATCGTCTCTGGAGGAAAAAAACTTCATCATCAAGGATTCTATCATTCTTCATTCCCAATGTCCAGTATTCAGTGCAAACACCAGAGATTTCAAGAAACTGGGCCAAAGTGGAGGGAAAAACAGACAAGAGAAACAGGACCACAGGTGACCCAGCTATAGCACGATCACTTTTAAGAGGTGTAAAATAACTATGCTTAGTAACTTAATAATTTGAGCATTTATATTATGTCCAGGAAATAGATTAAGATGAAGAAGTTCATGAAAGAACTTGAGTCTCTTAAAGAGAAACAGGCTGGAGGAGGGATGTGGACTACATACATGTGGAATACAATACAGAGTAAGGACCTCTTGAAAATGTGTTTCCCTATAAAAGCAGTGAGAACACTGGAAAAAAATAGTCAAATCAACTTCTTCAGAACTCTGGAAATTAACTAAAGGCATATAGCAATCTAAGAGTGTTCAAGAAAAATGACAATCTTGCTAAGAAAGATGAGCTTTTAACCTGCCCTAATCCCGTCTTAATCTCTCCTATTCCTACTCCTACTCCTACCCCGAGACATAATTGAAAACCAAGAGCTTTACAACTAAAGTATCCATAAAAAGCATCAGCCTACAGTCATTCTGCAAGGCGCAGAACTGATTTGGAGCTCCCTAAAGCCCTGTCCCCAGAAAATTATCATTATTTGACCTATTTGGCAACTTATTGAAAAGTTCCATTCTCAGGGCTTCTCTCGATTTAATTTGACTGAGGTAGACCTTACTTTGTGTGAACAGCCTTATCTCCAGGGGCTTTTGTCAAAAGCAATCAGTTAAATGATTGTTTGACATTACAACTGCCTTAGGTGATATTAACAATTGAAGCTAACAAAAGACTGACCCAAAATTGTTAAGAATAAAAAGTAGGTCCTGGGATATCTGGTGGGGGAGGGGGTTGCTTTGCAAAACTCCAAAATCTCCAAAATATTTCTGGCAATCTCCATGGCTTCTCAGAAGTTCCCATAGGATCAAGCAACAGTTGGACACAATAGTGGCCAAGTTCATGATGCATCCTTGTATCAGCTTTCCCTGGTTCCTTGCTTTGCTGCCTTTGCCCCACATTTCTGCTTCTTGGGATCACATCTCAAAAAATACTACCTGCATGCAAACCTGTATCTTGGACTTCACTTTCTTGGGAATCCTGTCTGGCAGTATCCTCTAGACCCGCCAAGTAGAACCATTTAGGAATTCCCTGAAGCTGCCATACTGCTTAGTGGTTCCATACCTTGCACGTGGATGCTACCTCACCCTGCCACTCTTCTTGGTGAACTCTCACTCATCCATCAACATGCTCCCAAGGAGAGCTAGCTGCTTCTCTTTATGTGGTTCCATCATCTCTAGAACTGAACTCTTAATACTTTACTTATTACAATTCTAGGGGCAATTATTTGGTGCACAAGGCACAGTAGATGCTCAGAAAAAGTGGAATAAATGAAGATCATCTGGATGCTGCACTGTATAAATTTATGACCACTCCCAGTTCTAAGATGTTTCATCTTATATACATGTAGCCTGTGATACTGGTGGCTTTAACAAATAAACAAATGTTTTAACGGGGCCTTTATTGGCTCATGCTTTCATTTTTGAAGGGGTGATGCTTGTCATAATGTGATCTGAGAGCCAATATATCCTCCCACATATGGCTCAAGCCATTGGAGGCTAGAGAAAGAAGCCACTCTTTCAGGGCTTAGGATACACGATAGGTGTGCAGGCTGCAGCCAGGGAGTTAAATTTACAACACTGGTTCACTGACATTAAAATAGCTCAGAAAAGAATTTACTTTCTGCTAGATGCATTTCTATAGATGTCTAAAAATACCATCAGCTTGAATATACCCTTTCCAAAAGAAGATACCCCTCTTTGGGTGAAGGGTTTTGGGGGTGAGATTATGCTGCTACATGAAGTATTGTGCCTTTCACATATAAGCTGTCACAGCTGTTCCTGGTCATTTGTGGTCTCTTAGTATCATGTAGGCGGGGAAACTCTGGTGAGACAGAGTAGACAGAATATGGCCATTAGAGCCTGCCATTCCTGAGACTCTGTCCCCACTCTACTTGTTAGTGCTGTGTGACTCTGGAAAAACACTTAACTTTTCTGAGCCTTGGTTTTCTCATGTGAAAAACAGGCACTTCCTCTAACTTTACAGGTTGTGGTAAGGATGTGTTTATGGAATGAATGTTCATGTCCCCCCGAAACTTATGTGTTGAAATCCTAACCCCCAATGTGAATGGTATTAGGAGGTAGGGCCCTTAGGAGCTGATTAGGTCACGAGGGGTGAACCCTCAACAATGGGATAAGTACCCTTTCAAAAGAAAACCCAGAGGGCTCCTTTGCCCCTTCGGCCATGTGGGGACACAATAAGAAGATGGCTGTCTATGAACCAGGAAGCAGTCTCTTACCAGACATGGAATCTGTTGGCACCTTGATGTTGGACTTTCCAGACTCCAGACCGAGAGAAATAAATGTTTGTTGTGTAAGCCATCCAGTCTGTGGTATTTTTGTTAGACCAGCTCATACTGACTAAGGCAAGATGTAAAGCTCCCAGTAAAGTGCCTGCACATGGCAAATGTTCCATAAATGATCACTAGCTAACATTATTTCCTGAGTGAAACAATTGTTACAGTAATTTTAAGAACAGACCCAAAATACCTTCCATCCGATGCTATATATGTAGGTGACCACAGCAAAATTTGCTGCCTCATCTGCATTATTGTAGATAGGCATAAAGAGATATAACCTGTAAAAGACTTTCTTTAGTTAGAAAATGGAAAGGTGCCTTGAGAACCTTTTAAAAATTTGTTTTGAAACAAGCAAGAAAAAGAATGGAGAAGAAGGCAGACCCTAGAAGCAATTTGCTGAAAAAAATCAGAATTCTCTTGATTGTGCACCAGAGAATTTCATTTAATGCATAAAGCATTTGCTGGGAGCGAATACTGAACACATTAAGAGGTTTTTGCCATTACAGTCTTTGCAGAAACATCCAACCAGCTGAAACATCCGTCAAAGTTTCAGAGAGACAAAGCAAACACCGCCATAACATTTTCATTATACAAAGCCACACCAAGTTAACTAACATGTGCCCCTATAAGCCAGGAAAAATGTAGATAAAGGAGCCAAATTATGAGTAATTGAGTATCTACTGAATGTGCTTTTGCTAGGTTTTCACAGATTTTGTGTATAGGGGGAAGGGGTAGAATGTGGTACAAACAAGTTTAGGTTATTTTAGCAGAAAGATGTGAAGGGCAGGACAAGGGCCACTTCATGCAGGAAGGGCTCACCCAGCTCCTTCCCTGTTTAGCACTAATGCTGGGGAGGGACTCTGTTATGGGCTGAATTGTATGTGTCCCAGTATCTTGGAATGTGACTGTATTTGCAGATACTTTTAAAGAAGTAATTAAATTAAATGGGGCTGTTAGGGTGTGTCCTAATCCTATAACTGGTGTCCTGATAAGACGAGATAAGGAGAAGACACCACAGGCCAAGGTCAGACAACGTGAGCACACAGCGGTAAGGAGGGCCTCTGCCAGCTAAGCAGGAGAGCCTCAGAGTGAAACCAACCCTGTCAACACCTTGAGCTTGGACGTCTAGCCCCTCAGAACTATGAGAAAATCAATTTCTGTTGTTGAAGCTGCCCAGCAGTATTTGTGGTATTTTTAGGAAGGCAGCACTAGCAAGCTCATACTGAGTCCAAATACCCGTCCCTCGAGTTATTTATAATCCAGTTGGGAAGATAAAATTGATACACACATAAAAGGATTAGGTACCTATGACTAGGCTGGCATGGGAGTGATGGAGGTAGCAGTGAGAGCCACTGCCACGAGTGATAAAAAAGCCAAGGAAGGAGAGTTCATGGAGAGGAGGAAGGCAAGGCAGGGACATCTTTGCTGAGCCCCTATTTCTCATAGCCCCGTGAGAGTGGCTTCCATACAATGACATCAGGGTTACTGGCTATTCTCGGTCTCCTTTGCTGGTTCTTCCTCCTCCGACCATTGAACTTTGGAATGCTCCAAAAGCTTCTCCCTTGGTCCACTTTTGGTTCTGCTCCTACTCCCTTAGTGCTCTCTCCCAGTCACATGGTTTGAAATATCGGCCATACCAACAGCTTCCAGAGCAGTCATCTTTCCTGAACTTCTGACTGCCCACTCGACACCTCCCCTTGAATATCTATTAAGAATCTCAATTCTGACATATTTAAAACTGGGCTCCCGATCTCCCTTATCTTCCCGACAAACCTATCCACTCTATCTTTTCTATTTAGTTGTTGACAAGTCCATTGTCCAGCTGCTCATGTCAAATCGTTGAAATCATTCTTGATTTCTCTCTTTCTCTGACACCCGTATTTAACCTATCAAGAGATTCTGTTGGCTCTACTTTCAAAATATATCCAGAATTTCGCCACTTCTTACCACCTTCATGCTACTACCCTAGTCCAATCCACTGTCATTGGTAAAATCCACCCTCACTTTACCATATACTGTCTTCTGGATGCCTCGCCTTATCCTGATGGGGCTCTCTGATTTCACTCTTGCCCCATTTCTCTTTGTAGTCTTTTCTCAACATAGCAGCCACAGTGATCCTCTCAAAGCCAGGTCAGATCACCTCCTTCCTAAGCTCAACATCTTCCAGGGTCCTCCCACTTCAGGTAAAGTAAAATCCAAAGTCATTCTTTAAAACAACAACAACAACAAATATATAAATATATATATAAATATATATATATACATACATATATATATATATATTTATTTATTTTATTTATTTATTTATTTTTTTTTTTAAAGAAATCTCTATGCCCAACACAGGGGTGAAACTCATGATCCTGAGTTCAAGAGTTGCAGGCTCAAAACAAAAACAAAAACAAACAACAAACAAAACAACAACAACAACAAAACAGTTGCACGTTCTACTGAATGAGTCAGCCAGGCACCCCCAAAGTCCTTCTGATTAATGACAAGGTCCTCTAGGGCCTGGCATACCATTATTTTTCTGATCTCATTTCCTAGCACTCATTCCCCTGCTCACCCTGCTTAGCAAAACCAGTCTCCTTGCTATTCCTGGGACACACTGAACCTGCTTCCACTCAAGGGGCTTTGCACTGGCTGCTCCCTCTACTTGGAACACTTCTTCTCAGTACCTATGAGGATAGGGACCTCAACTCTTTCCAGATTACCTTCTCAAGCAATTTATTGCCTTTTAACATACTATATCATATATGGTTAAGTATAGTCTTTGTTGTCTGTCCCCTGCCTACTAGAAGAGAAGGCCCATGAGGGTAAATGATTGCTTTGCCTGTTTTGTTCATCTGTGTTTCCAAGTACCTAAACTGAACTCGGCACATAACAGACACTCAATGAGTATTTGTTGAGTGAAGGAACAAATGAATTAACAGCATTAATTAAGCATTTATTATATACCAGGTCATATCCTAAGCACATTTTAAATGTTGTCTCATACATAAATGATACATACATAATCCTATGAGGTAGGTATTAATTATTCCACATACAGATAAGGAAGTGAGATTTAGAGAAGTTCAAGGGTAGAACTGAGATTTGAACCCTAGCAGCAGTCTGGTCCCAAAACTCTCAATGGTTTAAACTCAACCAGCAAATGAAGCAGGTAAATAGGTAAGTAGCTATAATTATTTTCATTTTTAAGATGACACAAATGAAACTTAGAGATTTTCCATAACTTTCTCACAGTTTCATACCTAGTGAGTGGGTTGACTCTGTTCATGGGTCTGTTGTACGTCCTGGGGCCTGGTGACCCTCCTCTTGCTTTTCAGAGACGCTGTCCCTCCACTGCTTACTATTTTTGCTTTGTCCTCTCTTCCATGCCATGGCCTGTTACCCAGAAAATTCCCCTATGGCAGTCCACCACAGCATAGGTCTCTTTGAGAGTATCTCTTCTCAGATCTGTTACCACTACCCTTTTGATTTTTCCGAGAAATGGAAGAAAAGCTATCAACCTTCCTCCCATCCAAGAAAAATGCACATAAATACATTGTGATTACAATGGACTTGAACTCAAGCTGATTCGTTCTTGACCTTTCTCTACTCCTCTTGTAATAAAAAGATATATCCCCACTATCTTGTTTTCTAGGGATTTTACTAAATAAATGGCTAGTTGTTTATATGCATCAGTGAGGGCTTATAGATTGATTAATTCATTCCAACAACATTTTTTGAGCATCTATAGTATACAAGGTACAAGATTAAGCCCTCTGGGGATTCAAAAACAAGGCTGGCAGTAACTTGCCCTCAAGACATTGTCGATCAGAGCCAATGAGACTGACTTTTTGTATTTTTGTTTGAGCTATCTCTTTCCATTCAATTTAGTGTTGAAAGACCTGCAGTTGCTACCACTGTCCTGCTACCATGAGATGAGAGTCGAAGATTGCAGCCAATTGAGGAAAACCAGATCAGAGAGGTGGCTGGAGAGAGAAACTGGCTCCTGATCACACAGTCTGCATCAAGTTGTTCCTAAAGCTAGCCCTAAATGCATTTTGTCTATTACAAACGGCAATAAATTATGCCCAACCAAGACAGTATTCACATATACAAGTCTTTCAATTATCCTCTTAAGTGCACTGGGTGTTGTATGGAAACCAATTTGACAGTAAATTTCATATATTAAAAAATAAAAAAAAATAAATTAAAAAAAAAAAAAAAAAAAAAATTATCCTCTTAACTTTCCTGTCTTCCAGACACAGCTGTGTGTACTCTTAGAGCCCCCTTAGAGTCTTCTACTCAGTGCTGGAAGTGGGATTCTGTCCTACCTTTGGACCAATGCTGAATCTCTTCAACGCTATGCCTTCTGGAAGCAACGCTGTCCCAGAACAGGGTAACGCAGTAGGAACAAAAGAGAAGTCAGTGGTAGGATCAAGCTGCACATCTTCTTAGTCAGGCAAGAGTGCATCAGTACCTAAGGCTACATGGACACTGACTGGGAAGGTGGCTGGAACCGAGGGCTCCTGGAAAGACCCAAGCCCCGACTGCCAGGTGGAACCCAAGCAGAAAATCTCTGTGGGTTATACCGTGGAGAGCAAGCGCTATGGGAAGAAGGGGTGGTCACAGGAGATAAGCCAGAGAGCACACTGTCAGAAATGGTAAGATGCAGTTCCCCAAAAAGCCAGTAATTTGATGTGTGTCATAACAGAGGACATTCAATAGCCATGAAAGAGTCTGAAATAGCACCAACTATTTGAACAAGTGCTCTTCTTTCAATCTCTCTTCCACTTATCCTGATTAAGGATCATGAAGTAAGAGGCAGATGAGGAAGTAGAACAGAGAAAACAAAAGAACCTTCTTCCCTTTTCTGATCTCCAAACTATGAGTTAGTGAGGCCCAAGCTGAGGGAAAGAGAGATGATTCAATTGACTGAGAAACTGGAGATGTGATTTGGATTGGACTTTTAAACACACATAACTAGGTGACCAGTCTAACACCTTAACAGGACTGGGAAGCTATGGGCTCTGCCAACGGGTGGGGAACGGAGAATGCTTTAGGATTTGTTTGAAGAGAGCTCTCCGAAGAGAAAATAAAACTGTTCCTGATTGCACCCTACCAAGTTTAGCCAAGTCAACAAACAGGTTATGGTGTAGGTTGCTCTGTGGTGTTATCCGTAGACTTCTCTTGAGGTAGGCTGTAAGAAATAGCACTATGCCACTCACCCTTGTATGTACTATCATAATGGCTTCTCTGTTAGGACCCTTGAGGAAACATCTCCGCGAGCTTCCTGTCTGGGCTAGTTCTGCTTCTCTGCACCAGGGAGAGTGCTTCCATCCAATGGACACACCAAGTGACATCAAGAGTGTCAGTGAGAAAGGTCTATTCTGCACGGTCTATTTTATCACTGACATTGTTTACAATCGCTGCACATGGTGATGACAAGTAGGTCAACGTCAGTCTGTTTTATTGGACTTCATATATTTGCTACAGAAAACACCCACACCCCCTGGTGGATCGCTTCACCTCTTTTTATCTCAAGGACACGGTGAATCATGTTTTCCATCTGTGTTTCAGTCACTGCAAAGTGTAGAGGCCGATTCCTGGAGTCTCGTCTGCCAGCACCTTTCTCATACAGGGCCTCAGTCCTGGCTCCAGTTTAGATCACTATTTTTTCTTCCTTCACACTGTCCCTCTCTCCTTTATTTTTAAACCTACTTCTCATTAAATTATTTTTGTGTGCAAATCTTTGTAATAAGCCCATTTCCATCCTCTTTGCAGCAAGATACATAAGCAAGGCATAAACGGAAAGAACATTTTTAAATGCACATATTTAATGATCTATCCCATGGGCGGAGAATCACGTGTGTAGTTCATTCTAGACACGAGACATAAATTTGCACCTTTCAAAATGCAGTGAATGACCCCCACAATGCTATTTCAGGTTTCCTTAGGAAACAGCACCATGTGGCGTAACTCACCTACCCCAGTAGTGTGATCTCCCTTTGGTCCTGTGTAGGAGGTGGGGGTTTCTCCCCTCCTCCTGTGCCAGCTGCTCCTGTTTCTTCTCTCCTGGGTAAAAGCACATTCATCTTGTTCGAAAGTACACTCTCCAGGTGGAGGTGGAAGCCCCTCTGTGAGGAAACAGCAGGTGTTGTTATTACTGAGGCACTTTCAATGAATATGCATCCCATGGCTCCCCATTCTGCATGTGTGAATGTCACCTGGCCATATGCCTGTGCTTATGGAGAGGCAGCACCCCCCCACCCCCGCCACCGGCCCCCAACTGGCAACCCTCCTATGCCAAGCTCTTGCCTCTAGCTAGAGCCTGGACTCTACCATGGGTCCTGCCACAGGGACAGAGAACGAGCAGAAATCTAGATTTAGGGGCGCCTGGGTGGCTGTCGGTTGGGTGTCCAGCTTCAACTCAGGTCATGATCTCATGGTTCATTGGTTCGAGCCCTGCATCGGGCTCTGTGCTGACAGCTCAGAGCCTGGAACCTGCTTTGGATTCTGTGTCTCCTCTCTCTCCCTCTCCTCTGTTCGAGCTCTGCCCCTTTCTCTCTCTCAAAACTAAATAAGCATAAAAAAAAATTTTTTTAAAAATCTAGATTCAAAAGTATTGGGATACTTTGAGATAGAAACTTCCTCTGACTGATGAATTTACTTGTCAGAATGAGCTTACAAAGCACTGAAAATTGGAGGCAAACTGCCTTTATGGAAATATGGAAAACAATAAATTGTCTCATGTTGGAGCTTTCTTCAGAAATCCTGGCTGAGTGAAGGGAATCCTTAGAACAACTCAGTAGTTGCTTTGGACGAGGTGGAGAATGTGCGAAAGCTAAGTGTGCTTCTGGAGGCACAGTTTAACTTGTGTGGAGCACGTGACTTAATTCTTCTGTCTTCAATATTCTTGTCTACCTTCTGGGATTGTGAGTTTTAAAGGAGATGATGTATGTGAAGTATTTAGAACATGAAGTTCTCAGGAAATGTTAGCTCAATGAATATCAGGGCTTGGTGTTTTGTCACCTGGAGCCTTATTTTCCATTTCCAAAAACAAATATTTATGTCTTTGGACACTGTCTTCAATAACTTTCATGATTATTCTTATTATTAGAATGGCGTCACCTCCCACTTAACTGGGGACTTCTTTGTCTGAACTCGGCTGTACTTCCCGCATCCAGATTCTTAGATTTCTCTAATAAACAGCCCGTTTTTTACATCTCTTGCATAATAATTATTTTACTTCATTTTATTTGACATACAGTACAAGCTGATGAAGCCTCAGTCCCTTTTCTATGCCTCAAGTGTAGAGATTTTTATCTTGTTTTTCTTTGTGTCGTCCTTGCAGTGCCTTGCAAATCAAGAGACTAAAAAAGTCTATTTTTAATTTTTTGAGGAACCTCCACACTGTTTTCCAGAGCGGCTGCACCAGTTTGCATTCCCAGCAACAGTGCAAGAGGGTTCCCGTTTCTCCACATCCTCTCCAGCATCTATAGTCTCCTGTTTTGTTCATTTTAGCCACTCTGACTGGCATGAGGTAATATCTGAATGTGGTTTTGATTTGTATTTCCCTGATGAGGAGTGACGTTGAGCATCTTTTCATGTGCCTGTTGGCCATCTGGATGTCTTCTTTAGACACGAATGGATAAAGAAATTGTGGTTTATATACACAATGGAATACTACGTGGCAATGAGAAAGAATGAAATATGGCCTTTTGTAGCCATATGGAACTGGAGAGTGTTACGCTCAGTGAAATAAGTCATGCAGAGGACAGATTCCATATGTTTTCACTCCTATGTGGATCCTGAGAAACTTAACAGAAGACCGTGGGGGAGGGGATGGAAAAAAAAAATGGTTAGAGAGGGAGGGAGCCAAAACACAAGAGACTCCTAAAAACTGAGAACAAACTGAGGGTTTATGGGGGGTGGGAGGGAGGGGTGGGTGGGTGATGGGTATTGAGGAGGGCACCGGTTGGGACGAGAACTGGGTGTTGTATGGAAACCAATTTGACCATAAATTTCATAAAAAGAAAAAAAAAAAAAAAAAAAAAAAGACAATAAAAAAGTAAATAAATGAGGAGATTATCCTCCAGGGCCAGAATGATACCACAGTTTGCCTCTTTGTTAAGGAAATAGATACCCTAAGGTTTAGGATGCAGTGGTAGTTAGGAGATACAGACCAATGATCTGGGTTGAGGTATGCGCCATTTTCTTGTTAGACATCGAGTCCAACACATAGCTGCCATCTTTATTTTGTCCCTATCCTCAATGCCTGGTCCACTGTTCCACTGTCAGCTAATTCACTTAGAAAATATTTATTTTATTATCATTTAAAAATTACATGTTTAGTATAGTATCTGTATAATAACAATTTCATCAATATTGTTTGAAAATCTGCATTCATGTAAGACATAATTAAAAATAATAATAATAATAATAATAATAATAATAATAACTAGACTAGAAGGCATTTATTTTTAATGCATTGTTTTGTGCCAGGTCCTATGCTAGGGAATCTATGTATATCATTCCCACTATTCAGGTAGGTATTACTATTATTACCTCTCTCATAGATGAGGATACAGACGTCAAGTCACATGTACAAAGTCACACACTGCAAACAAATCATCATTTTTAAGTTCCAAACTTACCACACACATCTGGAGAGGGGCACTTCTGGCAAGAAAAGCAAAAAAAATAGGCTAGCACAGATTAAAAAATATTTTTTAAATGTTTATTTATTTTTGAGAGACAGTGAGAGAGACAGAGCGTGAGTGGGGGAGGGGCAAAGAGCAAGGGAGACAGAATCTAAAGCAGGCTCCAGGCTCTAAGCTGTCAGCACAGAACCCGATGTGGGGCTTGAACCCATGAACCATGAGATCATGACCTGAGCAGAAATTGGACGCTTAACCAACTGAGCCACCCAGGCATCTCTAGCACAGATTAAATGTATTTGGCATATACTTAGAGAAACGGGATGTGTCATGCATAGGCCTGGGAGACAAAGGGAGCTTGCAATTGTGACCATCTTACCTGGAGACGAGCAGCTTCCCAACTGTACTGTAATGTCATCCAGGGCTACCAGTCCACAGTCCCAAAAACTTTTGCATAGGCTCATGAAAACCACCTGCAATTCAGAAAAATAAAACTATGAATTCCATTAACTGCATTGGAAATTCTTACAACCTAGGACTTACTTAGCCCAAAGCATGCACAAGCAAACTACAGACCCCTCTTCATTGTCCACGTGAACTACGGGTCACAGGGGCATGAGTAACAGCTAAGCATTTATACGTGACCCTGAAATTACTTCTATTCTTTTTTTAAGTAGAGTCAAGCTCATAATGATATGTGTGTCTATTAATGCCGAAATGAGTTCACATTCTTTAGAGAATTGAAAGAAGAAAGCAAGAGGTTAACTGATGGCAGAGGAAAACCTGTCAGGTTTTAAATATTTTCCCCAGATAATCCACAAAGTGCATACAGAGCTGATGGTATTCCAAGCATTTTTACACACATTTCCAGGGCAAACAGTATTGATTTTTTGGAAATGAATTTCTGGCAATGCGCTTCATTCATATTGTGAACAAAGTCCCAGTGATTTGCCATCTGGAGACTTATGTTCCATTTCCAAAGAAAAGATAAATGTCCCTAGATGGTATCACTAATAAAAGCCCTAAATGCAGTTATTTTATCAGGCCAAACATTTTTAGTCTTCTATGTGAAAGAAAAACAGATCCATACCATCAATTATTGAATTCATTGTGTCAGAGAAAGAGAGAGCAGGAGAGAAGTTTTGCATTTCTTTTTCATTAGACCAATTTTAAAATCTTTTCATACACAGGATGAGCAAAGACTACTTCCCACTTATATTAGATTCTCACTGTACTTTGTGGTTTACAAAGCTGCTTCGCATGCCTAACCTAATGTACTCTGAGCATAAAGTCATTCAGTGCATGTGCAATCCCTCAAATACAAATATTAACTCAAACAAAGACAAAGAGAGATGTAACAGAAACCAAATCTCAAATTAGGAATAATGAGAGCACTTGATTTTTTTTTTTAGATCCTGATATTATGTTATGTCTTCAACTTATCTGTGTTATCAGCAGGCTCTCTGTGCTCTTTGGTGATCAGAGCCATTAGAATACAAAATCTATTCAGAAAGACATTTAAAAAAAATTTTTTTAATGTTTATTTATTTTTGAGACAGAGAGAGACAGAGCATGAATGGGGGAGGGTCAGAGAGAGAGGGAGACACAGAATTTGAAGCAGGCTCCAGGCTCTGAGCTGCCAGCACAGAGCCCGACGTGGGGCTCGAACTCACGGACCGTGAGATCATGACCTGAGCCAAAGTCAGACGCTTAACCGACTGAGCCACCCACGTGCCCCAGAAAGTCATTTTAAAATGATGTAACAGTTTACAACTATGCAAAATACAAAACGTCTTAAAGCCAGTATCTTCAGAATAATTACTAATTATAATATGTATAAAAGTTTACTTGGACTGTATTCAGACAGCTTTAAATTATAAAAAGGATAGTTTAGAGCTACAACAATGTGTAACTCTCTCTCTATATATGTATATGTATATATATACACATATATATATTTTATGTATAATAATATATATAGTATATACATAGTATATATATACTATATATCATATATAAAACATATACTGTATATATTATATGTATAAGATATATATACTATATATAAAATATATGTACACAATATATATGCTATATATATATAATATATATATTTTGTGTATATATATAAGTATATATATATGTTTACAAGGGACAAGATGAAGGGCGGTGTTTTTGTTTTTGTTTTATCTCTGTTCATTTTTTCACCTTTATAGATTCTAGAGATTATTGGCAGGGTTTTCTACCTGCAGGATTTTTGCCGGGGAACATAGTCCTCATTTGCAAAGCAAAGGTCTATGTCATCTGCCCTGAATGTAGTTACATTTTATCAGTAATGTTTATTGTTATAGGGGAAAGAATAGTAATCTGTCTCCTAATTTACTGAATAAATTGTGCTGCAGAGAGAAAAGTCCTGGCTTTCCTTCTTTTTGGCAGTTTTAAAGTCTATTTTCCACAAGAATAGCGGAAAAGTACTTTTTCCACAAGAATCTGGGGTGGTGGAATGATTAGCCCTGTGAACCGTTACCCAAGTAAGACTCAAGCATTTAGCAGGTAATTGTATTCTAAAAAGGAGAAATAGTAACATGCTTTCAAGTGTTCGCTATAGCCTAATTTGATAATGACCATAAAACCAAACTAGCAGGCAAGTAAGCCAGCAAGCAAAAGCAATGAAACAACCCAAAATCTAAAAATATTATACAGGAAATGAATAAACTATGGTACCGTAATCTAAGAAATAGGCAAACATTAACTCTGATAGCTTGTGGATATTAGTAGTGTGAAAGTCTATTTCTCTCATAGTGTTAAGTGAAAAAAAGCTGGTTATCATAGATAAAATTAAAATTAAAATAAGATAAGTTACATCCAGAAGTACACGGAAAAAAAAAAACAAAACCTTGAAAATTTACTTTTATGTTAGGCTCATAAAATTTTGAGCATTGAACCAAATTTTCCCTTATTTTCTAAGCATTCTTTAATTTTGTTATATTTATAATTGAGACAAAAAAAAAAAGAAAAAAGGAGTCAGGGCATCTATAATTGAGATGTGGAATGAGTTATTATTTCCTACATTGGCAATGTTTATTACAGCAGTCCCGAGGACATGTGGCTATCTAAATTAAAATTAAGTAAAAATCAAAAGTTCATTTCTTCAGGCACACTGGCCACATTTCAAGGGCTCAATAGTTATGTATGGCTAGTGGTCAAGTGAATTGGACACAGCAGATACATAACATTTCCTCATTGCATAAATTCCAATGGGTAGAACTTCCTGGCTCTTTTTGAGGATTGCAAAAAATATGTGAACTGCCAACAGTGGGTTGAGTGAAATGCTAAAGATGTTCCGGGCATGAGGAGGCCACTAGGTTGTTCCTATCTTAGAACTCTTTCCACACTTAGAATACTAGCCAGACCACATGTTATTCTGTCTTATAAAAGATCCATGGTCACTCCGCTCTGAACTAGGTTCAAACTATGGCCTCCAACCTCAGATCTGTTTGGCACTTGCCTATCAGCATTCCAACACACAAAAGAAACCTGACAAGATCGGCTTGTTTGGTGGAACACACAAGATTTTTCCACTGTGCTATGAATAATGCTGATAATGTCAGCTCCTATTCTTGTCCCACCATCTTACATTTTGAGGGCTACTTGAAGTGGAAAGGTTACTTTAGGGTAGCTGGTCGACCAGGCAACCTAGTGACGGGGTCTGTGGTTGACTCAGGGAAAGGGAAAGCCAAACATCTTTCTTCAGAACTCTGTCCCGAGGTCCAGCTAAAAATGTGACAAGAAGGGAACTGGTCTTGCTCTAAATTCTTGAGGGGATTAATCTCTTATTTATTTTTAGATCTTTTTAAAACGAGTGTTTATTTCATTTTAGGCAGTATTTCAAAGCCAGTGGAATACTCCTATAGACTAGAAAAAAATTCCTAGGCAACTTGAAGATACTAATATCTATTTGAGATGGACAAAGTAAAATAACATATCCCTTAGGCAGGTACTCCTGATTTTATGCAAATCTCTTGAAAGTCAGGGGCAAATGACATTTGTGTAAATTACATTTTTCACTGTGTTAAAGGTTGTGTCCTTAGGTACTGGTGATACTTCACAGTTTTTATTTTGATAGAGAATATTCATTGTTGAGAAACCCTACCTAGACGAACTTTGGAAACACAAATAGGAAGTGACCGGTGAGCTATATAAATGTATCTGCAAACATAATTTTAAATATAGTCAAGTAATGATCAACAGTATTACTTAACTTAGTTTTTATCGTACTAAAAAGGGACAGTGCACATGGTCAATTATCTGTAGCAGGTGTTCCTGTCTTGGCACTCCTGATATTTTGATATTTTAATATTATTATGGATCATTGTTTGTTGCAGGGGACGTTAAGCAGCAAACCTGATATCTATCCATTAGATTCCAATATCACCCTCTAGTCGTGACAATCAAAAATATATCGAGACATTGACAAATGTCCCTTGGGGGGCAAAATTACTTCTGGCTGCAAACCACTGGGGGGTGATGGAAAACTGCTGTGTGGATGATAGAACCTCACTTTATTCTACCCAATCAAAACAGGACAGTTGTTGATGTTTTAAAAGCAGACTAAATGGAGTTAGTTTTCTCTTCCTCTATATGTCACCAGGTGGTGGTTCTAATACGCAATGAAATATCCTCAAATCTGAAAAACAAAAGGCAAAGGAGCCTAAAAACAAGAGACATGGACAAACACTCAAGCTGAATAATCATCCCTGAGATGATCAGGGCTCTACTGTTCCAATTTCCTGTTTCAGAAAACTTGAAACTGTCAAAGGGCCATTGATTCTTCTCTTTGTTTACATTTTTCTCCCTTTCCAAAAGGAATGGTCTATTCCCTCATAACAACATAATGGCAGGCAGCAGATCATAAAAAGTAAGTGAGAAAACTTTCCTCATGGTATGGAACTATACTTGTCTTCTAAAGTTATTTTTGGGGGGAGGAGGGTGGAGAGAGGGTCTGTATGGGAATCCAGCCCCAAGGCTGGAGCTAGACGATCCCCAGGCCTATAAAAGTCCATAAAAGTCCCTAGTTAAAACACCCAGGAAAGAAAAAGTAGATAAGTTGGTATGTCGGGAACTTACTTTCCCAAACCAAATCAAGTTAAATTTTTAAAAGAATTAGGGCTACTGATTTTCCACTTTATGAGCTGTCATAATTTAAAGGCTACCCAACACAATAAAGAGGATCTTGCGGAGGGGGAGGGGGAAACCAAGCTTCCCTGAGAGCTGGGGAATATATAACTACACACTTTTCTTGTGCAGTTAAGAAGGATCATTTGTATGAAACAGGTAAACAATGGCTGAATTAACTGGTTTTTCACTGTCTTTTAAAGTAGCCTGTCTCCATGGCCTGCTCAATAGGCATAGTTGGCCACGTTTCTGGCTTAACCCACCACCTACTTTACTCATTGAAGAGCCCCAGTTGGGCCTATAATAAGTATGTGAATGGCAGTTTCCAGAAAAAGCCTTCTATCTTCGCATAGAAATATTTCAATCCTATGCCAACAGTACCATAAATTACCCATGTTCACAAAATGAACCTAGCTGGGTTCCTGTTCCAAGTGGTGGACCTCGACAATTTACCAGAGGGTTTGACTCTGAGTTAAATTTAACTTTTCTTCTGATGAGGTTACAATCCTTTGAAATCCTTTGTGCAGATAAATTTGGGTATGGTGACTACAGAGTTGGTAGAATAATTATTCATAAAATTACTATAATCCAGTCCGCGAAGTTCCAGAGCCCTTCATTAAGATGCTATTGATGCAACTGCAGGATGTTCTATATAACGCAATTGTATTCGTTCAACTGTTTGACAATAAGCTGCCATAGAATTCTAAAAATAAAAATTAAAAAAAAAACATAAAGCAAAAGAAAACAAAAACTCTAGTATTAAGACACTTGGCTAAAGGGGTGGAATTTTCACGAATCCCTAAAGACAGGCTGAATGGAGCTTCCTCTAGAAGAACGGGTTTGGGACTAGCGTTTTTAGAATCCCAGCCATGTTTTGGGAAATAGTTGCTAAACTGTAACAGCATGCTTCCTGCAGATACTATATTTGGTCTTCAGATCCCACAAAAGGCAGAATGACCATGTGTTTTTAAATAAGTCTTTAGCTGACCAACACTTCTTTTTCTTAAAAGACCCATCTGTTTTAATTCAACTTTTGGCTTCGACAAGCAACAAAGATTAAGCAGCTTCCAGCTTCTCCCTGCATGAGTCCCTCTCCTCCTAGGAGGCTCCCATCCTGGGGTGGAGGGCACGCTGTGTTAGACCTGCGGATAAACTGTGGAATTTTCTCACTGCTATGTTGGTGGTAAATATTCAGACCTCTCAGCTCATTGATTTCAGAAATCTGCATTAGTTTTGGATCTTTTGGTCACTGTAAAGAGAAGAGACACTCCAGGAGAGACCTCAGAATCAGTCATGTGTTAGAATCAGGGAAGGCCCAGAGACCCTGTGATAAAAACTAAGGATCGCAGGACAGCCAGTTACAGACCCAGACATGAAATATCTTACGCCAAATCTCCAAAAGAGCATATTTCATTGTACCAACCAGCCTATTTTCTCCTTTTTTTTGCTTTAGGTATTTAAAAGTATGATTCTAGAATCATTATGTCGTATACCTAAAACGAATATAATGTTATTATGTCTATTATGCCTCAATTAAAAACAATAGGATTATGAAAGGCATGATTTTTAAACTCCTCAGTTAATAGCAGTGGACCAAACATGTCTTGAACCTCTGTTTACAACCAGCTTCCTGTCATGTTGCCTTATGTCTGTTTATAAGGAGTTTTTGGTGAGCTGGCACCAGAACCTGAATCTTACAGGGATCATTGGCTACATTTAAAAACTGGTGAATGTAGGGGTGCATGGGTGGCTCAATCGGTTAAGCATCCAACTCTTGATTTCCACTGAGGTCATGATCACATGGTCTGTGGGTTCAAGCCCCATATCGTATCAGGCTCTGCATGGACAGTGTGGAGCCTGCTTGGGATTCTCTCTCTCCCTCTCTCTCTGTCCCTCCCTTGTTTCCTCTCTCTCTCTCTCTCAAAAAAAAAAAAAAATAATAATAAACTAAAAAAATAAAACAAAAAACCTAGCGAACGTGGAACCAGCCAGTAACCTCTCCTGTCTACTTTCACTGCAGTGACACTCTTCTTGCCCTTAGCTGATGACCCTATGTCTACTTAGGCCCATAGGGAAGAATGTTCTCAACTCCCCACAACCACACCTCCCACCCAAAAATGAGTTTTAGTGCTTCAGAATCTAATTTACACCCTAATAAAAAGGACAGTGTTTTTATATACACTTATCCCCTAAGTCACTCATTGTCACTGAAGGAAAATAAGTGTGAATGCCTTCCTGCTGTTTGCATGCTCTTGTCAGCAGGCAGGTGGGCTGAAAAAAAGCAATTCTGGTTTATCTCTGGCCCACTTCCCTTAGAGAGGACCCTCAGCTAGGCACTTCCCTAACCCATGTAATGAAATGTAATGGCCAATTTAATTGTCATGTTCAAGGATGGACATTACACTATGGAGCTATCATAGCTCACTTGGATGGAGATGTAAAAATGCCAATTATACCGGAAGACAAGCAGAGTGCAATCAACAAACAGCAAACAAGGAAGAATCTAGGCCTTTGTCTTGACCTTCATAAACTTCAACTGGGGTCAGGAGAGGACAGCAGATACCTTAGCGGTGCCCTGCTAACACCTGAATAGGAATACTGACTTTGCTTCATTCGTGTCTGAGACAGAGAGACAGCTGTTGGCCTTATTTTCACGGATTCCCAAGGGAAAGTGTAGATCCTTGACCTGGTAAAGGGCTGTGGCTTAAATCTTACTAAGCCCTTTGTAGCCTGGCCACAACTTATTTGACCAGCCCCTACTGATGGATGACTGGGCAGTTTCTAATTTCTCAACATGACAAACAATGCTGTGATCAATATCTAAATCTTTGTGCATAACCATGACTATTCCCTAATGATAACTCCCTAGAAGTAGAATTGTTATGTTAAAAGGTATTCATGGGTAGGGGCACCTGGGTGGCTCAGTCAGTTGAAAGTCTGACTTCAGCTCTGGTCACAACCTCGCGGTTCATGGGTTCGAGCCCCGCATCGGGCTCTGTGCTGACAGCTCAGAGCCCGGAGCCTGCTTCAGATTCTGTGTCTCCCTCTCTCTCTGCCCCTCCCCCACTCACACTTTATCTCTCTAAAAAATAAATAAGCATTAAAAAAAAATTTTTTTTAAAAAGGTATTCATGTTTGGGGGCTTTCTTTTTGAGACATGTAATTGAATCGTCATCTAGAAATATTATAGCAACTTATCCTCATACTAGAGCTTATGAAAATCCTTATTTCCTTTCATCCTTACCATTCATAGATCTAACTCATATACGCATATATGTATGTATATTTGGTTTTAATTGAAAGACTTATTTGTTTATAAATTTTTAATGTTTATTTTTGAAAGAGAGAGAGAGAGAGAGAGAGAGAGAGAGAGAGAGAGACAGCGTGTGAGCAGGGGAGCAGCAGAGAGAGAGAGGTAGAAACAGAATCTGAAGTAGGCTCCAGGCTCTGAGCTGTCAGCACAGAGCCCGATGCGGGGCTCAAACTCAAGAACTGTAAGATCATGACCCGAGCCAAAGTCAGATGCTTAACTGACAGAGCCACTCAGGTGTCCCCAAAGGACTTATTTTTTAATTTATAAACCGAACAACACAAACAGTATACAGTATGAATATAACTATTAATATAAACAGCATACTCCACAGTTTTATAATTTTAAAATATTTTCATCTATTTGACAAATGTGCTTTTATTATTTTTAAAATTTCTTTGATTACAAATGAGATTGGATATGTTTGTTTTCCGGTAGTATTCTTTCTTTTTTTAAGATTTTATTTTTAAGTAAACTCTATACTCAACGTGGGGCTCGAACCTATAACCCCAAGATCAAGAGTTGCATGTTCCACCAACTGAGCCAGCCAGGCACCCCAGTAGCATTCCATTTTTTCTGATTTGCCTGTACATACCTGTTGCCCACTTTGCTACTGCTTAGCTCATCTCTACTTATTGGTTTATTAGAGTAAATTCATATATCAAATGCGCTAAGAGTTTGCCATGTATGTTGTAAATTTTTTTTCTGGCCTGACATTTGCCTTTCAGATATGTTAATAAGGCCATCCTTATTTGGGGAATGAAACTAAGGGAGAACTAAATATCTTGGCTCAAAGACTAAGATGAAATAGGCCACAAATGGAAGTGTGTCCTTGAACATTGTATAGTTATACCTCTAACCTGACATCAAACATAAAATAGAAGTCACCGTCATTAGCAGAGTGGTAGGGAATGCCATGGAGAAGCAGCTGGGGGACTGTCTGGAGAGACTTTTCCTAGAGGTGGGTGCTGAAAAGATGAGGCAGAAAATAGCCAGAGAAAGTCACACAAGAAAGGCAGAAAAAGCTGGGGGTATCTATGCAAAAGAAAAAAAGGTGTTCTTCCCTGGGTAGGGAGTCTTTATTAATTGTCAATTTTCAATTAAGAGAATAGAGCTCATAGCTCCAGAGGCCAGAAAATATTTACCTGGTCTAAGAGCTCAGAAAACCAGAGGGTCCCCAGAGAATCTCAATGTGAACGTCAAAAAATAATGTTGGCTCAGGACACCTGGGTGGCTCATTGGTTAGGCATCCAACTCTTGGTTTCGGCTCAGGTCGTGATCTCACAGTTCGTGAGACCCGGCCCTGCATCCAGGTCTGGACTGACAGCATGGTGCCTGCTTGGGATTCTGTGTCTCCCTCTCTATCTGCCCCTCGCCCACTGGTTCTCCCTCTCTCCCTCCCCATATCTCTCTCAAAATAAATAAACATATAAAAAAAAGTGTTGCCTCATAAAATCTTGGGAAAAGTTTCCCTAAAAATGTAGCCAAGGCTGTGAAATATTCACAAGATTCAGAGTTTGAAAGTGTGGAGGGAGATAGTGTTTTCAGGTTCATAAACAATCCCTGGAATAAATGTTTCCTTCATAAACTTATCAATAAAACCCCAGGGGAAGATGCCTGTGATGTCTTTTTGGATTTATCCACAATGCCAGGAGGATAAATATGGTAATCCAGCAATATGCCATAAGATTAATTCCTGGGGAAAGTTCTAGAAGAATGCACGGACACAAAAAATACCCTCCTGCAAGCTGGTGTTAGCAACCAGAAGTTGTGCAAGCCAGTCTGTCCAGTCATTCCCCCATAAGTTGACATGAAATGCAGAAGCCTTCAACAAACACCTAAAAGGAAAGAGAGGGAAAGCCAGAGTAGCTCAACCTTGTGTTGGTCATATTTCAAGTAATTTAGAATTCCTGGACTGACACTTGACACTGAGCTTAGCTTGAAAGACTCAAGAGGAGGCTCCTGTTCCATACTTAGCCCCCCTATTCAATTCCACATTAAAACTTGTTCCACTTGACAGTATAAATTTCCTTGCTCTGTGTACAGAACGACCCTAATCTGTTCTATAATGTGTTGATTGTCTTGTCAGGAGTTAACGATCTTGTTATTTCTACTTTGCACTCAGCGGCCCTGCTTTAATTATGCCAAGATATTAACATTCTGGTGCAGCCATTTCTCAATGTTTCTGGACATCATGAAATGTGATAGGAAATCTATCTCCTCTCATGCATCTTGTCTACACATTCATTTTCTGGTTCCTGAATCCCTTTATAGCAGGGTGTCTTGTTATTTAATGGCCACCGATTTATAAATCTCTCTAGTAAATCAGAAACTTACTAGACTTGCTTTTCTATTTGGATGAACTTCTAAGTAGTGACCTTAAAACTTTCAGAACCCTTTGGGGAGCCTGGGTGGCTCAGTCGGTTAAGTGTCTGACTTCGGCTCAGGTCATGATCTCACAGTCCGTGGGTTTGAGCCCCACGTCGGGCTCCATGCTGACAGCTCCATGCTGGAGCCTGTTTCAGATTCTGTGTCTCCCTCTCTCTCTGCCCCTCCCCTGTTCATGCTCTGTCTCTGTCTCAAAAATAAAAAATAAACAGTAAAAAAAACAAAAGAACAACAACAACAACAAAACCTTTCAGAGCCCTAGATATATTTTTTAAAGCTTATTTATTTATTTTGAGAAAGAGAGAGAGTAGGGGAGGGTCAGAGAGAAAGAGAGAGACTGAGTATCCCAAGCAGGCTCTGCGCTGTTGATGCAGAGCCTGATGCGGGGTCTGAACCCACGAACCGTGAGATCATGACCTGAGCTGAAATCAAGAGTCAGATGCTTAACTGACTTAGCCCCCCAGGCACCCCAGAATCCTAGATATTCTACACCTAATGGCATTTTCATCATTAAAAGGCAAAGTTAAAAGAAAGACTTTAAGAGCAGGAATCCAAATCACAGACTTAAATTTCAATTTTTTTTCTTTTTTTGCTAAAAGAAGATTATTGTAAGAGGAAATAAGGAGCTAGAGAGAGCTATCCACAAGAACTGTGCTACACAACATGAAAAGACAATTGCTGACACTAAGATGGCTAAAGATATAGCATGTGGTAGAAGACACATAGTGGTCACCCTAAAACATGCCCTTATTACTTACAGAGTCATATGATATTCTGATTTACATCATTAACTCCAGAGTCAAAACTTGAAGCCAAGTCTTCCTAGGCCACAAATCTCATTGTAACAAGCAAGATACAAGTTATGATTTATTAAAGATTCAGAGAGGAAGGAGTACTTGAGATGGACTTTGAGAAAAGAGTGATCTCAGCAATGATGATTCTTGCAGCATGATCAGTGGGAGACACTTGTTGTTGATGAACCCTTTGTGGGAGGGAGGCAGGGGTCAGGAGGTGAGCATTTAAGGAACAAGAAACTGCACCAGAGCATAGATAGTAATCGAAGATGCATTTTCCAAGAAGTCTGAAGACAAAACATGGGATTGGGTGGCAATTTAAATGGGTAAAAGGTAAGGGGTGGCTGGGTGGCTCAGTCGGTTGAGCGTCCAACTTTGGCTCAGGTCACAATCTTGTGGTTTGTGAGTTCGAACCCCACGTTGGGCTCTGTGCTGATGGCTCAGAGCCTGGAGCCTGCTTCAGATTTTGTGTCTCGCCCTCTCTGCCCTTCCCATGCCCATGCTCTGTCTCTCTCTGTCTCTCAATAATAAATAAACATTAAAAGAATTTTTTAATGGGTAAAAGGTAAAAGGAAGGTTTGTTGTTCGTCTGTGTGGCCGACATAGGTCGGCAGTGTATAAAGGACTCGTGGATATTGAAGATTTTTGAGAGAGGAATAATTTAGGAAATAAAGTCCCAGAGGAGTCAGGATGGATAGATGGACGGGCTGGTTTTGACTAAGAGCGAGGACAATACTTCCTCTGTCATATGCACCAGGTGACCAAGAGAAGCAGGTGAGGATTCAGAGAGAAACAGAATTGAAGGAGTTGGTGTTGAAAGCCTTCGTCCTTTTGGGACATGAATCTGTGAGGTCATGTTCTAAGACTGAGGTGGGAAGAATCCAGTTGGGAAGCTGCAAGTGAAGACGAATCTGAACATCTGGGGGCGAGGAAAGAGAAAGGAAGTCAATGGGAGAGGAGAGGAATGGAAGGCTTTCCCAGAAGCATGGAGGGGACACTGGAGATGAGTCTTGTTTTCTCCAGTTGTGCTGAGAACCCCAGCACATAGGGGGAAGGGGGAATATATAGGGGGAAGATTATATACGGGGAAGAAGATGAAAGTAGATGCCGAGCGTTCCCAGAAATTGAGAGGACAGAGGTGGGAGAAGCCAGGACTGGGGGCGGAAGTGAGCATCACTGACCAGGAACACAGAACGGAAACCGGAGAAGCTGCACCGGGGGGGCAGGGAAGGCATCTAGAAAATCGAGACGCCTGGTTAAAACCTCCTATCAGTCATTGGAAATAGGGAAATGATTCGATGTAAGGGTGGGAAGTTGTTTCCAAGAGGAGAGTTACAGCTTTTGGTTTTAGCAAATATCATCACAAAAAGCCCCAAGGCAGACGTTGCATATACGTGCCTCCGTGTGGCCTTATATCTGCTCCAGGAGGGTCCTTTTGCCTGTAAGTGCTCCAACTCCTAATCCTCACAGGACAACTTGTTCAGGTGCCCGGCTACTAGTGATTATGGTTTCTGTGATCCAAAGGCAGAAGCACTTCATCTTTCTTCTTCCTTGGGCTTCTGTGTTCTTCCTTGCTGTCAACCCGCATTCACTGACAGCTCAGTTTCCCTTTCCAACTATTTGTTGAGTGCTCACGGTCTTACAGAAATTGTGTTCACATTAGAAATTTAAAAATAAATGGGGCGCCTGGGTGGCGCAGTCGGTTAAGCGTCCGACTTCAGCCAGGTCACGATCTCGCGGTCCGTGAGTTCGAGCCCCGCGTCAGGCTCTGGGCTGATGGCTCAGAGCCTGGAGCCTGTTTCCGATTCTGTGTCTCCCTCTCTCTCTGCCTCTCCCCCGTTCATGCTCTGTCTCTCTCTGTCCCAAAAATAAAAAAAAAAAAAAAAAAAAAAAAAAAAAAAACGTTGAAAAAAAAAAAAAAGAAATTTAAAAATAAATAAGACAAGGCTCTCTGTTCTCCAGAAGCTTATGGTCTGATTAATGCAGATAGGCCGGTAAGTGGACAACTTCAATATAATGTGTTAAATACCACGATAGTCATCTGATGCTAATAGGGGCTGCATGAGACAAGGGTTCTATGTTAAAACACCACCTTACACGAGGTTCAGCAGGATTCTACAGTGTAGAACTTACCGGAGTTTCTAACATGTTACCGTGCGTTGTGAATCTTCCATGTGTGTATGGAAGAGATCTAGCGTGCAAAAGTTCCCCCAAACTCATCTGACCACAGAAAAATTTTTTCAATGGAATGCAAAAGATTTGTACTCCAGGGGACATATCTTAAGAAGTGCTGATATAAGGTTCTTGCGCTAGTCAAAAAAAAAAAAAAAAAAAAAGATTTATATTTTCTCAGACTGGCCAGCTGAGGGTTTTCTCCAAATCCATAAATGACTTTTAAAGTTTATTTGCTTTTTAATCCTATAACAGAGCAAAGATGTGGACTTAGAAGGCTTTACCATTAATGAGCTGATCATTAAGCCAGGCCTGGATGGAACAGAAGGTCTGGTCCTTCTCTCATTAACGGACCGTTTAACGTTCTTTCCCAAAAGAAATATTTAATGAACACAATACTGAGTTGCTCCCCGAGCTTCTAATTAACAGACCGCTTGAAGATCTTTGTTAAAGAGAAAAGTCGCTTCAGGCCAGGAGATACTGCAGGACCTAGCATACATGCTACTGCGGCCGAGCATAATTTTAAACTAAGGATTTAAATACGTAAAGGCTAATGTTTGCGCTCTGTCTTTATGGGATTCCTGACAGCGACTTTCTGGTCTCTCCTGACATTTGGTTTTTAGGAAAAGCATTTTGGAGTGAATTGCTCCCTCTCCTCATTATCGTCCCTCGTGGACAAAAGTCTCAAGATAACTCTTGATTACCTGCCCTCCATTTAGTAATGTGCTGGGGAAAAACAGATCAAGAAAACCATTTCACGATTCATGCCCTTTCAAAATGTTTCTAAAATGTTAAGAAACTTATTGCAGGCGCTCGTGATTGTAAAAGCAGCCATTTCATTAAGAAAGCCTACTACTATTAAAATACTTAACTCTGACCCAATTTTTAAAGAATATTTTGCAGCAAAAATCAAAGTGCAAAATTATCCACATACTAAAGAGATATCGCCCATGAAATCTTATGAAATTCAGGACCTAGAAAAAATATTCTTTAAAAAAAATTTTTTTTTTAATCTTTATTTTTGAGAGAGAGACAGAGTGTGAGCAGGGGAGGAGCAGAGAGGGAGACACAGAATCTGAAGCAGGCTCCAGGCCCTGAGATGTCAGCACAGAGCCGGATGCAGAGCTCAAATTCACGAACCCTGAGATCATGACCTGAGCCGAAGTCGGATGCCCAACCGACTGAGCCACCCACGTGCCCCTAGAAAAAAATATTCTTTAGTCTCATTCTCTTGCTCTCCCTCTGTCTGGATTCAGTTAATTTAATAAATGCCAACTATATGCCAGGTGCTATGCTAAGGGCTTTACTTGAGGCATTTCATTTGTTCTTCACCATAATCCCTTGAGATAGATACTAACAATACACCCATTTTACATATGGAGAAAAGTGAGGCTCAGCAAGATCACATGACAAGCCCAAATTATGAAGGTGTAAATGGTAGAGAACCCACTCACGAGAACTCTTAAGCATTGCACTGTATCTCCCTCTACCCTACACCTCTCCTTTGTCTCCAGTGATCCACCATGAACTCTCATCCCTTGTAGGAGCCAAAGTTATTTCTATAATCGAACCACCGAGCATTAATAATAAAACTCTAGACATTTTTAGAAATCTTGAGTTAGAGCTGAGCTCTCTTTCTTACCCGATCCTAGACGTTCAGCCAGGAAAGGGCTGGGGGGCATAAAGGCCTGGTATAAAAATCATGGATTCTGAATTCAGAAAGACCTGGATTTACCTCTCAGCTCTGCCAGCCCTGTGTGCTACTGAACAACGTCCTTAGTTTTCTGCCTGAGTTTTCCTCATCTGTTAAGTGGGGCTACATTCCTTTCTTCCTAGGGCGCCATAGCATCAATGCACATCGCGTGCTTTGCTTGGTGCCCGACGCAAGGAAAGCGTTCTACGAAAGTTCCTGTTCCTGCGGGCAGCTGTGACAACATTGCTCAGAACCTGTCCATACAGCTACTTTGCTAGAATGGCCTCAGGGAAACTGTTGCCATAGCTACCATTCCTTCAACAGAGCTCTACGTTACAGTTTCCCTCAAACATTAGGCTATCTACAGAGAGAGCAGGGGGTTATTAACCAAACAAGCTCACTGTCCTTAAAATAGGCTGGGTAAGAACTACTAGGGGAAAGAAAGGTATGGAAGCATCCAGAGCGGAAAGCATCCGGGAAGGCACAGATGAGGTAACGTATAGGTATTAGGAATAAGAAAAAAAACATGCAGGGAGAGGCTAAAAGTGTTGACTTCTCTGAGCCCACGCTGCCTCTCATTCAGCTCAGCTCTGGGCTCCCACGACCCATTCATGGAAGCAGGTTATACTATCGGTGCAAATGTAAGGGGTTATTGTTGTTATTATTTTGAATATGCAGCATAGATACTCAAACATACCTACCAAACATTTCCACCCAGGAGAATTGGGACCAGGATGAAGCCAGGTGTAGTCAAAACACAAATATAAGGCTTCAAGCTCCGGAACAAGTAGGAAATCACAGCCATTCACTCTCTTTGAGTTGGGCCCGACTTCTCACACTTGACCTCACACTCCATGAGGACATGAAACAGAGGCAGAGAAGGTTCTTGCCAACAACGGTACAATAAGCCCTGAGCTTAGGCATTCACTTCTAGCAGAACGTGACCTTGGGTGCACTCTGCATTCTAGGATGGCAAGGACACTGAAAGCAAACACCTCACTTCCCTTGCAGGAGTGTGGTAAGAATGAAATAAAGTAACAGGAGGTACCTATGCCCCAAGGCACATTGGGGAGCCTCACTTTCTGCAGCTGCCCGAGAACAAGCCTTCCCCGACACTGGATAGAAACCCCGAGCCATCTACCTGTGCCAAAGCGCAGGCTTCCGAGCTAGACAGACACGCGTGAAACTCTGCTCTGCCACTTACCGGCCTTGGAGAGTCCACTCATTCATTCTTTTATTTTTCATTTTTCATTGTTATTTTCATTATTTACCTATGTAGCCACTGACCACATAGATAGCAAACTAAATCCATTGAACAAAATGCTCCCGATGACCTACTTTGCATCTGGCACAGTGTTAGAGGCTGCAGATACAGAAATGAACAAGACTGAGAAGGTCCCTGCCCTCGGGAAGGTTATGTTTTTATGGGGAGATGGACGATGGGCATTTTAAAAGCTTCCCAGAGGGTCAACAAGCACTGTTCAAAAGTCAGAACCCAGAAGTCATCCCACAGACAATTAGCGAACAATTGTGATCCAAATAGCTGCTAGGTTTTGGGTTCTACCTGACAAAAGTAAGGAAGAAACAGACTGAAAAAAGTAAGAGAATGTCGGGGACCCTGGTGGCTCTGTTGGTTAAGCATCCGACTCTTGATTTCTGCTCAGGTCATGATCTCACGGTTTGTGAGTTCGAGCTCCCCATTGGGCTCTCAGCTCTCAGCACGAAGCCTACTTCAGATCCTCTGTCTTCCTCTCTGCCTCTCCCCCACTCGCTCACTCTCTCTCAAAAATAAACAAACATTTAAAAAATTTAAAAAAGGGTCACCTGAGTGGCTCAGTTGGTTAAGCGTCCGGCTTCGGTTCAGGTCATGATCTCGGGGTTTGTGAGTTTGAGCCCCGTGTCTGGCTCTGTGCTGACAGCTCAGAGCCTGGAGCCTTCTTTGGATTCTGTATCTCTCTGTCTCTCTCTGTCCCTGCTCGCACTCTGTCTCTCTCTGCCTCTTAAAAATGAATAAACGTTAAAAAAATTTTTTTTTAATTAAAAAAAAAAGTCAGAGACTGCCATTCATCCATGAAAAAGAATGAAACCTTGCCATAGGTAACAACACAGACCTTGAGGGCATTATGCTCAGAGAAATAAGAGACAAGCAAATGTTATGTGATCTCACCTATATGTGGAATCTAAATAAGAAAAGAAATCCAAGCTTATAGATATGGAGAACAAATCAGTGGTTGCCAGAGGTCAGGGGTAGAGGGTGGGTGAAATAATGAAGGGGGTCAAAAGGTACAAACTTCCAGCTGTAAGAGAAACAAGTCACGGGGATGTAATGTGCAGCATGGTGACTACAGTCAACAATACTGTGTTGCTATTTAAAAGTCGCTGAGCGAGTAGATCTTAAAAGCTCTCATCACAAGAACAAATCGGTACCTGTGTGGTTGCCACAGGTTAGACTCATTGTGGTGATCATTTCACAATATAAGCCAATATTGAATCATTAGACTGTACACCTGAAACTAATATAAAGCCACATGTCAATCACATCTCTATTTTAAAAAGTCCTAAGATCGCAAAGCCCATAAAGGGTAGCATGACGATCCGAAACCAGAGAGACTCCCGTGTCTGTGCTCCTCATCGCTGTGTTACACTGTCTCCAAGAGGATGAACAAGAGGCTTAAGATGCCGATTCTGGGGAGTGGGGCCAGAGAAGCGTTCTCTGTGGAAGTGAGGTTTCAAGCCATGAGCGACTTAAGAAGAGTCTAGGCAGAGGAAACCAGGTGTGCAGCCGCCCAGGGCGGGAGGCAGTGCTGTGTTCCAGTTGAGCATCTGACTTCGGCGCAGGTCATGATCTCGAGGTTCTCGAGTTTGAGCCCTGCGTCGGGCTCTGCTGGCAGTGTGGGGCCTGCTTCAGACCCTCTGTCTCCCTGTCTCTCTACCCCTCCCCCACTCGTTCTGTCTCTGTCTCTCTCAAAGATAAACATTAAAAAAAAATAGAACTAAAAACCGTAAGAGAGAGAAAAGAAGGACTCAAGTCCTTATCTTTCGTAGCAGGGAATGCTATTCAAGTTCATGAATCCAGAAACAGAGGTGGAAATACAATATTTAAAACTAAAGAGGAAAATGTCCCCGAATCAGGAGGAAAACCACCAGAAAAAGATGCTGAATTGGAGTTTGAATTCAGGGGGAGGGAGGAGTGACGGCAACTGACTTTTCATGTGATCCCTTCTCTGAAACAGTCTGTATCTTACTTCCACCTGTGGATGTTACATAAATCAACTGTAGTTTCCTGCCTTACTTAATGCATGCCCCTGTGGTGGCCGTCAGATGGCTCTCTCTCACTCTCTGAGGAGCTGCGACCTGCTAAAAACTTGCGGCCACCTTCAGACATGTGTCCAGAGTTTCCTAGTGTTGAGTTGTATCATCTCCTCATGGGTTTTGAGACCAGATCCATGACTCGTCTTCTACGACGGTAAGAACTTCCCTGCCCCCACCGGATCCACATTCAGTTTTCCGTCTGTGGTCAGGAAGGGACAGGGAGGCTGCTGGGAGGGGCTGGAAGTCAGCCAAAGAGGAAAAGGGCGAGTTGCCCAGCGCATCCTTATTGGCTGGGGGGTCTGCTCCTGTTCCATGGGTGTCAGGGACCAGCAGGGACTCACCCTGAAGGAGCAGGCAGGTTCCTAAACACCCCATGTGTGTGTGAGTAGAGGATATGGGGGGACAGGGTGAAGTGGGGTGGGTGGGGGCATGAGTAGGAATTAGCATCCAGATGGCCTGAACCTAACCCCACCCCCCCCCCCCCCACCGGCTCAGCTGAGCCCCTCCTGTCATTATCTTTTCTATGTCCAATCGGTAAAATGACTATTTTTCTCCCTTGCATGAGACAGTGAGATTGTACTGTTATTAGTTGCTTACATATCTGTATCTTAATCTTTTATCATTTGTCACCACCTCCTCAAAGGCAGGATGTAAGCCTCGTTCATCTTTATATCCCCTGCACTGAGCACATACCTAATAAATGTTGGTTGAATAAAGGAACAAATAAATGAAAGCCGAATTAATGAATAAAACACTTATTATATCCCCCCCTTTTTAAAAAACATTAGCAAAACAGAGTATGGAGTATAACAAAAATTTCATTACTTTCTGGCACATCCTTGATTATGTGAATCTGGTACATGTCTGCTCATGTGTGTATGTTACCATAACTACTTGCCAGAGTTACATAATTGATCATGGGAAACAGTTTAAGCCTTTGGGATCCCTAAGAGGCAGACAGGCTTGGATACCTCCTGGAGAAACAGATCAAAGAGCAAAGTCAATGACATTGGAAATGTCAGATGACATGTATGGAAAGATAGGCTCTCTCAGGAAATGTTAGGAATTGGCTAGCCAGTCAGCTTAGAGTATGAGTCTAGACTAGGATGGAGTAGGAATGTGGCACCAGAATCATCAACTAGCTTTCCCTATTACCCAGGAGGTGAACAAAATATCTGTTTTTTCAGGGGAACAAAGTCTGATGGAGTTGACAAGGGGATACCTATAATGACACTACCTATTTAATTAGCATAAAAATAAGAGAAGCTGCACTCAGGAGGCTGTGGTAAACCTTTATGCTTACATTCTTCTAGAGGTATCATAAATTGGCTCAACCCCTTCTAGAAGTAAGTCAGGGAGGTGGCCCTGTCATTATAAGCACAATTTCGTCTTGCCTAGCAATGGAAAAGAACTTTGTAAAGATTTTCAAAGATCTTGGATTAATCATTGAGAAAATTTAATCATGCCCTGGTGGGTATTCCAATGGACTAAAAGTAACCAGGAATCATTATGATGGGGATGGCATACCAAATTTCCGTAGCAGAAAGTTATGGATGGATCAAGTCATGATTCTGTCTGGATGGTTACAACTAAGACAATCTTGAGCCATTAATGTTTGTGAAGAAGGTTTCACTGTTCTTCCAGGTTTGTATCTTTCCTGAGGGAAGCTGGACTTTGGATTAATTCCTAGTTAGTAAATGTGATCAACTGATTGATCCGTTCACTGAACAATTTTTTCTGAGCTCCCCTTGTGTGAGTCATTTGTTTGAAGGAAGGGACCTTTCTGACCCATCTTTAGCCCATCTCTCTCAGAGTGTGGATTCGTGAGATATTTTCTGGTTGAATGAGGGGCTGTAAAAAAACCGGATTTGCCCATACTGGTTTCATGTCTGGGTTGTAGCTGACAGAATTTATTGCTTCTGTAAAGCTTCCTTAAGTTTAGGAGTTGTTCAGCTTGGGAGACTATAGTTTTCTTTTATATTCCTCTTGCAGTAAAGCTCTCTTTGTATTCTCATCACTCTCAAAATCAGCCGCTGACGGTACCCTTACAAGTGAATCCTCTCTGTCTGGGTTAGCTCTCATTTTTTTACTGAGCTTCCCTACTCTGTGTTAAGATAAGCTTTAGAGGGGCACCTGGGTGCCTCAGTCGATTGAAAGTCCGACTTCGGCTCAGGTCATGATCTCGTGGTTTGTGAGTTTGAGCCCTGCGTTTGGCTCTGTGCTGACGGCTCAGAGCCTGGAGCCTGCTTCAGATTCTGTGTCTCCCTCTCTCTCTGCCCCTCCCCAACTCACATTCTGTCTCTCAAAAAATGAATAAACATTAACAAAAAGTTAAAAAAAATAAAGCAATTAGTATTCCCACAGGCACACATGTGTATTGTGTGTGTGTGTGTGTGTGTGTGTGTGTGTGTGTGTGTGTGTAAAAGAGAGAGAGAGAGAGAGAGAGAGAGAGAATTCTGGTTTCAAATTAAAGTTTAGCTGTTGAACCTGGACTGTTTATATATTCCCCGCCTTCGGTCTATTCTCAGGGAATCTTAGAAATAAACAAGTGAATCCTCTAGGTGGCCATGATTCTGAGACAGAAAACTGAAAAGAACTTGTATGTAATATCATTCGTGCATGGCTCGGATACAGTGTAGTGGTGGGGCTTTCACTTTGAACAGAAGAAAAATAACACGTCGGCCAGGTGAACATAAACAGAAATTCACTAACCCAGCCCAGACACGGAAGGGGAGCAAAGGGTTTTGCTGGCTCTACTGTACCTTGGTTGGCATAGGCTTCTTGAAGGTGATTTCAGCTTGCATCCAGACACCCCTTGGAGACTCCAGCACAGACCAAATTTTCTCTTGAACTACATGGTTCTCTTCAAAGATGTAAACTGCTAGGGTGTCACTCATTTTTAAAAACCCATAGATGGCATAATAAAAACGTAGACAATACTGCAAATTTCCCGGCAGGGATGGACCGTAGAGCCTTCCAATGTAGCCAGGCTGAGATGTAAACTTTGTGTTGGCCAGCAAGTAATACCCTGCGAACCGGACAGAACATTCAGGAAATCAGCAATGAAAAACTTACATAATCTAGCCCAGATTATCAAATGGAAAAATCTGGCTGAAAGTAGTGGAATTTGCCAACAGACTATTTCCATAAGCTTAAAAAAATTTTTTTTTCAATGTTTTTTTTTTTTTTTTTTGAGAGAGAGAAACAGAGAGTGAGTGGGCGAGGGGCAGAGAGAGAGGGACACACAGAATCTGAAGCCGACTCCAGGCTCCAGACTCCAGTACCCGTCAGCACAGAGCCTGATGCGGGGCTCAAACCCACAAGCCGTGAGATCATGACTGGAGCCAAAATCGGCTGCTTAACCAACTGAGCCACCCAGGCGCCCCTCCATAGGCTTTAAATGATAGAACATGTTTTGTTAAATCTGTGGCTTAAAAGTGACAGAATATATCCACGTGACGCTATTACAAATAACACTTCTCCAGTTCTAAGTAAACTTCATAAACCAGTGTAGATGTCCACCTGGATATGCTCAGGTTCCAGGCATCGGTGAGGATTTGTGCTTTTCATGAAGCAAAAGGGATATAATCATCTTGGGACTCCAGCTTCCTGGGGCAACCAGGCGATACAGAGGGCATATCTAGCACCAGGTCCTAGTGAATGTAAGGCCCAGAGCAGATTTTTCCTTCTTATCTCTGCAGCGACCAGTGGAGATAGAGAGATTACAGGCTGGCCTGGCAGTCCTTGGAATTTGGATGCTTTCACATGAGTAGTGTTATGGACTGAATTCTGTTGTCCCCCAAATCTATGTTGTTGCAGCCTGCCATTCAACCAGAAAATATCTCTCAAGTACCTAATCTGCGCAATAAAAGGGTCCAAAGAAGAATAATTCTTTCTTCTAAATAACAAAAAGAAACATAAGGTCAAGAACCTCTCCTCTCACCTAGCTCCAGACCCCCAGGGTAAATTTAAAACAGATCCATGCATTCAAGAAAACCTGGGTAGAAATGAAAAAAATAATACCCTACTTTTCTTTCTTTCCTTCTTCTGTTCCTCCCCCATCAATTTTTTTCCCCTTTTTTTGATAGTCACACATCTGCCTTTATTGGGAGCAGCAGGTGGGACACCCCCAGCAAAAGTAAAAAAAAAAAAAATTAATTTACAAAACCAGGGATTCAGTGAAGCCTCCTGGTTGGAACCCTTGGGAACGCACGCAGACACCAACCCAGGGCAGCAGGAAGAGGACTCCAAAGCCCATGAAGGCCAAGCCACCACGGAGATGAGGAGCTCTTTGTAGGTATCCTGAGTGTACGTGGAGGAGTAACCTCATACTAAAGAACCAGGCCATGAAGAACATGCCAATGGCCAACAGCACCACGTCAGATGCGGGAAGACAGGCGGGTTCACTGGGCTGGTGTATCTGCTCATGGCCTCGAGCTCCATTTTGCCAGGCACAGGGTAAGCCACAGCTCTGCCACTGGAATAACGTGTCAGCTCTTTGGATCGCCTCAGTGTTCATTTAGTTTAGCCTCACCCAATTATGAATTCATGTGGCAAAAGGTTCTTGGGTTATTTCCTGAGCATGGACTGAGTCGTGTCCCCCTAAAATCCACTGACTGAAAACCTAATTCCCCCTAAAATCCACTGACTGAAAACCTAATTCCCCCTAAAATCCACTGACTGAAAACCTAATTCCCCCTAAAATCCACTGACTGAAAACCTAATTCCCAATGCAACTTTATTTGAAGATTGGGCCTTTAAGGAGGTAATTAAATGAGGTTATGAGGATGAAGTCTTAATCATATAGAAATGGTGTCCTCCTGAGAGGAAGAGACACCAGAGACCTCTCTCTCTCTTTTTTTTAATGTTTATTTATTTTTGAGAAACAGAGAGACACAAAGTGCAAATGGGGGAGGGGCAGAGAGAGAGGGAGACACAGAATTGGAAGCAGGCTCCAGGCTCCGAGCTGTCAGCACAGATGTGGGGCTCGGACCCCCAGACTGCAAGATCACGACCTGAGCTGAAGTTGGAGGCTTAACCGACTGAGCCACCCAGGTGCCCGGAGACCTCTCTCTCTTCACGTATACATGTGGAGCAAAGGCCATGTGAGGACACAGTGAGAAGGCGCCATCTATCTACAAGGCAGAAAGTAAGGTCTCGCCAGAAACCAACCCTGACAACATCTGTGTCTAGGACTTTCCACCTCCAGAACTGTGAGGAAACACGGTTCTGCTGTTCAGGTCACACAGTCTGTGGTACTTCACTGGGCCACCGGGGCAGATTAGTAGGGGTGGCCATGCACAGCCACAGCAACATTCTTGAAACATGAATTTAATTCTACTCTTCTCTTCCCTAAAATCTTTGACTGGTTTCTCATTTACTTTATAAAAAACAATCCCCAAATGCTTATTCTGGCCTGCCATGCCATGGTCTACCTCCTAACTTCATTTTCTTCCACTCTCCTGCCCTCAGTGCAGCCGTACTAACCTTCCAACTACTCGGGGTGTCCCGTTCTTCCCATGCTCAGGACTTCACAGATGCTGTTCCCTCTGCCTGGATTCCTCCCCCTCTCCTGGCTAATACCCTCTCTCCTCAGAAAAGCCTTCCCAGGATCTCCTACCAAAATTAGGCTCTCTCCCCTAATCTCTCTCAGAGCCTACTTTTCATTTCTTCCATAGCACATACCTTATACGTTTATTTGTGTATATATCTAACATTTCTCTTGCCCGTTGAAATGACTGTTAGAAAAGAATACACGATGACAAGTATAAAATTGTGAGGTCCCCGTTTCAAAGCCCTTCCCGGGCCCTGTGCAAGTAAGGTGCTCTGAAATGGTTTTTTTTTTTTTAAATTTTTTTTTTTAACGTTTATTTATTTTTGAGACAGAGAGAGACAGAGCATGAACGGGGGTGGGGCAGAGAGAGAGGGAGACACAGAATTGGAAGCTGGCTCCAGGCTCTGAGCCATCAGCACAGAGCCCAATGCGGGGCTCGAACTCATGGACGGCGAGATCGTGACCTGAGCTGAAGTCGGATACTTAACTGACTGAGCCACCCAGGCGCCCCTGAAATGTTAAGTTTCATCAGTGTATTAACATACCCCAGTGCCTAGTGTATAAACAGGCATTGAATAAATGAATTAGACACCAACCCTTGAAAACAAGCTCTTTGCACCCATCTCTACGGGAGTGGGTTTCACAGGGGATGCCATCAAAGTAATTAGGTAGGTTCCTTACACAGGGGAGCTCAAACTGGTTTCCAATAGTTCCTTGTAGACCGAGCCATCAAGTGCCCCGCCCCTGACATTTTCCCAACAGCTTTTTTAGCTTCTCTTGCCCTACAATATCTGTTTGTTGAGTAAATCACACATAACAGGAAATTTACCATTTTAACCATTTTAAAACCTACAGTTCAGCGGCATTTAGTACATTCACCAATGCTGGGCAACCACCACCACTGCTTAATTCCAGTACATTTTCATCACCCAGAAGGAAACTCTATACCCATTAAACAGGAACTTCCCATCCCCCGTCCCCAGCCCCTGGACACCACTAATCTGCTTTCTGTCTCTATGAATCTGCCTATTCTGGATGTTTCATATAGTTGTAATCTAATAGCTTTTTTTTTTTTTTTTTAATAGCTTTTTAAAGGTACTTCTCCATAGGGGCGCCTGAGTGACTCAGTTCAGTTAAGCCTCTAACTTTTGATTTCAGCTCAGGTCATGATTTCTCGGTTTGTGGGACAGAGCCCTCCATCGGGCTCTGCACTGACAGCAAGGAGTCTGCTTGAGATTCTCTGTCTCTACTTGTCTCTGCCTTTACCCTGCTCCTGCTCCCACTCTCTCTCTCCCTTTCTTTTACTCAAAATAAATAAATACACTTAAAAAAAAAAAGACAAAAGTACTTCTCCACCTGAGGGGAAGAGCAAGATAATGTCCAAAGTTTGACTATTTAAGCAACTGGCAAATCGAATTCTAAGTTTTAAAAAGAGGCCAAACACAAGATTGCCCAATCGCATTTGTTTTTTCACAGCTGCCCTTTTTTGTTTAAGTTGCCATCTTGATGGGTGTGGAGTAAGATTGGCAGCTGGAGCACTCCCACCCCCGGCGCCCGGTGGGCACAGCCCCCAATTTACCGATGCCTGATGTGTGGTCTCCGGCCCGATACATGTTTGGTTTTACTTTCACCCGGGTCCAGCCTGGACCTTCTTTGTCTTGATAAAAGTTGCAGAGATCTTCCTCGAAATTGCAGCTGGCTTCCATGGCACTGAAAGGAAGTTCTGAACAAAGGAGAACCAAAGTTAAAGAGCCAGACTTAAGGGTCTCAAGGGACTACATCAACAGGTTGACAAATACATACATATTCGTGCCAGGGGAGACGGAATACATAAAACACACAAAAATATTTTTACCCTAATGGCATGCTGGCAGGTTAGCATCAAGCTAACATCTCAGCATGACAGGAAAATTGTTCTTTTCCTCCCTAAAGGGATGGAGAAAAGGAGCTCTGTTCACACTCTCTATAAAAAATAAAGAAGTACCACACTTCAAAAGACATTTCCTTTCATAATGTAAAGACTGGGAACAATTATTCACATAGTTCTTCACAATTCAAAATTCATTCATAGAAAATTAAAGAGAAAGAAAAAGATAAAGATTTTAAGGAATTCTTAATTTTTCTCTAAGACAGGTATTTTAGAAATTATATTTTCCAGAAATGATTTTCCTTTGTTGATCAATCTGTGTCACCAGCACAGCTGCTGTCTGTTGATAATTGATATTAGTCACAGGAGCTGATCTGCTTGAAGAAAATCATTGCTCAGTATAAATCACGAGGTTCAAAAAGTCACACCAATTTCATCACCCATACTGCTATTATTTTGGCTTTTGCTGAATTCTGGTATCATTTACCCTGGTCTATAAATACCACCTCATTTCAGATTGCCTGGAGGGAATGAAACATAAAAGATTTCTGCTTTTTTGTGAATAACTTGGTACAGCAACAAGTGATTGTAAATTTCACTGTTCAGATCATCCGAGTCCAGAAGGGATGTGACTGTCACAGTTTGGGACACATTCAACATAGCCAACTGTGATCCTGTTCTGCAGGCTGACATAATACTGGTCTAAACTTTTAGAGCCAGAGAAAGAGGGCACTGTTTTGAATAAATGGGAAATTACCTCTAGAGAAACATTTGAATTCTGGGAGCAGTGACCTAATGAAACAGGGAGCTGTTTATGGACAAACACTCACTATACTCTCAATTCCTGAATTCCCAAAGCAAGAGAGTTTAGCCCAGATTAAAGGGGATGAAAGACGTATGACCACCAAATACTACAAGGGTGCCGAGATTCAATCTTGGTCCAGGAAAACACATAGCATATAAATATAAATGGGAGGTGCCTGGGTGGCTCAGTTGGTTAAGTGTCCAACTTCAGCTCAGGTCATGATCTCGTGGTTCGTGGGTTTGAGCCTTGCATTGGGCTTGCTGCTGTCAGCACAGAGCCCGCTTTGGATCCTCTGTCCCCCTCCCTCTCTGCCCCTCCCCCACTCATTCTCTCTCTCTCTCTCTCTCTCTCTCTCTCTCTCTCTCTCTCTCTGTCTCTCCCTCCCTCCCTCCCCTCAAAAATAAACAAACATCAAGAAAAAAAAAGACAGCATTGGGACAAGTGGTGAAATTAGTATGTGGATCATAGGTTAGTTGATAATACCGTATCAGTGCCAAATTTCCTGAACTTGTTATTAATGTTTACTGATTTTTGAGAGAGAGAGAGAGAGAGAGAGAGAGAGAGAGAACACGCAGGGGAGGGGCAGAGAGAGATGGAGACAGAATCCCAAGCAGGCTTTCCATTTGGGGCTTGAACCCATGAACCATGAGACCATGACCTGAGCTGAAGTCAAGAGCCAGAGGCTTAACTGACTGAACCACCCAGGTGACCCCAAATTTCCTCAACTTTATAATTATCTGATAGCATGCTGGAAAATGTGCTGGGTTTTAGAAACTACACACTGAAGTATTTAGGGTAAGGGGCATAATGTTTACAACTTACTCTTACATGGTCAATAAAGCAAATGTGGCAAAATGTTAATTTGTAGATCTGGGTGAAGAGTACATGAGAGTTCTTTATAGTATTCTTGAAAATTAAAAAAAAAATTTTTTTTAATGTTTATTTTTGAGAGGGACAGAGTGTGAGTGGGGGAGGGGCAGAGAGAGAGGGAGACACGGAGTCCGAAGCGGCTCCAGGCTCCGAGCTGTCAGCACAGATCCCTACGTGGGGCTCGAACGCACAAACCATGAGATCATGGCCTGAGCCAAAGTCGGACATGTAACTGAGCCACCCAGGCACCCCAATTCTTACAAATTTTATCTGAGTTTAAAATGATACTAAAATAAAGTTCTAAAAACTCTAAATTAAAAAAATAAGTGACCAAAACCACATTACAAACAAACAAACAAAAAAAGAAGATTAGGAATAAAACATTCCTGTATAATTGGATCCCAATGGTATCTCAGGAGACACACCCTGCCAAGTGTGCAAGGAAGGCATCTTGATGAGCCAGAGAGGAGATCAGGAAATAAAGGGCATTCTCAATGCTCTGTGACAGGTGGGCCTGCCCACACATTGCTAGGCCTGGCTCTGTGAGCATCTGGGAGTATCTTTAAGCCATGAAAATAAAGTCTTTGAAAAATGAGTATGATGTTCACACAGACAAGGATCCTCTGACACCAGCCCCCCCCCCATGCAGATTTGAGACAAGGGGAGACCCCATATTGGTTAGTTACCCCCCTGCCACGTGGTAATGAAAAAGTAGATGAAAAGGCACAATCTACAGATGCCCGTCTAGTTCAGAAAATGGTGTAGTGCTCCCAAAAGCCACACACAAAGAGAACAGCAGGTCAGTGAAATCACTCATCAGGAATATATCCCAAGGAATATCCCCCTGGGCAACCACAAGAGAATCATAACCCATTTATTAGGTGGGCATGAGAGGCAAGAGGTGGTATTAAAACTTAAAAGTAAGCATGGATCAGTTCACTCCATGGTGACACTGAGTCACGCAGAAAAGATTTTTCTGAGAATGCGATTATATTCCCTTGTTAAATACCTAGTCCTAGAAATGGATTTGTCTGGGGTCCTGAGAAGGTCTGATAAAAAGAAAATCTCAAAAGCATAACTGAAAGCCTAAATCGTTTTCACCCAGAATGTTGCTTCTGCTATGAGACAGTATCTAATTCCTGAAGACAGGGCCAGAGGGCCTGTTTGTGACCCCAAATGAGCTCACCAGAATCTGGGGTGGATGGAAAGCCTTTGCTTAAGGCTTGTTTCAGAGCATATGGGCTGAGTGGCCATCACAGTTGAACATTAATGACCTATTTGAAGTATAGGGAGGAATCACAGGCAGTTGGAAGCCCTTGAACATCAGTTGACCAGAGAGGAAGGAAGGAAGGAAGGAAGGAAGGAAGGAAGGAAGGAAGAAAGAAAGAGGAAGGAAGGAGGGAAGGAAGGAAGAAGGGAAGGAAGGAAGGAAGAAGGGAAGGAAGGAAGGAAGGAAGAAGGGAAGGAAGGAAGGAAGGAGGAAGGAAGGAGGAAGGGAAGGAAAGAAGAAGGGAAGGAAGGAGGGAAGGAAGGAAGGAAGGAGGGAGGGAAGGAAGAAGGGAAGGAAGGAGGGAGGGAAGGAAGAAGGGAAGGAAGGAGGGAAGGAGGGAAGGAAGGAGGGAAGGAAGGAAGGAAGGAGGGAAGGAAGGAAGGAAGGAGGAAGGGAAGGAAGGAAGAAGGGAAAGAAGGAAGGAAAGAAGGAAGGAAGGAAGGAAGGAAGGAAGGAAGGAAGGAAGAAGGGAAGGAAGGAAGGAAGTCCCCTTGAACAAGGTACCAAAAGGCATCATGATGTAAGATTTAGTTTATTACTTGCTTTATGACATTTGCACTTTTTAGAAATGAAAGGCTTTGAAGATATTCTAATCAGGTGGAAGGAGAAGCCATTGGTAGCATGTCTCATCCTTTCCCCTGCCCCATGAAGTTCATGGAGATAGACTCAGTATCAGCCCCAGACCTCTAAAAGCTCATCAGCAGCCTTTTAATCATCAGCCCCTGCAGTGCTAGAGAGATCTGGGGTGCAGCGTGGTCTGTAGGCTGCTACACTTGTACAGCAGTTTTATTTTAGCAGGAGCCAGCCCGAAAGTAGGCGGAGACAGCTCAGAGCTGGCTCGGAGACAGAGTGAGCGAGACCTGGCGCCAGGCTGAGGAGTCTTGAGGGAGTAGGGGCTGGGCCACTGACCAGGCTGTGGAGATGCTTGAGGTCTGAGCTAAGGCAACTGCAGCTGTAACCAAGGCAACCACCGGAGCCAGGTTTCCAATCAGACATCAAGTGAGCAGTGTGTTGTTGGTGAATGGGCCAAGCAGAAATCCTTTGAAGGGTACATCCATGAGTGTCAGGACCCTTCCAGTCCCGGAGCCAGATGGGTGGACCCTAGCCCAGGGAGGAGATTGGGCGTGTGTAAGGCAGAAGAGAGGGAGCTCTTAGTTTGGGGTCGGGCACTGAGCCGGGATCCCTAGGAGTGGATGAAATCACCTGTTGGCCATTCAAGGATTTACAGCCTAAAAGGAGAGCTGATTCCTACCTTCTAGATGCTAGGCCAAACATGGTGGTGGATGGGGAGGTTGTGGGTGGAAAAGGCTTGGAAGGGAAGTGCCCTAACTCAACTAGGGGGCATGGGGAGTTGTCACTGTCCTCTGGCAGCATCCTGGGGGAATATGTGCGGAGCTACATGACTCTGGTGTTTAACACCTACGACACTGTGATGGGTCCTGGGTCTGGGAGACTGGATTAACTCTAAGCCCAACCAGATGGTGGGAATGAGATGTTTCATATGTTGAAATAATTCCTGTCTCAGCCTACTCAGGGAGAACGGGGGAAGAAAATGCTAGATCCAGCTGGGAAAAGCAAGTCTGGAGCTAACCGAGATAAGGAAAAAAATGTTGGCACCTGTTATAAAACAGAAGGGCATAAACTATTTGTGAAATGTAAGATGAAGTATGGAAACTGGAGGGCTCAGCTTGTAAGACTCAGAATCTGGCCCACAGCTGCTGAATGAAAGGCATAAAGCAGGCTCCAGCTCACCCATTCACCAAGCTGGTGCCCTTTGCTGGTTCTCTAGTTTCAATCTGACTCCTTTGTTCCCCAGGGAGTGGATGGGAGTATTTTGAAAATTCAATAAATAACATGAAGCCTCAAGGCCAAGCATTTTCTGTGTGCCATACTCTGCTCAGGCCTTCACGGACATTAACCTTCTCATCTTCCCAATGGTGTGGAACAGATTCTTCTACCCTTGCCCTATACATGTGGAAATGGAGGTTAATCAGACAGAGAGGTGAATCAACATGCCCAAGGTCACACAGTTTGTAAGCGGCAGAGTAGGGACACGAATCCAAAGTCCTGGCTCTGTAGCATAACACTGCGATCATGTAGTTAAACCATTTTAAAGAAAGTCGCTACGTTGGGAAGTTCTCAAGACCTATCAGAGCCTTGGCTAACCTAATTACATGAAAATGTGAGTCGCCTGTGCTCCCTATGGAGGAGGAGTCTTTATGCGGGCTGAATCTTAGAGACTGAGGGGCCACGGGTGCTTTTAACAAATAGTCCTTATTTTGCTGAAATCTTTCTTTTCACCAGTCAGTGGGAAAGGGTTCACATAGATTCTGTATGTTTAAAAAAAATTTTTTTTTTTTAATGTTTATTTTTGAGAGAGGCAGAGCGTGAGCTGGGGAGGGGCGGAGACAGAGGGAGACCCAGAATCCCAAGCAGGCTCCAGGCTCCGAGCTGTCAGCACAGAGCCCGACATGGGGCTCGAACTCACCAACTGTGAGACCGTGACCTGAGCCAAGGTTGAATGCTTAACCAACTGAGCCACCCAGGCACCCCAATTCTGTATTTTTTTTAAAAGGGAGAGTGTTTCCAAATATTACTTCTAAGATGGCTCAGTAGATACTGTTACCTGCCCCCCCCCCCCCACCTCTTCATCCCAACCTCTACTCGATGCAGGTATTGAATAAAAACCTCTTTTCCATATGTATAACTTGGAAATATAAAAGTTCAATGTAAATGCCTGGTGACAAAAAGGAAACTTTCTAAAAGTAATGACAAGAGATTATGAAACTACTATTAACATCACTGAAATATTAGCTGATGAGATTAGGGAACAGTCAGATTTGGAGAAGTAAAACAATGTTGGTGTCTGTTCTGTCCAATTTTAAAGACTCTTAAAAATCTTTGATTACAGTTTGTATTCAAACATTTTAATGAAAATATGTAAACATGTAAACCCTGTCTAGCTCAATCTGTTTCACTAGCTTCCCCCCACTTTTTAAAAATTAGAATTAGTAAAAAAAAAAAAATAGCATTTGGTTTTAGCACATTAGAGTGTTTCTCTCTAATTCTGGAATAACACTTCAGCTCAAGTAGAAAATATTATCTTTCTCAGTCGCCTTGCTGGTAGAATATATCTGAGACCATATGCAATCAGACACCAACTTTTATCTTAAGTGAAAGTCAGACTACAAAGGCCATGTTCAAAAATGTACTTCTCATGCTTCTAAACTCAGAAGGAAGGCTCATTAATAACATGGGACAACCGCTATCTCCCTGGGGTCTCTCAAAAAAAAAATTCCCTAAAAGGTAAGGTCCCCTGCATTTATCTGGGCCAGCATGAATACAGTGTCGTCCTTCTTACTCTAGGGCATTTTTTAACTTACTTTGAATCGATTTGTTTACCTCGTTCCCCAGAAAGTAAGAATTCCCTCTCTTTTCCAAACACCAAGTTTATGGAAATTATAAAACTGGCCACCATAAAAGAATGTGCAGACTTACTTAGAAAGAGAAGTTAAATTAAGTAGGTAACATTTAGCCCAAATGCTAACTGTATCCAACACCAACATCTTTAAACGTGAAGACATTTATAGGTTTTGGATACATAAAATTGGGAAGGATTTTTATAATTCTACTCCGTAGAGTTTGAGAGTTTTTTCCACCTACTTGGCCACCTGTATATGGATCTAAGCTATCCTTTAAAGAGAAAGATGGGGAGGAAATGTGTTTGTATTCTTTGATTTTCATTACCTAGTAGGTAGGGACGATGAAAGTTCCTTAACACCTGACAACTGCCCTGTGGGTTCAGAAAAATTAAATTCACACTGCGAGGTGGGGGAGAAAAGAGTAATGTAGCAGAAAAATGACTATTCAGTTAAGTAATTTTTTAAAGGAGGAGATCACAGGAGAGGTGAGGAAATTAGAATTAATTCAAGTCCTGACCACAGGTGTCTATCAGGAAAATTCCATATGTAAAGAGGAAGAAAAAGAGAATGCTTACCTGTCTGATTTTGGCAGTGAACAGGAGAGAAAGAAATATCATCCAGGGCAACATACCCTCCTTTAGGACCATTGAAAGCAACTTCAAAAATAACCTGCAGAGGAAAAGGATGTATTATTACAGGTTTACATATTTTCTGGTAGGCTTCAGAGCTCTTAACTGTGATTTAAAATGATGTGTCAATCAAGCCAGGTGATGGCAAGTTATAAGTACTGAGGAATCATGTTCCTAAATCTGAGGCAGCTGCTGTCTTGATCTCTAGTTTCTTTTAGGGAGAGGGAATCCTAAACCCTAAGTTGTATTTTATTGGTGGACTTGTCCCCCTCCCTTGAGTGTATATCAGTCTCTGACAGAACCACTGAATTGACGATTTGTATTATGACCTTCAGTTAAAGAAACAACAGGCTACTCGCAGAAGGCTGGCTCGGTTCTCCCAATGCCCTTCCCACAGAACTAAGCCCCTCCAGGGCCCTTTCCCTTTTCACACATGCAACTCTGTGTGAGGGTTCTGGACAAAGACGCAGAATCAGAGATGATTATCTGTCAGCTAAGGCAAAATCAGGCCCCAAATTCTTTTTATTTTATTTTTTAAAATTTTATTTGAGAGAGAGAGCGTGAACGCATGCACGCACATGAGTGCGGGAGGGGCAGAGGGAGAGGCAGAATCTGAAACAGGCTTCATGCTCAGTGCAGAGCCCAATGTGGGGCTCAGTCCCATGACCCTGGGATCATGAACCTGAGCAGAGACCAAGAGTCGGATGCTCAACCGACTGAGCCACCCAGGTGGCCCAGGCCCCAAATTCTATGTATGGACGTTAGCATTTCAGCATGTCCAGGCACGTTCCAAGTGGTTAGAGAGAACATGAGGTTGTTAATGGGTCGAACCCTTCCATTTTCCGCCCTTTTCTGCCGCCGACTTCCACTCTGAGGTCAGTCGACTACCTTCTGCCTGTGACCATGGGGATCAGGTGTGGCGAGCACTGCAGGGGAAACTGCCCCAGGGTGTGGTCCACTACGGTGAATTAACGTGAGAAGATGCAGGGTTTGCAGGGCTTGAAATTCCAATGCCTTCAGGACCAGGCAGGTAACAGAAATACATGACGTGAGCTTAGTGAGACGCAGGAGGAAAGGGTGCAGAACGCATCCGGGAGAATGCAAGCCGGGTCTGAGGGGGGGTGGGGAGCTGCTACTCACTGCTGACGTGTGGGAGTCCTGCCTGAAGTGTCCGGACCTACCAAACTGTCAAGGGGATCTGGATCTCCAGATTTTTATTTGAAATCTTTGGATTTTTTCAATGTTGGCAATGAATTCAAACAGGCAAACAGACACCACTCTAGTGGCCAAGCAAATCGTTGTGGGCTAGATTTGACACCTAGGCTTCTTAGTTCTCAACCTGTTCTAAAGAGAAGAGTGTCTCGGAGGCAGACAGACCAGAGTTCAAATCCCATTTCTGTCACTTATTAGCTGGGTGACCTTGAATATGTTGCTAACTCTTTCAAGGGCTTTCTTCTGTCATTTATAAAACAGACATAATACCTGCTACCTTATAGCACTACTGAGATTAAATGAGATAAGGTGTATAAGGCCCCTCGTATGCAGTCAGGTGCATATAGAACTCTGTACTTAATTCATGTCTATTTCTCCAGGTTGACCGACCCCCTCTTGAACTCATATTCAGGTTTGAGCCTCATTAGCCACTAATTAGCTCAAACAGGTTCCTTCCCTCCACCAGGTGTGAGTTTCTCCAGTTTTGAAAGAAAGAATGTGGACACGATGGTCGTGTTCAGCTTAACGACAACGGTCCTACAGACACCTGGATTCTGCACAATCTAAGAGGGGCCTTGGAAGCCTGTCGCTGGCAAAGGTCGAGGGGAGGCCGAGAACAAGAAGGGGACAGACGTGGATCAGTGGGAAGGGGCAGTGGAGTCCACACACACAGCCCAGGTCCATGACATTTCATTTTCAGGGTGCTCGCTGATAAAGTGAACGACAGAGCTCGATCTTACTGGTGGAGGGAGAATATTTCTGATCAGAATTTGCGAATCATAGCCCATGTGCCGATGCGTTCTCTCTCGTTCAGAAAGGGGGTCTCGGGTGCTTGTTTTCCTTTCTAAGATCCGTTTGAGAAGACGGCGACATTAAATTCACTCATTTCTGCAGAGTGAGTCTCTTTTGCTGGCAATTACCAAGAGCAAACAGTAGCAGCATGAGTCAGACCTGCTGGAGCAAAATCACGCACCTGTGAACCAAAAGGGTACAAACTAAAGTGCAGTAGTGTCCAGAATTGTGACTTTTCAAGCACTGACGGAAAAGAAAATCCAGCAGTCTCACTCACACAAATGCCGCCCAGGGAGTTTACGGTTGGATGGAAGGAGTTTGCAAAGAAACAGTCGTCACTGCGTGTGTGACTCATTTGACTTCAACAGAAGGAAAAATTTCTGAAACAGTATGTGCATTTCTTTTCCTCTTTGTAACTCAAACTCAGAAAATTTTCCACTGGGCTGCAAGAGTGGATCAAGGCTTCATCCGACTTTGGGATAGGAAATAGCACACGTCCTGCAAAAGGCAGTGTGTTCTCTCTGGAGCTGTGTGGGGGGACAGGAGAGGATCTGAAGGGGGTAAGGGGCGTGGCAGGCATGTCTTCAGTAGCTAGAACATGTCACAAACCAGTCCAGTCCCAAGCTCCAGTCTCTGAAGCTCCACATCAGGTGAGCAGATGGCACCACTAAAAAGCATGCAGGGAATAATCTACTTCTTCTGCACTTTATTTATTTATTTTTTTTAACGTTTATTTATTTTTGAGACAGAGAGAGACGGAGCATGAACGGGGGAGGGTCAGAGAGAGGGAGACACAGAATCTGAAACAGGCTCCAGGCTCTGAGCTGTCAGCACAGAGCCCGATGCAGGGCTTAAACTCACGGACCGTGAGATCATGACCTGAGCTGAAGTCGGCCACTTAACCGACTGAGCCACCCAGGCGCCCCTACTTCTTCTGCACTTTAAAGGGGACTAGGGAAGATACTACAAAAAGCACAAAGCTAGGAAGGGGATATTAACAAACCTGCGGTAACTAAGACTCTAGGTACAGCTCCAAATCTGGAACCACAATGTTGCACCCACTGATTCTAGAAGCCCTGGGGCGGCAGGGGTGGGGGTGGGGGGGTGGTAGTGGTCCTCAGACAGGGCTGGGCCTCTGCCTTCAGCTCTAGGTCAGATTTCAGTCCAGAAGTTTCCTAAGTGCCTGGCACTCACCAGCTCTGTGACCCAGATAAAAAATATCAAACTGTTCGGACTCTCTCTTTTCTCCTTCCTTATCTATAATTTGGGGATAATCCTATCTCCTCTGGAGTGTTTCAAGTACCGGAACACATACATAAATATAAATAATGTATGTGCTTCAAAAGAAGGTCTGCAAGGACGAACACCAGAATGTTAGTGTTGTCATCCTTGTAGGGTTAGCCTGGGGGGTTTTGGTTTTGCTTTCCTGAAGTTTCTAATTCTTCTGCATTGGATATTTATCACTCGTGCAGCTACAAAAGTTTTAAAACTAAAGTACCAAGGCTTGTTTCAAATTGGGGCCACGATCATAAATCTATTTCTAATTTTGATGACATTACTTATACCGTCAAGGAGGAAGGAAGAAAATAAGTTGGCTTCTTTCTCTCTCTCTCTCTCTCTCTCTCTTTCTCTCTCTCTCTCTCTCTCAAGACTCTTCATTCAAATAAGGGGAAGCTTCCTCCCTGCTCACAGGAATGGAAAGTCAAGGGTGGGTTTCACTCAGAGGACATTCATCTCTTTGGAACTCACCAAGACCACAGAGCGAGGTTCCGAGGGGAAGTGGGCTCAAGAAATGGAGTTGATTGACTGGCTTTTTCTCTATCTGTCCTTAAGAACAGTCTTGGTAGAAAGTGAAGATGACCAAGCAGGAAGACGGAGGAAGAGGGAAGAGAGGAGAGAGAGGAAGAGGGAAAAGTAAGGGGAAAGCAGAGGGGGCCAAAGAAGGGAAAAGGTAGACGGACACGCACGGAGAAGAACGGACGAACGTGGCCGCTGGTGTCGCCCGATCGCCAGGCCTGTGCGCCTGCGCAGAGCAGTGCGTCCAGGGCCCACGTGGACACACCTGGCGGACCTACCTCCATGGGGTACGGCGCGCTGAACTCCACCTCAGCAAGATTCCACACACCATTCCCTGGCTTGTCCATTTTCCAGATTTCCTCGTAAAGGCCAGCCCCATCCCGAGTGTAGAGGGAGAAGATATTGTCATTCCCCTGCTGGAGTTGGTAATAAAACGACAGGCAGCCGGACATGGGGGCCGTGGTCATCGGGGAGATGAGTTGCGCCACCTCCTGGAAGTGCTTGACGTAAACCGAGTCCACGTACATGTAGTGGCCTGAAAACCACACAGACGACACACTGCGTTAAGACAGGCCTGGCGGGTGGGGGTGGGGGGAAGCGGAGGGGGGTTTCAGAGGACGCGAGACGATTCTGGCCGCGAGAAGTGTGGCCGCGAGCGGGTGGGTGTGGCGGCTGGGGAGGGGGTGGGGGCAGGGGGAGCGCGAGGAGCTCCACGTGCTCTGCCAAGGACGGGACCACACCCACCCTGTCTCTTTGCCTCACTTTCGGTTGAAGTGAAATACACACATAAAAGGTAGAAGCGTCAGCTGCAAAGTGCTGGAATGTTCGGGAGCTGAACACAGCTGTGGAAAGAAACAGAACATTACCCCGGGAGGCCCCCCCCTCTCCCAGGCTTTCTGTTGAGTTCCCAGATTTCTAAGAACATGCCAGGCATACCATCTGTTCCTTCAGGGGCACAGGGGGCCCCTTCTGTACATCTTTACAATATACACAAAATGTCATGGAGTCTTTTTGGAGAGAAACTAAGATTTTGACTTCAGACGAGATTACAAATTGTGCCTAACAGAACATGTAGACAGGGGTGGGATTCGGCTGGTGGGGCTTGGGACACCACTCTTGGCGAGGCCTTGGGGGACTCTGACCTCCGTCAGAGGCATTTTGTGAAACAGAGAAACCGGGAAGCAGAAGGGGGCGGGGAGCCTGGATCTGGCCCTGAAGAGACCTGAGGTTGAGTCCTGCTGGGACCTCATGCAAGTTACTAAACATCTCTGGGCTTCAGTGTCCTGATCTCTACAGTGAGAACCACATACTCCCCTCCCGGGGCTGATATGAGCATTAAACGCGATTATGTTCGTGAAGTGCTTACCATGGGCTGGCACGTTGTAATTGCCTAACACAATTATAATGAAAGGAATGTCATTAATGATTCTGGTACCATGCCTTCCCCATTGTCTGTTTTGTGTAGAGGGTGGTTGTTATTATTAGCGATTTAAGCTGCAATGATGGAGGAGGGCAATGCAATGTAGCTTCAACAGAATGACCTTTTGTATTTATGAGTTCAGAACAATTACAGCTTAATATCTTTCTTTTAGTACATGGTGACTATTAACAATACTTCCTTTCATCCTCAGCAGCAAGGGGATTAGGAAGAATATAGACCATCATACACCGGATACTTGCTTTGCTTCTAGACCACCACCCGGTGTGCAACAGGCCCCCAACAAATGATTATTCAAAGCACAGATCCAGCCTCAGAAAGCTTCTCACTCAACAGGGCAGAGGGGACAGGTGGATACATCAGGGCTTGCTTTCTCCCGGCAGCAAATTGCTCAACCCCCTGAATCATCTCCCTTGTTGAACTAGAATTTCTCTCGGCATCTTGCCAGGCCGTGCAACTGTGAACAAATGGCGATCACAAACTCAGATGACCGGAGGGACCAGCCAGATCAAGTATACAAACTGAAGTGGAGCGGGTCAGGGAGAAAACAGAGTGATCAATTAGTTGCCAACATTTGAAATCCTGTTTCATCAGCAACGAGAAACGGAAATCAAGCTCCTCTAGAAATACATCAGAAAATGTGATAGCGCTGAGCCCATATTCTCGCGCTGCAGCAAGCCCCTGGGGTAAGGAGTGGCGGCCCCTCGCAAGGGCCTGTGTTCTCTGGTCCCAAGACTGACTGCATCCTTCCCTTTGCTACCAGCTGATGCCCCGACATCCAGGCTGGGGCCTCAGGCTTTTCCCACTGAAGCTCAAAGTCTAAACGTTCATAGAAAACCTATCCATCTGAAAATGATACCCCAGTATTAGTTTGCTAGTGTTGCTATAATACAGTGGCACAAATCGGGTGGCTTACACAATGGAAATATATATGTTTTTCCCAGCTCTGGAGGCTAGAAGTCTCAGATGAAGGTGTGGGCAGGACTGGCTCCTTCCCAGGGCCGTGGAGAATCTGTTCCACGCCCCTGCCCCAGCGTTGGGTGGTTGACTGGCAATCTTTGGCCTTCCTTGGCTGATAGATCTCTGCCTTCATAGTCATGTGGTGTTCTCCCTTTGTCCAGGTCTCTCTCCCTGTCTGCCTCCCCCTCACTTTTATGAAGACACCAGTCATGCTGGATTAGGGACCTACTTCAGTATGACCTCATCTTAACTAATTATATCTGCAGCAACCCTGCTGCCAAATAAGGTCACACTCTGAAGTGCTGGGAGTTAGGACTTCACCATATGGTTTTGAGGAAATACAATTCAACCCATAACATCCACCGCCACAATTTTTTAAACCTTGTACATGCCAAATAAACATATCTGTGGGCTGGAAACAGCTGATGGGCTCCCACTTTGCTGACTCTGGGATGTGATTTGATTTTATTTTATTGTATTTTATTGTATTTTAATTTAATTTAATTTAATTTAATTTAATTTAATTTAATTTAATTAATTTAATTTTAGAGTTTATTTTGAGAGAGAGAGTGAACGAGCTAGTGAGAGTTGGGGGGGCACAGAGAGAGGGAGAGAGAGAATCCCAATCAGGCTCTGCGTCGTCAGCACAGAGCCCGACTCGGGGCTCGAACCCACGAACCAAGATCATCACCTGAGCCGAAATCAAGAGTCGGACGCTTAACTGACTGAGCCACCTAGGCACCCCTGGGAAGGGATTTTAAAGGAAGAATCAGAATGTCAGACTAAACAGAATCAGAGAAATGTCTGAACCGGAAGGAAGGCCATGGCCCCCCATCCTAAGCCCCAGTGCCCCCTGCAGCGCTGTGGGGGGCCAGCCAGCCTCAGCTAGAATACTTTACTCACAGAGAGCACGTGTGACCAGCTAGTCTCTGTAACACACCTTTGCTCACTGATGACTCTTGTGTCAAAGGCAGAGAGGAAATATTTCATGCCCTTTGAAACAGGTCTTCTAATGAAACAGAATCCCCTTCCATGATATATGCCGGTATAGGGGTGCGGGCCTGGCGGGAGGAGAGACCTAACACTTTGTTTCCCTGGGACTTCATTGTAGGGGCCTCTCTTTCTCTCTCTGCCTCCCCCCCAAATAAAAAAATAAACTTAAAAAATATTACACATTATATTTTATGACTGCATTGGTATAAAGATGAACATAATTTAGGCAGATTTATTATTATATTTGTTGCTATCACATTCATTTTTTTCTCTTCTGATTTTAGAATAAATAGAGTGAAAACATTCTCATGGATCCCTAAAAATGTCCCAGCTCCTAGGCACAGTGACTACTGTGCCTAACGGGTACGGTGACCGGGGCCCCAGCTACTCCAGCTCTCTCCCCCTTATCCTTCACAGCCATCACAACTCCTCCCCAGCTAATCCACACTTAGCGTCTTCTTCTTGGAGGACCCAAACCCACACAGCCCTGAAGAGGGAAATCATTCCCCTCGAGGGTGAGGAGCGTCTCCAAGGCCTCCAGGAGACTCTCGGTGAATCCAGGAGACCTTACAATCCACTTCCAAGCGTTCTTTCTACTTGTGGAGCTCACGGTAACCGATTTAGAGGAATGTCTCCCACCCAGTCCCACTGTGAATCTATTTTCCTCACAGTTGACAGGTCTCTGATAGCTTTCTTCTTCTTCTTTTTAATGTTTAGTTATTATCTTTGAGAGAGAGTGAGAGAGAGAGAGCGAGAGAGAGAGCACACACGCACACGGGGCTCACAGACTGTGAGTTCATGACCTGAGCTGAAGTCTGACACTCAGTCGACTGAGCCACCGAGGGCGCTCCTGATAATCTTCTTTAAAGGCTAGTTACTCACCTGCTGTGTGCACAATATTTTAAGCCCTGGGTTTGCTGTTAAAGTGCTTCATTAACAACTCATGTACAAGACACTCAGCTGAGTGAGCCACAGTCACATTTCGGATCCAAATACCATCCGGTAAACACAATGTGATGTGCCCACAGTGAGTCAGAGAGGCTGCTGGTACTAAGACCAGGACTGCTGACACGGAGTCTCCTACGGAGCCGCTAGACTAGACCACATTCTGCTGCCCTCCCCGCCCTCCCCTCCGTCATTCAGTTGTTGCCAAAGTTGGGTACTATTTACTGACAATCTGAGAAAGACTGTTTCTCACTGGGAAACAAAAGGTACCTGGCTCATCATAAGTTTATCATCTCAGTCGAAGGGTGGGGATAGTCCAGAAGTCACCAGGTGTTTGCCCCAGGAGGCCAGGCTCAGGGTGTATCATCCTTCCTACCCTGAGGAAGAGCAAATGTTTGGGTGAATACAGGCACCATTTTGTGTACCCTTCTGAGGAATGGAATGAAGAAGGTATTCTTGGAAAATTATGTCTCTGGTGGCTGGTATTATGAGAATTTTCCTGCCCAGTTTAATCAGGCCAGCCCTTCTATCTGGCCCGGGGTTCTAGGGCCTCCAGAGAATACCTAGGAGAGGCAATTTTATCAGATCCTTTAAGGGTGAGAAGGTTGTAACTAGGTACTGATAGACCCTAGGTGTACAGACCCTGTAACTAACCAAATCACTGGGGATCCTGCAGGCCAGGCAGATTTTTAAGTATTCAAACTTTTACTGGGTATGAAAGAGTCCACAAAGGGGCCATGAGTTCTCCATACAATTGAAACTTGAGAAGGTCACTGCTACCCCCTAAAGTCATTGTTGCTTTGCCACACTCAGACTGCAAGCCAGTCTATCCTTCCCTAATTCTGGTTTATACACAAAGAGGCTGCAGCTTCTAGGGAAAAAAAACAATTTCTAATTCTGTCAAAAGATCACAATCTTGGTGATGCCAGCCAAAGTCCCCCTCTGAGATCACGCTCTTAGTGAAGGCACACATATCCTTGCTTTAAGTGTACTTTCTTCCTTTTATGCAGCATCCCTCTGTATATTAGCTCAGCAGCCCATGTGGAACCAGTGGCCCCTGAGAGGTAGCCATTTTCCCTTGAATTAGGAAAAAAAAAACAACCTTGAGGGCAGTTCCTGAACTTTTATTTTCAAACAGTCTGGCTAACCAGCATGCCATAAAAATTGCCCTTGGCTTGGCTCCAATGCCAAGGCCTCTGACTCAGCTGTGATTCTGCCTTGTTGGCCATATTTGTGCCCCAGTCGCGGCGTCTGTAACCATGTCATGTTGTCTGGACAGGCTGTCTCCTGGGTAAGGGGGAGAGCGTGGTCTGAAGAAACCCAAGCCAGCTGGAAACACCCACTGGTCTGCTTCCACTGTGAGGAGAGAGCACCCGGAGACAGGAAGTTATCATGCCTGCTCTCCCCGTCTACGAATCCAACATTGATCTTCACGGGTCCTTGGTTGCAAAGGTTTGGGTAAGTTTTACTATATTAGAGTCAGACGCTAGTCTTTCGATACAGCTTCCAGAGATAACGCAAGTGTAATAAATGAGTATGAAGTGGGATGTCGCCCAGTCTCTGCTCAGACTTCAGTGCCAAGAACAATGGGTGACAAGTACCTTGATTCTATGGTGTCAGAATAGGCTCCTTTTTGGTATCCCTGGCATCTAAGGAGGCACCACCAGATTTATTCCGTCCCTCCCCTCCAGCCTGAATATACGAGGCCAGAGGAGGATGGGAGGGGTCACAGACAGAGTCTCTTTGAAGACAGGTGTCCCGGAGCTAGCCTGTCATGTGTTTTATTTTGACTTCTGAAGGGAAGGGCAAGGGATTGCTTCCCCTTTCTTGTCTTGGTCCAAGAGATGGAGATCTCGGAGAGAGAGCAAAAGAGGGGAACTACCGTCCAGCCTCACCCCTGACCCGTGCTTGCTCCTGGTTCTTGTATTGCCCCGCACCTCAGCAAGAAGGTGCTCAGAGTTCTTGGGAGAACTCGATCAGTGATAACTGGGGTTTGTGGGGTACAGAGGCTGGCACCTGACTCTTGACAGATACACCTAAGGGCGAGATGTCTGCGGACAGAGTGGAGAGAAAGGACTTGGTTGCCAGCGCGCTCTAACTTCCGGAGTTTGGTGGGGCAAAGATATGAATCTTGCCTTAGCCTAACTGGGTGACTCAGAAGGCGCTGGGTTAGAATGTCTTGAAAGGAACTGGTCTCAAAAGGATTGTACGCAGGGTGGTAACTCCAACAGACGGGGGCTGGGGGAGGGGGTTGTGTACCATGGCCTACAGGTGCCAAAGGGGATTCCTAGATGGCAGCCAGCGAGTGTGTCACCTCTGTCTGGGAATAGTGAAGTGGGATTCCCCACTGGCAGTGAGAGGAATGGGCAGCATCGGTCACTGAAAATCCTCTGTCCCCTGCCTTTCCTTTTCTGTTGCCCTGTCACACCTCCTCTAAACCCGGAGGGGCCAAGGCAGCACAGTGAGAGGGAGAAGAGGAGGGAAGAGCAACGGAAGTATGAGGAAATGAAGCACAAACCCTTCTCTCTATGGTGCTACCGCGCTTTGGTCTGGGGGGAGATTTGAGTCGGGTGAGATGCTGGAGTTTTGACTGGACCGAACTTAACTCTTGAAGAGGAGGCTGTTAGTGAATACTTGAAAGAGACCAGGAAGCTAAGGGAAGTCATCCAAGGGCAGGGAAAGGCGAATGAGCAGAGCTCACACAAAGGCAGGGGTGAGAAAATTAACAAAGCTGCTTCCCTACTGAGAGATTAGGCAGGGAACCAATGGATCAATGCAGAGAGTAAATGGGTCACACCATTAAGATGATGCTTCAGCTCAGTCTGAACTGAAAGGAAAAAAGGGGGCCATGAATTATAAAAAGATGATCCATCCATCTCAAGGTCTTGAAGGTCATTCTGACCTTAATTTAGGTTTTGAAACCTTGCTCACCTCCTAGAGTAGCACTACGTATGATTTTTAAAATCTTAGCAAAGGTCGCCTGGGTGGCTCAGTCAGTGATTGACTTCGACTCAGGTCACGATCTCATGGTTTGTGGGTTTGAGCCCCACATCAGGCTCTGTGCTGACAGCTCAGAGCCTAGAGCCTGCTTCAGATTCTGTGTCTCCCTCACTCTCTGCCCCTCGCCCCCTCTCAAAAAATAAACGTTAAATTTTTTTTAAAAAAATCTCAGCAAATGGAAAACAGTATGGAGTTTCCTCAAAAAAACTAAAAATAGAACTACCCTACAATCCAGCAATTGCACTACTAGGCATTTATCCAAGGGATACAGGTGTGCTGTTTTGAAGGGACACATGCACCCCCATGTTTATAGCAGCACTATCAGCAATAGCCAAAGTATGGAAAGAGCCCAAATGTCCATCAATGGATGAATGGATAAAGAAGAGATGGTATATATATGCAGTGGAGGATTACTCGGCAATCAAAAAGAATGAAATCTTGCCATTTGCAACCATGTGGATGGAACTGGAGGGTATTATGCTAAGTGAAATTAGAGAAAGACAAAAATCATATGACTTCACTCATATGAGGACTTTAAGAGACAAAACAGATGAACATAAGGGAAGGGAAACAGAAATAATATAAAAACAGGGACGGGGACAAAGCATAAGAGACTCTTAAATATGGAGAACAAACAGAGGGTTACTGGAGGGGGTATGGGAGGGTGGATGGGCTAAATGGGTACGGGGCAATAAGGAATCTACTCCTGAAATCATTGTTGCACTATATGCTAACTAATTTGGATGTAAAAAAAAAAAAAAAAAAAAAAAACTCAGCAAATAAACAGATTTCCCTCATGATTTTCCAAGCAATTATCTTCTTTTTTGCCAAGGCAGATAGGAATCAGTAATGATCTGAGCTGTCAGTAAGTTACCTCCTGAAAGATTTTGTTTTGTTTCACAAAATATTAACAAAGGAAAGAATCCATACATGATGAATCAGAATGGTGTAAGAAAAAGCAGGATAATATCCCATCCTCTCCAATATTCCCACGATGTCTCACTAGAGTTCTCATTGCGTTGTTTTAGCCATTGACCACCATGAGACAGAGTGCTCATTTGAAAAATCTTAAAACTCTTAAAACCCATGGCCCAGTGAAGGAAAATTCATAGACGCATCATATTTGTCAGATATTATATTCACTCTTCCCTTTTCTTTCAATTTTTTTAACATTTATTTATTTTTGAGACACAGACAGAGAGGGAGTGTGAGCATGAGCAGGGGAGGGGCAGAGAGAGAGGGAGACACAGAACCTGAAACAGGCTCCAGGCTCTGAGCTGTCAGCACAGAGCCCGACTCGGGACTCGAACCCACCAACCGTGAGATCGTGACCTGAGCCGAAGTCAGACACTTAACCCACTGAGTCACCCAGGCACCCCTCACGCTTCCCTTTTCTACAACACAAAGGCTGGAGCCCTCCTGGGAAGATGTCCTCAGCCTTTTGAAGTTTCCGAGCAGGTGCACAGCTTCCTTCACCCCTGCTGTTCAGTTCTGTGGTTTTCACCCAAGAAGCAAAGGCATAAGCTGCTTCTAGTAGATGAAGGCACATGAGATGAGTTGTTTGTTTGTTTGTTTGTTTGTTGAGCAAAATCTGCTGCTCTGGGTAGACATCTGAACCATTTAATCTTTACTTTGCTGCCCAAATTGATAGAGCTCAGGAAAAATCAATATACCCAGTAGAAGGCAAACGTAATAAGCAAGACAACTGTTCTCTTATTTAGAGCACCGGAGGGGTTTTGTTCCCACCCCAAGAGCAATTCAGGTCGAAACTTTGAGTCCTATGGGCAGAGAGCTGTCTATATATTTCAAGTAAAATATCTGAGAATCTTTAGAACTCGTCTGTTTTAGCCCCATTCCAGGTAGGAGGAAGCCTTATATAGGAGTCCAGGTGTGGGGAGTGTGAGTGTGTGTGTGCACACGCGTGTGCATGCATGTGTGTATGTGCATTGAGTGAGGATGAGACGGCTGTCTGGCAACTATTGGTCAAAAACATAAGTGTAGGGAGTGCCTGGGTGGTTCAGTCAGTTGAGCGTCTGACTCTTGATTTCAGCTCAGGTCTTGATTCCAGGGTTGTGGGATCGAGCCCTGTGTTGGGCTCTGTACTGAGCATAGAGCCTGCTCAGGATTCTCTCTCTCCCTCTGCCCCTCTCCCCGACTTGCACTCTCTCTCAAATAAAATAAAATAAAATAAAATAAAATAAAGTAAAACAATCAGTGTCAAAGCTCAAGGGAAATGGAAATGAAATAGCAGAGATCCAGGAGGAGAAAGCAGAATTAGGCACCCAGGCTTCCAGTTCATCACAAGCAGGAACATAACGTAGGTCTAGGAGCTACTCTGCTATCATCTTACGTCCCAGCACTCTCAAACACTCTCCAACTACTGAATAAGGACCCACTCTTATGCCTCTACACCTTTGCATATGCTTCTTATCGATCTAGCCAAATAACAGTTCTGAGATTTCTTCTTCTGGAAAGCTTTCCCTGAATCCCAAAACCAAGGTGATTTTTCACTTTTCTGTGGTCCCGTATCATTTATTTCACATCTCTGCTAGTCATGCATCACTGTGCAAATTTACATTTGAATAATTTTAGAAATGCCATAATATACATTAACAAAGAGCTGTATTAAAGAAAGGCACTGAGAAATCCTGAAAGAGAAATCTGTTGAGCTTTCTTTAGCTCAGGGTTTCCCCTGTTTATTTTCCTCCAGTTACAATGAGTGGTGAATTTGGAGATTTTGATGGATAGCATTTAGGAATAAAACACTAGAACTCCAAGCCCGAGAAGTTGAGGGATCACCCAAAGCGGATAACTAGGTTTGGAGAACAAGTGTTCTGCTCCTTGCCTGGTCCTCTTTCTCTGGCCCTTGTTGACACAGATATGGTCAGCATGTTTCAGGGTCACAGATGAGAGTAAGGAAGTTCTAAGGGTGATGTACTCCTCAGAGGATGGATGACACTCAAGTGACACAGTCAAATGCATGACCCAACAGTAGGGCACAGATCTGTTGCCTGTCTCAAGATATATGTGTTCTGAGCCAACTGGTCCCCACCATCGCTGAGGATGAAAAATAATGCGGGGCACCTGGCTGGCTCAGTTGGTGAAGCACGTGACTCTTATCCTGGTCTTGTGAGTCCCACACTGGGTGTAGAGATTATTTAAAAAAAGAAAATCTTTTTAGAAAAAAGACAGATGATGTACTGAACAAGTAATCATTAGATCGTGATATTGATTACTCAATATCTGCCTCTGGAACTAATTTTTAAGTGATTTGGGAAAGATTCTCCAATATTTCCCCATATTTAAGTTTGGACATCTATGATAATGACACCAGGGATTATAGCAACTTTAATGTATTAGTCTTTCAAGATTCTCTCCACTCCCTGTACTGTATTCTTGAGATATGGTGGAATTTTATGTTGGTTGTCTTAACGTTTTGTTCTTTGAATGAACCCAGTTGTTATTTATTTGTTTATTTATTTAAACGTTTAAAAAATATTTATTTATTTTTGAGAGAGAGAGAGAGAGAGAGAGAGAGAGAGAGAGAGAGATTGAGAGAGAGAGGGAGGGAGAGAAAGGGTGAACAGGGGAGGGACAGAGAAAGAGGGAGACACAGAATTTGAAGCAGCCTCCAGGTTCTCAGCTGTCAGCATAGAGCCTGACACGGGGCTTGAACTCATGAACCATGAGATCATGACCAGAGCTGAAGTTGGACGCTTAACCGACTGAGCCACCCAGGTTATTGAAAATACTCAGGCAGAGCAGATCCTGGGGGCCTCAGCTGGTTAAACGTTTGATTCTTGGTTTCAGCTCAGGTCATGATCTCACAGTTTCCTGAGTTCGAGCCACATGTCAGGCTCTGCACTGACAGCACAGAGCCTGCTCGGGATTCTCTGCCTCCTCCTCTCTCTGCACCTCCCCCACTCATGCCCTCTCTGTCTTTCTCAAAATAAATAAATAAACTTAAAAAAAATAAAATACTCATGCAGATTCATGGATTAATCTGTCACATGCTAGGTTATCACCCACTCAACACATGATACTCAATTACAGTGTCGTTCCTACAAGTGGAAACGGGCTATATTTCTGGAGGGCCATAATATGGATATATATATATATATATCCCAATCTTGCGTCATTTCCAAAAGTGCTAACCCTTCCTTTTAAAAGAAGGAAGTGAAAATGTTTTGTCTTTTGTAATCTCAATTATTTATGTAAGTGACCTTAGATGTATCTAAAGAAATCATTTCTGGGTGTTTTTTGTTCTCTTGTTCTACCATTTGGCCTTCCCTCTACTGAGTAATCAGTGTCTGGTTAACCAACCTAATACCTTTTGCTGTGATCGCTTCTCTCCCAGCTCAGAGGCCTCTCCGATGGCCTCCCATTGTCAACAGGATAAAGTTAAAATCTCTTTCCTGGCATGTGAGGCCTTGTCTCTGCCTGTCAAGATCATACCCATCCCTCAAAAGCAGTTGACTTTATCATGTCTTCTAGGACATCCAGGGAACGAGTGATCCCTCCTGTTTCTGAATACCCAGCACTTTTCTTTTTTTTTGACCAAAGTGGGGGACCATGCTTAGAGCACTGGACACAGGCTACCTTGTCTTACATCCAGGTGTGATAGAAATCCTTTTCCCTCTCTTGGATGTATGTTCTTTGAAACTGGGCAAGGACCTTAGGAGAAGTGCCATTTTATTGCCATTTTTCCAGTCAGCCCCCGTACAGGGTCAAATGAATGAAAATGCTAGATCCAAAGTTGGATTTGTCTTAAACAGGTGAGCCCAGGAGGCTCCAACCTTTTAATATGCAGTTACTTCTAAACATTTTGTACTGGACATGTTGAAAAAGAAAAGGAATATATAAAATGGAGGTTGTGAGATAGAAGTTGGCTAACTGGGCCTGGCCGGAGGACGTGTTTTAATGGCTCATGCAGTATTTTCAAAGAAAATATTTACCAACTTTAAAAAATTGGGGAAATTTCATATAAAACCCTTGCCTTCCTGATTATCTTAAGAAATCAAAAGATCTGTGCCCCCCAGACCTGCATTCTCACATTGGCAGCAATTAATCGGAGCTGAGGACCCTTTGTACAGGGTATGCACTCTCTAGTTTGCCACAGTCCTCCCCCGGCCCACATGTCGCCCACTTATAACATCCGCCTGGCTCCTTTAGGAAACTGAGTGTGAGTTTGAATATAAAGGAGACAGAACCGGAGCAAAGGGAGCAATAAGGTCAGGATGGAGACCGTCTAGAGGCAAGATAAGCTGCAGCATGGCCGCTTGAAAAACAGTTAGAGACAAAGTTACAAATATACATATAAAAAGAAATTACCACAGATGAGCAGCAAAGGGAAGAACATGTTCTTTACAGGTTGGCATGCCTTCAGGTATGGGGACACAGTGTCATCGTCAGCAATTTATCGGGACTGAGCAGATGACCTCAGTATCCACACGGCAACAGATCAAAGTAGACAAAAGTGCTGTTTGCCACAGAACCAAAATTCCTATTCTTGCTGTCGATGGAGAGTCAGTTACCAGAATCTCGCTCGTTGGCAAGACCTTGGGGTTGAGGGCTGCAATGGCTTGCAACTGTGGGGACACCGCGGCTTTCATGAAGCCTACCAGGGTCCAGGTGAGGGCTGTCGTAATCCTTAGGAATAAGCCCTCGGCCCGTGTCTCCCTTTCTGTGGAAGCTTTCTCCTCAAAGTCAACCTGTCACCAATAGCCTCTGCTCTCCATCTTCCTGCAGAGGCCACAGTCCACGTGGCCACTAGGTGGCCCTGGTGCACCCCGCTTTCAGGATTCCTCCTTGGTCATTTAGGTTCACCTCAGGGCCACTTGGGAAATTCTTGAGGACTTGTTCCCACCACTCCATCTATCTTTAGTGAAAAGTGACCTAGGATCATTCCAGCCTGGTCTTTAGAAATAAGAAATATCGAACAACAAACATAAGAAAGTAAAACATAGTATGGAAATGTGAAAATAGCAAGGCCAGGTCACAGGTGCAGGAAAGCCTTGAACTGGGTGGCCTTCTCCTTGGCTAGAGAGCTTCTGTCTGCTGTCTCGATCTCATGGCCCCTTCTTTCGTCTCTTTCAAGAGGCTTCCAGGTGCATACTCACCCTCCCTTCCCCTTCCTTCTCTGTTGATGAGGCCACAGTTGGGTCAAGGTAGACAGGAGGGGGAAAGAGGCAGAAACACTTATTCCAGGAAAAGGACCCCATCTGTCCCCAGCTCACCTAGTTCATTCTTGAAGGTGTGATCCTGCGGGAGAATGGAAGGGGAGTTCCGAATGTTTCCTCCTCCGACAAACCAGTTCACATTGGGGTTCCAGCGGTTCACAAAGCCACACAGGTGGTTTTCTTCGAAGTCACATTCTGGCAGAAGAGAAAGAAAGAAAGACACACTTTGTGGAGGCACAGTCACAGCGAGGTTTGTATCTCCATGCTCACTGCAGGGTTTGCTCTTAGGGAAGGTTTCTCCTTCCCTTTGACCATGGGAAGTTCTGCACCAGGATCCCTGGACAATACTGGAAGTTGTGATTCGTCATTGCGTCTTTGGATTATGGCCTGTCCACTTGCTAGCCACGTGGCTTACAGCATGACTTTTCTTAGCCTCTGTTTCTTCATCTGTGAAACGAGGGGATCACTCCCACCACACAGGGCTGTCGTAAATGTGGACAGCTCCCAGCACAATGGTTAGTGCTTGGTGGGTCAGTCACCTCGGCTCCAAAGCCCTATTTAGGACTACTCTCCTAGCTCCAGAGGGTAGACAAGATACCCGGGGCTAAAGGACATGTTTCCTAGATGCTAAAACCCTCTGCTTTTCTTATTAATAAAAAATAGAATAGACAAGGAAGGCATATCCTAGGCTCGGGGTCCTTCTGCAGCTACTGAAAGGAGAAGGAAAGTAAAGAGACTTCACCCACCCCCTACATTTAGTAGCACTGACATGTTTGTGCAGATAAACTTCCCAGTCAACAGACTCCTTTAGAAGGAATAAGAAGTTCACAAACCAGTGCCTCTATTGACTCCCATAATCATCAACTAAAAATATGAAGTATGATTGTCTTGGCCATCTCTCATTGTCCTTGCAGACCCCGCCCCTACCTTTTCTCACTCTGCTTTGTCCTCCAGAGGTGGACTTGTATGGACTGTATCAATGGCTTCCCCTGCCTTCTGGCTTCCAGTTGGGTTGGACCGACGGAAAGTGGGAGGAGAACAAGGTTGGTGGTGTTCATTCCTCCAGCTCCAGCCCTGCCAGGTCACCGTGGGTTGGCTGTGTCCCTCTCCCGAGGGCATAGGTCTTGTCAAGAGCCCTCACCACACGGCCACCGGCTCCAGGCTCTGGTGGCCCCTCCTCTCTTGCCCTAATGACTGATAAATCATTGCTCTTAGTAGTCCTGGATTACCACATAAGCTTTTGCCGGTTTCCTTTACCCACACCCTTGTAGCCCCTAAAGAGGCTTCTTCAAATTACTCAGGTTGAATGGACCTTCTGATTCCACTTTCCTGCCAGGACCCTGACTGATACCGTTATCGATGTGTTTTTACATTAGCCATCACTTAAAGAATTTAAGATTTTTAGCTGCAACTTTACCACTGCAGTTCTGTCAAGTGATGCCACACATTCAGTACCAAAGGCTCTGCTGAAGAGTAAAATAAAAAGCAAAATAGTCCTTCATGTGCCAGGTACTGTTCTGAGCACTTTATCTGAATTAACTTGTTTAATCCTCAACAGTAGGTACTATTATTAACCTTATTGTAGAGGAAATCAGCAAAGGGAATGCACAGAAAGAAAGCTGAGGGAGGGGACAGTGGGCTCCTGCATCTCAACAGGGTAAAGGTATTGAGACTCCTTTGGTTTTTTTAACACACAGGAAGCATTTGAGCAAGGAAAGAGAGGAAATTGAAGAGAGGAAATTAACATTTTTAAAGTGCCCAGCACTGTGTCAGTCACCTTGATATCTGTGACTGCATCAGTTTCCACCTTATTCCTGTGAGGGAAGCATTTTATCTCCATTTTACAGGTGGAAAAACAGAGGCTGTGGGGCACAGGGAGTGGAGGTGGGAGCTACTGGGAGGCGCATGGGTCTAACCACCTCCCCCCCATACTTCAGAACATGGTCACATTCCCCCTCCGCTTTCTTTCACTTGCCTTAGTATTACACTTGGAAGGTCAGAACAGACAGGGGAGATTCAGGAAATCAACAAAGTCTCCTTTTTATTCAGAACTGTCTCTGACTCTCCTTCCTCTTCCTCTCCATAGCCATTCAACTTCCAAAGAATGTCAGTGCCGAAAAATCTCTCAAGTCTACCGCCTTTTCCCTGTTCAAGCCCAGTGTTAGACCTTCATGGTGCCCCGTTTGTAATGTTACAACATCTTCCTGGGGGTTTTCCTCTCCTACATATTCTCCTTGTTTCCAAGTCATTTTCCACGGGACAGCCAGAGTCTCACCATGGCAAAAGGCACCTCAGGTCCCTCCTCTGCCCACTTCGAGCCCCTGCCAACCATGGAATCATCCATACTCCCCGGCTGGCTGGCTGAGATCCAGACTCTTCCTTAAAACTCCCTTGACAGTCCTGATTTAACTCCAGACACCCTACTCAGCTTCTGACCTGAGCCCGAGAATGCCCTTCGCTTCCTGCCTTCTGGGGTCTACCCATAGAGAGCTATTCCCTTCCTGCTCTGCACTTGCACTTGACCAAATGCCGCCCCGGCTTCATGAAACCCCAGCTCAAATGCATCGCTGGTGTTCAGTCCTGCCAGATTCCTGTCCTCCTCCTCCGTGCACCCCCACAGCCTGGCCTGGCCTTCTCCAGGAGCGCCCATCATAGACAGAAATAGTGCCAGGGGCAGACAGACAGAAGGTGAGCCAGCGGCCACAGAGCAAGGACTGTGTCTTCTCTTTGCACCCTCTCAGAAGCCGGCACATAAAAGGCACCCAACCAGCCCTGCTCCCGGGGCATCTAAGCAACAATGGTGACATTAAGACAGGGGCGGAGGTGTGCATGAGAGAAAAGGAGTAAGCTGGGGAAAGAAGGGAATAGGATGCCCGCTTTTCTGGCAAAAGCTGAGTTCCTAGCAAACCGGAAATTATTTTTAATAGAACATGTTGAAGTTCAGGAAGTAAGTCAAGTTATAGTAGTGGCATCTACTTTTCCTTTATATATCCACCCGGTCCGGGCAAACCCCAAGGAGCCTTCCTCCGCCATAGACAGACACAACGTATACCATTCAAGTGAACCTCGCAAAGCATCTGAACTACTATGCATGATGTGCTGACTTCTATAAAATACTTTGCCTTCAGGATTGATTCAGTTCCCTCTGGCAACAGATTTTAGAAACAGATTCACGCTCCGATGCACTGAAAATGAAGCCCACTTACCGATACAGTAGCCGGTTGTCATCTTGATTTCAAAGAGCGCAATGCTGGCTGTGTTTCCCTGGCCCAGCACACCTTCGATTAAAATCTGCACGACACATGAGGAAGCAAGGAGTTAGGCTACCCACACTGTGTTTCCTTGGTTCAGTATTTCAGTTACTTGTCAGGAAATGCTCAGCAATTCATGGCAAAGCGAGGCTGCTTGTCTCCGCTAACTGCTATTGTATACCAATCTCATGGGGGGCTTTGTTAAAAGAATATGTGTGTGTGTGGTGTGTGTGTGTACAGGTGAGCAAGGTGTCCACTATACGCTTGGAGTCAAGTGTCTTTAATTGTCATCCCAACCACCCCCTTCTCTAGAGCCTCTGGGGGCACCAAGTGGCCGTGGATGGAGAGGAGTGCCCGCACCCCTGGAGAAATCCGTTCTGAGAACGGTCAGGAACTGAGGGCAGAGGCTTCAGGGGGAAACCCTTCGGAGGAGGGGGAGGAGGAGGAGGGAGGCACAATCTGACCAGCCATGGGAGACTCCACGGGAGACAGAAGAGCCTCATAAATCAACTTGTACTTTCTGTATTGCTGAAAAAAAACCTGAAAATTTTACATAAAGAACAGAAGGCAGCTCGACAATGTCTGTGGCTGATTTCAAGCACTGTTGTGGCTCACATTTGGTCCAGTTTCTGGATGCATTTGCTTTTCCTTATGTGATTTTAGACCAATCTCTGGCAACTATGCTGGTAGATTTAGGATGTGGCCAATAGACAGGAAGACAGTATGAACTAGGGAACTCAGACCTCAACCTTCCCTCAACTCTCCCTCCTGCCTGGCGGGGAGGCTGCATGTAGCAGGGGGAGGTAGGGGGAGAGAATACAACATTGCAACCCTTTTTGAGGGGAGAGATGAGAAAGGGAATTGAAAAGGGAAATAGAAATGGAGAGAGGGAGCCCGGGTGGCTCAGTCGGTTGAGTGTCCAGCTTCGGCTCAGGTCATGATCTCACTTTTTGTGAGCTGGAGTCCCTCATCCGGCTGTGTTGACAGCCCACTTCACATCCCCTGTCCCCTTCTTTCTCTCTGCCCCTCCCTCACGCACGTGAGTGCGTGCTCTCTCTAGCTCAAAAATAAACAAATATTAAAAAAAAAAAAAGGATTTAAAGAATGGAGAGAGTTTTCATGAAGGCCCTGTCTCACGAAATACCATACTTTGTGTTGGACAAGTGAGTTCAGATCCATCCTCCTTTCCTGTCCCACATAACACCCAGTTTCATGTTACATCATCTACCTTCCTTTTCCATCACTTCTGAGGGAACAGCCTCCATCTTGGGAAAGGAATTAGAACATATCCTTTAAGTGGTTTTCCCTTTTCAAGGTATCGTCACTTTTCCTTTTATCTTAGTAAATGTTTTGTTCAAGATTTGTAGCAAACAAGCCATTAGGAAGATAATACACACAGCTTAGAAGGACGAAACAAAATTATTAGAAATGAGAATGCAGGGGCGCCTGGGTGGCTCAGTCGGTTAAGCATCTGACTTTGGCTCAGTTCTTGATTTCACTGTTTGTGAGTTTGAGGCCCACGTCAGGTTCTCTACTGCCAGCACAGAGCCTGCTTTGGATCCTCTGTCCCCCTCTCTCTCTTTCTCTCTCTCTCTCTCTCAAAAATAAATAAACATTAAAAAAAGAAAAAAGAAGTGAGAAGGCTCCCGAAAGCCCATTAGAAAGCAAATTTCCATTGAAGAGGTTGGTTTAGGTCCCATTTGGATTCTCACAGAAGTCCCACTTAAATAGACAAGAAAAAATCTGGGAAGAAGTTCTTTTAAAGAATAAGCAAAGTATCAATTTGCTATATATTAATTATTATTTTTCTTCTGGGATGCATCTCTTTTTTAAAATGTTTGTTTATTTATTTATTTTTGAGAGAGAGAGAGAGAGCATGTGGAGGAGGGAGAGAGAGAGAGAGAGAGAGAGAACCCCAAGCAAGCTCTGTGCTGTCAGCGCAGAGCCTGATATGGGGCTCAATTTTACAAACCATGAGATTGTGACCTGAGCTGAAACCGAGTCGGATGCTTAACCAACTGAGCCACCCCGGTGTCCCTGGGATGCATGTCTCATGAGGCAGTGCATCCTAACATAGGAGATAACTAACTTCAGTGGCAGAAGGTTGCATACGATCTCAGAATAGCACAATGCTACGTGATAAGCCGTGTGCCTAAATTCCACCGACCTTGAATTTCTTGGAACTGTTCTGCAAGTCCAAGCTGGCTATGAGCCAGCTGTCAGAAGGCTCCTTAGCTGACCAAAGCAAGCGATCAAAGCTTTCATCTTCAAATCTCACATAGAGGTTCAGCCGGCTGGTATCTGATGGAAACCTTGAAGACGCAGTTATCTGGTAGACCAGTCGGAGGCAGCTCCATTCCTCAGCCTGTAGGTCAGAACTTAGCAGCACGGCCTTTTCCCCCTGTTTGGCAAAGGAGGTGTCCACGTAAATGTAATGGCCTGGAAAGAGAAGGGAGCCCCGGAGAGGATCAGTCTGCTGTTTGCAATTCAGGGAAATACACAGCTGTGGTCCAGTGAAGAGACAGCCTGCAGATGCGTTTCAATGGCCCATTGAATGTTGCTTGCACATGGGATCTCTGCCTTCTTGTGAAAAATTAGAAGGCCCCACAACACAGAGACCACTATCATGCGACACGTGACCACAACAGGCTGGAGCTAAGGAGTGCTGCCTCTTCAGAGGGTGACATGGGGGCTCCATTTTACCATAATCCCCACTACTCCCTATTATCTCCTGACACTGAAGCCAAGAGTCCGTGGCCTTTTATGATCTTACACCAGGCCCACTCAGCATGCAGCTTTCATCTTCCTTGTCCCCACATAAATGCGAGTTTGAGAAGTCAGGCGGAGGGGCTGCAGAAGCCAGAAAAGCAGCATGCCTCTGCTGGAGTTACAATACCTTGATGGACTCAAACTTCTCCTTCAACAACTCCCCACATACCCAGTGATTTGACCTGCATTTAATTGGCATCATTATAGCACATTGAATGCATTTGGTTGCCACAGATCCTGGGGCCTAGGCACAAAAAGTTCAGTGTCAGCTAAACGTCACAGTTCTGATAACTAAATGGGAACGCAAACGTAAATCACGGAAAACAGGCCATTCATCACTTCCTTCTCCTCCACCCCCTCCTCCTTCCTCCGCTTTTCCTTCTCTCCTTTTCTCTCTTCTCCTTCCCCTTTCCCCCCAACCTCCTCCTCAGCCTCCTCCTTTCCTTGCCCTCTTTATAGTCCCCTCCCCTCCTCCTGCCTCCCTTCCCCATTCTTGACACTGATAGGTGGAGATCTGTGGGCTATACCAGGATGTGGAGCAGAGTTTCTACGAAAAAACAAAAAACAACGAAACAAAACATATTGGAAGCAAGAACTGTAACCTGAGCCTTCTGAATCTGACTCTGGTCGGCAGCTTCCTACAGCAGTGACCTGATGCGCCTGTGTATCTCAGGGACCCACTGCACTCTCATGCTTGCTCAGAGTTTCCCATATTCGTGGCCAGCATCTAACCTGCGGCCTTCCATCCTGGAATTACCTCCCCCACCGCTGGCATTTTAGGCTCCCCAACACCAAACTCTTACTAGAAAGGCCCTGAAATTCCTCTTTGCTTTGCTTGATGTCCTTCGGCCCCCGCCCCCACCCCGCACACTCATTGCCCCAAATGCCCACCCCAGCCGGGCCCCCGGGGCTTTCGTGGTGAGCACTGATGGGCCAGCAGACGCTCAGCTAATGGCCAGCCTCGCAGTTAGGGTGCTATCTTCAGGGAGCTTCCCTGGCCTGTGAAGGGTTTTGAGATCAATATCTACTTCCAGCGGGCAGTCTTTCAACTTCTGATAGCCAGGGCACAGTGTGCTGGGACCATCACTCTGGCAATCTGGCCAGCACATGAATCACAGGGGCCTTCTTGGTAGCCCTGCATTCTATTTGCTGATGAATGTACTGTCTTTCAGGTGTAATGGTTATGCTGGGGTGACCGTGCGGTGCAGTGGACCCCACCCAGGATCTGTAAAGCACAACCGTTGCTTAAAACTCTACCATGCATAGGCTGTGTCATCAGTTTCTGTATCTGCAAAATGGGGAGAACAAAACAGTGGAGTCCGGTTACCTATACATTAATACTTTGGGAAGGCACTCAACGTACTCAGATCCACACGGAATGATTTCGTACAAATAGCCACTAAATAAAATCTGCTTCTATATTTCAGCACTAAAAGGAAAACTGGCTGTGTTGCACATGGAAATAGTATAATATATAGGGAGCCACATCCACTGCAGTCTGCAGCTTAAGGAAGTTTCAAGGGCAATTTTGATGGTGTCCGATTTTCACCTTTTGTGCCGAGTTGAGAACATAAGGCCCCAGTGAGCTAGGACTTGCAATCTACGGGGTCATTGTAAGGACCTGATGAAAATGATGTATCTAAAAATGCTTTGTAAACTGTAATGCCAATTGTTAGTTATTTCTCTTATCGTCAGGGGGAGGGGTCCTTGAGTTGTTCCAGAGATAGTGAGAAATTGATGTCGCCTCCTTTTTGTCCACTACGGTTCGGAGCCAACCAACATTTGTTGAGGTAGCAGACCAGTAGCGCCTTTTCAATGCTAAGATGACAACATTCTTCACCCAGTTCACCTCAGTTGACCCCTCCACGTTGACGTCTAGGCCTCTATGCTCTTTAGCGCCGGGCCCCTCCTGGTTGCCTATCCTCACAGCTAAGCTCCCCTGGCTGTCATCCGGGACTACTCACCATCCCATCCAAACTGGACCTTGGCACATGTATGATCCTGGGTGAAAACTCGTGACCTAAATCTGATAATGACGCCTATGTCTCTATTTTGTTAGCTCTTAGTACCACGCACGTCGAACACAAGGACATGGCCTTCTTTCTGGCAGTTTCCTTCCCCGGGCTGAAGTCCAGCCCCCTGAACTCAGGCAATGACCTTCTCACCAGATTTCCTGAAGGCCTTGCTGCCTGTCTCCTGGGATGGGGTCCTGCCTGTGGAAGCGCATGGTGGAGAGTGGGGGAGGGTCACAGTTATCGCTCCAGACTGATGTTGGTTCAAATTCCAATCACATCACTTACAAATCGTGTCATTTTGAGCCAGTTACTTATACTATCTGAGACTCCCTTTCTTCATTGGTGGAATGAGAATGCTAAAACACTGACTTGGCAGAGTTTTAAAGATTAAATAAGGTAACGTAAGTAAAGATCTCAGCACTGTGCCCAAGGGTTTGCATGGGGCAAACTCTTAATAGATGTTAGCTCCTATCTTTCCAGCTACCCGATCAGTCTACTCTTCCTGGTGGCTCGCTCACCTCATCATCTCATGTGGGACCTCCCTGATGCCAGCTGCCACTTGCCTTACCTGCTACCCATCATCCTGCCCTTCCGACACCAATTCCTGCCCACTGCACGGGATATCCACCTGCAGCTGTATCTGTTCTCCTTGGTTCCTGCTCCAAAGCTGTGGGCACACCTCTTTCTAGGTCTCAGCCACAGCCGTCCCATTGCCTGACTGTGTTTTCTGCCATGACAACCATCTCTGGGATTTACCAGCTGATCAAAGCAGCCCAGATAAGAATGCATGCAAAGCACCCGGCAGATGTTCAGAAGGTTTTCTTTTTCTTTTTTTTTTTTTTTTTGCCTATGTAGGAGAGAGGATGCCTCACGTAGCACATCTTCAATTATGTATAAAGCTATCAGCTTACATTTTGAAGGAGTCTTGCTTTCTTCACACATCAAAGACTTCCAAAAAATTAAAAAGTCAAATGTATACAAAACGCAATGGGCATAGGGGTTCTCAAAAACTGTTGACTCTGTTACTAGAAAATAAATTGTATAGCATTTCTCAAATGTAAAAACTGTATTAAATATTCGGGATTGTTAGTATCTGTTTTTTTTTTTTCTATCAGACTCACAATGATTAATAAATCTGATTACCTCTAGCAGAAGAAAGTTCTGTTCTGAGAATATCTAAGAAAAATCACAGATTTCTACGGTTTGCCTAAAGTATGCTCACCTTCTGTGTCTAGCTTTACTAGTATCCTCTGTGGTTTAGTAAATCACTATATGAATATATATGGATAAGAAACAAAGATTCAAAAGGAACTGACATTTGTTGTGTTGTAGGCATGAGATTCTTGATGTGTGTTCTTCCCTCTTAATCCTGACGGATGATCTCTATCAGGCAGGAAATGCCACTTGACAAGGGAGGAAAGAGATTCACAAAGGTCAGTGCAGCAGTCTACGGTCATGGCAAGTGAACCAAGGTTGGGCTCCAAGTCCCTGCTTTCCACCACCCCCCCCAACTGCCGCCTCCCACCGCTCCATGCTGCCTCCAAACATTTCCTAGTCTGTCTCTTTATTAATCTATCTTTTCATAATTGTATTCATCTTCTTATAGCAGGAGGGCAAAGTTTTCTTCCTTTTCTTTATTGCGGAAGCCTAGATGGACTGATGTTTCTAACGTGCAAGCCCATATGGGCTTTTCTACAAATACTCTTCATACAGATAACACAATAACCAGATTAACTTTTCTGTCATATTGCCTCGACTATAAAAGGCTTTTTGCACAGTTTTATAAAATTAGGGTATGCCTTATAGTTGATCTTTAGTAGTATACCTTCCACCACCTGCAAAGGATGTTAGCAAACCAGAGGTTAGAATCAATGCATGCAGAATAAGATATTTGCACCTGCACTTGGATTAGTGACAGGGGACAGAGACCCCACAATCTTGGGCTCAGAGGACCCCAGCCAATATCTCCTATAGTTACTGCTGGGGTGTGGGGTCTGGGGCAACAAGGAGCCACTCAGCATGAGGGCAGCACCGGCTCATAAGTACAAGGCACAGCCCAGAGTTTCAGCTCAGCGTCCTGGTAAGTATTTATTCGCTTGCATTGAGAAGGCACTATGTGCGCATCCATTTGCGGGCTGGGTTGGACCCCTACGCGTCAGACAACAGGTGCTCTGTACTGCCCAATGTAAGCAAGTCTGCCAGACTTCCAGTCTCCCTGCTGCATTAGAAAGGGTCTCTCTACAGAGTTTTGCGAGGCAGATCTCCAGGAAATGTTTTAGATGGGAAAGGCTTCTTTCCTTCCCTCTCTTTGCCAGGTGCCTAATAATGACACAGTTTCAGGAAACTCCTCATTCCCATTCAGCAGAACTGCTCCAAACCCCTGGCTTTCAGTTATCTGCCATGCATAGACATGAATGAGCTCTAAGAGGTATGCACTTAAGCCTAAATCCCCCCAGACAGCAATGCACTGAGGTGGACTGATTTTCAGTGTGACTTAAAAGGCAGGACCTGCTTCTGAAATGTAATGGAGAAAATGATCTATAATTGAGAAGAAGTGACTGGCATTCACAGTCCTGTTTTGGTCCCAACTGGTAAGAAAGCCCTCCCAGAATGAATCCTCTGGTACAGCAGAGGCTCTTGTGCTGGGGAACGTCTCAAATTCTGCTTTGCTTACGGAGAAAGGAAGCCTGCATTTCAATAGCAGCAGCAAATTGTCACATAGAGGCTTCAGGGCCATCCCAGCACCCAGGGCTGTGGGCAGGGTGGACCCTTTTCCCTGCCATGCAAGTTGACTTTTCCCGGTATCCATTTATAAGTAAGAATTTCCCCTTGGTACCAGGGGAGCCACAGCCATGCCTCTGAGTGCAGGAAACTAGAAACTTCATGTGCGGGGCTGGAAGCGAGCTTGCTGTGCAATAGTGCCCCGGGGAAGGTTTTATTCCCTCCACTGCCACTTAGCATTAAAATGGAAGACAACTGTGAGGCCCAGGTTGGACTCACGGAATGTAGAGTGTTACCATCAACTGGCAACACGAGTCCTGGTCCTGGGGGAAGGCCATGGGGACAGGTGGGGTCTCGCTTCTTCCTCCAACTGACTCAGCATCTTCTCCCGCTTCTGGGGTGTCTGGCCTGAGGGCAATTTCCACAGGAAGGCTGTGGCACCTTTCACTTTCGAGGTGGCTTTGCTTATAAATCAGACGGGAGCGGCATTAACGTCTCCGACTCCCCTGGGTCGCAAAATGCTTTCTTCCTCGGGACTCCTCGATACCCTCTCTCTGTAGGTTTTTGCTCCTACCTCCCACCTGCTCTTCCCACGCATCTCCTTGGGACCGGCCTACCCTCGTCTCTTAAGCGCGTGCATTCCCCTGGGTCTGCGTCTGGTGTCTCTACTCCGATGAGTCTTTTTCCCTGTAGCAGGAGCTGCTAACTGCCTACCCCCCATCCGTTCTCTCCTGCTTCCTCTCTGAAGAGCCCTGGTTTGATCGGGGCTGGTGCTGTCCCCAATCAGGACATTGCCACTGCCACACCACCCTTGCATGTAGAGGTGGCCCATGACAAAGTTCCAGACGGAGATGTAAGAGCACTTCACTGGATGGGGTTTCCAGGAACGTTCCTCTAAAGACAGGCCCGACGCAGTTGGCTTCTCCTTTCGTCCCTCCTTTCCTCCTCCTTCCCATCTGAGGTGTGGGTGCCATGGGCTGCAGCTGCAGGACCCATTTGTTTATTTATATTTTTTAATTTTGAGAGAGAGAGAGAGAGAGAGAGAGAGAGGCAGGCAGAGAAAGGAGATAGAGAATCCCAAGCAGGCTCCATGCCATCAGGGCAGAGCCTGATGTGGGGCTCGATCCCACCAATGGTGAGGTCATGACCTGAGCTGAAATCAAGAGCCAGATGCTTAACTGCCATCCAGGTGCCCCATGCGGTGGCCATATAAACCCAGGAGATCACTGGGGTGACCAACTCATCCTAGTTAGCCTGGGACTTTCCTGGTTTTGAAACAGAAGGTCTCGTATCCTGGGAACCCCCTGAGTCCCAGGCAAGCTGACACAGTCGGTCCCTTTAGCAGGCGGCCTGAGGATGGGAGTCGGTGCTGTGGTCCTGGCAGAATCACTGGAGGACCTCGATTCCCGCCCACACTGTGGAGTCTGCAGACCAGTCTGGACTTCCTGCCTCTGTACTTCTCATTAGGAAGGAGAGAAGCAAATGCAAGTTTAAACCCCTGTTATTCAGTTGTTTCTGCTACAGGCCCTTTCAAGCACCTGTCGGATTTACACCCGTGACTTCCAGCTTCATTTCTCTACAGGTGACTCCCGAATCTATGTCACCAGCCGGATCCACATTACCTTCCAGACTCGTGTGTCCAACTTCCTGGTGGGCATCTCTGCTTGGACACAAACCCATTCTCTGTACCCCCCAATCCTGCTCTTCCTCTGAGTTCCAAATCAGAGTGACTGGAGCCCCCGGCTACCCAGTGACCAACCAAGAAATCTCAGCACCTTCACTGATGCCTTTGTCTCCCTTCTCCAAAATTCTACCAGTCTTGAGGACTTAATTTCCTAAATGTATCTCAAAGCCATCCATTCCTCCAGGTCCCCTCTCTGGCACAAGTTTAGAATACCCTCTTCAGTCTGGATTATTGGAATAGCCTCCCAGTACATCTCCCTGCTTCAGTCTTGCCCCATACACATCTGATCTCCAAGCAGTAGCCAAGGTGTTATTCTATGATGCCGAACTGATTGTATCACTTTCTGCCCTAAAGTACCCAAGGGAACCCCACACTGTCCTTGATATAAGGCCCTGCTGTTCTGGCTGTCATAGTTAACCACCGCATCCCTATCACAGTCTACACAGCAGCACAGGATTTCTTGTAGCTCCTCTAAGCTAAGGTGTCACACTCTCTCTTTCTTCCAGGCCTTCTTACGTGGTGTTTTCTTCACCTACGATACTCTTTCATCTCCCTTCCTTCATACATTCCATTCTACTACCCCTTGCCTCCTTTCCTAACTTACACCTACACTTCATTAAGGTCTCTGCTTCAGAGAGCCACTCGGTACAGTTGTGCAATGCACAACCTGGACAACTGTCCATGGTGATCCTATTTAGATACAGCTTTTTCCAGGCAGCATACTTGTCCGTATTGCTCCCTAGGTTTTAAGCATATCATACGTATCTGCCTAGGTGTTCTCTATATTTTTAAATAAATGAATAAACTCCTTCCTGATGATAGATTTCTTTCATCATGTTTACATATAAAGGATACATTGAAAGTCTTTTTTATTATGGAGATGTCTCATTAGGCATGAATTTCGTAACAATTACTCAATTTACCATTATTTTAGGAAATATGGTATTGAATGTGAGCTGTAAGTTCAATGGCAACTCACACGACACTTAATGTCTTCATGTATGCTCCCACCGTTAACTTCCTGAAACAGAAATTCTCATTATGTCAAGATACACAAAGAATTGTTAAAACACACAATTCTTTGTCCTTCTGGAATGCAGGGTTTAGGGGAGGCATTCAGAAAATGTTTCAGTATGTGACATTTCTAGATTCAAGAGACCTAGAGTTTTATCAGCTTCCAATTTTGAGGAGTGCCAAAGTGCAGAGATCAGCGCTACATGGGGAAGTGATGAGGTCAGCATTGCTTAGACGCCTTAAATGCCATTTTCGTTCCCCCTGACAACGGGGAAATGATTCTCATATCCTGGCTAACACTGCAAAAGGAGCCTTAGAAGATTACAAAGCATTAACCCTGGCAAAAGTCAAAACAAACGCCAGCAGGCAATCTCCAGTGTAAACAATCTACCAACATTGGAAACCACTACCACAGATGTTGGCTCCACCCTCCTGCGTAGGGTCTGGGAAGGGCACAGATTTAAACCCCGCTGGCCCCAGTGGCAGTTTAAGAAGAGAAGTTTACCTTAGCAACCGTCAACAGAAAACCAAACCATGACAGTAAAAGGTCATGGGATATCTGGAAAGGGAGCTCCACTTGATACAATATTTAACAAATAACTATGAAAATATAAGAAAAGGCTGCATTATCTGATAGTGTGTTCTACCAAAAATCAGTTTCTCAGAGCACATTTTCCGCGACATGACTTGGCCGGGCAGGGAAGATATTCTCTGCAAAGTTAGAAAGGTCCTTCTAGGGGCGCCTGGGTGGCTCAGTCAACTGAGCGACCGACTTTGGCTCAGGTCATGATCTCATGGTCCGTGGGTTCGAGCCCCACTTCGGGCTCTGTGCTGACAGCTCAGTGCCTGGAGCCTAGTTCAGATTCTGTGTCTCCCTCTCTCTCTCTGCCCCTCCCCCACTCATGCCCAGTCTCTCTCTGTCTCAGAAATAAAAATTAAAAAAAAAAAAAAAAAAAGAAAGGTCCTTCTATTTAAGATAAAGGAAATATGTCAGGGAGACCCCAGATACCCGAATTCACTCGGCAGGTCTCCTGAGTACACCTGGAAGGAGAAAAGGCTCCTTCTTCCATGGAATATGTGTTCACTTACAAGGAAATTTTCTTATTTTGACTTAGAAGAGACTCCAACCCTCTATCTTACCAGTTTTGCTGCTAACGCTGCTGAGAAAAGAACTAGATGTTTTTGCTCATGCATATGCAAGGCAATTTTGGCAAACAAAAGAGTTATACACATTTCAGCTTCCTCGGAACCCGAACAAGATAGGAGTGCCTGTGAAAATTTCACTTCAGTACAGGTAAATAAATACATCTGAATTTAAATACACTTTAAATATATATTTTTTTACATAAAAATAGACAACATATTTTTATTTGCACTTTCTCATTTCAGTTTTGGCATTTTATGCCTATTATAAAGTATAAAGGCAAGTAGGAACAAGAATATTCAACATAAAAGGAAATACAGCTATACAGGTGAACACATTTCTTTTTGTTGTATTATGGAGAAGAAGCAACTTACAATGGTTACAATGGTATACATAATAATAGGAAGAAGGGTTTAAATGAGAAGAAATCCCCAGGGCGCCTGGGTGACTCAGTCAGTAAGCATCTAGCTTCTGCTCAGGTCGTGATCTCACAGTTTGTGGGTTCGAGCCCGCATCAGTCTCTCTACTGACAGCTCAGAGACTGGAGCCTGCTTCAGATTCTGTATCTCCCTCTCTCTCTCTGCCCCTCCCCTGCTTGCTCTCTGTCTCTCTCTCCCTCTTTCTCTCTCTCTCAAAAATGAACATTAAAAAAAAATTTTAATGAAAGAAAACCCCAGAATATGTTTTAAATGAATGATCTCATCGGGGTGCCTGGGTGACTCAGTCATTTAAGCATCCAACTCTTGACTTCGGCTCAGGTCATGATCTCATGGTTCGTGAGCTTGATCCCTGCATCAGGCTCTGTGCTGACAGCATGGAGCCTGCTCAGGATTCTGTCACCCTCTCTCTCCTCCCCCCACCCCCACCCTGCTTGCTCTCTATCTTTCTCTCAAAATGAAAATAAACTTAAAAAAAAAAAAGGGTTGCAACCTAAAAAAACAAAAGATAAATGAGTGATCTCATCTAGATGTGTGGCTTTAAAATGTTTGTTTTTCAAACATAATTGAACACAGAACTTCATCTGTTAACAGAGCAAAGAGGAGTGGCCACTATTGCCAGGTGGGCTAAAAAGTTTTATACTATCATGTGTTGTCCAGGGCATTTTGCCTCTGAGGTCTGTTCCCTCCCAGTTAATCTCTTTCACAGGGGCCCACAACTTGTTCCGTGGACCTGGAGATGGTTTAGAGACCCCAGACTTAGGCAGTCTTGGGTCTCTTGACACATTAACCAGAGCCACACCCTGTCCTGTCCACTCCAGATTCCTGCTCCCTCCATGCTTATTTTCCCAGGTTAGCAGTGTGCCTGGCCTGGTACATGAATGCCCCTTCTCTGTGTCTATGTAAGTAACCACACCCACACCGGCTGAGAAATCCTCATTTGTCAGATAATCTTTATCAAGTTCAAGAGCCAACATGCTCTCCACTCCTAAACCAGCAGTTCTCAGTCGTGGATGTGTCTTGGAATCTCCCAGGGAGGCTTAGACATGGGTCCACGTCCCGGGAAACTCCTCCATCCTGGGCAAACTGGGACGGTTAGTTACTCTACTAAAAGCAGATATTGTAGCCACCCCCCACGTGGCTCCAAAGTCAAACAAGGCTTGAGAAGCACTCTTGTTATGTTTGCTCTTTTCTTTTGGTTCTATCACTGCTGAACCTCAGTCAGACCATGCAGGCAATGATGGCAGGGTCTGTGTCTATTTTACACACACCCCCCCCCCCTTTATCTCCAGTGCCTACTACATATTAGATGTTCAAGAAATATCAGCTAAATGAATTAAGCAGTACATCCTGCCATACATTCACCTAAGGTTAAGACGGCTTAGGGGCTTCTGGGTGGCTCAGTCGGCTGAGCATCAGAATTCAGCTGAGGTCATGATCTCACAGCTCAGGGTTTGAGCCCCATGTTGGGCTTTGCACTGACAGTGTGGAGCCTGCTTCAGATTCTCTGTCTCCCTCTCTCCCCACCTCTCCCCCACTCTCACTCTTTCTCTCAAAAATAAATAAACATTAAAAACATTAAATATTTAGAACATGCATGTGATGATCTTACAAAAAAGATGGCTTAAAATAAAGGCAAAAAATTTAAAGCCAGTAACAATAAACACTGACAAAGAAGTCCCTGTTAATATATTTTAGAAGTCCTCCTTAAATATGAAAATAAATGTAGGGCTCTGTGCCCAAGGCATGTAAGAAATCACAGCAAAGTTGACAGAAGAACAAGGCAGTGGCTTTCAGTGAGTTGTTTGCTCTGGAGACTAAGGTTTTGAGAATATTAACATGGAGAGTAACTGCGTTTATTCCTTATAACTTCAGAGCTCGTAACTATTCACAAAGCCCAGGGGCCTATTTAAGCCTCACAGCAACCCCACGGTACAGCTGGAGACGTGTTATCCTTTATTTCACAGATCAGAAAAGCCGCGCTCAGAGAAAACACACAGCCTGATGAGCAACTGGTTCCAAGTCCCACTTGGATCGCCAGATTAAGCAATTCAGAGTACTGAAGTATGTCCCAAATATTGCATGGGACATACTTATACTAAAAAAAAAAAAAAAAAAAAAAAATTATTTGTCATTTATCTGAAATTCAAACTGAAGGAGGCTTCCTCTATTTTACCTAGCAATGCTAGGCTCCAGGCCAATTCTCTATGAAAAGAGACTATTTGATTTGAGGATCACTCTGGACCCTCCCAGATAAAGGGCAGAGACGTGGCTCTTCCTCCTTTCCAGCCCTCTGTGATTAGGCCTTCCAGAAGGTTCTACACATCCTAGCCTGTGGATGTGTGCCTTTCTCCAGGACAGCAGTGGGTCAAGCTGAGTCAGGAAAGGGGTGGCAAAGGTTGTCATGAGTGATATCTCTCAGGGTTCCAGGGCCACATCCATGTGGACTCAATTAAAAACAATTATTATTACTACTTTTTGAATACATAATGGTACATAATTGAAAGATATAAGATAGTAAAGTTTCTGCACAGCAAAGGAAACCATCAACAAAATGAAAAGGCAAACTACCGAATGGGAAAAAAATATTTGCAAATCATAGATATTGGAAAGAGGTTAATATCTAAAACACAGAAGAACTCCTACAACCCAAGAGCAAATAAATAATCCAATTTAAAAATGGGCAGAGGATCTGAATAGACATTTTCCCAAACATTAAGATGGCCAACAGACACATGAAAAAAAAAATGCTCAATATCACTCATCATCAGGGAAATGCAAATCAAAAACCACAATGAGGTCTCACCTCACACCTGTTAGAATGGCGAATATCAAAAAGACAAGAAATAACAAGTGTTGGCAAGGATGTGGAGAAAAGGGAGCCCTTGTGCACTGAACGTGGGAATGTAAATTAGTGTAGCCACTATAGAAAAACAGGGCATTGCACCAAGTGAAATAAGTCAGACAAAGACAAAAACCATATGATCTCACTTATATGTGGAATCTAAAAAACACCCAAGCTCATAGCAACAGAGAACGGATTGGGGGTTGACAGAGGTGGAAGAGGCCAGAGGTGGGGGCAGCGCAAAATGGGTGAAGGAGGCCAAACGGTACAAATTTCCAGTTATAAAGTGAAGAAGTCACAGGAATGTAACGTACAGAATGATAACCATAGTTAATCATACTGTGCTGCATATCTGAAAGCTGCTAAGAGAGTGGATCATAAAAGTTCTCATCACAAGAAAAAAATATCGTATAACCATATATGGTAACCCACGTTAACCAGACTTACTGTGGTGGTCATTCCACATTATATACAAATATCGAACCATTATGTTTTTACCTCTCTGTTAGCCATGAGGCTTGGAGGGATAGTGTGGCTGGTGGAAAGAACATGGGGTTTTTTGGTTTTTGTTTTATTTTAGAGAGAGAGAGAGCATGCACATGAGCAGGGGAGAGGGGCAGAAGGAGAGAGAGAGAGAATCCCAAGCAGACTCCACGCTCAGTTACAGAGTCCAACACGGGGCTTTATCCCACAATCCTGGGACCATGACTTGAGCCAAAATCAAGAGTTGGATGCTCAACTGACTGAGCCACCCAGGTGTCCCAAGAACATGGTTTCAAAGTCAGGTAGTTCTTACTTTAAAAACTGAATAATCTCACACATGGGAAGTGTGTAACAATGGGCATAGTATGAGTTCTCAATGAAGCATGGTCTCAGATTCCCTGTCAAATCATTTTCCTAACTCCATCAAAACATTTTCTTATATTGAGGCCACATATATCATAGTTTTCTCAAATTCTATAATTTATGTACCACCTTGGGGTTTTGCTTTCTCTGTGTACTAATTATTTAATGTTTTTCTTAACCATACTCATGTCTAAAAATATAGTATTTATTTTATCGGATTCCTTAGTAATACTGTCCATGAAATTTGGGAGTTGCTGTGCTGGTTCGTATAGTACATTAAAAAAATACATACAACATGTTACATATTATACTTCATCAAAACTGGGAGAATATACATCATTATTTTTAAAAATATGGCATATGCCCCCAAAAAGAGTCTTAGGAACCACCACAGTATGCATAGTTCACTTTGGGAAATGTTGATTTATGTCAGAATCAGTTATTATATTGTCATAACTAATTATTTTCAAGACTTGGAAACTAAGGTCCAGAGAGGGTGACAATTTGGATCAAAGTAAACTAGACAATCTAATGCAGAGGTGAGACAAGAACACAAGTTTCTGGACTTCCAGGTCCACATTTCCATTAGCCTAAAATACCTCTAGTTGAAGCCTAAACTAAATCCTGCTGCAAAACTATAGGATTAACTCTGTGATACCCTAAACCTGTCTTGCTTTTCCACCACCGCTCATATTATTTCTTCACCTAGGAAACGAAGGGCAGTGTTTCCCTCCCAGAACATACCTGACAGTGTAAACCTGAGCGAGCCTTGCTATGCACCTTGCTCAGTTCGTTCCTTGCTTGGCATGTATAGACGTGCTTCCCCAGGGGGAATGGAATGCAGGAGAGAAGGCCAATCTGGGGGTGCCAACACTATGTACTGTTTAGAGACTTTTCTGGAAGTTTTCTGACCTTGTTTCATCCACCCCCAACTAAACACTCTCAAGTGTATCAAGCTGAATCAAACCCTCTAATGGGATGTCTGGACATTTCTACAAATTGCCTCCAAAAATATGAGATATGTTTAAATTCTGTGTTTTTTAAAAAAGAATTAAAAAACCCCTATACTTTCCTAATTGAGCAATGACAAAGTGAAAGAGTCCCTAATAGAGGGGAGTCCGGGGTCCTACAGAAGCAGCAGCAAGGCAGACAGCTCTGTGGTGAGTAGTCTTGCCTCTGGTTCTAAGAATCAGCCTCAAAGGCTAACCAAGAGTTGAAGATGTTGAGGTAGATGCATGTGGCTTTTACCTTCGAGCATCCATTCCCTCACAGCTCTGGTTAAGAGTATCCTTTGTTTTTTCCTTGGGGAATCTGCCCTTTCTTAGTTTCAGCCCAAATGGTTTGAGCAGGACTGACCCCAACCCATCCTCCAGGAGTCCCACATGACCCAGGCCTGACCCATCAGGTCCTTCAAGTCCTTTGGCCACAGAGGTTGCTTAGGAGTGAGCACATGGACGAACTCAGGTAAATGAGGCTCAATTAGAAGAATTTTTTTAAGTTTATTTATTTATTGGGGGGGGGGCAGAGAGAAAGAGAGAGAGAGAATCCCAGGCAAGCTCCGCACTGTCAGTGCAGAGCCCAATGAGGGGCTTGAACCCACAAACCATGAGATCATGTCCCGAGCTTAAGTCAGACGCTTAACTGACTGAGCCACCCAGATGTCCCGAAGCTCTTTTTCTCTAGGAACCATTAACTGTAAGAATGTTGGATGCCTCACCTGTCAGGGTCCAGGAGGAAGGCCCGCCAGAATGCAGCCAGTACAATAGAAGCCAGAACCAAGAAAAATGAAGAGAAGAAGATTGAACTGGATGGCATTTTTTTAAAGCCCCTAGTGGCACCTGAAGCCAGATATCCCTGAACTTTTAATTTGCATTGGATGATAAGGTCCTTTAGTTGAAGCCAGTTTGAATTAGAGTATGTTTTATTTAGTTGGGAACAAAAGAGCCCCGTCAATCAGAAGTCAGAGTGAGTACATGATATGCTCCTTTCAACCATGAGGAAACAGGGAAAGGGGAAGAGAGGAGGCAGAGGGCGTGAATTGGACAGTAGAAGGTAGTCAGAGAACATTTTCTTGTCTCAACATCGCCCCTACCTAGTTGTGTGGTCATGAACAGTGAGTTAACCTCCCCAACCTTCAGTTTCCTCATCTGTGAAGTAAAGGAAGTGGACAGTCAGTAGTTCTCAAACAGATCTCTGTGGAGCCCCAAAGTACCTCAGGCAATGGGGACCAGGTTCCCAGACTTTCTTTCTGTGAAACTCACTTCCTTTTATCTATATTATGTGACAGGCTCTCCTACAAGATTTTATTAGAAGAATGGGTTCTACTGGTAAACCAGATTCGTTGACTGTTCTGGTTCTGTTTATACTAAGGTCTAAATTGAGTCAAAGCTCATCTGGGGCCAGTAAACATGTGGTGCCTCTATCCTAAGAGTTGGTCAGAAGCCATGGTCAAGAGCTCAATCCCAGGAGGGGTTGTTAGCTTTACACAGACATAAAACATTGTTAATGGCAATGATCTGCATCCCTAACCCTAAGAATGGTCTTTGAGATGGGGGTCAGTGGTCATACAAGGTACTGGGAAAAGGAACAGGGATGGTTCCAAATAGTCATTAGCTCTGCTTTAATGCCAACATAAACACCATTGGTAACACGCAAGGCAGGCAATCTCTGCATTGCTAGAGAACAGAGGGTGGTGCGCTTCGAGGTTTGTTTCTTTCTTAAGACAGTGTGATCATTGTAGAAGAAGCTGAAAAAACAGAGAACTTTTAACACAGTCACTTGCACAACACCTGATGTGTGTCCACAGTGCTCAAGTTCATGTGGATTTGCTTTTTCTTATAGAGACAACATACACATTGTAGTGGAAATGGGATGAAACAAAGATCCATACAAAAGCCCATGAAAGCATTTCTATGGAAGCGTTAAGTTATGATGATTACATTAAAATATATTAGTTTGCAGGCAATTTTTGACATCGTATGAGCACATGGACCAACTCAGGTAAATGAGGCTCAATCATGAGATTTTGGAGTCCTCCAAATCTTTAAAGAATATATCTTTAAAAATACATTTTAACACCAATTGCTAGAATGGGTCATCCACTGCTATAGTCAAAATTATTTTCTTTTCTTCATTTCAGGTAACAATTGCAAATATGACTAAAATCTGTAAAACAAATATGTGTTTCAAGAATAATATTGATCTTGCCAACAGAAGCTGAATAATTTATTTTAACAAACATGCTGAATAATAAATGAAAAGTGAAAATTATTTCTCTATTTGTCCTTCTAGTTTCTGTATAACTAATGTCTTTCTTATTAGAATACTGTTTTTTTTTCAATAGTATATAACTCAGGCAATTTCTATTAATACAAAAATAAAATCATACATATTTTGAGGTTTAATTTCTCTTGTTGATTAACTCCTGATTTCTATCACTTTGCTGACATACACTATAGAGACACAAAACCCAGAAGGGGACAGGGTGAGAAAAGATAAGAACTAAGACTAGGCAGAGTCAAGATAAGATACAGGCAAAGGGTCAGTTGAGGGCAAGCTATGAATGCGTCACAACACATCTCAGGATTTGGAAGTAGCGGTCAGGAAGAATCCAAATTGGGAAGGACAGATGGTTTTAGGATTAGACAAATGCAAAAGGCTGAGGCTCAAGATAGCCAGAAATATATGTCAACACTTGGGACAAAATAGTCATACATCTACCGGATGATGGGGAGTTTCAGACAGCACCTTGGATAGCTCCCTGGACAAGAGGTGCTCTGACAAAGCTAAGACCCTAACAAATGATGGATCTTATCTTGTACACCCCAGAATTCCCAGGTGGTACCACCCCTGATGGAATGAACTTGATCCCTGGAGCCTTGGGGAGCCAGAAGCGATATTCCACTTGAAGGTCTGACTTAAAGCCCTAGGGATGATATCTATGGCCCTCAGTAATAGGCTTCTTGGTGATAGAGTGGGGTGTATGAGAAGTATCATCCTCCCAATCTTCAGATCATTTGCTTTCCAAAAGCCTATCCACTTAATTTGGGATCATAAGTTCATCCTGGGTCCAACAGTGCTATGAACAATAAAGGTCCTGTGGTACAGTTTTAATGTGTTAATGTTCACCTTTGATTTCATGTTGTCCCTTTTGAGTGCCTATATTTGAAGATTAGAGGAAGTGAGATATAGGGAATTATGTATTTGTTAGATATAATGAAGGCTTATATTAAAACAAATTTAATTTTCCCATTATTACAACTTCAAACAGAGTTCATGACAGTAACAAAATCCCTGGGTGTGACTTTCATGCAGTCATCTGTTGCCAGACTTTATTCCCCTCTGACCAAGTACTATTAATAGCAGAGGAAAGTTTGCTTCAGTTGACTCTTCAGTTGACTCTTTAAATCCAAAGTCTCTTGGATTTAAAGACACATTATCATTTATCTCAAAGTTCTTTGGCTGTATTTGTCTTATGGTATCAGTAGATCATAACAATAATTGGAAAACCAAACTAATTTCAAAAGGCTTATTCACTAAATGAAAACATGACATTAAGATTAGTAATCTAGTGGGGCACCTGGGTGGCTCAGTCCATTAAGCATCTGACTTCAGCTCAGGTCACGATCTCATGGTTTGTGAGTTTGAGCCCCGTGTCAGGCTCCATGCTGACAGCTCAGAGCCTGGAGCCTGCTTCAGATTCTGTGTCTCTCTCTGTCTCTCTGTCCCTCCCCTGCTTGTTTTTTCCTTCTCTCTATTCTCAAAAATAAATAATAAAAATTAAGAAAGATTATTAACCTAGTGAATAGGACATTTTTATAGATTAATCTAGGAAAAGAATCAGGTATAAGGAAGAAAAAAAACAGGTTGTAAGTGAGTATTTGTTGGGCATGGAGAGGGGTAGTAATGGAGACTAGAGTCACCTATCCAACGTGTGATTGTGACCATGGGGAGCCCAAGACACGATGATGTGGTCCCAGCTCTGAGATCCACAATATTTACTGAGCATCTACTCTATACCAGGCAGTTTTCTAAATATCCTGGAGATAGAGCTACAAGCAAAAAAGGTGTTCATGGCATTATTTACTCCTTTCTGGTGATCTTAAGTCAGGTCCGCCATGTCTGAGAGCTGTCTGCGTGATAACTCTTCAAAGACTGTGGCCAAGATACAACACAAGGTGGTGGCCAAATAGGAGGTGGGAAGCTCAGATCTGGCGGTGAGGCAGGGAGCATGAAAGACCTGGGTAAGAGAATTAGGGGTTGTAAGTCCCCCACCTCACAAAACCAGCCTCTCATTATATATATTGAGATTGTGCTAGGAGAAGAGAACAGGGTTCCAGTGGGTATTTTGAAGTCAGGGGAGAACTTAATATATTAGAGGAGACATGAGTTGGTTTCTTTGTATGTGTTTTTTTAAATATATATCACAAAATATTTGCTTTAGAAAAAACCTGAGAAATCACTAAATGCAAACCCCTCTTTCTTTTCTTTTATTAAAAAATATTTTTAAAATATTTATTTATTTTTGAGAAAGAGAGAGAGAGGGAGAGAGAGAGAGGGGGTGAGAGAGAGAGAGAGAGAGAGAGAGAACATGAGCGAGGAAGGGGCAGAGAGGGCGGGAGACACAGAATCTGAAGCAGACTTCAGGCTCTGAGCTGTCAGTGCAGAGCCCGATGCGGGGCTCGAACTTACCAACTGTGAGATCATGGCCTGAGCCAAAGTTGGATGCTCAACCAATTGAGCCACCCAGGCACCCCACAACCCCCTCCTTCAACTCTTCCTAAGTCTCTCAGCTAACTAGCAGGAGAGCCAGAACACGCTCATCTGTACTGGAATGCAAGCAAGATGTTCCTCTGTGTGACTTCCACGTTTGAATTGTGTCTGGCTAAAGAATCTCCCTAATAACAACACATAGCTGGTTTCACGTCAGCAAATATAAACTGGAGGGACTACAGGGCAGTCATCCCAGTGGTTTCCTCAGGTCCCCGACGGGCTGGGCTTTGGCTGGTGATGAGGGGAGAAGACAAAGGAAATCGTGGGTAAGGAGGAAAGAGAAATGAAGCCAAGGGGCTGGAATGCAAGGCCTGACCTGGATCTTGCCAGCCTCTTTCATTGAGAAATACCATCCTTGTCTTGAGCTGCAACTCCCTTCTGCCTGCTGATTGTTATTGCTCTTTAATACGAAAGACTGGCATAATACGACAGGACTTGCTCTGGTTCAGGAGACATATCCATGCAGGACAAATTTCACTAAATGATGGAGCCCTTTATTGTTTTGGTTATACAACAAAAACAAACAATATTTTTTAAAAGCTTTCAAATGTGCACAATTTCCAAAAATTCAGCACAAAACAAGTATAATTTTGTAAAACTAGAATCATAGAATCCCTTAGATACACACTTTAAAATGAAAATATTGAATTGTATTCTTCTTTTTTTAGAGAGAGAGAGAGAGCATAAGCAGGGGAGAGGGGCAGGGGGGAGAGGAAGAAAGAGAAAGAGAGAGAGAGAGAGAGAGAGAGAGAGAGAGAGAGAGAGAGAGAGAGAGAGAGAGAGGGAATCTTAAGCAGGCTCCATGCTCAGCATAGAGCCCAATGTGGAGCTTGATCCCACGACCCTGGGATCATGACCTGAACCAAAATAGAGTGGGACACTCAACCAACTGAGCCACCCAGACGCTCCTGAATTATATTCTTTACTGCTAAACCATCAATGGTATGGTATGAATGCATAGAGACAGAGGAGGGTAATAATGGGCAAACCAACCATTCACATCTTAAAATTGTTCTCATTCTTGGGAAAAGACAATCATAGCCACTACTCACTTCCATGGTTTTCAAAACTTGGTCACACTGGCTATTTTGGATTCTGACTTTACCAATAAAGTTTCCTTTTTGTTCACTTACTCCTTGGTGGGGGATACGAAGAACTAAGATAAACACGCTTTGAAATTTTATTGATAATAATTAGTGTCTCTTGGAATATTCCTATTGTAGCCTTTTAAAAAATATATTTTTTGCCATTTCCAACATTCATCTGGTGGAGGGAGGTTGGCATTCATTAAAAAGTTCCGATTTGCTGGTGGCGTTGCATTAAGTGCCAAGAATGAACCAGGTAGAGGAAATTGCTTCTTAAGCTTCCAGGTTTGAAAGAAAGGGAACTGCTTCTCTTCCATGAAAAATATCTTCTACGATTGGCACTATTCTCCAACGAGCCCTCCAAGCGTAATCATGCCAGAGACAGCCCCAAACCTGTGCTAAGTCACAGAGCAGTCTCTTTAGATACAAGGCTGCAAGAGCTCTTGACTTGCCTTTCAGATAAAGAGAAGCCCAGCCACTATCTAAATTCTTGGATTAAAAGACAAAAAATATATGTAAAAAAAATTACCCTAATGCTTTTTGAGGGTAAAAGATAATACTACTCCAATCAGAAACTACTGAGGCAAAAGCATAAAAAGAAGCTCAGTGACATCAGATGAGAGAACATACTTTCACCGACTTTTCTACTGTGTGAATTAGACTTAACTTCCATGAGAAGATTACAGGAGACTAAAGCCAGGCTTTTGAAGAAAGCCATCCTCCCAGTTTTTTACCTAATGAATTTGCAACCCGGAATAAGTAACCATTCTAATTCATAGCGCTTTCTATAGTTTATAGGGGACTGCTACCAATACTGTCTCATTTGAGGTGGCCCTGACCACTGCATGTTGTCTACAGCTTACCACTTCATACTCTGTATCAAGAAGCCAGATGGAAAGTGCTATAACCATTTATCCATATCTTTGCATTTGGCCCACCCATTAGGCTAAGCCGCACCCAGGTCATGGACCTCTGTGGAGCTGGGACAGTCTGGTATGTTCAGGCAGGATCCCTTTTATTTTGCCTGGAAATGAGATCACAAGTAAGAGCAGGGAGCACAGGCAGAGAGGGCAATAGGCAAGTACGAGGTGAATCAATTTCAGTGGCTCAGCCTACTTAAGTATTCCTGGGAGAAGGTGTCAAGTTTCCAAGATCCTCCAGGAAAAGATCACCGTTTGAAGGTTGTTTCTCTCAGTGGATTGGGCCTGGGGCCAGGTCATGTGATGACATTTGCCAAATCTCTCCAGGAGCTTCTACAGCCTTCAGGAGACCAGCTGAAGTCTTGATGGCCACCAGGAGACTCAGGAGGACTGAGAAATGATAAGGAAGTGGCGTTGTTCTTAAAGATTTTTAAATTGTTTCCAAACTGTATTGCTACTGATTTATCTGTGGAAATATGGGTTGTGTGGATACATACACAAGAATCATACTACACTATCAACTGATGAATGCATAAAGAAGATATATATATATATATATATATATATATATAGAAGATATATATATATATATATATAGAAGATATATATATATATATAAAGAAGATACATATATATATATATAAAGAAGATATATATATATATATAAAGATATATATATATATATATATATATATATACATACACACACATACACAATGGAATATTACTCAGCCATCAAAAAGAACGAAATCTTGCCATTTGTCACAACACGGATGGAACTAGAGACTATTACGTTAAGTGAAATAAGTCATTCAGAGAAAGACAAATACCATATGATTTTACTCATATGTGGAATTTAAGAAAAAACAGATGAACCTAGGGAGAGAAAAAAAGAGAGAAGCAAACCAGGAAACAGACTCTTAACTATAGAGAACAAACTGAGGGTTCCTGGAGGGGAGGCATGGGGTAAATATGTGATAAGCATTAAGGAGGGTACTTGCTGTGATGCGCACTAGGTGCATATGTTAAGTGATGAGCCACTACATTCTACTCCTGAAACTATTATTACACTGTACGTTAACTAACAGGAATTTAAACAAAAACTTGAAAAAAAATCATACTATAAACTAACTCACAAGATGAAAAATTAGAGTTTTATTTCTATTCTGCATAGTCTTTTGTACACAGAAACGTGGCAGGATGCCCACAAAATATAAGGTATTATAAGCTCATCCCATACACAGGGCAGGAAGGGACAGTTCCTCCCGGGTCATCAATCACAATGACACATAAAAAGCCAGAGTCACCGCCTCCATTCACCAGTTTGGTCACTCCCTCCCCCACAGAAAGGATCTTGTGGTTTTCCCTTGCTTTCAAGCCCAAGATAAACACCCTCAAGATCTGATTTAGCATCTATCACTAGAGCAAACTGCATTACCTCATTTTCCTGATCTCCTCCTACTCCTGAACAGAATCTTAGGCCTGGCCACTGCTTCCCCTACTCTGTGTCACCACTTTGCATCAAACAAACATGAGAGTCCCTGTTCAGCAAGACTCTTGTAAAAAAGTGGTACTTTTCAGCTCTATGTAAATCCGTGTGGCTCAACATTTACCAAACACAATAATTGTGCTAGGCACAATACAAAAGTACACAAAGAGGCCTCCCTCAGTGAGCTGACAGTGTGGTGCCGAAGTACTAAGTCAAAGGAAGGCGTAGGGCCAGGGGACCTAATCAACCCAGTAATAGCCAATCTCTCCTCCTTCAACGTCGAGTGAAACAGACTCTCGTTTCTTGTGGGCAGTGTAAGTACTCAAGAGAATTCGGTAAAATTAGGTGTATCCACACTATCTATCACAAAATAGGAACTAGACCTGTCTTGGAATTAAAACCTTCCTGACCACTTAGAAACTCTGCAATATTTTCCATTCCTCGACGTGCTCAGTTTGTGTTTGGCCACAAGACGCAGTGTAGGAAGAGCTGTTGGCTGCCAAGTCACACAGATTGGCAATGACACAGGGAAACCTAGGGAACTGACCATGTAAACAAACAAGACTCCCAGATACTCATGCAACCAGACTGACAACCCTTGCGAGATCTACCCTTGTAGAGCAAGGCACTTTTCTCTTCCTTTTTTTTCTTAATAGAGGGCTTGAAAATAAAGAATGCTTATATTTTAAAAAATCATCTGTTATGTAAAGCACACACACACACACACACACAAAACCCAATTAGGAGGAACTTAAAGTGAAGGTCAAGATTAAGCATATGAGTAAAAAAAGCCAAAGCAACAACCTTGGTTTTTATCCTTATCTCTTAAGAACAGAGGCCACTCTTGACAATGGCCAGAAATGAGAAAATGATTAAACAGATTATAGTCCACATTATGTACTGTAAGGCAATGATTAAAAATAATGATGTGGGGTGCCTTGGTGGCTCAGTCGGTTAAGCGTCCAACTTCGGCTCAGGTCATGATCTCACGGCCTGCTGATTTGAGCCCCCAAGTTGAGCCTGCTTCAGATTCTGTGTCTCCCTCTCTCTCTGCTCCTCTCCCACTCCCACTCGTCACTCTCTCAAAAATAAATAAAACATTAATTTTTTTAAAATAATAAAAACTAAAAATAAATAAAAAGAATGACGTATCTTGGGGCACTTGGGTGACTCAGTTAAACATCTGACTTCGGCTCAGGTCATGATCTCACAGTTCATGAGTCTGAGTCCCGCATCGGGCTCTGAGTTCTCAACACAGAGCCTGCTTCGGATCCTCTGTCATTCTGTCTCTCTCTCTGCCTCTCTCTCACTTGTGCCGTCTCTCTCAAAAATAAATTTAAAAAATTAAAAAAAAAAGAATGATGTATCTCTACGTTGACTTGGAAATATATCTTATGTGTGCATATATATGCATATGAAAAGTATATCTGTGCTATTATCAATTATCAACATAAACATGTATGTTTCTACACACGTAGAGGAACTGTGGAAACGCACATGTGGTGCACTGATACTGGTTCCTGCCAGGAGATGGGATGAGAAGATGAGGAAGACTTAGTTAGTAATTTCTGTATTTCTGTATGACATGAAATGTCATAACAGCGTGAATGTTTTGATCATTTAACATAATCAATAGTGTATTAAAGCCAAAACAAAAGACTAGGAAAATATTCTCTGTCCTAAAAAAATGCACAATAAATTTTAAATGCTTCCACATATACAAAGTAAGAATAATATTTAGCAATAACACTTGGAATTGCATAACATCCAACCACCAAGTGGTTCTGTTTGCAGACAAGTGTTCACTGTCTTAATCTACTGCAGCTGCACACGCTCCCACTCAGCCAGATAAAGGGCAGGTGTGTTTTGCTTGTGTTGGGGGAAGGCCGAAGGTACACCTGTCCAAGACTTCCTCAAAGTCTTGCAATAGGCTGTGGAACAGAGAGGGGTCCTCTGAATCTCACCCCACAACCCATTCACATGACCATGCTGGGGCCCTGGGTGATAAAGGGTAGATGTACTGGGACATCTGAGAGCAAACAAGTGGCCGTCTTCCCTTCAAAAACGCAAAGGTGGCCACTCAATGTGCAGTGTAGGAGCAATCAGTCAAGTGCTCACAAATCATGTGCAGAGGCTGACCAGAGAACAAAACCCCTTGGCTTTGATTCACCACCTCCCAGCAGACCACCCACACTGCATGCTTAAGGACCATGTGTGCTCATCAACAAAACAGTAAGATTTGAACGTCTAGGGCTGTTTATATTCATGGCACTCTGCTGGGTGGCTTGCTCAGTATGAGAGGAGAGTAGTTAATGTCATTCTCACAGCAGCTTGTGATAGGTTATAAACTCGTTCCTTGAATAAGCCCTTCAGAGAGCTTCTGTGTCCCAATGTCACAAACTCATCTTAGAAACATGAGTTGGACACCACAGTTCATGCCAAGGGGGTTCACTCTTTCAGGAGTTCTGCTAACAGTGGGGGATGAGTGGGCCAATAATCACCAGTCTACAGCATTTCAGGGCTTCTTCTTAGGGAGTCAGGGAAAGCATGGTTTCTTACCAATGGGCATGCCTCAGAAGCCAAGAATGGTGACCCAGCCTTTGGCCTTGACCACAAAGCACATCAGCTAAGTGGAGGCTGGAGTGAAGACTAGTTCTGGAAGGTGGCTCCCTCTGTGCTACCCTGGAGGTCTTGGGATTCCAAGATGGACAGTCTTAGGGGTAAAGATCAGCTGGAGCTGAGGACCTGATCCAGGCTCCGTTTGCTCTGTGCCATCCCAAATCCCACTTCCTAAGGAGCCAGGATGCCTAAAGGAAGGAGGACTAGACCATCACTTACAAACTCTGGAGCTGTTCTAGGCTAGAGATATGACTGTGTAAGGTTTGGAGATGAGGATTTTTGTTGGTAGGACCTGGTGGGTTGCATGAGGGAAGGTTCAACCATACATTGTTTCTTAATCGACAGCATGAAAAATATTAAGTAGTGGGTGATTTGAAAAATAGCACTAAAAGGACTAAAACATGAACACTCTGAAGGGAGAAACAGGTATTAGTAGAGGGTTATCCGACTGATTTAGGGTTAGCAAGATTCACAGGTTGAATGGCGTTTGCTCTTACAAAGCCACCTTGGATATTTCTACTGCATGCAAGTCTGTTTTGTAACATTAAATTATCCCCTAATTGTCAAAATTCCACAAAGTATGCACTACAGCAACTAACTCTTTTCTATTTTCTGGCAAACATTATAAGCAGGAATTTGTGGTGTTGTATCTTATGTGAGCAAAGTCAAGTCCCCGAAGTTAATGAATTGATTCTGAGTTTAAAGAGACACAGGCAAATGAAATTCGTTCACCTGTGAATCTCAGGTGCAGTGTTGTGATTCCACAAGTTTTGCTGTTTGGGCAGTATTTTCATACTATCCTGCCTCTCCAGGTACGGAATCCCTGCTTTGGTTCTTGCAAATGGACCAATGGAGTCAAAGAACACCTTGGCATTGACATCTCTGGCTCATGCAACCTAGTAAGGAAGTCTGGATGGTCCACACCACTCAGAATATCCAATTGGCCGGGGTCAATTATATCTATTGTATAAGATGGGCATTTAATGCCTACAGTACTAACGTGACATGACCATCATATCAAGTTGACATAAAGACAGAGTTCAGAAATTATAATTCCTAACTTCCATTCCAAGTGTGGAGCTGTGCTGTTCAAATGGTAGTCAACCGCCATTTACATGTGACTACTTAAATTTAAATTGCTTGAAATAAAATACATTAAGAATTTAGTTCCTTGGTCACACCAGCTACATTTCAACTACTTAATAGACACATTTGATCAGAGGCTGTTGGACAGCACAGGTACCCACATTTCCATCATCACAGAAAGTTCTGTTAGACATCGCTGGTCCAGATTAACCCTGGACCTAGCCTTGGGCCTTTGTGATGAGAATCATCTACCAAGTGAGAGCAATTAAAGTGCCAAGATGGGGCCCAAGGGAGTGGAGAAGAAGGGTTTTCCCTCTATTACAGCTACCTCTTCAATCCTCGGCACAATCCATTTCTACATAAAGGGCCGTGGAAATGCAGCTTCAAGCCCTCCCCATCCCACATTCTGGAACCACTACTGACCAAGACAGGACCCAGAATAAATTCATCGAGGCCCAAACCACAGGAAGCGACAGAATTTTTATTGTGCCAATGGATCACCTACTATTTAATCTTCTTCCTGAAGCTGCAGAATTTTTGAATCCTTATTTTTTAAGTAAAGAAAAAAAAAAAATTGACCTGGCATTTGGGCTTCTCTCTTCTAACTCACGAAGAATTCTAAGGTCTGCTTTCCTAGGGTTTCACAGCCATATATGACAATCTCCAAGGGAAAGTCTGTGCTGCTTTTGCTCTAACAAACTGCCCTGCTGACTCTGAGCCTTGACACCTAGTTTAATGGGAAAGGCAGAAGGGACTATTTTTAGAGAACAATCTGTTTCTGAAACTCCCGTATGTTTCCACTCAAGAGTGTAAGCATTCCCTTAGGTATGAAAGAAAGCATGCCACCAGGAGGGGGCCGTCCAAGTTCAAGAGGAGAGAGGGATCGTACGGAGCTGGAAGAAGGGCGTCCATCATCCAAATGCACTTTGAAAACCAAACATATGAGGGGCACCTGGGTGGCTCAGTCGGTTAAGCGTCCGACTTTAGCTCAGGTCATGATCTCACAGTTTGTGAGTTCGAGCCCTGCGTCAGGCTCTCTGCTGACAGCTCCAAGCCTGGAGCCTGCTTCGGACTCTGTGTCTCCCTCTCTCTCTACCCCTCCTCTCCTCAAGCTCTGTCTCTCCCTGTCTCTCAAAGATAAATAATAAAACATTTTTAAAAAATTTAAAAGCTAAATACATGAAGCTCACCCCCCAAAGCCAGCCCAGGACTGAGGCGGCAGGCTTTGCACCCAGAAATGGTGAGAAAGTTAATGCAGCTTGCAGTCATGCCACATTCGAGAGCTAGGTTTACTGTTTCCAAAGAGACGTAATAAGGATTTTTGTTTGCCAGAGAATTGGTGAACAGGAAGCAGAGCCTAGGGCAGGGGGGCCCTAAGTACCTCGTTCTTTTTTTTTTTTTTTTTAGTTTTTATAATGTTTATTTTTATTTTTGAGAGAGAGAGAGAGAGGCAGAGAGAGAGAGGGAGACACAGAATCCAAAGCAGGCTCCAGGCTCCAAGCTGTCAGCGCAGAGCCCAGCACAGAGCCTGACACAGGGCTCGAATTCACAAACCGTGAGATCATGACCCGAGCCGAAGTCACACACTTAACCGACTGAGCTCCCCCCCGCCCCCCAGGCGTCCCCTCTGGTAATTCTGAAGAGAGCTGGCAGGGAGTCTGCAACAGCCTGGGGTGGGGGCACCAGGAAGGACCAGAAGTGACTCTGCTGTCCCCACTGCCAGGCCAGCGCTGAGACTCCAAGTCTGTGAACAGAGGCACGAGGGGGACCGCGCTGCTCCCGGGAGAGGCGGTTCTCACGCCCACCTGTCCTATGCACACTGTTGGCACCCTGCCCTGTTCACCTTCCAACATGTCCTGGAGACCTCTCCACATCAGTACTTGGTGATCTTCCTCGTTCTGGGCGCATGACGGGGGCCACTGAGTGGAGGGGCCTGGCCCGCCCTCTGCTGCTGGACGCCTGGGCTGCTTCCAATATTCTGCTATTATCAGCAATGCCCCCCCCCAACCCCCAATAATCTGGAAGGTGTGCCATTCCTTGCACGTGTAGGTCTATAGGTAGGATACACTTCCGGAAGCTGGACCGCTGCATCACAGGGCCAATGTGTCTGTAATCCTGATGGACGCTGTCACATTCCCTTTCACTGGGCTGTAACCTTTTGCCTTCCTGCCGCCACTGTGTTATTATGAGTAGCTATTTCCTTCCAGTTCCCACACAGTGCTCATCTCAGGAAGTGAATTGTACCCTAAAACTTCTGAGCAACATTTCTTAAAGCTCCTAAGAATCACCTGAAGGAATTTGTTTAAAATGAAGATTCTTGCGACCCACCCTCAGATATTCTGATTCAGTTGGCTGGCTTAGAGTTTAGGAAGCTACCATTCATTTATTAACTTATCTTATCTTGTCTTCTCTTCTCTTCTCTTGAAAGAGAGAGCTCCTGAGATGGGGTAGGGCCAGAGAAGAGAGAATCCCATGCAGGCTCTGTGCTGAGATCATGACCTGAGCCGAACTTAAGAGTTGGAAGCTTAAGTGACTGAGCCACCCAGGAACCCCCAGGGAGCCACATTTTAAAGCCTGAAACAATTCCTCTCCGTGAACCCGTGAACCCCTGGCCGAACTTTCTAGAAGACACTGCCTCGGAGAACCAGCCCATCCCTGCTGGGACACAGATGCAGGTTTCTGCAGGCTGAGCTGCAAAGGTGCTGAGCCCTGGGTAGGAGTCCAGACTGCCTGGGTTTGAGGCCTGGCTTCACTTGCCTGCTGTGTGTTCTGGGCCAAGGGACTGGGCATTGCTGTGCTGCTGTCTAATCTGTGCTGCTGTCAATCTGTGGGTTAATTGTGCTATCAGGTTTAGGGTCAAATGAGCTAAGCATTGTGAATGCCTTCAATAACATTGGGTTATTTTTAAAGTGTTATGGTAGAAACTGCGAGTTACCTACCCCAATACCCACTGTCCCCATCTTCCGTGCTAATAGAACTCCCCACGTGGGGCTGGGCACAGTCACCCAGAACAAAGACTGTATTTGTCTGTCTCTTTTGCAGCTGTTGTGGCTGGCCAGGGAGACACGGCAGGACTGACCACATAATTTCTAGGGTTTGGTGCAAAATGAAAATGCAGGGCCCTCTTGTTGAAAAGCACGAAAAAGATACTATTAAAGGTATTAAATATAGCTTTTCACCTCTTCCAGGATTTCTCTCTTGACCTTTCATAATGATTTTTATTTGCTGTTTGATGTTTCTTTGCTCCCTTGGGCACGTAGACACTCATGAGGAAGTGGAAACACAGGCACCAGGAGGGCGGCCCATGGGGCCGCTGAGTCCCCCCTTCTGCCAAACCTTAGGCTTGTGTGCAGTGCTCTCCTGGGGGCTGGGAAGTCAAGCTCAGGCATCCCCTCTTTCCACAGTCCCACTGTCCCCATCCACTGCAGACGGGTGGACCAGCACAGCAGCCGCCACATGTTGGGGGGGTATAGGTTGTCTATCCTGAAGGTAAGTGAGTTATTTGCCCCAAGTGAGTTGCCTGCCTTGTGCACTGTGACACTGGCAGCTCAGGGCGAGGACACTGTTGCCAGGCCCTGTCCCAAGCTGCCTTGGGACACTTCCCCCAACATCACCTCTCCCTGGGGAGAGGGACCAGCAGTGGAGACCTAGTCCTGGGGAGGTAACAGGACACAGGTGGGGGGACCCTGCAGGAGCTGAGGCTTCAAGCCCCCAGCACATTCTCCATCATTCCATTAAACTGCACTCCACAAAAAGCACAAATTCAAACAGGAATTCATTGAGAATTTCAAGATGGCGGACGCCTGCGTGGCTCAGTTGGTTGAGTTGGCTCTTGATCTCGGTTCAGGTCACGATCTCACAGTTTGTGGAATCGAGCGCCACATTGGGCTCTGCACTGAGAGTGCAGAGCCTGTGTGGGATTCTCTCCCTCCTTCTCTCTCTACCCCTTCCCTGCTCACACGCACACTCTCTCTCAAAATAAATAAACTTAGCAAAAAATAATTTCAAGATGGTGACTACAGAGCTCTAAACCCAACGCAAAAGGTCCTGTGTGTCTATAGTGGCTGCACGCCCAAGGAGCCAGTCCTGCACATAAGCGTAAGTTTTTCGTGCAACTTCTCAGAAGCACCCTTAAAAATGATCTTTTCCTTACACTGTCCTGCTTCAGATGCATTTATAATGGCTGGAACGTGTGCCACTGCCTGAGACCATGAGGATAAGGGACACACGTAGGGAAGGACACTGGAGCCCAAACAACCGCCTTTCCTGTAAAGCTGTTGGGGCCAGGGTTCTCGCCCTGGGGCGCGGGCAGGCTTCAGAAGTTCATGACTACAGGCAAACCAAGGAATACCGTGCTGGGAGGGCATCCATGCCTTCCCCTGATTTTTAAAGGGGCCTGCCACCCTAAAAGTTTAAGGACTGAGCTTTGAACAACTGCAGACAGAGTCCTCTTTAGCGGTTTACATGTTTACACGCGCAGGCAACATGGGTAAGACGCTGACAGAACAGGAACTATGAACGGAGGGGATTGTGGCCAGGCCAGGACAGAGATTCTAACCCCCTTCACTTCCAGCACTGACCCACGATATGAAATTCATGGTTTATATAAATATAAGAAATATATTTATAAGAAATATAAAGGACTTAAACTCGGTCACGATTTGAAAGCTGCTCGGACCCTGTATATAATTCATTATTTGGAAGCTGCTGAGTGGTGTCTATAAATCACTAGAGTAGTGGTTCCTCCCAGCCAGTCTTTTCAGTGCCCTTGGCCAAAGGCCAGCGTCAAAGAATATCTTCAGTATCTTCAAGGGAGGCCTGTGCATACTGACATTTGGAGTGGACATCCAGCATCTGGACAAGACAGAGTCAGCCATGTCCACAAGAACATTCTGGTGCCTGGATAGAAGGCTTCCCTTTGAGAGGAATCAGCACCCTTACACTGTTCTTGTTTTTATTTTGGGTTTAAACCAACTAGAACACTTGCTTACAAATATGCAGCACTCTTCAGGTACAGGATGTACAAGTACTATAAACTGAAACAAACTTGGCTTGTCAGAAGTGAGAGCCTTCTCCTTCTGAACCACATTTTTGCAGTTACTTAAGCTTGGAAATGAGAACTTTATTTACTTTTTTGCAGATGATTCTTTCATTTTCTTTTTTTAAAATTTTTTTTAATGTTTTATTTATTTTTGAGACAGGGAGAGACAGAGCATGAACAGGGGAGGGACAGAGAGAGGGAGACACAGAATCTGAAACAGGCTCCAGGTTCTGAGCTGTCAGCACAGAGCCCCACGCAGGGCTCGAACTCACAGACCGAGACATCATGACCTGAGCCGAAGTCGGCCGCTTAATGGACTGAGCCACCCAGGCACCCCGTTTGTTTCATTTTCTTACACAAACCTCTATTGCATCTTAAATAGACATGGGGTGCCTGGGTGGCTCAGTCGGTAATCATCCGACTTCGGCTCAGATCATGATTTCACGGTTTGTGAGTTCGAGCCCTGCATTGGGCTCTGTGCTGATGGCTCGGAGCCTGGAGCCTGCTGTGGATTTTGGGTCTCCCTCTCTCTGCCTCTCCCCTGCTCATGCTCCGTCTCTCTCTCTCTCAAAAATGCATAAACGTTAAAAAAAATTTTTTTAATAGAAGTAATAAAAATACAAATGTATTTTCTCTTTTCTCTTCAAATGTACCTCTCTCACCTTGAATTTTTGGTGGATTCTCTTATCTCAGCCTTTCTTTTCTTTTTAAATGTTTATTTATTTTGAGAGAGAGAGGGAGAGAGAGAGAGAGAGGGCATGAGGGAGGGCCAGAGAGAGGGTGACAGAGGATCTGAAGCAGGCTCATCGCTGACAGCAGAGAGCCCAACGCAGGGCTCATGCTCACCAACCGGGAGATCATAACCTGAGCCAAAGTTGGACACTTAACCGACTGAGCCACCCAGAGGCCCCAGCATTTTCTTTTTTAATATGGCAGATATAGAGACAAATATCTATTGATCTCCCAATATTTCAAAAGTTTGGGAATGCAAGCATTTAGGGAGACACTACAGCCTATTGGTTCAGAGCCCAGATTGCCTAGATTCAAATCCAGTTCAGTATAATCTGGGGAAGTTAATTCACTTCACTCAATTTCCTCATCTGTAAAGTGGGGATAATAACGGTACCAGCATCCAGATTACAGATTTGTTGTGAGAAGCAAATGGGTTATGGCTGGTATGTAGAAAATGTTCGATTAAGTGTGAGGCCCACCACCATTATTCTAGCATACACAGCATCATAATTCTAAAATCAAGAGAATTTGTAGTCTACTCTGGAAGGGACTGGAATTCAGGGTCAGGGATTGAGTACTCATCCTGAGCAAAGCGGCGGGCCTCAGCTAGAACCAGACTCCTTGGGAACTCGGGCTCCAGGCAGACTAGCCACACGGTGATGGAACCAGTATAATTGTGAACCCAAATTTTCTTTGAGACTGGTTTTATATGAGGATGGTGCTGCAGGGCAGAAAAACCTGATACCTCGTCCCTTTAAAAAGAATTAGAACAAAATAAAATCAACTAGATGAGGTCAGGATTTTCCAGCCTCCCCAACCTGCCATAGCACCACTAAACACTTCCTTAAAATAAATAATTATTAAATTATATGATCAGTCACAACATTGGTGGCATCTACCTAATAGGCAGGAGTCTTTCATAAACACCATGAGGTTTAAATCCTAAACAGTTCCGAAAATAGTCGAAATGAGGGCTCTTTTAAATTTGTTTTGTTACATTCAGCCTCTCAGTGTATTTCTTGCATATTGCATAAGCTGTCTCTGGAATGCGTTCCCGGGAACTTTTCGGTAAATTAAAGAAAAACAGAGATCTCCATTCAGTCTCTTCCTTCATCTATTCGTAACCAAACTTCCCCAAACCCAGCTTCTCCCAGCTCTGCTCCTTCTGACTCTTGGTTCTCTACCCCCATCAGCACCTCCCCAAATAGAAATGCTCTCAACCAGCGTCGAAGCAAAAAAAAAAAAAAAAAAAAAAAAATTATCCAACAACCGCATGGTGCCTATTCTTTCTTTGGCTTTATCTCATTCGATAAGAATAAAAATAAAAATACCTTAAGTGCATGTAGAATTTTAAGGTTCACAAAACATTTTATACTCCTGCTGTCTCCACTGACCTCACAGTAATCCTGGGAGATAGGAAGGGTACATGACAATGCAGCTCAGAGAAATTAAAGAGCAGACATTTTGATTACATGAAAGAAAGACCATTTTCATCAAAAACTCCAGACGTGTGACTCGTGTCCCTCAGTTAATTGTTTCTACCTGAATGAGAAGAAAATTAGAGTAGCCTCTTAATTCTGGAACCCCTGGGATGTGGCATGCTCCCCATCAGGGAATTTTCTGGTTCGTGAAGAGAAACAATGACATCTCGGGTAAATCAAGCACTGCTTTCAAGTTTTCTTTCATCTCACAGTTGGTCTCCTTTACAAGGAAAAAATGGGTCAAAGTGTTCGGTAAAACACATGCTCTTAACCCTACATAATCCAAGTTAACACTGTCAAAACTAGCACTACCCTGGTCGATCAGTCATCTTTTGACCATCTGAAAATCACTGTTTATTGAGGAGTTCCAGTAGGTTCTGTTTCATTTCCTGCAGCTTTTATGGAGTCTAGATTTTGGATATTTGGCGTTAAAAGGTTAATAGGAACGGCCATTGAGATTCACATATTTCATTAGTCATGAGTTTTTGAACACCTTGCAAATAGCAACTCTGTTTACTGAAATTTTTTTTTCCATTGACATTATATCTTAAATCTCGAAATATTTACCATAAAAAGGGGGGAGGGGACAACGGGGAGTCAATCAATGGTCTGGAGTTTGAATATAACTTACTACTCAAGTTCTGAGACAGAAGACCACGTCAAATGTGAAATATGTTGTTATGAGATCTTATTATTTCTCAAATCACTCAAATGTTCAATCAGTAGGAAGTAACTGAGCATCTATGACATGATCAGCCCTGTACTTTCAGTGACTCAAGTCCTGGATATTGCTCAACACTTACAGCTATTTATACTATCACACATTATATACTATATACTGTACGTACTGTACAATGTATGGGGAGTTTTAGAGCTGAAGGCTCAGACTCCCTACTCTTACCTTACTTATTCCAAAGGGTTGATAAAAAGTAAGAGGGAGAAACTCCACTCTTCAAAAAAGCAGGCAGCTCCTCAAATTGATGACAATGACTGGGCCACATTTTTTTAGCAGCCCATAAGCTCATATGGCTTTAGTCTTTCTTCTCTTTCTTTCATGTGCCTGTAGTGGTAAAGGTGGTAAAGTCCAGGCCCACTCTTCCATAAGATAAGACTAAATTTTGCTTTCTCTTATACCAAGAGGCAGCTGGGCCCATGCCCATTTTGAGCATATGTATGTTTCTCAGGAACCTCAAGAAATTGAGGGGCCACTGGTCAAGAAAGGACTTAGGTATTGGTGGATCTCCCAAATAGAATGCCTGTCTTTAGCAATGCTTAATGAAAATAAAACCTGCCAGCAGCCCTCACTCTACACTCTTTCCAAAGTTCAGCTCCCCCCTTTGAATCCACTTTCCCCTGGGAGGGGTACCAGAGCCATCGGACAAGGGTTCCAAAAAGCACATTAAAATGTTGTTCTTAGTTGAAGAAAACGTTAAGAGGGATACATTTTCCTTCAGCCAAGATCATGCTGACATGAAAATGATGACCTAGGAAACAAGGGGAGAATAACCAAAAGAACAAATGTTTCTGGCTGAAATCCCCCTCCAACCCTTCCTGTAATCCTGCAGGAACACGAAGTTCCAGAAAGCAAAGCAGTTCCCTTTCAGGTGCCACTTGTGGATCAGAGTTCATGCTAAATACCCACGATCATCTTCAAAAGGTTCCCCATCTCTGGAGTTGGAAACCTTCACAATTTTCTCCCTCAGATGTATTTTTAGCCTCTTCTAGCCACTGAGGAACAAAGTAGCTTTCAATTTTAAAACTTGTCAGGCATCCTATTCTAAACAAATGATCACAAGACTGTGTAAATTCATGATTTGCTTGACCCCATCATCCATGAAATGTTTACAAAGGCCAGCCCTGGCTATCTGACCCACAAGAGTACTGAGGCCCCCGAGGTTCATGTTAGCATACGATAGCCAAGAAGACAGGCCAGGATAAAAGCTGCACAAGAAAGTTGTGCTACGGTTGTAAAAACAGATTACAAATGCCTGTGGGTGTAGTAAAATATAATTACTTTCAGTAATTATATAGACCTTTAACTTGACCAATAAAATAACAACTACAGTAACAGGAAAGAGCAAAAAAACACATGCACAGAGAAACACCAAGAATAAAGACTCTTCCAGTATGGAAATGAAATGCCAGGCAGGAGATGGAACATCTATGAAAACAACAGAAAGCGATATCCAGGAGACTCATAACCAAAGGCTGAATCTAGGGTTAACTTCAGCTTATGTCTCTTTCTCTCTCACACACAATCTTTCCATCATGCCCTGTTCTTCCAAGCAATTACCAAATCCTACCCATTCTGTCTCTAGATGCCTCTAGAAGACCCCCTCTGCATCTTGGTTCTACTGGCTTATCCAAAATTACTTCCCAAGCAGATTAGGGCTAGAGCCCCAGCACTAGTCCTGGGCATCTTTGGCACAGATCTTAATTTTTTTAATGTTTATTTATTTTCGAGAGAGAGAACACTGGGGAAGAGGCAAAGAGAGGGAGACACAGAACCCAAAGCAGGCTCCAGGCTCTGAGCTGTCAGCACAGAGCCTGATGTGGGGCTCGAATTCACGAGTTGTGAGATCATGACCTGAGCCGAAGTTGGACGCTTAACTGACTGAGCCACCCAGGCGCCCTGTCCTGCCCTGTAAAGATCTCAAACTTTGCCCGACTGCTTGCCTGTTCTGTATTGCAGGGAGCTGCATTTCCTAAGTGGGACTGAGCCAGTGGGAGGGGCTGGAAGGAGGAGCCTGGAGAGGGGTCCTTCGCTGCCTCACCTGATGTCACCTATAAAGCTCCAGCATGGCTCCCCAGCTCCAGTGCAATTTCAGCTTTTGCCAGTTAGCTTAACACTTAGGCTCCAACATGACCTTCTCTCTTTGTCTCTCCAGCCAAGGGTAGAAGCAGATTCCTGGGCTGCCTTGATGTATCTACTTTTGTTCCTCAGTTCTTCCATCATCTATGTAACCTATGCATTTTCTCCACCAAATCCCCCAGGTGTAAAGACTTGAATTTCTGTTTTCTTGGTTGAATACTGACAGATAAAGCCCAATAAAACTAGACTCTACATTATCACTGCTGGCCCCTCGAATCGATCCTAAATGTTGAGAAAGGATTAATTTTCCTAAAAAGTGTATCTAACATGCCCCCTCTTTTCTAGCAACCTTCCTTGCTTTCCACTGCCCAGTCAGGGCATTCTCAAACTTTAGGTATTCAGGGCTACCTTCATGGTTTTTGACAAATCCTTATAACAATAGTACTATTACTCATTTTTTCTTCCATAAATGTATTTAATTTGACATACTTTTAAAGTTTTTTTTTGACACACTTTTAAAAGTACAGCAGCATTCTAAGTAAGAACATCCATGATCAAGTTTTTGATGTGCTATATATAGAATTTCCAACTCATATGAAATTAAATATATAACTTAAAAAATTAGTGATCAATGTATTATCTAAAATATCTGTCATCCCACAAGTAGTCTGTGTACCAGTTCTGGGGAACACTGGCCTATTGAATCAAGAGCACTCGTGTCTGCTCCTTAACACCTCTGTGGTTGTGGAACCCCAAAGGAGATATTCAGCCTCAGCTTTTCACCTCTTAGATCCATGGGAATGCTGCCTAGCGCAATGGTTTAAAGTGTGGACTCTTGAATGACACGGTTTGAGTTCAACTCTTGCCTCAGCCACTTACTAGCTGGGTGACTTTGGGCAATTGACTCAACCTGTCTGTGTCCTGCTTTGCTCATTCATACAATGACAGCAGTAACATCTCTCCCACATGGTCACTACGATAATTACCTGAAGAAAATAGCCTTCATGCCTTTAGGACAGGGCTTGACATGGAGTAAGTTCTCAATAAGTGTTAGTTATGATCATTCTGCCACGTTGACCTTTGCTCCAATAACACAGGACCACTCTTACAGGAACAAACTGGAACAAACCTACTTTTGTGCCTTTGCCTTGCATCTGGCTGGCCCTACCCAACTTTCAGATTCCTATCCATTGATTGCAGCAAATTGTAAATTTGGCTTCTTTAAGAAATCTCTTCTACTACTGTCTGTTCCCAAACAAAACCCCCTACTCTTTGGACCTTGTGAGACCTGTGTATCTCTCCTATTACAAACATCACATTCTGTCCTGGGATTCAGATGTTTCCCCCCCTTCTTTTGAGAGAAGGGATCCTGTCTTCATCATGGCTGAATTCTATCTGGCCCATGTCCCACACCCCCACAGCAGAGACGCACAATAAATCCTGTTTTTCTTGACCCTCAATGCAATGCCTTAGAATACAGGCTGCCCTAGATGCAGAGTCACTATTGTGCCTTTTAAGAAGGATGTGTGCCTTGACTATTCATAAAATAGCCCTTTGCCTAATTCACAAGTTGACTAAAATAAATATTTTCCTTACTTTTATGGTCTCTCATACTTCTAAGATATCAAACTGCCAGGCTGAACTTGGCTCTTGATTCCCTTTGTAAGTCTTACAGGAGCTCACAATTGTACAGTGCTTTACAGTTTAGAAGGTACATCCACTCACACCAGCTCATGTGAACCTCACGGTGTTCTTTATGGGAATTCTCCTCATTTTAAAGATGTTTAAAATAAGACTTAGGAATGAAGGTCTTGTATAAGAGCACATGGCTCAGCACATTCAGACCCTGGATGGGCTGTGATAAGTTGAGATCTGGTTCTCTGATCCAGCTTCTTGGCCAAGAGCTGTTGCTATGGACACCACACTGGTGAGCCACACAGCCAGGCAGGTTTTACAGCCATATAGAGTCTAAGGAGGAGTCTTTCCCATAAAGTGATTTTCTTAAGTTATCCGAAAGAGCTAAATCTCCCACTTGACTTTCCCACTTTTATTAACAAACTGAAAGATCCTTTTTTTTAATGGTAAGTCATTTTTTTTCCAGGTGTACAACTTAGTGATTTGACAAGCTCATACATTATGCTATGTTCACCCCAAGTGTAGCTACCCATCTGTCCCATTACATCACCATTACGGTATCGTTGACCGTATTTCTTATGTTCTGTTTTTTATTTTCATTCCCCTAACTGGAGGCCTTGTATCTCCTTCTCCCCTTCACCCATTTTACCCAACCCTCCACCCCTCTCCATACTGGCAGCCATCAGGTTGTTCTCTGTATTTATGGTTCTGATTCTGCTTTTTGTTTATTCCTTTTTTTTCAGATTCCATTTATAAGTCGAATCATATGGTATTTGTCTTTCTCGGTCTGACTTATTTCACTGAACAGATCCATCCATGTTGTCTCAAATGGCATGATCTCATCCTTTTTTGCGGCTGTGTAATATTCGTGTGTGTGTGTGTGTGTGTGTGTGTGTGTGTGATATTTTCCATATCCATTTGTCTAATGATGTGAAGATATCCTATCTTTAGATAGTAAACTCATGTAAAGACCACACGAGCCAATGACTGGCCCTTAGGGTCACCTGAGCACCTTGTCAAATCAAAGACATCTGAATCCGTTAGTCTTTCTGCTCTGTGTACAGTTTTTGTCCTTGTGCACGCTAAGCGCGCTAAGGCTAGGGGTATAGGCAACTTCTCTCTAACGAGTGTAAGGCAAGTAGGTTTCATTGCATAGTCATGGCAGGGAGTGTTGGTGGTGGCCTGGAAACCTGCTGGGGGCTGTATCTGAGCACACAGGAGAGAACCACAGCAGTGTGGATGCCACAAACACAGGACATGGAGTATTTTCTAGACCTTCATCAATAGCGTCTTCTGTAATACCCTGAGAAATGACCTAACTGATGAAGCTAATTCTACTTTACAAGTATAGTCTAGGATCAGAAGCAATCTTGGAGGCAGAATTCCTTTATTTCAAGCTGTTTGGGACCATACTTCTAGTCATCTTCAGTTGGGAGCATTTGGGGATGAGTGGATGAATTATATGTGGATCATAAAACCTGAATATGATGCAGTTAAAAGATTCCTGGATTCTAGCCTTCCTCTATTATTTTACTTTTGCAGACTTCTGTTTCCTCACCCATAAAATAAAGGGATTACCAGCGTCCTTCATCTAGGCCATTCTGTTTCCAAACATCTCAAAAGTAACAGGCCAAAAAAAAAAAAAAAAAAAAGGGCAATAAATACAAGTGAAGCAATTGGACTCCGGCATGTTCTTCGGTGAAACAGAGGATACGGAAGACTTTGGTTAATTCTATGCCAGAGAATGCAACCATTGCCAGTCTGCTCAGCAGTGGAAGGAGATCAGTATACTTCTCTGTGCTCCCAGAGATAAAAATTCACAAATTGAGAACTCATGGAACTTTGCTCCCTCAGCCAAAGGGAAACTGTTCAAAAATGCTATTCTCTATTCTACTCAACCTGACCTTGCTAAAGTCACCAAACACCTTCAGGTTGGCAAATCCAGTGGTTTCTCTTTGTCTTCATCTTTCTTCTCAGCCGCATTCAACACAGCTGGACACTCCTGCCTGGAAACACTGTCTTCCTTTGGCTTCTAAGCATCCCTTTGTCTTGACTTGCCTTCTACCTACCTGGCCACCTCTTCTCAGCTCCCCCTGGTTGGCATCTTCTCTATGTCTCCACTCTAAATCTTGGAATACTCCTAGGGCTTGGTCATCTACCCTCCTTTCTCCTCCTCCTCCTCTTCCTCCTCCTCCCCCTCCTCCTCCTCCTTCTCCTTCTCCTTTTTCTTCTCCTTCTCTTCCTCCTCCTCCCCCTTCTTCTTTTTATATTATCCCCCTAGCTGATCCTCCAGTCTGGGGCATTAAATACTAGTTCCATACTGATAATTCTCAAATTTATAGCTCACCCCCAGACCTCTACTCTGAACTCCAGACACCCACATCAAGTAGTCTACTGGACATTTGCACTTAAAACTCTATAAAAGGCCTCAAATGTAACATGTCCATATCAGAAATCTTATTTTCCCCTACCCCTACTATGATCCTCCCTTATGTTCCTCTCCCACTCTTCTTCCTCTCTATAAATGACATGCCATCCATCCAATTGCTTAAGCCAATTACCTAGAAATCATTCTTGATTCCCTTTCTTCCCACATACATTGTGCTAATGAATCCTGTTGGCTTACCTCCAAAATACAGCTCAAATCCATTCTCTTCACAATGTCTACAGAATTGAAACCACAGTTATCTCTCACCTACATTACTACAAAGGCTGGTTTCCTAACATCCATTTTCACTACTTATTTATTCCCCACAAAGCAGTAGAGTGATCCTTATGAAATAGAATTCATACTGAAATCCCTTCAATGGCTGCCCATTTCAACATGATTAAAATCCAAATTCTTCACCATGGCCTGAACACCTCTCCAAGGTCTGGCCCTGACTACCTCTTGACCTCTCTCCTTAGCTCACTGTGCTCTGGCCACACTGGCCTTCTTGGTGTTCTCCCATCTCATGCAGTTTCCCCCTACCTCAGGGCCTTTGCACTGCTGACCATCCACCTGGTATACTCTCAGGGCCTCCCTCACTAGTGCATGGCTAGTCTTCCTCCTCACTCTATTCTCAGTTCAATGTCATGTCGCCAGGGAATCTCTCCTGACCACTCACTGCAGCACACAGTCCCATCCCTCCTGCTTTCCCACCACCCTTTTTCATTTTATTCATAACGTACCTGAATTGACTTCATTTCTTTGTTTATGTGCCCATCACCAAAATTCCTCACCAAATTATAAGCTCCACAAGAGCAGGGTTATGCCTCACTTCTAGATTCCCCAAGCCAAAGCACTAGTCCTTCTTCACTCAGAAGTCAGGATAACAAAACTCCTATCAGGTCATTACTTGCTCAAAGCCTCCAGAGGCTTCCCATCGCTCTCAGAGTGAAATCTGAAGCCCTTCCCACGGCCTGCACGAGGCTGATGTGGTCTGGCCCCCAGGCTCCTATGAGACCTCATCGCCTCTCCCTAGCCTCCCCCTCACTTGGCTGCAGCCAGACGGACCTCCCTGCTGTTCCCCAAACACACCATGTGCTGCAGTCACTCCCTCTCACTCCAGCATCAGGTCCAATGTTTCCTTTCCAAAGATTCCCTTCCTGCCCACCTGAGCCAAAGCAGCTACCCTTCCCCTGTCCATTTCTTGCCTTAGAACCTAGATCGTCTGCCATATCATCCGGCGTGTGTTGCGCCCTCTGTCTCCAGCTCTCCCCACCAGAACACAGGCTCCGAGTGAGGCACAGTATGATTCTGCCCACTGCTGAATCCCTAGCACCTGGCATGCATAGGTTCTCAGTAGATACTTGCCGAATGAATGAATAATCTGGGCTTGCTGAAAACTCCTAAGTCTTTCTGAGTCATGCCTGTCTGGGTGGATTATACCCAAGCAGTGGGAAGGTTTGTTCTGATGGAAATTACTCCTTTTCAACAGTCTAGGTCCAGAGCAGCAACAATTGTACTTCAGTTAAGAAAGCCACACCTGGAGGGGTGCCTGGGTGGCTCAGTAGGTTAGGCGTCCGACTCTGGCTCAGGTCATGATCTCAAGGTTTGTGAGTTCAAGCCCCATGTCAGGCTCTGTGCTGATGGCTCAGAGCCTGGAGCCTGCTTTGGATTCTGTGTCTCCCTCTCTCTCTGCCCCTCCCATGCTTATGCTCTGTCTCTCTCTGTCTCTTAATAAGAAATAAACATTTAACAAAAAATTAAAAAAAAAAAGAAAGCCACACCTGTAGGAAAGAGAAGAGGCCCCTCTGCCAAGCCCCTCATTGGCACGGCACCAAGGGCACCTCTGTCCCCCGAAGGTTCAGTTTCTAGACTGTCTGACCACTTGTGGACCTGAAACTCATTTTCAACATTTTGATTCTGCTGATTTGCGAGAGAAATGTCTTTGGAGAGAGACTAAAGTTTCCCTGGAAGTGGTGACTGTTCCATAATTGAGCCTATTTGCTGGTAGAAGCTGCCCGATGTACGCTTAGACCCCGGACTTCTGTCTCATTATTGCTGTGCACAACAGTGCAAATGTACTCGGCTTATGAATTCCTCATTTGGCTGAGTCTTCAATGTCCCAACCACAAACAATGAAAACAGCATGGAAAAACAGGCTTAACTTGGGTGAAAGTTAAGTTAGACCTGCTGATCTTTTTGGTGGGCATAAAGCTTTTTATTGGCTGTGAAACAGAATAGCGACTTCAGATATAAATGTAGTATGCTCAAAATCAAACTCTCCCCTACAATCCATCACCTATAATCCAATTAATAAACTCACAAATATTTACTTTGCTTCTTGGTATCTGGTTGGCCCTGGTGGAGGGGTGGGGACAGTGCGGAAGACATCTCTATATATCCACATAGGCACATATTTATATATCTCATGATCTGCTCTTTCAAAACAACGATTCTGATTTCTTGAAATAACAAGAATAAGGAAGGGGAGAAAATAACAAAACGAAACAGCAATTCCAGGAACTTTAGACTCTTAGACAACCAAGGGCAGTTTTTAATTTAGAGCTGAGCTTCTAAGAAAACTCTCCCTGTTGGGCAGACCACTGCTAAGGCTGGTAGGGAAGCTGGACTCTAGGGGCTGTTCCAGGCTTAGGTGGGCGTGAGCAGCACAGCTGAATCAACATCTTCATGGACAGACTGACAGCAAGAAAGGACAAGAACTTTAGTCTATCTGATTCATCAATGAGCTCTGAGGGGTAATATTTCACGGCATCATCAGTGGCAGATTTAGCTCACAAAGCCAGACACCAGCTCTACAATCCATTTGTTCAGCGTGTTTTAAGGGCTCCTGAAGGGCTGGGACCAGGCAAGAAAGGCCAAGTGCAGGGGCAGAGACTATCTGCATTGAAAATTTTGATATTTTGCTCACCATGGAACTTTCGTATTACTTTTCTATTTTTTAAAATAGACATTTCCCTAAAGACGATGTGCAGATAGCCAATAGATACATTAAAAAGATGCTCAGTGGCAGTGATCATCAGGGAAATGCAAATCATAAACCACAATGAGGTATCACCTCACACCTATTAGAATGACTACTCTCTAAGAGAAAAGAACCAAGTGTTGGTGAGGATATGGAGAAAAGGGAACTCTTGTGCACTGCTGGTGGGAATGTACATTGGTGCAGCTGCTGTGGAAAACAGTGTGGAGGTTCCTCAAAAAATTAAAAACTGAAATACCAGGGGCGCCTGGATGGCTCAGTCGGTTGAGTGTCCGACTCTTGATTTTGGCTCAGGTCATGATCCCAGGGTTGTGGGATCAAGCCCCGTGTTGGGCTCTGTGATGATTGTGAAGCCTGTTTGGGATTCTCTCTCTCCTTCTCTCCCTCTCTCTCTCTCTCTCTTCCCCCCCCCCCTTTTGGTCCCTCCCCTACTCATGGGCACACACACACACACACACACACACACACTCTATCTCTTTCAAATAAAACAAATAATAATAAAAAAATAAAATAAAAATAGAAATACCATATGATCCAGTATTTCCACTTCTGGGCATTTACCCAAAAAAAGGAAAAATACTAGCTCAAAAAGATACATGCACCCCGACATTTATTGCAGCATTATTTACAGTAGCCAAATTACAGAAGCAACCCAAGTGTCCATCAATAGATGAATGGATAAAGAAATTATGAGGTATATACATAATGAAACATTATATATGTCTATATGTGTGAATATATATAGGTACTCAGATTATGGTATGTATTTATACAATGGAATATTATTTATCCATAAAAGAGAATGAAATCTTGCCATTTGCAACAACATGGATGAAATGTGAGAGCATTAAGTGAAACAAGTCAGACGGAGAGAGACAAATACCATACGATCTCATTTATATGTGAAATCTTAAAAAAAACAAAACAAAAAAAAACAAGCTCACAAATACAGAGAACAGGTCAGTGGTTACCAGAGGCAGAGGGTGAGGGGAAGGAGATCAAAAGGTAAAAAAAAAAAAATTAATATAATAAAATAATAAATAAACCACCAACAACAAATATTACATATATTGATGAGTGGCTTTTTATGGTGTTTTCTTAACGTGTGCACACAATGTGAGTGCCTCACTTGCCTTAGCCTAGTCCCAGTCCCTGGTTCATTATGTGCAGAGCACTTTGCAAAGGCATATAGGGGATTAAGAGAAGGAACAGACTTGCATGCTACCTTCTAGAATCACAGCATGATAGGAGGGAAAAGGTATGTCCTTAAATAAGGCCAATAAAATGAAAGAGTGGTAAGCACTTTAAGAGGGGTTCAAAAACTACTGACGGTGCTTCTATTTTTTTTTATGTTTATTAATTTTTGAAGGAGAGAGAGAGAGACAGAGCGTGAGTGCAGGAGGGGTAGAGAGGGGGAGAGACATAATCAAAAGCAGGCTCCAGGCTCCGAGCTGTCAGCACACAGCCCGATGCAGGGCTCGAACTCACGCAAGCCGTGAGATTGTGACCTGAATTGAAGTTGGATGCCCAACCAACTAAGCTACCCAGGTGCCCCCAATGACGGTGCTTCTAGAGTGCTGAGAGGCAGGACAGACACCATGATAAGCCTTCTTGCCCCAGCTCTGCCATTTCTAACTGGGTGACACCAGGCAGGCCATTTAACCATGGGAGACTTCTGTCTCATCTGGGAACTGGAGAGATCGTCACCCACCTCAGAGGGTGATTGTGTGATGAGACTAAGTAACGTGTGTAATGCCCACAGGGACTCACAATAAACGACAGCTGTGGGTCTAAGCAGGCCTTGGGGAACACAGATGTTAAGTGTTGGTAATGACACTGGCCATCACATACCTCCAGAGACAGAAGGGTACAGAAATGCAACATGCTATGTGCATTTTCATGAGAATGCGTGAGAATTATGGCCAGACACTCACAGCCATAATTTGGCAATTTCTTTTCAAACTGCTTCAAGAGCCCCATGCTGGCTACGATGTCACTGGCATTGTAAAAGAAAAATCTGTGATAAGGGAGAATGTTTTCCACGTGATCTGGGGTGATTACCATAATGGATGTCAGTTACCAGCTTGGCTTATCTTAGGAGAAGAGAAGAAAATTGAGACAAGTGTTTGAATAATTCACACACAATCAGGAAGAGGAGGAACTAGCCAATTTTCTGAAAAATCCCTCTAGACCACAGACGAGCTGCGGATTTACACTTCACATGCACACACTCACATCTTCTTACTCGTGTTGGGGCAGCATCTTAGAATTTTGTTTCTAAATGTTATATGTCTTCTCTTTGTTGCAGGAAATTGCTTCCTACATTTGTCAAAAGAAGAAAATCCCATGTCTGGTAATACATCCCTGCTCTCCCAGTAGACACTCACTCAAGCCAGCAGACAAAGTAACAGTTGGTGACACCATCACAGCAGAGCCAAAGGGTAACTGAAAAATTCACCTTCTCTATCTGATGTGTCTGCCTAAACACCTCCTTGAGGAAAACACATCACTTTTGGAGGACGTCTCTGTGATGCTTGGGCTCATCTGGTATTTCTTTTCACTCAACAATCCTTGATGCATTTGGCCTTCATAGGTTTCGAAGACAGCATCTTCACAGTGACTAAGATTTGTTCATCCATTCATCAAATAGTTACTGAGTGTCGTCCAGGTGGCAGACATTGTGCAGAGCACAGGAGAGTCCAAAGTGACACGTGAGAGACAGGTTCCTTACTGTCCACAAAGCTTGCGGTTTAACAGAGTTGACAGACAATAGACACAATTAAATAAACAAGGAAACTATCAGAGAGCCACGGTGCTCTAGAGACAATTAAAATTGGGCGATGTGGTAGTGACCATGAGGGGGTCAGACTTGAGATAGGGTGCTGAGGGAAGGAGGCAACATTTGAGCTGAGGCTGGGATGATGAGAGAGAGACAGCTAGGTGAAGGTCTAGGGAGGAGGGTCCCAGGCACAGGAACCACACACCTCACCTACTTCATTGACCAGTGAATCAAGATGTACTTGCGAGCTGGGTACCAGGCACTGCCATGCAGGCTTCATGGGGACATGGCCTTTGATCTTAGCCCCGTTAGCATCTCTTTGAGCTCACAGAGCTGTGAGCCACCACAAGGTTCCTGGAAAAAGGATGAGGAAATCTATCCTTCAAGTTTTGAAGACCTAAGGAACGGAATATAGTGGTGGAAGCTTTCTCTTCATTTCTACTTTATCAAAGCTGGTTTGGGAAGCAGGACATGGTAACGGTTTATGATAATGGCACTTGGTTCCCAGGACGAATGAGGAACGGAGTAGTTTTTGGCATCAGAGAACAAGTCATGGAGGACCAGAAGGAAAGAGGAAGTGGCCTCATGCAAGATGAGGTAAACAGGAAGAGTTCAATAAACCTTTATTAAATGCCTACCATGATGAAGCCAGGTGCTAGGGACATAAAGCAATCCCAAGCCTCAAGGGAGATTGGGAGAGATGGTTCAGATGAATGATGGCAAAGACAAACAGGAAAAAAGGCTGGTTTGGGCGAAAAGTTTGTCAAGAGGGTCAACACGTGAGGCGTTGGAATCCTATTCACTCCTGGAGAGCACCCAATGGAACAGGCACTGATTTGCGAGCAGACACATGTGGATCCAACCAATCCCTTTTATGGCTGTGTGACCTGGGACACACTGAGGAACCTTGCTGGTTATCAGGTGCTGCATCTTTAAAATGGAGATAGCCATAGACATCATACAAATCTATAATGATGTTTAGAGATAACACGGAGGCAGTATCGAGAATGCAGTAATTAATGGTCATTGTTACTATACCACGGCTGAGGTTCTGACTGATAAGTAGTTTTCCATACTATATTATTACGGCTCTACAGAAGTCAGTGATTAGTCATCTAAGAGTTGAATATTGACCCTCTCAGCACAGTGTCTGTTAGGCATTTTAGTAGACAGATACAGAACCACTGGTCTAGGGCTATGCTTTTACCGCTGGATACTCATGATTTTATTTTTTATTTAGTCAAAACTCAAGATTGAAAAGCATGCCTTTCTCTAGTTGAGCCAGAACATTTTATCAAGGGGTCAGTTATTGCCCGAAGTGGCCGGATGCAGAGTCCAAAGAGTGGTAACAGGGACTGTCCACCACTGTCCTCCGCCTACATTAAACCATCCGTGATCTCTGCACCCTCTCTGAGCCTGGGCAAGAGCAGCTGTGCTGCAGGGACTATGTGGTGTAGCGGTTCTGGATGGCAACTGTCCTCAGCGTTTGCAACCAAGGCTACAAATTCAAACAAGGTAGAGCTTTCTGGTTTTTATTTGCATGTGTGTGGCTTGAGGAGAAGTGACAAACACCAGGTTTACTAATGTCCTTTTCATTCTGCATCCAAAACACCTGTTGGAAGAGACTGCATGCTTCTTCCAGATCAGGTCCCTTGTTTGCCCACTTCCTGTCTTGGCCTCTCCTGCTCCTGACACTTGACGTGACCTAAGAGCCATGCCCCCTTGGTCGCATCCCACCGTGTTTCAAGGACTATCAAGAAGCCTCCTCTTACCCACTCAGCCCCATTCTTGCCAGCTCTTGCTAACCTCTGAACTCCCAGGACGCTTTACATTTTCCTTGCCAGGCCCTAGTCTCAATGACAGATGAAATAGTTACTGTTCATATATCTAATTTCTTCCAGTGCATCAGCAAGTGTCCTGAGGGCAAGCACCTTTACTCGTCTTTGCCTAGCACAGTAGGCAGATGTCAAATGAATAAAATTAAGCTCAAATACTCACTCTGAATAATAGGCCATAGACACTCATTATCTCGTGGTGTTTTAAAACACATGTTCACATCCCATGGCACAGACTTGGGAAAAGTTACAAGACAAACTCTCTACCCCACAGGGTCTTTGCCTGTTAAGAGTGCCTTCCTCATTGGGTCGCTGTTAGAATTAAATGAGAGATGCATGTTCATATCCCTTGGGTCAACAGACATCACCCACTACAGAATGAAAAGAGAGAGTGAGTGAGAGAGAGAGAGAGAGAGAGAGAGAGAGAGAGAGATGAGCTTACCATCTGCCTTTATCCCAAGGGTCTCATTGTCCTTCAGCTTGTATCGTAACTCCTGCCTACATCTCTACCAGTTTGAGCCCCTAATGTCTTTTTGTGTATCCCAAGCAGACAAATATTACATTTTTCTTTTCTCTATCCTTTTTTTTTTTTCATGAGAATACTTGACTCATTTTCAAAACAAGACCAATAAGGTTATCAAGAAACACAAGTTCTGCTGGAATCTGTCCACAGAATGCAAGGGCAGTCATGGGGATGCTGTGCCTGCAAGACTCTCATAGAAGCTCCCAAAGTAATTCATTTAGAAATTGGAACCAGCCAGGAATTCTTCTCTTGTCCCAGGGCCCCGTGCCATTTCTAAAGGAAAAGATTAATTTTGCATTTCCTCGAATTAGAATTTACTTGGTGGTAGGGCCCTTGTGTATGGAAGAATCTGGAAGAAGCAATGTCCTTACTTGGTTCTCTCAGTTATTCACATCAGAACTCAAGTAGAAACGTTTCTTGCCTCAAAGTGTAGTGAAAATAAATGAATATTATAACCGGTATATCCTTCACAGAACACAGGCTGGAACCAGAAAATCTCTTAGAGGGGCACCTGGGTGGCTCAGTCGGTTAAGTGTCTGACTCTTGATTTCGGCTCAGTTCATGATCTCAGGGTTAGTGAATTCAAGCCCCACGTTAGGCTCTGTACTGTGTCAATGAGAAGCATGCTTGGGATTCTCTCTCCCTCTCTCTCTGCCCCTCCCCCTGCTAAAATAAATTAATTAATTAATAAAAGAAAATCTTTTACGAAATACAGCCCTGCCACCCAGGATGTCTGTGACCTGCAGGTTATATTACCTCTGTATGCCTCACTTTCCGGAACCCTCAAATGAAAATGAAAATAAGATTCAACTCAGTGAGATATTGGGAGAATTGAATCAGTTAATAACATCAAACATACGGAACAGCCAATAAATGAGGGAAATTACTCCATAAGAGTTTTCTACTATTGTAACTACTATTATCATTGCTATTACGAAGATCCTTTAAGACATCGTGACAAGGGAGAGTGGGAAAAGAAAACGAAAATAGCAGAATGGTTATTTTCTTAGTCTGTGGAGACAAACACAGGTTAACATCCAGGCCCCATCAATTGCTTGTTCCATGACTCTGGGTATGTTAAAAAAAAAAAAATCTATAAACCCCACTTTCTTCATCTGTAGTGAGTGTCTTCCTCATGGGGTCTTTGTAAACAGTCAATGAGATTATACATGCAAGACATCCATAATAATTGCTCAATAAATGTTATATAAAATAATTGTTATTATTCATTTTTCTTCTAGGTTTACTGGCTCAGTGCCAACACAATCAGCCAGTGCTCAGTAAATGCTTGCAAATACAACTTTGGTCTTTGAGGGTCTTTTTTTTTTTAGCAACTCTGAAATGAGATTTAAGGATAAATATAGAAAATGATCACTGATATGTCCATTCTCAAAATATTTAAATAAAATGTGCCACACACCATCCTCAGCTCCCAGCTGAAGGTAGCACTGTGATGGCAAATCATTCTGGAATGCACCCAGTGGTTGGTGATGGAGACTAAAGGAGATTGGAACTCTGAATTCTTGCAGTTCTCTCTTCTTTGCTACCTTTGTCAAATATGTCCCAGAAAAAGTTTTCCAATCACTTGAGGCTCAAATGCAGTGTCTTTTGTGTGATCGAAATTGATTGCACATTTGAACAGGATGATAGTGAACAGTCTCTATTTTTCCAAGATGTATTAATTTTCTAAGAATTCTTAGACTACTAGGCTAATATTATGCTCAGCAAGAGATCCCTCGCAAATATGTCCAAATTTATTTTATGACAGGGACACAGTCACACAATTATGAGTGACTTCCTGATAACCAAAATGATAAATGAATGGAGCTAATTAAAAATATAAACCATTTTACACCCTGTTCATCTTCCAGCAATTTTTATTTGTAAGTAGCCGAGTTTGTGGAGAGGCAGAGGCTTGACAGATATTTGGAGGGACAGAGAAACTTTCTTAGCAACTGAGCTGTCTGCTTTGAGCTGTTAGACAAATAAGTCACCTTTATTCTCTCTCAAAAGATGTTTAGTAGCATACTTGACAGACAAGAGGCCACTTGGCTCAAACATGAACATGACATTGTTGGTAATTATTGATACGTTCTTTAAATGGGGATGTGGTCTACAAGCCCGGAGTTTACGCCCTACAACTGCCAGTGTCCTTTTAAATTCAGCACCCTTTAAAGCATATGTATATGGATAACAAAGAGGTTCTATTCCATAAGCCCGAGACTAAAAATGAATCATAACTTCATGTCAATACTATGCATCTTTATTTTATTTTTTTAAATATTTTTTATGTTTATTTATTTTTGAAGGAGGGAGAGACAGAGCATGACCGGGAGGGGCAGAGAGAGAGGGAGACATAGAATCCAAAGTGGCCTCCAGACTCTGAGCTGTCGGCACAGAAGCCCACGTGGGACTCGAACTCACAAGCTATGGAGATCATGACCTGAGCCGAAGTCGGACGCATAACTGAGCCACACAGGTGTCCCTATACTATACATCTTTAAATATGTAATCTTCAATATCATTTCTCTTTCATTATACAGTATTTAATAGAGAACTATGTGTAGGTAGTTTGTTGACTTTTATGTTGACAACAAAGATGAAAATCTGCAAAACTAATATATAACCTAGGATGTATTTGGGTTTCTTTCCCCAGTTACTCCTAAGTATGAAACGTGAGTTCAAAACAGTCTGCTCTCCAGTGTTGATTCTTAAAAAAAAAAAAAAAAAAAGGTATTAATGTTTCACTCACATTGTCCTCATCAGAATTTGTGGAAAAGGGAAACAGTCTTCAGGAACAATGGTGTGATTTAAGATTCAGGATTTGTAATGGAAAACCAAAGGGTTTCCATAAAGCTTATATTTTAAAATGCACTAATGCACGGTCATAACACCCTTCAAAGAAACATTCTCTATTATCCACTTTTAATAGTCACAAACACAGAAGAAATCTACAGAAGCTTAAAAAAAGAAATGTGAAGTTACAGTTTCAGGCAAGATGGTTTCAGTCATACAATATTAGTGAGCAGAGAAGGTAGCTTCTCGGTGAAGTTAAAGCATATTAAAGTCATCTTCATTTTTATAAGCATGGCCCCAAATAACACTTGAGTTCTCCTTGGCAGTGAAGCAAAAGTTTGTCAAATAAGGAATGGAAATTTTTCTAAGCATAGACCTAAGTTCTGTGTCACACTGCTGTAGAGCAACACTGCCATCCTGTTAAGAGTAAGAGAATGAGTACATACCAAACTTCTCGTCCAGGGGGGCCACTGGCTTGCAAAAAATACACTTATCTGTGTACTCTTCTGATTCTTTCACTGTAGGGATGGATGAATTCAAGTTGAGGAGTACTCCTTAGGACTGCCAAAGTGTCTTAGGTCAAGCTATAAATTTTTCCCCAAGTTCTCTGCCAAGATTACGCTGAGGACTGACAAGAGAATCCTTAAAATGGTTCCAAAAGTAAACTTTCATCTGTTGTGGACAAAAATAAGTAAAATTATGTTTCTCTATCTCTGCTTGATGCCTGCTTGATTCCAAAGCCTCACCACCGCACGGCAGGTGTAGCTGGGGCCCAGAACCCCAGAGCTGGAATGTCAGGACATCGTCAATATTTTGCAGAGGTTTTCCACTATCTCTAGAGAAGCCTAAATCTTGCAGGTCAGTCGTCCTTGGGGTTGACCTCTGTAAGTACAAAGGCATCATCATACTCACTGATGGGAGGGAGCCCAGGGCCAAGAGAAGCTCAAGTCTTTGCAGCTGGGTGGGCTGCAGTCCATATCCTGACTCTCCAACTCTCCAGTTGCCCTGGGCCTGTTATCTTAATCTCTCCGTATCTCATTCTTTCTCATCTGCAAAATATGGTAATAACTGATAATAACCACCCCCAGGACTGTCATGCAGGTCAGACATAAGGACAAGTGTCCTTGGCACACGCCATGAAATGCTACCTGTGGATCACAGAACCTGGCTATGTAAGAAGCTACTGTATAACTATTTCGTCAGGTTTCACGTCACACTTCTCACTGGGAACCATTCTTCTAAAGAAATAGAATCCACATCGCCATTAAAGTTTCCTTATACCTAAAGATTCCCCTATCACTTATGAAAGGTTTGTTTTTGGTTCTTATGAAGAGGGTTCCAGGATGCATCGTAAGTACCACAGATTCAGCCTAACCTCCTACATCCTCTGCATTTACAGTAGAAATAAAATTTCCTGCATTTTAAAATTGACACTCAAGTGTTACTGAGCCATTTGGTGGAGGGCTCCTGGGTTGCATGGGTCTGTGAGATTCATATATTCTTGACGTTTCTGAATTATCCAAGTGGAAATTGGATCTAATGCAGAGCTAATGAAGATGGCCCCCTCTCTCCAGAAACTTTCTTGCTGGTCCTTTCCACTTAGTCCATAAACAAACTCAAGTCTCCCCTCCCTAAAAGAAAGAAAAAAAAAGTGAAACAAAATAAAAACAAAAACCTGTCATCTCAAGTTTTTTGGTAGGTCTGGTTGAATCTCTCTCTAAGAAAGGGAGAACACCCAAATTTCTTTGCCAAGAATTCTCTGTCCTCCTCATTCCATGGAAACCAAAATGTCAATTCCAACAGATAAGTCCTCTACGCACACCTCTGTGCTGCCCTCGGCCCTGCCGGTCACATGCTCCTCTTGAAACTTCGAATTGCTTTGGCTTCCGGTGACCTATACTTCCCTAATTCTCTTCACACACACCTGGTTCCTCCTGTATCTCTCATTCCACCACCCCTTTTGGATGCCTAATCTTCACGGTGAGGTCAAGGCTCCACCTCAAGATGGTTCTTCTTGGATGATCTCATTCCTGCTCAAGATTTCAACTGCTGTCTTCATGCTGAAGATTCCCAAGGCCATAGTCCTGCCCAGGTTGTACCTGACCTTCAGATTCTTGAATCAAAGGGTTCCACCTGGATGTTTCCCATGCAACTCAGAATGGAACACACCTTCTCCCCTAACATGATGCCGCTCCTGAAATCCCCCAACTATGGTCACCACCAAACAGCTGCCCCCCCTAGAAGCCAGGGAGTCACTCTGCCTCTGATTCATCCCACCCCATCAATCAACAAATCCTGCCAATTTAGTCCCCTTTCTGGTATTTTATTTACTCTCTCCCTTTCATTCCTGCTACCCCTGTCCCATTTCAAGCCCTCATCCACTCTCAGCTGGACCACTGGATTGTCCCCTGATAAGCCTCCCCACTGCCAGTCATATCTCCCTCAAATCAACCTTCCTCACAGCTACTAGACTGGTTAGCAGGCCACATCACTACCCACTGTCCACAGGAATAATGAACAGGCAGGTCCAGCAGACCAGTAACAAAGTCACACAAATGGTTCCTCCAGAAGGGTCTTGCCTACACTTTGCACTCCTTATTCTTGCCCAAATATAGCTCTCTAGACTTCCTGTTGATTCTGAAAGCTGCTACTTTTCCAATAAGCTTCTTTTCTGCTTTATTTAAGTAGCAAACTTATGCTGTTTACAATGAAGATCCTTTACTATGTACAGTTCTGTTTGCTCTCTACCATAATTATAGATTCGTGTCTCCTCCTATTGTGTATGGGTCCCAAGGGCAGGGACCATGGTCATGTACGTACTCCCTGTTCTCTATGTACTCTGACTACTAATATAATGCCTGATAGATTATAGGCACTCCAAATGCACATTGGTAGAATGGATATTCTTAGATGCTTTTTCTATAAAATGTATGATTCATTCATGACACTATGAAGTTATGGTCCATTTTGTTCTGTTTTATTATCTTATTCTTTGCCTCAGAATCACCCAAAACACAAATCACTTTCTTATAACGTAGAGGAGGCAAATATTCTGACAGATCTCACTAAATCACAAGCCCAATCCTTTGGTTTTCTCATTTGCCATGTCCATATGCAAGGGCTTCTTCAAAGAGCAAATATCTCTACCCACTTTTATCCATCAGGGTTGCTACTGTTGGTGTCTTACACTTGAGTTCCTTTGGAAAAACAGCTCTCAAAAGCTAACTTAAAGTCTGATAATCTTTTGCTAAAAATACTTTACAGACCGAGCAGTGTCACTCTCAAGGTTGCATTGTGATTGTTTGTGATGACAGAGGATCAAGGGTCTTAGGTAGCTGTAATGAGTCAATAATCCAAGGGCTATTTGTCCCTCGGTATGTCAGAGATGGAACAGACCACCTGCGGGTGAGACAAGCTGAAACACTGCTTTCCTGCTATACTTTGAAATTAAAACACTAGCTCCAAAGTCCTTGAAGTCCTACAGTAGGAAGGATTATTAAACACAACCTCTTTTACCACAGGGGAACATGGCAAGGGTTGGGTTTTTTTTTTTTTCTATTAATCTCAACAAGGGCTTTAGAGATTGATTAAATTTGAAGTGTTTGCTGATACCACATGCTGCTTGTCCGTCATTGTGGAGAGGATGTGATCCCTGTCCTCAAAGATGTAAGGTCCTGGCCAGGTGAAGGTGTGGGGACCCTGACAAGGAGGGGCGAAGGAGAAGACACACAGTGGGAAGTGAAGAAGGCCAGGGGAAGGGAGGGGAGGGAGATGTTCATCTACCGGGGAAACTCAGAGAATGTTTCAAGAAAGAGTTGGGTCTTGGGGCACCTCGGTGGCTCAGCCAGTTAAGCACCCAACTCTTGATTTCAGCTCAGGTCATGATCTCACAGTTTGTGAGATCAAGCCTCATATTGGGCTCTGTGCTGACAATGCAGAGCCTACTTGGGATTCTGTCTCTCCTTCTCTCTCCCCCCCTCCCCTCCCCTTCCCACTGTCTCTCAAAATAAATAAATACACTTAAAAAAAAAAGAGCCAAACCTTAAGGCATGGGGGGCGGGGTGGGGGGTGGAGAGTAGGATTTCAATAGGCCAAGATGGATCAGGGGAATAAAAAAGCAGAAAACAGATGTGGAGAACAATACAAATACAGAAAAAGGCAAGAAATTAAAGGGTGTGTTGACAAACAGCACATTAGAGATTAACAGGAGGGAAGGGAGCAGATTTATGATTTGGGGCAAATCATGGGGGGCCTTGAGTGCTACTCTAGGCACTGTGCAGGTTCTCCTGGCAACTGAGAATCAAAGGATACTTTTTTTTTTTTTAGGTTTATTTGTATATTTTGAGAGACAGAGAGAGAGCAAGCATGAGCCAAAGGGGCAGAGAGAGAAAGGAGATAATCCCAAGTAGGCTCCAAGCTGTTAGTGCAGAGCCCAACATGGGGCTTGAACCCATGAACTGTGAGATCATGACCTGAGCCAAAATCAGGAGTCAGACACTCAACTGAGACACACAAGCACCCCAGATTCAAAGGATTCTTAACAAGAGGGCATTTCTTCTTTCTTACATCTGGAGGGGGTGGACAGTTGGCAGTCCTTACAAAGCACTGTCCTCAACCCTGGGCACATATGAGAATCACCTAGGGAGTTTGTTCATTTGTTAGTGTTTGTTTATTGATTAACTATGCCAAGTCTGGTCTTATTTCTGGCCAAATAAATCAGAATCTCTTGGGGTGGGACCTTGACATGACAATTTTCAAAGAAATTTTTAGGTGATTTTAACATCCAGTCAGTGTTGAGAACCACTGGTTTAATGCATAGTATGAGAATTCTCTATAAATTCTTAATTTTTGTTGGGAATGCTTTGCCAAAATTACATAAGACATTCTGCTTTGCTTAACTAGGCATGGCCTAATACATACAACAGAAACTTCTGATATACTGTGCAAGTTCCTTGCTTTTAAATAACTTCCTCATTTATCATTAGCAATATGTTCATCTGTGTTAAGCACTACCTTCTTCCTGTAGGTATTTCATATATATATCATTGGTAATTACTGATATGTTCCCATATACATGATATGATATTTATAAACACATTTGATATATACAGAGAACAACCAAGATGTCACGACCATGTGTAACGGTAGTTACACATGCTGTATGTATTAAGATACCCATCACTACCTACCAGCTGTATGTATTAAGATACCCATCACTTACATTGACATAATGGGGTTTCACTTAAATTCTTAAAAATCAAATATTATTTAACAAGAGATAGAAGTAGGTCCACTGCTGGGGTGACCTAGCAAGGAGGTTGTGCTATTTTAAGAATCCGAATTTTTTATAAATACTATATGCCAAGATGCAAGTCACAAAACATGCTAACTGTATGCTAGGGGATTTGAAGGTGTTAATGAAAGCAGAAAGTCCTACGACAAGGGATTCTTTTTTTCCTCCCAACATATGGTGACCACAGCTGACTTGTGCAGTTATGAGAAGGGAAGCATCGTAAAACTCCTAAGGTGCTTCGTGGGGGATGAGGACAGGAGCTGGGTAGCCACTTCCTGTTGGGCAACGCTAATTTGAGTAGGGTAAAAACCCAGATGAGGTGTTGGCCTTGATAGGAAGGAGGTTGGGCCTGTCAGAGCCTATGTCCAAAAAAGTCAGTCAAGACAGGGAGGAGCAGGCAGATATAGCCAGTCCAGGCAGGTTAAATCCCAAGTGGAGGGGCCAGGTAAGAGAAACCAAGAACCCAGACTGATGGACAGGGAGGCCAAGGGGTAGGGACCTGCCCAAGAGCTTAGGGGATAAGAGATCAGTTTGGCTAGGACTCTCATAAAAGACTCCATGCCATCAATCAGACAGATGAAGAAATACCTTTGAATGAACCGGGAGCACAGACGAAAACGCATAAGGGCTTTTCAATCATCCAATACTAGAATTACTCATTGAGCAAATTTATCCATTCAACAAATATTTATTGAGCATCTCCGATATGCCAGGTCTTTTTCTGTATGCTGAAGATTATAGGCAGGTGGGATGTCTACAGCTCTGCAAGAGTGAATCAATACACAAGATGGCATAACATGTAGTGCTTTATGGGTTTGCTAGGCCCAAAGCACTGTGCCTTTGGAACCCATGTTCTTCCATATGTATGAAATATATAATTAATTCCCTGATGAAGACTTTCCAACATTTTATAATTAATACACCAAAGCTCCAGGGCCCAGGACCCATAGTGACAGGGATGTTAGGAGAAGTGCACTAAGGCTGAAGCATAGAACAAGTGGAGAGCCAAGGAAGTGAGGCCTTGTCCCCTGCTTGGTCCATGACCATGACTGGCAGCCTGTGTGGGCCCCAGCATGCTCCCCTGTAAAATGAGGAGGTTGCACTGGATGAATTCCAAAGCCCAGTTCTAGATCTAGGATCCTAGGCAGGGCCAGGGCAGAGTCAAGCTGGGCTCAGGCACAGCACACGGCAGCTATGGTCAACCTGAGAGCAGCACTAGCCAGGGCAGCCCCAGGGAGAGGCATGTGATACTGCAGGAGTAACTTGGCCATTTCCTGGGATTGACTGTGTCTCCAAGGGACATCAAAGGAATACGCCAGAATGTGCTGCTTTCCAGTCTCCACACAACATGGGAGTGTGTTTCTACTGAGAGTGTACTGAGAGACCAACAGGCAGAGGCAACGCGGGTCTAAGCAGGCCCATGGGGGCGGGAACTACCTGATGAACTGGTAGTGTCGGGGGGATGCTAAGGTGATTCTCCCAGAGTCAGGAAAAGAGCTGTAATTCACAGGAAGGGAGGACTCCTGTGACTCACAGGAAGGGAGGTCTCCCTCTTCCAAGAAGGCCTCTTGGGCTCCCAGGCAGACTTTTGGCTGTAGGTGGAATATCAGGTGGGATTTATCATTTTAAATAATAACTGGCACATGACAGAGCACAGAACCGAAACTCAGATGGCCAAGTAGCTGAAAGTGTCTGTAAGAGAGAAGAAATGGGTTTGGACAAAGAGCGGGGGCGTCAGAAAGACATATGCGCGTACTTACAAAGTGAGTTCAGCGCACTCTACCACGTCCCCCACATTACCCCCTGGTAATGCCAAACCTTGTAGCCTGTCTTCCTGCCTCAGATAGCATCACTCGCTCCGAGGCACAAATACCATCCACACTCTTCCATATTAGGCCATTCCTCAAACCCTGACCCCCACTGTTGTGCAAAAGACGCATTCCCTACAAACAAGTGCTTTGAATTTCCTTGTTTATCGCCCGTTCACCTAACATGTTTCTTTATTTGCCTTCCTCTGGGGGGCTTAGCGTTCTCAGCTTCCAGTTAAGGAGCGGTACCTGGTCTGGGTTTTTACCTCCCCCCCCTTCCTCAGTTCCTCCAATGGCTTCCTTATAGAGTTAGGTCAAAGGTGCTAAGCCAAGGTGTCCACAGCCTGAAGTGGAGCCAAAATTCACCCGATGATTCATTTGATTGTGACTCTTCCAGTGTGAGGCCAACTTACTGGGTTCCAAGAATCCTCAGCCAAAGGGCTTCTGCCCCCACAGCTGGCATTGGGTAAATGGAACCAACAGTCTCGATTTCACCTGAGGACCACTATCCAAAGAGCTTCCAGTATTCTCTGAACTGTGAATGAATAAACAAGTTTGTTTTTTTTTTTTAAACAGGATGAATGAAGGAATAAAGAAGATTTTTATAGGATTAAATAGATCTCTTCTTTCCTGGATTTAATTCAAACCTAAAATTTAGACGTGAATTCCAGTTTGAGTCTAACATAATCTCACTTCCCTTGACAACTTAGAGGAAATAAAAATATTCTCCAAAAAGTGTAGAGGGAAATTAAACTAAATTGGGCAATGTTAGCAAATCTAGAAAGCAGACAAGACTGGACTGCAGCATCTAATCACTGGCACTGGTGCCCCCGCCCTGTTCTGGGGGCACCCTCCATTGTGGTACACAATCCAAGCAAACAATACTGGTCAAAACTCAGCCATCCCATGCCCAGTGGAGATCAAGTATATTTCAAGATGGCCATGAACTAGAGACATTGGAATTGCAGTGACAGACTCTTAGAGACCTAATACTGGAAATACACCAAAGAACGGACCTTACACACAACTTGGGGCAGCGGAGGGATATTTTGAGCAAGGGCCTGACACAATTACCCCAGATTTGATTTTCCTGTGATGAGATTCCAATTCGCAGTTTCCCTACTTAATTCCCTGCACTGGGCCTCCTCCCCGCAAATTAACCTACTGACCGAGGACATACAGAAAGTGCCATTTGTATGCCAAATACTCGTGGGCAAAGGTCTCTGAAACCTACAACTTTCTATGGTGTATTCAACACGTGGCGGTGGATGGAACCAGTCTCAAAGGATTCCTGCAGCAAGTTGAAGTAAATCTGCAGAGAGGCTTGGCCACAGCTTGCCAAACTGCCGCCTCTGCTGATTTTATCATCTTTAATTGACCAACCTAAGAACGGGTTTACAACGGAAATTCTTAGCGATGGCCTCTCGGCAGGCGCACACCTCACTGCCCCTCTGGAGGGCGCTTGGTCGCGTCCAAGTTCTGGCCTTTGGAAAACATTGCTCTCCAGAGAATGAGGCCTACCCTGCCTCTTGTCTTCTGCCGGGAAGGCTCAGAGGAGAATGAATTAACTTCCCCCCAGCCAAGCCAGTAGTCCTGATCCTGAGCCAGAAAGCAGTGGCCGTTAGAAGCGAGAAAGAAAGCTAGAAGGAAAGCAACAGTGCTTCCATTATACTATTAAACCATAATCACCTACTCCTATTATAAGCATCTTCCTGTTTTCCCCGAAGGGGCGCTGTTTAACTGCCACTTGGGTGCAAACGGGCCAAGCCAGCATTTCCTGTGGGTCTGGAAGGCGGGTTAAGCTCAGCCGGCTGTGGCGCGTCCACTGACCCCGGAGCAGGCCGTGAGGGGCCACCCTGCTGGGGGTGGGGGCTCTGAGACTGGGCCTCCTGGATTAAGGGGTGATGTTGATGTCCTTCACCTGGGGCCAGGACTAGGGTGAGGCAGGAGGCGTGTTGAGGGCACAAAATTTAAGCAGGTTTTCAGTCTCAGCATCATGCCAGTGGCCCTTTCTCACCAATCCCCGCTCTGCTCAGGGCCACCAGCACTGGGGGACAGGCGTGTGAGTGGGTGCATATGTGTGTTGTGTAAAAACACACTGTGGTCAGTGGTTCTCAAAGCATCGTCTTCAGACCAGCCTCAACACCCGGGAACTTGTTCGAAATGCAAATTCTCAGGCCCAGTGAATCTGGTACTCAGGCAGAGGGAGAGGGGCTCAGCATCTGTGTAACACGCACACCAGGTAATTCTTGTGCAGCTGAAGCCTGAGAAGCTTGGTAGTGCTAGGGAATAATGCCTGTCCCACGGTCCACATCCAGTGGTCTCTCAGGGTGCGTCGCCCACAGCAGCAACAGGGAAAGAAAGGGTGGGGTGGCGAGATGAAAGAGACCTTCCCGAGGCCATCAGCAGGGTCGGAACCCCTCAGGTAAGAAGTCAGGGGTTGCTTTTTCCCCAACCATCCCGAAGTAAACTGTAGCGGTCAAGACCTGGCAACTGTTGGCAATAAATAAAGATTGCTACTGAGTTGCTTCCTTCCAGGTTCTTCCCCTTAACTAGACAGCTCAGGGCCAGCTGTGGAGTGACACCATGTGTCGTGGGCCAGCCGTCTGACCGTTCTGAGACTGAAATGGCCACCTTTGTAAAACGGGGTAATATCGCCCACCCGTGAGGGTCCGAGAGGCCAACAGAAGCCCAAGAGAAGCGTGGGCCAGAGCAAGCTGTGGTGACAGGCTGTGCGTGCGAAGCAGGGGTGTGGCCTCCACCCAGCTCGGGGGAAGCCAGCTGGGACGCCTTGGGGACAGAGGACAGCTCAGAGGGGAAGCTGATCTCCTTTAAGCTGCTGTGTTTTTAAAAGGAGGCTATCCCCAGTCCAAATGTCCTGGGGCATCAGGCTTCTACAAATGGACTCACCGAGGGGGGGAAAGAAAAGCAGAGGGTGAGCCCAGGGCCTGCTGTGGAGTGCTAGAGGGCTGCTTGTGTTTTTACCACATAATGAAGGGCAAGAAGAAACATCCGAAGACCCACATTTAAACTGTCACCAGAACCCAAACAGTATGTAGTGGCGAGGCGATGACCAACGCCTCCAGCCCAGTGACCTCAGGCACACAGTCATGGACTCGTTTCCTCCTTTGCTAAGTGCTGGATTGCAAACACCACAGAAGTACGAGGATGAAGTCAGCAGCAACACACTGAGGCACAGCGTAACCACGAGTTCTTATCACGGAGGTCTCATCACAGAATTGGGGAACCATTTCTGCAGTGTGGGAACAGAATTACCTCCCATCCAACTCTCCCCGCTGGTAAAGGTGTCTACTGAGGACCAGAGAGGCTGACAACCTGCAGAGGGCACACAGCTAGGGTGACAGTCAGTAGCTGTGTCCCTTTCTCCCTTCCATTAGGAAGTGCTGGGGGGCGGGGAGCGAAAATCTCAGCGCTTCCACCCGGGGGCCAGGTAAACAAAGGGCATCCCCGCCCCCACGTCTTCCTCGGCCTCGCACAGCTGAAGGTTGGAAGGAGGATCCATGACTCACACTTTTCCTCCGGAGGGGATTTAACTCCAAGATAGCATTGCCCTTGAGAAAGAGCCAACCAGCAAGGAGGAAAGTTCACCTCGGGGCCCGGGTGGCTCGGGAGCCCCCTTACCTTCCTCGTTTAAAAACCAGGGCTGAAACTGGAGCACCGAGTCAAAGCCGCAGGTGTTCTCTTCAAAGGCGCAGGAACCCGCGGGCAGGTCCAGGGCTCCCGCAAGCTGCAGGGCTGCGGGCACAAAACGAGTTTCAGTTGGGGCTCGGCCTGGGAGCGTCTGCACCAACTCGGGGCGCCCCGGGGGGGGACGGGCTGAAAGTGAGGGGGATGCGCGCGGGAGCGGCGCGAGAGGGGTGCAGCACTACACCCTCCCCGCCCCCGGCGCTTGCCCGGCGGGCCGGGCGTGCACCCGCAGCACCACTCCAGGCTTCGGAGAGGGGTACGGCTGTCGGAGAGGATCCCGGGGCGCCCTCGGCTAGCCCAGCCCAGGACGGCAAGCCGGCCACCGGGGCTGCGGGAGCGGGTCACGAGGGCGCCCCCCGGGGGTCCCCCTGGGTCCTCGCACTTACCTTGTACTGCCAGGAGGACGCCCCTTAGCAGCATGGTCGCGCTTCGGGGAGGGAGGACGACCCCAAGGGGGTGCAAGCTACCGGCCCGCTGGGACAGGCAGCCCCGGTGGAGGGGAGCGGGCGCGCCAGGGACGGACCAGGCGAGAGGCAGAGCGTGCACTTGGAGCTGCCCAAGTTTGCGGAGCGGCTCGGGTTGCTGAGCGGAAAGCTGGGGGTGCCTGACTGGGGAGCGCCGCTCGATCGCGTCCCGGGTGAAGCCGGCGCGGCGCACAGCTGGTCCCGGGCGAGGATTGGGCTGGGCGGGAAGGAGACAATTGCACACTTTTGAAAAGCCAGCTAGGACTGGCCGGGAGAGGAGAGGTCGGGATGCAGGGCTTTGGCTCAGGGTTTTAAAGCTCGGGAACAGACCTCTTGCAGACACTTGGAGGGGGGCAGGCCTTCCAGCAGCCCCTCCGCTGGGCTGGGACTGGAGGCGCCCGGCCCCGCCCCGCCCATCCGCGGTGGGAACCAGCTTATTTCTGGGGACAGCTTCCCCGCATCTGGCACACCAGGGCTGCAGGCTGGCCCTAATTTTAACTTCTTCTCCCCAGAATGGAAAAGGGTGGAATTCTCCTAGGAAAACCTAGAGGAAAGCTTGGAAACTGGTGACATAAGCTTTGTATCTCAGCGCGTTCTCAGTATTCTCTGGGCGTTCGGGGCCCAGAAATGCTAAGCCTGGAATACCACCCCCCTTTTTTTAAGCAGTGGAATGTCTGGCATGCCTGGTTCTCAGGATTCCCTCTGTCCCGTAAAATGGGGGCATTCCTCCTCTCCAAAGAGCCATGATAAATTAGTAGGTTTCTAAATTGGCGTGTGGGGGCTGGGGCTGGTGATGTCAGGGAGGGGTTACAGTGAGCGCTTTGAGCACCAAGCGTGTCTTTTAAAAATTCTCTTCCAGGAAAGAACGTGGTGGGGACCGTTTTTTTTTTCTTCTTAGTGGCCTTTACGGTTTTGTGCAGGCAATTTTGTGCCTAGGTCGGTGGTTCTCAAACTTTTGAGGGTGCCTCAGAATCCCCTGGAGGGCCCCCACCTGTCAGAGTTTCTGATCTGGTAGACCTGGGTTGGGGCTTCAGATTCTGCACATTCTTATCAGGTTTCCAGATGTCGATCGTGATGCTGCTAGTCTGGGACCTCGCTTTGGGGAGCCCTGGCCTAACGAACTCCTGTTCAACCATCAAAGCCCTGTTCACGTGCCTTCACCTGGTTTCCAAATTCTCCTGGTTTTCCTTGTCCTTCACTGGCAGCTCCTGACCTATATCCTGTGCTGCTGCTGCTTTTGGTCTGTCTGAGCCCTGAACACTGGAGTGCCTCAAGCTGTGTCCTCTTAGCTCCCCTCTCCCTCAGTAATTTCCTCCAGTCCCGTAGTTTGGAGCACCAACCGTATAGCCTGATGACTCCCAAATTTATATGTCTAGCCCAGACTGCTCACTGACTCCAGATGCTTCTATCTCACGGCCACCTCAACATTTTCATTTGGATGTTTAACAGCTATCTCATACTTAACAGGTCCCAACATGAATACCTCATAGTCCTTCCCCAGTCTGCTACCCCTTGCATTTTTTTTAAAGTTCATTTACTTATTTATTTTTTTTTTTTGAGAGAGAGATGGAGCATATGAGTGAGTGGGGGAGGGGCAGAGAGAGAGAATCCCAAGTAGGCTCCATGTGAGGGGCTGGAACCCCTCCCCCCAACCGTGAGATCATGAGCTGAGCTGAAACCAAGAGTCTGAGGCTTAACCGACTGAGCCACGCAGGTGCCCCTCCCCTTGCATTTTCCTTGATTCAACCAACACTACACTGTATGTTAACTAGAACTTTAAAAAATTTTTTTAAAAAGAATCTTTTTCCTCCAATTGCTCAGGACAAAACACATAGAGTCATCCTTGACTCTTCTCTTCCTCTCAGGACATTATCAAACGCCCCATTCAGGATTCAAGATACAGCAGATGCTAAGTATGTTCCGTGCTACAGTGACCACCCTGATCTGAGTGGCCATCGTTAGCTAGGGAGACTGCAGGAGCCTCCTAACGGTGGGGTCCCTGTCTCTCTGCCTTGCAGGCCTCCACTCCATTCCTAACCCAGTGGTCAGGAGCATCCTTTCAACACAGAAATCGGGCTATCTGCCATGTCCTTCCTTGGCTCCAAACTTGTGACAGCTTCCCAAATCAGCAAATCAAAACCCAGTCTTCACAAAGACCTACTAGGTCCTAGAAGACCTGCCCCTCCCCTCACATCTCTGACCTCATCTACCCTGCAGCCACATGGACCTCTCAGCTGGTCCTCAGCTCCAAGCTAGCTGTCCTCCCAGAACTTTGCACTGGCTGTTCCTTCAGCTTGAAATGCCTTTCCCTGGAAATCCACATGACTCACACCCACACTGCCTGAAAAGGTCTCTATTCAGTTGTCACCTTCGATATGAGAAATTTGATAGCTTTGTCGCTAAAAACAAAAAAGCCCTTACGATCCATTGAAAGTAAGCTTGGACAAATTCTCATGAGTTTTCTGTGAGCAATGACCCAAATGATTTAAAATTTCTTTAGGGTGTGTGTGTTTATAAGCTTTGCCTCAGGTGGTAGCTAGTAACGAATACCATTTAACATGCTTACTATTATAAATGTTTTTTTAATAGAAAATCTCATTCAACTTTCACAAGGACCCTCGGGGGTGGGGGGGGATGTCAATATTATTATTGCTCCCATTCAACAGATGAGGAGACTGAGGTGCAGACTTCAGTGATAGTGAAACCCATATCTGCTTTATTCCAAAAGCCTGTTCTCTCAACCGGTAGAGTAGCCTGTCTCCTTTGTCTTATGTTCTGTTTTGATTTCTTGCTCAGATGGTGCTAAATATCTGATTACTTTCATCAAATTACTTAATGAAACGTGCAGAGACAGCTAGGAATCCACTTGAAACCTCAAAACACTATTTTCAACCAAGCAAGCTTTTAGCAACCATCAAACTGGCACACCTTTTTCCAGGTATCTGCAGAATATTGCAGTTTTCAGATCGCCTTACATTCACCTGCAGGTTCCAAGACTCAGGAAAATGAAAAACGTCAAAGCCGTAAAGAGATCTTCAAAAATGTTTAAATATGAATTAAAACGTCAAGGCAACAACATTTATTGCTGCCTGTGGGAAACTGAACCATTACACATAAACACAAAGTTAGTTGGAGTAAAATTTCCATTTCACATATAACTGCAGGATCTGGAGCACAGATGGCCCTTTGACACTGGAGCAGGTTGGTGTCTCAGGGAGGCAGACCGTGGTTTGGAGGTTCATGTGCAGGCTGTTTACTAGGGGGCTCACGGTTCGCGGGTTGGAGCCCTGAGTAGGGAGGGCTCTGCCCTGACATTGTGGAGCCTGCTTGGAGTACTCTCTCTGCCCCTCCCCGGCTCGTGCATTTTCTCTCTAAACAAACAAACCAAACAAACATAAAAAAATTCCTTAAGTGGTGCCCTTGGGCTCAGCATGTGTGGAAGGGAGGAGGAGGCAGGACTGGGCTGAGGGAGACACTGCAGCACAGGTCACACAGAGTCTCTCCTGACCCCACAGGGAACTCTGGTGGCGAAATGGCCCACCCAGTTTATCCCACGTTGGGCTGATATGTCCAGCTGCTTGGTGTTGCTGCTTCCGTCAGTCACTGACGGATGTGGTCCACACCTGTCCTGGTGTGCTTTCTGCACTGAGGCCGACCCAGAGGGGCTGAGGACTGGAGGCCGTGCGATGACGACAATCCCAGCAGCTGGGATGACAAGTCCCTGCTTGAAGGAGGATCCGGACAGCACACTGGTGTCCACCACAGACATTTTGCAGACAGGGGAAAGGATATTGCACCTGGAGAGAGCCAAGGAGGGAATCCACAAAATCTAGGAATTACGTGCATTAACCCACTTCCTTCGGTCTCTAATCATGGAGCCATGGAGCCAAGCACTGCCTTAACCCCTGGAAAAAACAGCATCAGACCCCCAGATGAGAACTACCCAGGACTCTCTCCTCCAAGACTTAGCTTAATGGAATGATTAAATAATGCACGCAAAGTTCTGGCCTGTAGAAGGCGCTCAATAAGCATTAGGTATTAGAGTGGGTTGAATGGTAGCGCCCTCCCCCCTTCCCCCCCCCCCCCAAAAAAAAAGGTATGTTGTGAATGTGACCTTATTTAGAAGAGGTGCTGTGGAGAGGTAATTCAGTTAGGGATCTTGAGGTAAGATCACCCTGCATTATTAAAGGCCCCAAGTCAAGGGCAAGTGCCCTTCCCAGAGACAGAAGACAGTAACAGACAGGGTAAAGGTGGAGACAGTGATGGGAGTGGCAGAGCCCCAGGCCAAGGAGCGCCTGGAGCCACCTGCAGCCGGAAGAGGAGAAGAACAGATCCTGTCCTGATAGCCTCAGGGGAGTGTAGCCCGCAGACTCCTTCGCTTCACAGTCCTGACTTCCAGAGCCCGGACAAAATAAACTTACTGCTGTTTTAAGTCACCGGTTTGTTCTGGCAGCTGGAGGACACTAATACAGAAAGGGTTAAGCAAGGAGCAAACACGTGCCAGGCACGTGCCAGGCGTCATCTCCCGTGACCCTGCTACCTCCCCGCGAGAGGGAGACATCGCTCTCTCCATCTCACAGAACATGAAGCAGGCCCAGAAGCGTCCATTAACTTGTTCCGGGTCACACGTCCAGCTACGCTGCCAATGCAAACCTGCCGACACCGTGACACCACGTGCAGGGAAAGGCTCCTGTCGCTGCGGAGAGCCACGCGAGCCCTGTCGCAGAGGTGGCGAAGCCTCGCGCTGCTCTGCTCCCCGCTCCTCTCGGGGGAGCCCTCAACCAAGGATCCAGCTTTTCATTTAACCCCCTGGCTCTAGAGATCTGGCTCGGTCTTCCAGTTTTCTGGGCACAGTAGAGGAAGGAGAAACACGGGTGCCCCTCGCAGGAGCACCTGCATCATTCTCATGACGGTTCTCCTGACGCACCCTCGCGTGGTCTCATGCAGTGCCCCCTAATGGTCGCTTCAGCAAGCACTTCCCTGTGCCTGGCACAGCGCTGGGGGCGGGGACCCAGGGGTGGACAAGAAGCATTCTTCGCCTCACAGACGGCAGACCGACCCATGGAAAGACCATTTAGCTGAAACAGGCTGCCGAGGTAGAGCAAGGCCTGCAAACAAAACCTCCACCGGCCAGGGAAGTAACATGAATGAAAGAACTGAGCTGCTAGCAGGGGGCGCTTAGGGAGGGATGGTGGAGCCAGCATCCCCAACCACAGGACATCGTTGGCACCGGCTTGAGGCCAAGTCGCCATGGCACGATGGGGGTCTGGCCCTGCCTATTTTGCCCAATTTTTCAAAAGAAGCCCAATGTCTAGAGATGTGTGTAATAGCTCCTGATTTTCAAACACTGGCAATGAATTAAAACAGATCTATGTAAATCCCCGCGCGGGTAGAGTCAAATTTGGTGAGAGGCTAAATTCAATTCTCCAGCTGCTGTGGAGACCGAGCATGGGATGCCTCAGCACCACCCTTCCAGACACAGTTGATCAGTCCCATTCTAGAGAAGAGAAGATGGAAGCAGAAAGAGTCTGACTTTTAGCAAAGGGTCTCTAAGAGGCAGAGACAAGATGGGAAGTCATAAGCTCATTCCTCACTGGTCCGTATTTGGGCACACAGAAAGGACTTTGTATACTGTAGGTCCCATGCAAATGTAAGGCTATTCATAATATCTTTTATATTAATTTTACTTTGGTTGCTTTCTATTACATATTATAGGTTTTAAAATTTACATCTATATGTATATGTATATGTATATCTATATATCTATATCTATATCTATATCTATATCTATATCTATATATACATACAGTAAAACCTTGGTTTGTGAGCATAATTCATTCTGGAAACATGCTTGTAATCCAAAGCACTCGTATATCAAAGTGAATTTCAAGAACCATGGGCTCCGTTGTGATCATGTGACATTCAGTGTCACGTACTACTCATATTGCAAGACGTTGCTCTTTTACCAAGTTAAAATTTCTTAGAAATCTTTGCTCATCTTCTGGAACATTTGCAGAACAAGTTGCTCGCAATGCAAGGTTTTATTGTTTATCTTTTTTCCTTTCTTGCTTCCTGCATCCCCTCTGATCTATGCCAAGACATTGTCTCTGCTCTGGAGTTTTGTCTGTCTCTGCCTCTCTCCATCTTTCTTCTTGCTCTCGTGTCTGTCTGTCTGTCTCTATCTGGGTCTCTGTGATGCACTCTGGGGCTCACCTCTGCCTTTCCCTCAGCATTTTCTCTGTCTTGCTTTCATGTTGTCTCTCTCTCTCTCTCTCCCTCTCTCGCTCTCCACACTTAGACCCCAACATACCCCACTCAGTGCATGCTATCAGGTCGAGAATAAGCTGGTAAAACAATTCCAGCCTCTGTGGCTTGTCCTGCCCATGACCTTCATTGCATTCCTGCAGGAGGTGTCTGGGGGCTCTGCCCCAAGGCTGGCTGGCAGTGTCCCTTGGTTCCTGACTAGCACCAGCTGCCTGCCTCTCACCCCTTGGGGACAGTCACGTGCCTGCTGCAGGTCTGACTCATCTGCTGTGAGGGACCGAGGCCCAATGTTAACCAGTTGTTAACAAATGTCCTGTTACTACAAAATATATGCCCTGCTTTTCAAATCCCTACACTCAAATGACTGGATTTGGTAAAGCAGCTATTTCCTTTACAGTCGGCATTGGAAAGGGAGTAGATAAATAGATACTTTCTATCGTTAATCTTTGTTCCATCAGTTTACTCGGAACCCTAGCTTGGAGTCAGACATCTTTCACTATGGTTTGATGGCAATCTTTTGAATTTTTTTTAAGTCAAATGTTCTTGGGGCTGACTCATCATAGTGAAAACACTACCACCTTTCATTGAGTGTTTGTGATGTGCCAGGGGGTTTCATGGTCAATTTATGGAGGAAGAAACTAGGCCTAAAGAGTTTAAGTGACTTGCCCAAGGGTGGGGGGCAGGATGTGAACCCAGCTCTAGCTACCACCAAAGCCCTCTTGACCTGTCTACACTTCCAATGCGGGAAAAGTTTGGGCAAACACTGTACAATGTCCTGCTCTCGGACCCCACACTTCATTGCTCTACTGCTATGCTGGGCCAAGGCCAGGAGGCACGTTTCTGTTGGTTCCAGTGAAGTATCTATACTCAGAGTTTGCAGAAAAAGCCCTTTATGACCAGGGTCGAGCCTACGTTTCCATTCTGAGCCCATCACACTGCTACCACCCATGCCCCCACCAGCCCATGCTGGTCCTGGACTCTGTCCTCTGGGCCACTCCTCATGTGTTCTTATGTGTTCTTTTTTCTGCTCAGAAACAGAATGCCTTCCTCTCCTTCTCCCTTTAGGAAACTCCTTATAATGGGTTGAATTCTGCCCTCCAACTCCCAAGATGTATATCGAAGTCTTATCTCCCAGGACCCCAGAATGTGACTTTATTTGTGAAGATGAGGTCACACTGGAGCAGAGTGGGCCCCTAACCCAATAAGACTGGTGTCCTTATAAAAAGGTGAAATTTACATAGCATAGTAATGCTACCAGATAAAAACAACCGGAGACACTCACCTTGGCCCCAATGAGCTTCCCACAGACCTCTCTTCTTTCCAAAGCATTGTTACAATGGGACTGACCCTTCTCGTTCTTAATATGATTGCAAAATGCCTTTCAGCAATGACTATCAGCCAACTTTGGCAAAAAATAAAGGCTTATTACTTACAAGGCCTGGAAATTACACAGCACACCTGGGTCCACTGCGAGGTTGTAGGTAGAGACACGGCGCCCATGGGCTGGGCTTCTGCTTTTATTGGGGTTAGGGTTTTGTGGGTTCACGATTGGTGAATTTAAAATGTAAGAGCAAGAATTTAAAGCAAGAGAGAAAAGACAAGTGGCCCAAATGGCCAGTTACCGGAATCAACCAAGATCTTTAAAACAAAGGAGACTCAGTGAGGAAAGGTGGTCTGGCTCTTTATCTAGACCCCTTGGCTGGCAAAGAGTTTGTTCAAGATAACTATTCAAGTCTCTGAAGTGGATGGCCTCTTTGGAATGGAGGCCTTCAGCAACCAAAACTTAAATCAGGCACTTGTGTCACGAAAAAGAAAAAATACAGTCTGTTTACACTACCTACTCTTCTTCATTTCCAAAGACTCAGCTCAAATGTCTTCTCCTCCTCTACCTGTGCCTCCTGTCCTCCCAAACCACAATGTTCTTGAGGCCGCATTGCCATGACTTTGTGTATGTCTCTGTTATCCACAATGGAAGCTGATATTTCAAGTGATGAGAAGTCTCCTTTACACTTGTTTCTGCTCTGGTGTCATCTGTGTGCATGGCTAACTGTAGGCGCACAATAAATGCTGGCTGAAAGAGAGGCTGTGGAACAGCACGTCCTCCCTGGTATACACAGCCTGCCGAGTCTGCGGGCCTATCATTAGAAGAGAAAGAACTAAATCTAAGCTATCGGTCCCCCAGGAGGGTATTTATGGAAACAAATGAACTGCACAGATGTGCTCAGAGATGACAGAGCCAATGGAAAGAGGAGCGGCCGTCTGAACGGGGAGCCGAGTAGGCTTTCTGGGGTCAGAGCGGCACGTTTGGCAAACTCGGGGGAGGCAGGGGAGGGAGGCTCTCAGAAGCCCACTTTCATGAGAGGTGGAGGGGGCTGCAGGGAGAGGACTTGGCCCCTGAAAGGAGGCACCAGGCCCTGAGGGTTGGAAGGAGAGAGAGAGAATAATGAAACAGCCTGCATCCGGCCATCTGAGCCTGTGGCAGCCCAGCCCTGTACACTCCCATAGGGGTCCAGGAGAAAGGCTGGGCTGTTGGGAACCCAGATGAGTCTGTCCCCCTAGGTCTCTGCCAAACACGGGCCACAAACAGCTCTATGACCTCGGGGACAGGATTAAAAAGAACGGGTGGGCAGTGCCTTGTCCACCTTGCTGCGGACATTGTTGGCATTTCAAGGTTAACTGCGGTAAGAATGGGCAGCTTGTGGCTGGGCCGGGGATAGGGTAGGGGGCAGGCCTGTGAACACGTATGTTCACCCCTGGGACATCCCCCCAATCCTGGGAGTTAAGGCCCTATGTCCCCTGCAGGGGCTAAGAGTGAGTCAAAGGACTTTGGAATTCTACTTCATTACAGTTAGTGGGGGCTCCAGAGGCTGGGGGCTCTACGCACAACGTGGGCTAAACCCAAGTAATACGCTTTCTCCTCTTCAAGCTGCACCTGAGAGCTGGAATTCTGCAGCCAAACACATTCCCCAAAAGAGCAGTGAAACCCCAAACCCCAGATGAGCTTCTGACTTATGGCCTCTGACATTGTTAATGTGCTGGACTGAGGGTCTATACCCTGTGTGATTTGATCTAAACTGAACAGAGACGGTGATGTTTACAGCTTCTCAGAGACAGAATGGCCACCATCTGGGAGGGGAGAGACAGCAAACATCAGCTCTGAATAGGCAAACGAGGTGTGCGTGCATGCGGGCATGCGTGTATGTGTGTGTGGTGTGCAAAGACATATTATTGATGGCAAGTCAAGCCACGCCATTACCAGTAATCTGGAAGCTTGAAATGCGAAGGCCTAAAATCCTGGGTATTTTTTATTTACTTCAATTTTAATTTTTTTAACGTTTATTTATTTTTGAGAGACAGAGAGACAGAGTGTGAGTGGGGGAGAGGCAGAGGAAGAGGAAGACCCAGAATCTGAAGCAGGCTCCAGGCTCTGAGCTGTCAGCACAGAGCCCAACCTGGGGCTCGAACCCACGGATCTTGAGATTATGACCTGAGCTGAAGTTGGATGCTCAACTGACTGAGTGACCCAGGTGCCCCTTTATTTATTTTAGAAAGAGAGAGTATAAGAGGGTGAAGGGCAGAGAGGGAGAGACAGAGAGAAAGAGAGAGACTATTAAGCAGACTCCATGCTCAGGGCTCAGTGTGGAGCCTGACATGGGTGGGGCTTGATCTCACGACCTTGGGATCATGACCTGAACCTAAATCAAGAGTTGGACACTCAACTAACAGAGCTACCCAGGCACCCCTAAAATCCTGGGTGTTTAAAGATGTCAAATGACACCAATTCCTCCAGATTTTCAAAGTGAGTGCCCAAGGCACAGGTGATTTTGGTGATAATGAAAAAACCCGACCACCAGACATTGCAAGATGCCTCAAAGAGCTGATCTGGTGAATCACAGTTCCAGCTGTACATCAGAACCACCTGGGGGGTTGTTTCTAATACACAGTTTGGGCCCCAGCAAACCAATTAAATCATAATTTCTGGGACAGGACAAAAGCACTGGTATTTCTTTAAAGTTTTCCAAGGTGATTCTACTAAGCCAGGGTTAAAAAGGCTCTGGCTTAAGGGGCACCTGGGTGGCTCAGTCGATTAAGCATCTGACTCTTGGCTTCTGCTCAGGTCATGATCTCACAGTTCATGGGATCATGCCCCCCATGTTGGGCTCTGTGCTAACATTGCAGAGACTGCTTGGGATTCTCTCTCTCCTACTCTCTCTGCCCCTCCCCTGCTCACTATCTATCTCTCAAATTAATAAACATTAAAAAAAACTTAAAAAGAATGCTCTGGGTTGATATTTTCATCAACAGAATTAAGTCTTATTGATGGGGGAGCAAAAGGCAAGCTGAGGGCAAAGCACAAGCTAAAACCTCTCAACCCCCCCACCTCCAGTGGGATATGTATGATGTTCTTCAGACACTCCTGACTGCCCAAGAACAAAGGAAAGGGAAGAACAGATGGTTAACTGATAGAGATCATAGTCATATCTGACACAGACCAATTTACCACTGTCTTAATGATTTACTAGAAAAAAGGGATATCCAGAAACCTACAGACTGAGTTCCCTGGAACCCTAAGATCAGCCTCCCCTCCCTAGAAGAGAAAATCTTATGGGGTGCCCGGGCGGCTCAGTTAATTACGTGTTCAGCTCTTGGTTTCAGCTCAGGTCATGATCTCATGGTTTGTGGGATCGAGCCCCACATTGGGCTCTTCACTGACAGCACTGAGCCTGCTTGGGATTCTCTCTCTCTGCCCCTCCCCTGCTCATGCTTATGCGCTCTCCCTCTCTCTCTCTCTCTCTCTCTGTCTCATAATAAATAATAAAAACATTAAAAAAATTAAATGGTGATTTGTTAAAAAAAAAAAAAAGATAGAAGAAAATCTTACATAATCAGTCACTCCTTACAACTCTAGTACAACTCTTTCTGCCCACAGGTCCTGACCCTGTGCTTTAATAAAACCATCTTTTCACACAGAAAATGTCTCAAGAATTATTTCTTGGCTGTTGGCTCCCAAATCCCAACACTACAAACCGTGTGACTATTATTAATTTTTTTAAAGCGTTTTGAAAAGAATAAAGTGTTATATCAGAACAGGGAGTGTAATTTTGTCATTGAGACCATGGACTCTGGAGCCAGACCCCTGGAGTTGAACTTGTAGCCCCTTACTACCTGTGAACCTAGAGCACATTGTTGAGTGTCTCTCTGCCTTAGTTTCCTCTTCTGTAAAATGAAAATAATAGTAGTACCTACCACACGGGGTGGTGATGAGTACTAGGTTAGTTTGTATTATTTCAATATTCAAAACAGAGCCTGCACTCTGTTTGCACTATGTAAATATTAATATTCCTTTTGTATCAACTCAAGTTTTTCCAGGCTTGTAGTTGAGATTGATTATGGAGTGTATCCATCAGAACAGCCTTTCATATAGTATCCTGCCTTTGGGGAGTGGGAGGGTGCAGAAACTAGAAATATAAATGGGACAATTGGTAAGCCGTAGCTTTGATGTCTTATCAGAGTAGAAGAAAAATCTAAACTATTGAGTGGATGCCTTTCTAAGTACTAACTGATGTGAAAATGTTGGGGTTCGGGAGTGAACGATCAAGAAAGAATTCTTGAGATGTTTTCAGTGCAAATAGTTGGTTTTATTAAAGCACAGGGATAGGACACGTGGGCGGAAAGGGCTGCACTGGGGTCGTGATGGGTGACTGATTATATACCTTCAAGTTGGGAGGGGGTCAGGGAGAGTGTAATCTGTAAGGAATTTTGGAAGCAAGGTTTCCAGGACCTCGAGGGAATAGGTGTTGTGAGGAAAAGGTCACTTATTACTGTCTAATAAAACCTTGGTCATGAGACCCTTTAGATGTAGATCAGTGGGCCATATGCTTGGAGGATGATTGCTAACATGTATCTTGGGGGGTAGAGATAAAGAAAGTCTCCAAAGTCATTTTTATATGTTAAAGGAGACTTCTAGAATTCTGGAGGTCGGGCTAATGTTAAGCTAAGGTTGCCTTTTACCCTCAGCTAAGTGTCACCATTGAGGCAGCTGAGCTCCTAGAGGAAGGTCACTCTGCCTATCTCAAGGACCTGTCAGTGGGCTGTAAGCTGTAAGGAAATTTAATTGTTTCTTTTGCATTTGTTTCCCCATATCACCAACAACTAGGACATTAAAAAGAGTAACATAGAAAATAGTTTCAGGATTAAAATAGAACCTTCATTTGATGATACTTGAGGTGGAGCAAACAAGATGGAGGGGAAGATATGGATAGGCTTCTTACAGATGATGTTTCTAGAGGCTAAAGGAAATGATCTTGGTCCCTGGTTATAGCCTGAAGGGCAAGTTTGTCTGTGTCCAATAAAAGTGTCTTCTGGAAGAAAAGAAAAGAAAAGAAAAGAAAAGAAAAGAAAAGAAAAGAAAAGAAAAGAAAAGAAAAGAAAAGAAAAGAAAGAAACAACAACAACAACAACAACAACAGAGAGAAACTTTTAAATGAGACATCTTGTTTCCAAACTGCTGGAAGCCCCTATAACTCCTCCTCAACAGAAAAGGGTGCTTTTCTCATTACACATTTTACAACTTGATATACACATTTATTTTATATTTATTTTGTTATGGGAAAGCTTTATTTAGTCACTCACCCATAGCAGGTTCAAATTAGATCTCTGAATATCCAACTCATGGGACTCAGGATTTTTCTCACGTTTTGGTGGGACGGACGGGGATGTTCCATGGGAAACTGGTTCCCTCACTCCTAGGCTTCCTTCCAAAACCAGGCAATAGAACTGAAAGGGCTCCTTTCACTCAAGCTGTGGGAATGCCCTGCAGTGGGGGCTGCCTTCTGCATCTCTGCTGGGTTTCCATGTTGGGTCAGACATCACCACATTCCTCCAGAAGGGAGTAGCTTCTCTGTAGGTGGCATCTGCCTGGGTCCCCACCAGACTCCCGGGTCTATTAATGCTTGTGTTCCACGTTTTCCCTTCAAAGTTCAATTTCCTTCTTTTTGAAATAGATCCTTTAGGAACTTTTCTCAGCTAAGATCTATGAGAGGTCAATTTGCTCAGTCTTTGAAAGCATCAGTCAAAACATTAGCTCAGTTGGATATAGGTTTCTAGATTAATGTTCTGGGTGAAGACAGTGGATTGGACACGCTCATCCAAATTTGGCTTCTCTAGAACCCATTGAAAGACTATAACAAATAGTCATTCTGTAGAAATGTATAAGCCTTTAAGCCTACAGAGAATGGGAAAGGAGACAGCAAACTTTTGAAAGCTAGAAAGAAAGTGGATAAAGAAAAAATGACCTAGCAGATGGAAGTCAGGTTGGTGGCTCAGTTTATTCTACAATGTCATCAAGAGTCCAGGAGATAGTGATACTGGATAATATTAGAAACGAGGAAGAAGAGGGTGGCCAAAAATGAGGATCAAAAAAGGTGTTTGAGAAGCACCAGCTATAATCAATGCTAGTGGATGACTTCTTGTCTCCTAACCAGGAAAGCCGGTGTCAGTTTGGTCCAAATCTAAAGGCCTGAGAAGGATGAGCTCTATGGTCTGAGGGCAGGAGAAGACAGATGGCCGAGCTGAGGCAGAGAGTAAATGAGCCCTTCTACTTTTTTGTTCTATGCAGGTCCTTAAGGGTAATGGACAAATTGGCTTGTATTGGCAGTGGTGGTGGGGGGGGTGGTGGTGGCGGTGGTCTTCTTTACTAGGTCAGCTGATTCAAATGATAATCTCTAATCTCTTCCAGAGACAATCTCACAGACACACCCAGAAATCTTTTTTTACCAGCTATCTGAGCATCTCTTAGCCCAGTCAAATTGACACATTAAACTAACCATCACACCACTCCAGCAAAAGAGTGGAAAAGGCAGAACAGAAGTAGGCTGGATTGGGAGGGCACAGACTGGGTTAAGAGCAGAAGTTCCACCCTGAAGCCAGGGTGAATAAATGAATGTGTAGACCCTGAAAGCGGAGACCCTGCCTCCAAGCCCTGATCACCCACTTGGCTTCCAGAACAGTTATGACCAGACTTTTTCTCTCCAGGCAGAAGAATGAGAATGGAAAGGCCATCTCCAAGGAATCTGACCAGATATAGATGAAAAATGTAAACATAGTGGTATTAAGGTTTCCGCCAACAGATAGCCCAGCCATGTCACCCTCCAATGCAACTTATTCAGATCTTCCAGTTAGCTTTTTATCCACAATTAAACATGAGCAGACACCTAAATATCACCAAACAGCTAAAGAATGCCTCTAATATACAAGATAAAGATCAAACAAACAAGCCACTAACAAAAAAAAACAACTTCAAAGCAAAATAAACTACGAAAGGAAAACTTCAAAATAAAACAATTATTAAAATCTTCAGAGAGATAAGCCATCGTGCTGAATCCCAGAAACAACTTCAGGATGCTATTTAAAAAGGAACATTCAGAGAACACAAAAGATCTCTTAGAAATTAAAACCATGAGAGCAGAACTGAAACACTCAATGAGAAACGTTGGAGGTTCAAGTGAACCTTTTGGGTCATTCTCCCAAAAAAAGTAGAGCATAAAGCAAAGAAAAAATAGAAGAAAATAATAGTATTCTATATTTTATTATAATAAAATATTATAAGGGTATAAATTTATATTTCTATATTTGCATTTTCAACAGAAAATATAAAAGCTTATATTTTATTGCAAAACATTGTATCAAATAGTCTAATAAGGCAACATCTAAATAATAGGAGTTTCCGGGTGCCTGGCTGGCTCAGTCTGTAGAGTATGCGACTCTTGATCTTGGGGGTCATGCATTCTAGCCCCATGTTGGGCATAGAGACTACTTTAAAAAAAGAAAAAAGAAAAGAAGAAAACATGAATAATGGGAGTTTCAGAAGAAGAGACCAGAGAAAATGAATGAGGGGGAAAAAATTAAAGAATTAATTTAAGGAAATTTCCTGAATTCAAATATATGAGTTTGTAGGTTGAAAGGCTCATTAGGTGCTCAGAACAATGGATGAAAATGGGCACACACCAAGTCATATCACTGTGAAATATCAAAACAATGGGGACAACAAAGAACACATTAAACACTTTCAGAGGGCAAAAACAAGTCACAAACACTCAAGAGCAAGTCACACATACACGTGTAATGCAAACATTGATGATTGATCTAAACCAAATTATACTATTACTATATTAAAAGGATGAGGGTCTGGGAAATACAGAAGTGTATGGTGGGTGTGGAAGGAAAGGAAATAATTCCTATCTTCCGATATGGAAGCAATTATTCCATTATCCTCTGGCCTCTGTTGATGTTGTTGAGAAGTTTATTGACACTATAGTTGCTCCTTTGCAGGTAATCTATATTCTCTGGCTACTTGTAGGTTTTATTCTTTGTCTTTGGTGTCCTGTAGTTTCTCTGGGGTTTCCAACAATCTCAGTGAAGGTTTAAGGGGGCTCATCTGGATCCTTTAGGAATCAGTGTACAGCATTACGATTGTATGCTAAGCTAGTTAATATCCCTGCATACAAAAATTATATCTATAAAGATAAATGATAGGAGACACAATAAGAGCCTTTGGATGAAGTGCAAATATATAAAATTCTGAAAGGACACTATGGGTTTTGCCCAGGAAATGTAATAGATTGCTGAGTGGAACATGAGCTATTGTCCACAGCTAAAAGATAAAGAGATAAATGTGTCCCAGATTTGAGAGAAAAATGAAACCAGTTGGGGCCAGGGAATTCTTCCAGGGATTATTAAGAAGTGGCCAAATGGGCTCTGTAACCCCCAGTCTTCACCCCAGACTATGCCCCATACTCCCTTCCACGTCCAGTTGGTATATGAGAAAGCTATGGAGAGAAAGGACAATCCTATGAGTTGGGTGTTGCTGGGGAAGGATGAGTACCATGACTTTTCCCTCCTCTCCCCTTGGGAGAAATGGGAAGGTGCTATTTTCCAAATCCCTTTAACATGAAATGGGGTCCAGACATCATTCTGAAAGACGTAGAGTGTTTTATTGACACTTTATTCCTTAGTTCGGTTCTGTCTATACAGTGCACTTGCTGATCTGTGTCCTATACCCATGTGTGCAGGGGGAAAGAAATGGAAAGAGATGACAGGGAAGAGAGAAAGCAAGAGTTTAACAGTCTGTACTCTCACTACTTGGTGGGGCAAAGCTGTGTAAGTTGCCTGTGGGTCCATAAGAAGCCAGGCTTGAGCTGACTTGCTTGCACTCAACCCAAGAGAGTAACCCATCAAGCAAGGACTCCAGCAGCTGGAGACCATGGGGCATTCCACCATGAACCAAAGCAGGGGGCAGTGGTAAAGATCAAGTCTGATTGGATCACCCAGGTCAGGAGGTGGATCAAGTTGATATGGGTATGAAGTGCTGGACCCAAGACCCCCAGATAAAAACAGGGCCCCCAAACAGCTGTACCTTCAGTAACTAGCATGGTAGATAACGTGAACTCAGAGAGGTAGGAATGTGAACAGGTTTGATTTTCGTTCACTTGCTGCCTTCAACTATGCTTTACTGAGTAAAAAAAAGCTTTACTCAGCTTTTCTTCAGTGATGTCTCACGTACATTCCATTCTGGTCACTTGGACATACAGAAAAGTCCACCACCAGAGAGCCAGTGTGTACACACATGCCACAGAAAGCAGAATGCCATCTGAGAGGGGACCACAATGGCACCAGTTAAGTAAACATTCTTTCTGTACTTCATCCATCCTTCCTGCCCCTGCTCTGCAAGAATCAAGACTAGAGGAAAAAGAAAAGAAAGAGTGAACATGTAGACCATGCCCGTTCCCTGCTCCAAGGCCCCCAGGAAGAAGCCTCACTGGTGGTATGGGGCAGGGTGAAGACAAGTATTCAACTGGATATGAAATTGAAATTGTAAACTAGATTGGATTGGACTCTTTGGTTGGAGAAATAGGCTTGAAAATCAGCTGCCGGGAACAACACCCACAATCATGCCACAGAAATGGCTTGCTGAGGATATGCCACCATCAGCCTAGACACTGGGAACTTGACTGCATTAGACCTACTGCAATTGTTAATGCCTCCCTAAAGTCAGATTCCATTGCCATCACCCAAGCCAACAAAATGGAAGCATTGAAAAGAGCTTATATCTTTTCTTGGTCATGTAAGAATTTAAGTCTTGCATAGATGCATCTGATTAATGGAGTCTGGGTCACATGATTTTATTCTAGCCAAAAAGGAAGCTGGGGATTTGAGTTCTGAGCTCTGTACTGAAGAGGCAGAACTTACAACATGGAAATTCTCCGTATTCAGAAAAGCTTTTCAGAAGATGGTAAATTATTGTAATGTGACAAATGTCTACCATAGCAAATACTGTTTACAATATACTTGATTAACCACTCATACCCATTAGTATGGCTATTATCAAAAAAATCAAAATAACAAGAGTTGGTGAGGATGTAGAGAAATAGGAACACTTGTTGATACGAATATAAAATGGCACAGCTGCTACAGAAAACAAAATGGCAGTTCCTCAAAATGGAAACAGAATCACCATATGATCCAGCAACTTGACTTCTAGGTGTCTGTGCAGAAGATTTGAAAGTAGGGACTTGAGATATTTTTATATCAATATTCATAGAAGCATTATCCTCCATCAATAGATGAATGGAGAAATAAAATGTGGTATGTCCACAAAATACAATATTATTTAGCTTCAAAAAGAAATGCAATTATGGTACATTCTATAACATGGATAAACATTATGCTAAATTAAGTAAGCCAGACTCAAAAGGACAAATATTGCATGATTCCACTTAGATGAGGTACTTAAAGTAATCAAATCCATAGAGACAAAAATGGAATAATGGTTGCCAGGGACTAGGGGTTGAGGGAAATGGGGAATTAGGGCTTAGTAGATACAAAAGTTCAATTTGGGGTGAAAATTCTGGAAATGGGTGGTGGTAATGATTGTACAATACTGTGAATGTACTTAATGCCGCTGAAATGTACACTTACAAGTGGCTAACAATGGTAAATTTTATTTATGTATATTTTACCATAATGAAAAATAGAACTGATGAATAGTTTTGGAAATCAACATGAAATCGAGCAGATAATTTACTTCGTTACCCCCATATTTTAGGATTTAATCAGCTGATAAGGTTAAAAAGAGGAAATAAAGAATGACTTCCATTGTATCTTTTGTGTGAGACTCCTTCCTCAGTCACACTCTGGCTACACCAATATTATGATGTATGAGAACTGAGTGTTAGGACTTACACCCCTAAGAGTTGAAATAACACAGTGATCCTCTTACAGCCAGTGGTCAGTGCAGGATATTGAAAAACTGGTCAGGTTAACACTCCTCTTTGTTCAACTGTCCCCATTTTGGGAGGAGTCTGCAACTCTGAGAGTCCTTGAGCAGAGAGAAAAAGATTTAAATGAAGAATAGCAAAAAGTGGGGGCGCCTGGGTGCCTCAGTCGGTTGAGCGTCCAATTTTGGCTCAGGTCATTATCTCGCGGTCTATGAGTTTGAGCCCTGCGTGGGGCTCTTTGCTTACAGCTCAGAGCTGGAGCCTGCTTCGGATTCTGTGCCTCCCTCTCTCTCTGCCCCTCCCCCGCTCGCACTCTGTCTCTCTCTGTCTCAAAAACAAATAAACAGTAAAAAAATAATTTAAACAAAAGAATGGCAAAATGTGCACATATGAACAATGAAAATACCAAAAGCTAGTTTTATTTTGCAAAAGGTTTTCAGACTCATTTTCTCGAGCTTAAAAGAAAAAACAATTATTAGCAAATGCATAAATCAAGGAGAGAGTAACAGAATGATAATTAGCATGGGAAGTTGGAGCCAAATATTCCCTGATCTCCAATTGACCTTGAGCAAATCACTTACGCGCTCTGCTCTTCAGCTTTCCCCGAGTCTACAAGGACAATCATAGCCTCACAGAGGGGTTGGGAAATCCCCTGAATTCACTGTTGTCAAGTAAATCCATGGCACGCAGACACCCTGGGAAGCCATTTTGTTCCTTTCAAATTTGTAGAAAATTCTATAAAAGCAGTATATTGAGCAGGAATCATCAAGTATTCATTTGGGGAACATAAAGTGCTCCAAGTAAGATAGGACCTTTATATACAACCGTAGTTTTCTTTGTTATGGCTTTCAGAAGTCAAAACACATTGGTTGTCAGTTGCACTGCAATCCACACTGTCTCTTGCCTCTTGCTGTCCTGGTGACTTTGCTGCACCAAACGCTCAGGACAGAAAGTAGTTCAGCGAAGGGGCAGGAGGGCCAGGCTTTTCCTGTCTTGCCAGCGCTCTTGTTTTTGCTTCCTGACCTTGCTCATCCCTGAATCCAAATATACACTCCCGAGAACCTCTCAAGTACATGATTTACGAAGACTGCTTTGGAGTTGAAGCAAGCTATCTTGGTTCTTTAAATACATTAACTTTTAAGAGGAAGATAATAAATCTATCAGGAGGACTTTTAGGCTTAAATTCTTTTTCAAGGATCCAAAGTTAATTAAGAGGACAAATACACTAAAGAAAATGACCTTTTCCGTATCAGTTAAAAATACACGATCATTAGTGAGTCGCGTTATAGGCAAGAAAAGACAATGAGCAGTTCTAGTTGAGGCCAGCATTTCACTTAAGATCATGGAGTGGCAGGCAGTGTAGCTTATGTTCTAAGTAGTAAAAATAGCTTTACAAAGCCATCCTTTAAAACCAGACATGAGCGTGAAAAATAAATGAATACACTCTAAAGCAATAAGCTTTCACTTAGACTTTGGGGTCATATTACTGATTTATCTTGCCTGTGTCAGCTAAAGATAATTTAAAAATATTAGTCAGAAAGAAAGAATTATAGTGCTGACTACATCTAACTACATCCTTTCTTGTAGTTAGGTGGCTTTTTATTATATTACCCTGTTGAAGGGAAACTGTTTACACTGATGACAAACCAAAACAAATTCAGCCTTAGTGGGTGGGGGGAGGATGCTATTTTTCTTGAGCAAAAACATATTATAATGTGCTGACAAATTAAAAACAACTATTCTGAGTAATGAATGCATTAGGAAACACCAGACCAAAGGGATTGGAACAGTAATGACATAAAGGAAACACCCTGATTTTTTTTCCCCCTAAAAACTCGGCTAAAGTTCCAAGTAGTTTTCATTCAACACTTCCAAATATCTTTCAACAGTGTCACTCCAAAAATGAAATGATGGCAAACAAAGAGACATCTGAATGCCCAGTCTGTTTCTGTTAGAAATGCATGGTTAATTTGCGTAATTAACAAGTCTCTGTCCATTAAGTCCAACTGCCTCCAGCCTTGTCTGGCGGTAGGGGAAGGAACTTTGTGCCAGGAGCTGCAGTGGTAATATGACTCTACTCTGGTTTCAAGAGCGCAGGGTTTGGCATCTGACTGCCTGGGTTCCAATCTCAGCTCCACTACTTACCAGCTCTGTGACTTGAGACAACTTCCTTAACCTCTCTGAATCCCAATTTCTTCTGTAAATGAGAGACAGTAACAGTCACTCTCTCCTAGGATATAATAAGATGGTGTATCTGAGGCACTGAGTGCAGGCCTAATACATAATAAAAATTCAATGAATCTTAACTATCTTCTTATTTTTGCTATAAGCTTGGATGATTTAACAACTCCAGAGTGCATAGCTCAACTCACTATTCAAAGATTACTTAGGCAGAAGGGTGCCCTTAGTTAGAAATAAATGAAAAATTTAGTAGAAGTCAATGATTTCTTCCAGATGCCCAGGCTACTCTCTTGTATCAATTAGAATCACGGAGAACCATATAATTCCACAATAAGGAGAAGAAACCATGATGTGGTCCTTAGCCTGGACAAAGAAGTTTCACAGAGGGAGAGAATATGGCAGAGACCATAGTGCATTGGTCTTCAAATCAGAAAGTACCCGGATTCAGTTTCTTGCTTGGTCACTGTATATAGTGCAGGCTGGCCTCCGAAAGATGTGTCTAGTTCTTAACCTCTGTACTCCTGAATGTGAGCTTATTTGGAAACAAGGTCTTTGCAGATGTAATTAAATTAAGGCTCTTGAGACGAGATCATCCTATACATAAGGGTAGGCTCTAAACTCAATGATGAGTATCCTTATAAAAGAAAAGGAGAAGACAGACACACCCAGAGGGGAAGCCCACAGGAGGACGGAGGCAGAGTCTGGAGTGACATGTCTACAAGACAAGGAAGTGCCAAGGAATGTGGGGGGCCACCAGGAGCTAGGAGACAGGCATGGAGTGGATTTTCTTTCTGAGCCTCAAGAATGAACCAACCCTGCTGACCTTGATTTTGGACTTCAGGTCTCCAGAAAACGGTGGAAGAATAAATTCCTATTGTTTTAAGTCACCTGGTTATAGGAATTTGTTACAGCAGACCAACAGTCAGTAAGTGAGAAAGTCAGGGCACCTGCCTGAGGACTAATGAGATTATGTGTACAAAGGCACCAGGACATAATAGGTGGTCTATGAATATTAGTTGAAAACATTCTCTCTTTAGCTTCACAACAACCCAGTTTTGTAAGATAACTAGTATCTTCATTTCATTATTTTTTTAATTTTTTAAAATTTATTTATTCATTTTAAGAGAGAAGAGTGGGGGAGGGACAGAGAAAGGGAGAGAGAGAATCCCAAGCAGGCTCTGCGTACTGTCAGGGCAAAAGCCCGACTCGGGGCTCGAACTCATGAACTGTGAGTTCACGACCTGACCCAAAACAAAGAGTCGAATGCTTAACTGACTGAGCCACCCATGTGCCCCGTCTTCATTGTCTGCTGAGGAGACGGATTCTCTTAAAAGCTGACCAACCAGCCTAAGGCCAGGTGAGCAAATAGCGGGTTTTCTGGTTCCAGTGCTCGGACCTTCTCAACCACACCGCTTTATCCTCTCTCTTGCTTACATGATCTTGCCATAAATCTCTGCCACTTGCTACATCATGTCGCTGTACCTGACTGAACTGCCATGTGTGCTGTGTATCTATGAAATAAGATATTATCTGAGGGAAGGGTGGAGACAGTAAAAGCGGATTCTAAGAAAAGTACACAAAGTCTGAAAGGCAGATATCTTATTAAGAATTAATAGGGGACGCCTGGGTGGCTCAGTCGGTTGAGCATCTGACTCTTGATTTCGGCTCAGGTCACAATCCCAGGGTCGTGGAATCGAGCCCCTAGTTGGGCTCCACGCTGAGGATGGAACCTGCTTAAGATTCTTTCCCTCTCCCATGGTTTCTCTCCTGTTTGCACACACACGTACGCTCTCTCCTCTCAAATAATAATAATAAGAAAAGAATTAATAAGTCAAAGTTTTTTTTCTAACTTATAAATCTTTTGGGTTCATTAAGAACCCTATAACGGTGTTGAATTGTTTAATGTTCTTACAGCCTGAGACTGAGTTAGAACTGCTACGGTAAGGTAGCTAGTAGGTACACTTGAATAAGTTGATTATACCCTAAAAAGCTCTTTGTCTATCTACCGCCCATGGTTGTTTTGCGATTTGCTATGCCATCAAAAGTGGCACTCAGGCAACCTAATGAAATTCACTATTTATGCCTATAATCGTGGCAGTGGTATTTCAATGCCATCTCATTAGTGGAAGTATTTGTAGTCAACCTATTTGGGATGCCCTTGGAAGAGAAATATGCCAAGCATGTCAAAAGGGCATCATTCCCTTTCAGAACAGGGTTTATTTTTAATCAAAATGTTAGAGTAAGTACCAACACTAGATTAGTGTAACTGTTTCATTCTCCCCCCCTGCCCCCCCCCCCCCCGAAAACCATAGAGAAGTCAGGTCACTTAGGAATTTGCCAAGTGTAGCAAGAAATCATTCAAACTTGTAGGGTTCTGAACTTGAGAGAGAATAAACATTCTGGAGAAATTAGAAGCAAAGATTATTGTCTCTCTTTTTCTCCCTGGTAGTTTTCAATTAGTTCATACAGTACCATCCACAAAACTGTTTAGCTGTATTACTAAAGTTTAACTAAAAAATGAGGATTTATGAAGTACTTGCCCCAGACACGTCCCATGGCTTCTGAAGGTAATGCTCAGGACCATGAGTTAGAAACCCCATTCCTGGGACTGTGGTAATGACAGGGGATTCAGATGAAGATCCCAATAAACATGACATCTTACTCTTTTCCTGTGGCATAACCCACTGACATGTTTGGCGTCTACCAAGCCCAATGCTGGCTTACCTCCTCAAAACACTAGAACTTGGTCTTCATTCTTGTGTCCTGGCTGAGGGCTTCAGTTCTCTCTTCTACCATTTACTTCTGGGAAGCAGCCAATCATTCCTTAGGCTGAGGTTTCTTCATCTGTGAAAGGGGATGATGGGAGTAACTATCTCATACAGCTATTAAAGGGACTGAATTGAGGGAAGCCACATAAAGCACTTAGAATTTGGGCTGGCACACATGTTCACTCCCCTCACGCCCAACATTTGCTGTATAAGGGGTGTGCTAGACACCAGTATGCAGTGATGGAGAAGACAGCCTCCCCGGGGCATCTCACGGTCCAGCTGAGGAGCAGACGTGAGAGTAACTCATTTTACCACTCTAACTGAGGCCTGCCAAGGTAGGGGTCCTAGAACGCTCCCTCTAACTTGCCGTGTGTGCTACTGGGAGTCCTGAGATGCCTCAGCACTTTGCAGGATAGAGATTCCCCCTGAGCTGAATGACCTAAAACCACACACATTCAGCAACTTGGTATTGTTTTCAATGACGCTACATTGCATGGTGCTGCTACACGTAAAGGCCGGGCGCATGCCTGCGTCCCCTCCGCATGCTCTCGTGCAGGCAAAGGAGATTAAACATTAGAGCTTTATTCTGTCTCCATGCACATGACAACTGCCACATCATTTTCCGAGGCCCAGGTCAGCTGACAAAGTGTCCCAAAGGTTTTGAGTTGTCTAGCAATTCAGGTCAGGCTGGCACTTTGAGAGTTGTAATGGCTTTCCTTGGGGAGGAGTCTCAGAGGATTCCCTCTTGCTTGAGAAAAAGCTAGTGTGGATATATAGCACCAATGTGCATCTCTGAAAACTGAGAAAGTTTCCCTTTTTGCTTTGGTCACTGGGAAGCCTCGAGACACACTGACTCTCTGACAATAGTGACTGTACAGGACCACGTGCATTCTTTTCTCTTGTTTTGAATTACATCTTTGCAATTTATGTAATTTCTATGGCGTGCATTTTTGAAACAAGTTCAAATCCACTCTGGATGTAAAGGAAAAGAATAAATATTTAGATTTCTCAAACTATGACTAAGTAACAGAGTGGGACGCTCAAAGAGTTAACACCCTTCCAAAGGGCTTTATTTACTCCCAGACAATTTATTTGCTGGAAAATTAAGCATGAAGATTCCAACTGTCAAACACCAGGGGGATACGTTTCTGGCGAGGGGTGTGGGGGATGGGGAAGAGCACCTGAGTGGAACTTATTCTTGCAAAAAAAAACCCTAACACTCAGATGTATTTTCTAGAGCAAACAGCCCATCTAGTGCTAAACTAGCTAAGGACATATTTGAAGGACAGCGGCTGTTAGAGGCCAACGGAAATTCTGAAATCAGTGAGCTGGAGCAGCTCCACCAGCCAGTCCAACTGGACAGCCACCAAGATCACTTCCAACTGAAGCTTACAGAAGACAAACTGTGACAGTGGAAAGACCTGGAAAATTAGGAGATGCACGCACACACTCAAAAGAAACCAATAGTGTTTGCACAAGGAAGCTACTTTTAGGAATTTTTTTAAAGACTTTTTTTTTAATGTTTTATTTATTTTTGAGAGAGAGAGAGAGTGTGAGCAGAGAGAGAGAGAGAGAGAGTGTGTGAGCAGAGAGAGAGAGAGAGAGAGAGAGAGAGAGAGAGAGAGTGTGAGCAGGGGAGGGGCAGAGAGAGAGAGAGAGACTCAGAATCTGAAGCAGGCTCCATGTTCTGAGCTGTCAGCACAGCACAGAGCCTGACGCGGGGCTCGAACTCACAAACGGTGAGATCATGACCTGAGCTGAAGTTGGATGCTTAACCGACTGAGCCACCCAGGTGCCCCGTTTAAAGATTTTTTTCAAAGTTTATTTATTTAAGAGTGAGAGAGTGAGCATGCTCGTGTGTGTACGTGAGCAGGGGAGGGCAGACAGAGGAAGAGAGAAAACCCCAAGTAGGCTCTGTGCTGTCAGTGCAGAGCCTGAGGTGGGGCTCAATCTCAGGAACCACAAGATCATGACCTGAGCCAAAATCAAGAGTCGGACACTTAACCAACTGAGCCACCCAGGCTCCCTAAAGTAAGCTGTCTAAATGGACAGTTTACACCAGAATTACTGCTGAGATAAGCGTGAAATTCCAGTTGATCCCTGTGATCAGAGAGAGTTATTTATATCAAAGGACTCACCAAAGTGAGGAGGACCTGAGGTGACAGTATTATATAGATCCATATAGATACAACAATACAAACCATTTGTACAGCCACCCATGCACATGGCTCTATTTCTGCTAGTATGTTGCATATATATGAGCTCCTTCGCCCCTGCCAAGAAACAGGTTTAGGTTTTGTCATTTCTGCTGTCAGGAGGTATAGAAGTTCACTAACTCGCTCAGTACACACAAGTGTCAATGGCAGCTAGGCTTCCGGCTCAGGTCTGGGCATCTTCCCTCTAGATTGTGCAATGTCTATGTGGCTATGTGAGCGAGGCAGGAGGAGGTAGAAGGAAGACGTGGAGGCCATTGGGGAAGAATGCATTTGAAAAAGCATGCTTTATTGGCAGGAAAGAGATCAATTCTACGCCACCCTTCTCTTTCTCTACTTACAGCCTTGACGAAAACTCTATATGATCTAGTTTTGATGCTCGCCTGAAAAGATGTCTTTGTCTGCTTGCCTAGAAAAGGTATGTTTTCATCAGAGACAATTCTAATGCCTGTGCACTGAGGGATTCTGTTCTTGACTCGCACAAGTTACAGGCGATGCCTGCATGATGCCTTATCAGGAGGAAAAGCTCACAATCCACTCAGGAACAGGAATTTAGCTGCATGACAAAACTTCTGGGTTTTGGAAACATCTGGATGTCTGACATTGAGAGACACAGCCTGAGCCTCACTCGCTATTTTGCTTGGTACATGCCCCTGCATGAATCATACCAGAGCTAAAACCAGGGGGCAAGAGAAGACAAAGCAACACAAGCCTGAAGAAAGCCAGAGTCTCTCCACCATCAGTTACAATGGGGGTGGGGCTTTACGGGCTTCAGTTGGGACCTGAAGTTTGGGGTCTGAGACCACAGTGAGGGTGGGGGCCAGAGGTAGCCACTGAAAGAGAGGTGATCAGGGAAGAAGTGGATGAATGCCATCTCAGAGGAGCAGAAGTGGGAGGAGAGTGCGGAATTTGGAGCCAAGAATTACAGACAAGAAGCAAAAGCAGGTTGGGATGAAAGGTGGGAGGGATGGATCCTGAAGGCCAGCAGGGTACAGACGTGGCTAGAGAAAGGCACTGTCTGTTACTCAGTGAAATAATGCACGTGGAACTTCATTCATTCAGGCTGAGGAACAGAGAGGTTTCAGCACATGTGTTACTCATACGAAAAAATGTTCTTGCTAAAAATTGATGTTAGTAATCAGCTTTCCTTCTGGCATTTGCTTTTCGGTGGGAACAGGAAATGAACAAAATATGGCCTGTATAAGATGAGAAAAAGGCTATGAACAGGATTTTCTCTAATTTATAATCAATAACTTAAAATCAACAATAGTAGCAGCAGCTAACGCTTATGGGAACATGCCAGGCATTATAGGCATGATTTCATTCCATTCTTGCAATAACTCCAGGAGGTAGTGCTGGTATCATCCCCATTTGACAGATGAGGAAACTGAGGCTGAGGAAACTGAGAGGTTGAATAACTTACCTACCACCCATAGCCAGAACCCTTTCTGACTAGAAGTTTCTGTACTCTTAGGCAGTAATGTCTCTGACATTGGTCATAGCAACATTTTTCTAGATATGTCTCCTGAGGAAGGGAAACAAAAGCAAAAATAAACCATTGGGACTACATCAAAATAAAAAGGCTTCTTCGCAGTGAAGGAAAGCATCAACAAAACTAAAAGGCAACCTACTGAATGGGAGAAGATATTTGCAAATGACATAACATGTTAATATCCAAAATATATAAAGAACTTACACAACTCAACACCCCCAAAACAAATAATCCAATTTTAAAAAGGAGGAGAAGACATGAACAGACATGTCTCCTAAGAAGACATCCAGATGGCCAAGAGACATGAAAAGATGCTCAACATTACTCATCATCAGGGAAATGCAAATCGAAACTACAATGAGATATCATCTCACACCCGTTAGCACGGCTAAAATAAAAAACACAAGAAACAACAAGTGTTGGTGAGGATGTGGAGAAAAAGGCACCCTTGTGCACTGTTGGGAGGAATGCAAGCTGGTGCAGCCACTGTGGGGAACAACATGGAAGTTCCTCATAAAGGTAAAAATAGAAATACCCTATGATTCAGTGATCCTGCTCCTGGGTATTTATCCACAAAATGTAAGCAGACTAATTCAAAGCGATACACGTAGCCCTAGGTTTTATAGTAGCAACATTCACAGTAGCCGAATTACGGAAGCGGCCCAAGTGTCCACTGATAGATGAACAGATAAAGAAGACAAGGGTGCATGTATACAACAGAATTACTCAGCCATAAAAATGAATGAAATCTTACCATTTGCAATAGCATGGATGGAGCTAGAGAGTATCATGCTAAACGAAATAACTCGGTCAGAGAAAGACAAGTACCATATGATGGAATTTAAGAAACAAAATAAATGAGCAGAGGGGGGGAAAAGAGAGACAGAGGCAAACCATGAAACAGATTCTTAACTAGAGAGAACACACTGGGGGTTATCAGAAGGGGGGTAGGTGGGCAAACGGGTAAAAGGGGTGATGGGAATTAAAGAGTGCACTTGTTGTGATGACCACCAGGTGATGTTTGGAAGTGAGGAATCACACCATATCCTACACCTGAAACTAATGTAACATTGTGCGGTAACTATATTGGAATTAAAATTAAAAGAAGATTGTGTGCTCTTAAATCACTAGTGTTCACACTCCCTAGATTAGGGTTTCAGAGCCCTTTCACATACAGTACTGCGTTTGGTCTTTTCAGAAACTCTGGGAGCCCGCCTCGTCTCCAACCTCGGCTTTGCCGCTTCCTAGCGTTCTCTTAAACGCTCTAAACTGAGGTTTTACCCTCTGGAAAGGGAGGATAATGATGGTGTCCAGCCACCCATGGGCTGTACTGAGGAATAGGTGCACTCATGGCCACAGAGCTGTGCCCCTCTGTTGGTGGGCAGAGAAGGGGTTGGCATGACTACGGACAGATAACAAAGGGAAGCTCAGGGATGTGGAGGGGCTCACTCAAGACCCGCTGCCAGGAAAGTGCAGAGCTGGGAGCTAAACCCACATTATCTGGTGGGAAATGTATCCTTTCCCCTGAAAATTCTTGGCCCCACATTGTTCATGACACCGCTTCATGGCGGTTAAGAGTGGCTCGCTTTCCCAAGGGATCCTGGCAGCTGCTCTCACAAGCAGCCTCTGGTGCAGGTGCATTAGCTCACTGAGAACATCTGGATGCTCTTCATGGCAGCTTTGAAAGGAAATTTTCCCCATTCTGTTGGCATGACTGCACAGCAGGTTTGGAAAAGTGCAATTCGGAGCGCTTCTGCTGTTGATTCCCCTAAACAAGGACATGTGTTTGGCATGTTGCCTGAAGGCCCGATGGTGTGTGTTGAACTACAGGCTATGTTGTGGTTGAAATGATGAGGATTTAAGTGCTGATACCTGTCCCCAGTGATATATGGAGGATATGTTCCTATTCAGTATAATGGTTTGGAGGAGACAGAAGGGAGGGAGGAAGCGGGGGGGGGGGGGGGGGGGAGGGGAGGAGGAGTTGAGAGAGACAGAGAAGGAAAGGTTGAGAAGGGAAATAATTCTCAGATAAAGAAAGAGAACACAAACCAAATTTCTTCCAAAGGATTTATAATGAGCTTGTTTATGAGTCATCTGCATCTGAAAGTGAGCCCATTTCCTTCATGTTGGAATCCAGGGGTAAACAAAATGGTAACATAAGCACTGTTTGCCATTTACATCAACGTTTTCACTCCTGGTCTGCCTTCTGAAGCCCCTTCTCCCTGTCCTCGCTTGCACTTGTCCAACCCCACCTCCTGGCACAGGATCCCTCTTTTCCTGTGCTTCATTCTCTATCCAAATGCAACTGATCACAACTCAGGGTGAGGGGGGGAAAGCAAACTGAGTGGGATGAATTCACAGTCAGTTGTTAATAACGGATGGCCTTCCTGAGATACTCATGGTTTAAGAATCATTACACTCTACGTGGTAAACTGGGGGAAAGTTTTCATCAGGTTCTGCACCAGTTTATCTTCACCAAAGCAAATCATTACATTGATTTCAAAATCCCAACCTCAATACATATTTAATCACCAATATTTATTGACGACCTACAGTGGGACAGATGCTGTGCTGGAGATTAACTGGTGAGGGAGAAAGAATCCATGCTGCCATGACAGTAAAAGGACTGACGGCTTTCACTAGGGGAATAAGTCGGTCACCCAGGCTGCCCTGTCTTGTTGGTCCACTGCTCTGTGAATGTCAGAGGAAGACGAGGTGGAGGAAGAGGAGGAGGAGGAGGAGGAGGAGGAGGAAGACTCCGAGGTCAATAAGGCAAGGCTTCTAGCTGTTTGTCAGAGATGCCTCCATTCCAACTGGCTTTATGCTCCATTACCTGTCTGTCCCCAGAGGAATTTGAGTTTACTACCCTGGTCGAGGAAGATATTCTTATAATACATATTAGTACCAAGATTATTTTATAATATTAAAAATTTTTGTTAAAATATCAAATAAGTGGCCAAACTTAAAAGTACAAAATTGAAAAATGGGCTTCCTGAGACCATAAAGGTAACAAAAAATTGGCTTTTGGGGGTCCATTTGTTCTATCTTTGCCTGCTAAAATACATACACTATATTTTAGGAGACCTAGATTCTAGCTCTCACTCTGTATTACTTACAAGCTGTGTTACCTCAGACAAGTTACTTCACCTCTCTGAGCTTGTTTCCTTATTGATAAGAAGAGAGGATTGGGTTTGATAATCTTCAAAGTCTCTTCAGTCAAATACTGTTCTAATGCTATGATTCTTCACCGATCTCACAGACTTCAGTGAGATTTTAATAAAGGAACTTGGCATAGTTCACTGGTTACATGACTCAGGAATCCATCTCAAAGAAACACAAAATAAAGGTTGTCAGAAAAAAACAGCAGACTTTCATTTCCTGGGTAAATGCTTCCTCTAGGACCAAAGAATGTCCATGTATTAATTCCAATGACAAAGATGGGAAGTATAGAAGAGTAAAAATCAATGAAAAGCATAGTGGATCATACATAGGATACTTCTACAGGTAAAGATTTATGTGTGGTCAGTGTTTTTTGAAACCAAAAAGGAAACCCCAAGTTCAAAAGAATTTTAAAAGTTATTCTTTGTGTTTCAGATCCCAAGATCTCCAAAGAAAAATATGGCACGTTTCATCAGACTGCATTAACAGCTCCCCAAGAGGACTTGTCCCTTTTTCGGCTTAAGACTAGGGTTCAGTCTTTGGTGCTGACCACAGAAAGGGGGAATCAGTCTACCACTCCATGCCTTGCTAGAGGGTGGTGAGGCTATGGCCGGGGAGAAAGACTCAGAAGTTTCTTTGAAGTGCATGTCTGTTTCAAGGGAAAAAGGAATGGTAAGCATGCTGGGTGAAGTTTACAGGTGACATGTCCCAAATGGCAAAGTGAACTGGTGACGAGACAGTACAGGACACCACGGCTGGTAAACTGGTCGTAAATGGACCAGTGCTTGACCCCAGGTGTTGGCCGGCTCAGTGTCCATCGCCTCTCCATAGAGCCATCAGTGGCCACACGTGGAGGAAAGAGAGTGAAAGGAATAGTTAGGTTCACCAAATACTAGCTAGAATGTTAGAACCAGAAGAAAAATCTGGAGGCTTCCTAGTCTCATGCTCTCATCACACAGACGAAGAAATGAGACCCAACGAGGAAAAGTGACTTGGCTAAGGTCAAGCAGCTCTCCACTGGCATAACTGACTCTAGAACCCAGCTCTTCAGACTGCCCGTCAAATTTACTTTTCAGCACAGCAGATCTGTAGGTTGAAAATACTCATGAGTGACCAAACATCCCAGAACTTTCCTGCATGTGGACAGTACAATACTACACTGACGTCAACCTGAGTAATATACCGATGGTATTGATAATTCACTCTTTCCTTCCTCAGCAGACTCCTGGTCTAAGGAAAGTTATTATAATTCACTGCTATGAGACTCAAGGTTTAATTTGTCATATTTACTCCTGTTTTATCCCTAAAATGTCTGGGCTGGGAGTTGAGTCCCGGAGACAGTTGCAAAACTAAACCAATGCAGGTTATACACTGATGGGAGCCATGTGTGACTAGGGATGGCAAAAGTTACTACCAGGGCAGAAGGGTACTTTCGTCATGGCCATGGGTCAACTGGGCAAGAGGACCGAATTGAGGCACCCCCCCCCCCCAACCAAGCTGGTTCTGAGACCAATAGGATGTGGTCACTGATATGGAGAACAAAGGCAAAAGAAAAAAATTACATTTCCTTACAACTTGCAGCCCATTGACAACTCCTTGAGACAGGCAGAGTCACCTTCTTCAAGAGCTCAGCTGCCTTTATGTTAATACTTTAGCTTAACATTAGCCCAGGTTCCAGGATCCTGTAAGTCTCCTCAACATATAAAAATTCCTTTGGAAACATCTTTTATCTCTACCCCCAATCATCCTCCAGGCATGTGGCCCACAGATATGTATCGGAAGGGTCTCATGACTAAGGTTTTACCAGACAGTAGTAAATGGCCTTTTTCTAACAACACCTATCCTCTCAAGGTCTTGGAAAACTTGCTTCCAAATTCCTTAGGGACTCAAGCTCTCCCTAACCCTCTCTCAACTTGAAAGTGTACAATCAGTCACTCCTCACAACCCCAGTGCAGTTCTTTCTGCCCATGGGGCCTATCCCTGTGCTTTAACAAAGCCACCCTCTTTGCACCAAAGACACCTCAAGAATTCTTTCTTGACTGTTGACTCCCAAACCCCAACATTTTCACATCAGCCACCACTTCAGTTTAGGTCTCAATCAATTCCTAAGTGACCTTGAAAAGGTCTATGGAAATCCCAACAATCCAAGCTACGAGAATGATATTGGCTACAGCTACAATGAAGTTCAGTCTAACACATTCAAATATTCATCCTCCCTCTCTCCCCCACCTTTTCATTGCTGTCCATCCCACCTCCAAAATATCTCTGCCTTGACAAATAGATTTTCCCTAATTGCAGTAGAAAAAAAAAAAAAAGGAGGCCTCTGTCATATGACAAGGGGTCCACGTCAACTCTCACTACCTGACCGACCCAGTTTGACCAGTTAGGTCCCATCTGGGTCCTCATCTGGGCATGTTGTTGCATGTTCTCAGACAAATCAATCTCTCAAGGTCTCAGTTTCCTCATCTATAAAACAGACTAGATCACTCCAGTTCCCTCACTATAAAATTCCCAAGATTTGGCAACAGTTTTCTGATCTCACAAAGTGCAAAGAAACTTGCCATTGTTTATTGGATGTATAAGACTATAAACAGAATGAAAGATAAAGTTACATGTTTTTAAAAAGTTAATTCGTCCTTGCAATAATGTATCCTGAACAATTTTATTTTATTCTACCCTCACTATCAATGACATGAGGACACGGGAAACGTCTGAAGTTCTGGTCGAAAACCTGAAAGCAACAAAATCTGGCACAGAGTGAGATCGATCAGCAGATGTAGGTCCTTTGACACAGACAAAACCTGAATGAGACTAAAACCAAGACGGGCCAGTTCTGCAACACAGAGCACATCAGGGACCGTCATGGGTGTCAGAGGTTTCTATTATTGGACCTCTACTCATCTATCTATCTATTCATCTTTCCATTCATTCTTTTATTTTTCTGACAACTTAAAGTAGCTTATCAAAGTGATTAAGCAACCTCCCAAAATGTTCAAACACGTCTTTGCTATGAAGACATGTTACTAGGGGTTACAAGTAGCAGCGAAAAACATTGCAACATAGGTGTGGAGACTCACAAGTCAGTCCACATTTGGAACTCCAGCCACAATAGAGTCAATAATTGAGATGAGGGGAATGTCCATAAAGAACCAGGTGCAAAAGGAAAATACTATCAAAAGTAATCATGTGTGCATGGATATATACCGATTTCGCTTTCCAGAGACCAAGAGAGAGAGAAAAAAAGAAAGGGCCTTAAGTTTTCCTCTCACTGCATTCACTACGCCTCTCATTAGAAATGCCAGTTCAATGTTTAATATTTGTCTTGTGCACAAACTTGTACGTCATTCTGTGGATTTGAGAAATTTAAAAATATATAGGCTAGAAAACAGCTAGATTCACATTTTGGCACAAATATAAAGTTCAAAGAATTGAGTGGTCTGGGGTTGTGCATTTCATACACACAGAGGATGGTCAATCTTGTCCCAGGCCAGGGTCATCGAGCCAAGTTTCCCCCTGCATTGATCTTAGACACGTGAGCAAATGGGAAAATCCACACAGAGGTTATTTGTTCCACAAGAAGCAGCAGATGTGATACAACTTTAAAATTCTAATGATTTTACCACAACCCTGGACTTCTGGCCAGAAGAGGCAGCCTTAGAAATGCTTTTGCCTCCCTGCTTCTGCAAAGAGCCTAAAATCAGCCGTCCTGCCTCTGGTGCCAGCACACGCGCATGCACATGCGCACACACACACACACACACACACACCATTGGAGACTGCATTTCTAGTGAGCCATTCCAATTCTGCAGCTCACTGATGGGAAGGACTCTTTCCTCATCCGTTCCTTTCTCTCAGTTATAGTGGTATCTGCACAAGCTACTTGCACCAAGTTCAGGCTATCATGTGCTTATTAAATAAATGCCATGTGTCTAGCTTGAGAGCTTAGCAAATACAGCCTTACCTGTGCATTACAATCACCTGGGAAGCTTTAAAAAAAATGAGCATATGCCAGCACCCAATGTCTGAGAGATTCTGATTTAATTGGTCTGGAGTGGGACTCTGGCAACGGTACTTCTTAAAATTTTTTAAAAACATTCATTTATTTTTTTGAGAGATAGAGAATGAGCGGGGAAGGGGCAGAGAGAGAGGGAGACACAGAATCTGAAGCAGCTTCCAGGCTCTGAATTGTCAGCACAGAGCCTGACGCGGGGCTTGAACCCACGAACCGCGAGATCGCGACCTGAGCTGAAGCTGGACACTTAACCGACTGAGCCACCCAGGTGCCCCAAGGCAGCAATGTTTTTAAGAGCTCCCTTGGTGTTCATAATGTGCAGCCAGGGCTGAGAGCACCCCCACCTTCAAACTAGGTACTGGAAATCCAGAAATGAACGTGGGGGGCAAGGTCTCCCCCCCTGACAGAGCGTGGGTCTTTGGCGTATGTGTGACTGGCACTAACACTCCATCTTGGGTAAAGCAATCACCAGTTTGGGCTTTGCCGACATTGTATGCAACAAAAATCATTGTGGTGAGAAATATGCTCTATCCACTAGCCAAATAAATGGCCCCGCATGGTCATTTAAAAATTTCTCTGATACGTTTCACTGAGTGTTTCTTACAGATTCGGTTTCCTCTTGTTTCCTCTCGCAGAAGAGGCCATCAGTGCAGGAAAACTGGCGGCTGCTCTCTCCTATGCAAAGCTCTCCCAGCACCTAGAGCCAGTGCAGCAAGCGGCACAAGGACACGAGCCATCAATCTTGGCTCAGCCGAAGTAACCCAGCAGAGCCAATCACAAACACAACGTAAATGTCACAGGAGACGTGCCTGGTGAGGCGCTTATGACTAAAGTGTTTATAAAACATTACTTCCAGTACTATTCTTAATCACATAGGAGAGATTAAAAATAGCCCCCATTATGTCTTTGTTCCCTACCCCCTTGAGCAGGAGTCAGTGATATTTTCCACCAGCTAGGTGTCTGCTTAGTCGTGGCCAGTGTAGGAAAAATCCCAGGTGTGCTATATCTGAGGGGTGCTGGTGTGCTTCGGGGACCTCCAGAGAGGAGAGAGGGTGGGTGTTTCCTGTCCCTGTTCCCCTCCGTCCTAACCACCATCATCACCGCCTCCGACTTTCTCTACATGAACGGATGCCTGCCTCAGTGGCCCTGTCTGTCCTTAAGTTCTCTGCTGACTGGAATCCTACCCCCCCCCCACCCCCCCAAGCCCAGTCTTCTTGCTCTCAGCCTGTGCCACAGAGCCATTGGCTAGTGAAAGGAAACCCCAGACTGGGGCCCAGAGTAGCAGCTTTGGGGACGAACGTTCTCAAGGCAGTCTTCCTATACTCCCCACCTCACGTTGTCCAGTCCAGACACAACTCGTACAAAGAGATCCTCTCGCAACTGGGAAAGAGATTTTTGTCTCCATCCCCGTCATCGAGGTTCATCTCTAGGGTTCATGTGGTCCAGGTCTCAGTACAACCGATGGCTCTCAATCGGAAGTGCAACTATTAAAAAGTTATCCATCGGGGCACTCAGGTGGCTCAGCCAGTTAAGCGTCCGACTTCGGCCCAGGTCATGATCTCGCCATTCAGAGTTGGAGCCCCAAGTCAGGCTCTGTGCTGACAGCTCAGAGCCTGGAGCTTGTTTCAGATTCTGTGTCTCCTCTCTCTCTGTCCCTCCCCTGCTTGCACTCTGTCTCTCTCTTTCTCTCAAAAATAAACAAACTTGCAAAAAAATTTTTTTAAATTATCAATCAAGTGAACTGTTAAATAGAATACATTCTAAACTCCTGACTTGACAAATACATACTCTCAGAATGAAAATGTTTATTCTTTCCTCTGTTGCTATTGAACCGAACTCCATTTGTAGTATTTTCTACATTTACCATGATTTCAACCTGTACTCATTCTCAATGGTATAAAAAATTAAAATGTAATTGATTCAAAGAATACAAATCTTGGAAATATTTTTTATTTCCAAAAATTTAAGTCACATGTTCAAAAAATAAATTTGTTAATGCTTTTGAACGTGTTCAAAATTATCTATTCAGAGTATGAGGCAAAATATAATTTATAACTAATGGATAGCAAAATGAGAAATTAAAAGTTTTAAAATAATGCTGAAATTGTAAAATTTGCACTTTTGAAACTTCTTTAAATCCTAATAAATATTTTATTTTTATTATTTTAAGTTTATTTATTTATTTTGAGAGAGAGAGAGAGAGAGAGCAAGTTGTGGAGGGTCAGAGAGAGAGGGGGATATAGGACCCAAAGTAGGCTCTGTGTTGACGGCAGACAGCCTGATGCGGGGTTCAAACTCACAAACCGTGAGATCATGACCTGAGTCAAAGTCAGATGCTTAATGGACTAAACCACGCAGGTGCCCCAAATCTTAATAAATATTTTAACAAAGTTCCACATATTCAAATTTCTGGGATTCAGTATCAGTCCAGTTGGTGAGGCAAAGGATCAGCATCACATATCACATACGTGATGCTTACATCTACATGCCTAGAAATTTAACAAAAACAATAATTTTTTTTTTTACTGTTTCTAATCATTCTTCAGCTGCCATGTGCAATCGTTACAAATACTACAGTAATTTCTGTCTATCTCTGGTACAACACAAAGAAAATAAACATTTCACACTACTAGCAAATGATCAATAAGAATTTATTGTGTTCAGGCTGTCTGAGAGGAAGAATTTGACGAGTTAACTTTTCTTTTCTTTCACTAAGTGCTTCTGCATTCACATTCTCTCAGCACCCTAAATACAGCAGTGTGTGCCTCCAAAATCCTCAGGGGCACATGTTACAAATCTACACGGCACTCGCCACACTCAAATGTAATAGCATTTTGCAACGTTTGATTCAAGAACACAGTGTGAGTCACAGAGTATGTTTTGGCTATAGATCTGGTTGCATCAGTGCCGAACATGAGATCTCAACTGACAGAGGCGCGGCTGCCCACGTGCTCCTGAATAAATTCATTTGCGTGTTTGTGTGAGTGTTCCTTTCAAGTGTGGAGCCCAGATCAGAGACCCCTTTGGCCCCGGTCTCCTACCAGTTACCAAAGGGGTTGAGCTAGAAGCAGCTCTCAACCAGAACTGGAGAAAGACTGCATAATTTTTAAATATTTGATATTGGAAATCTGCTTCCAACCACGATGAACTAATTGAACGAGGCTTATACTCCCACCATAACTTGTAAACTTAACAAAATATACCAAATGACTGGTTTTTTTAGAGATATTGGACAACAGGCAGAACAGGCCTGTGATTTATGAGGAAAAGGAAACAAATGAGGTGAGTCTTATGATTGCCCTGGCTTTCTGTATAGAGTCACCTTCTGGAAAGCAGTGTAGGGAGGGGGCTGCCAAGCAAGTACAATAGAATCACTGAGTTGCAGAAACAGACACTGAAGTTCAGGGAAGCAAAGGCAGCTGGAATCTGTGTAGCAGAGAAAGAGCTCCAAATATTTGCACAGGGTTCCTCCTGGGTCTATTGCTAAACCATGAGTGCATGGGGTGAAATTTCTCTAAGACAGGCAAAGAACTATTGGGAACTGTAAACTAAACAATTCTCAGAGCTCACAGGACTGGGAGATGTTGAAGTTCTGATCAGCCAAAGTGAAGCATACTCAGGGCACTGAGTAGACAGGTCATGCCTTGACAGTAAGGTAAACCAGCCCTAGATTAAAGTTATTCCCAACCAGCCCTAACAGAGCTTTTAAGTAAGCCTTCAAAAGATAAAGCTGATAAACAAGTATTAGTACCTACCCAAACAAAGTCTAGTACCCTTTAGAGAGGAAAAAAAGAAAAAACCACAATTCAGCATTCAAAATACCCAGCACTCAATAAAAACCTGCTAGGCATGAAAAGCAGCAGCAAAACATGACCCATAGCTTATGGGAAAATCAGTCAATAGAAATGGACCCCCGAATGACAGAAATAATGGAATTAACAGACAAGGACATTAAAATAGCTATTGCAAATATGTTCAAGCATATAAAGGGAAACCTAAAGAGAAGAGAAATTGAAAATACAAAAAAAGTCAACAGAAATTCTTTAGGTGAAAATATTCAATGTGTGGGAAGAAAAACTAATTGGTTGGGATTAATAGCACATTGAACACTGCAGAAGGAAAGATCAGTGAACTTGAAGATAAAGCAATCGAAACTATCTAAACTCAAGTATAAAGACAAAAATGATTGAAACAATAAATAAAGTCTCAGTAATTTGTGGAAAACGTCAACAACTCTAACAGGCTTGTAATTGTATTCCCAGAAGGATGGGGGGACATAACAATATTTGAAGACTACAAGATTGAAAAGATCAGCCACAGACTGGGAGAAACTATATACAAAACATACATCTGATAAAGGACTGTTATCCAAAGTATACAAAGAACTCTTAAAATACAACAATAAGAAAACAAACAATCTGATTCAAAATTTGGGCCAAAGAAAGCATTACCCTGATACCAAAACCAGATAAAGACACTGTAAAAAAGAGAAATACAGACCAATATCTCTGATGAACATACACACAAAAACCCTCACCAAAATACTAACAAATTGAACCCAATAATATATTTAAAAAAAATCATTCACCACAACTAAGTGGGATTTATTCCTGGGATGCGAGTGTGGTTCACTTTCACAAATCAGTCAATGTGATACATCATATCAACAAGAGAAAGGATAAAAACCATACAATCATTTCCATAGATGCAGACAAAGCATTTGACAAAGTACAACATCCATTCATGATTAAACACTCTTAACAAAGTTGGTTTAAAGGAAACATACCTCAACACAATAAAGACCATATATGAAACACCCACAGCTAATATCATACACAGTGGTGAAAAACTGAGAGTTCTTCCCCCTGAGATCAGGAACAAGACAAGGATGTCCACTCTCACCACTTTAATTCAACACAGTGGCGGAAGTCTTAGCCACAGCATTCAGACAAGAAAAATACATAAAAGGCATCCAAATTGGTAAGGAAGAAGTAAAACTTCCACTATTTGCATATGACATGATACTATATATGGAAAACCCTAAAGGCTTCGCTAAAAAACTGCTAGAACTTATAAATGAATTCAGTAAGGTCATCGGATACAAAATCAACCCACATAAATCAATTTCCTCTCTATACACTAATAATGAAGTACCAGAAAGAGAAATTAAGGAAAAGAATCCCATCTACAATTGTACTCCAAAATAATAAAATACCTAGGAATAAACTTAACTAAGAAGTTTAAAGAAATTGTTGAAAGAAATTGAAGACGACATAAACAAATGGAAGGATTTTCCATGCTTGTGGATTGAGAGAAAAAATATCGTTAAAAAGTCTGTACTACTCAAAGCACTCTATAGAATTAATGCAATCCCTATTAAAATACCAACAGTATTTTTCACAGAACTAGGACAAATAATCCTAAAGTTTGTACAGACCCACCAAAACCCCAAATAGCTAAAACAATTTTGAAAAAGAAAAACAAAACTGGAGGCATAACAATCCCAGATTTCAAGATCTAGTACAAAGCTGTAGTAATCAAAACAGTATGGTACTGACAGAAAAATAGACACATAGCTCAATGGAACAGAATAAACAGCCCAGAAATAAAACCACAACTATATATAATAATCTTTGACAAACTAGGCAAGAATAAACTATTAGGGTTATATCAAAATAAAAAGCTTCTGCACAGCAAAGGAAACAATCAACAAAACTAAAAGACAACCTACTGAATGGGAGAAGATATTTGCTGATGACATACCTGAAAAGGGGTTAATATCTAGAGAACTTATACTACTCAACATCCCCCCCAAAAAAACAAATTATCCGATTAAAAAATGAGAAGACATGAACAGACCTTGCTCCAAAAAAGACATCCAGATGGCCACAGTCATATGAAAATATCCTCAAGATCATTAATCATCAGGGAAATGCAAATCAAAACCACAATGTGATGTCACCTCACACCTGTCAGAATGACTAAAGGAAAAAACTCAAGAAATACCAAGTGGTAGTAAGGATGTGGAGAAAAAGGAAACCTCATGCACTGTTGGTGGGAATGCCAACTGGTGCAGCCACTGTGGAAAACAGTAAAATTAACTCAAAAAAAATTAAAAAGAGCAATAGCATATGATCCAGTAATTCCATTACTGGGTACTTACCCACAAAAAAAAATACAAAAACACTAATTCAAAAAACTAGATTCACTCCCATGTTTACTGCAGCATTTATGGAAGCAGCCCAAGTGTCCATCACGAGATGAATAGATAAAGAAGGTGTGTGTGTGTGTGTGTGTGTGTGTGTGTGTGTGTGTGTGTGTAGATGTATATACATACATGCACACACACTTACACAATGGAATATTACTCAGCCATAAAAAGAATGAAATATTATCATTTGCAACAACGTGGGTGGACCTAGAGGGCATAATGTTGAGTGAAGTAAGTCAGTCAGAGAAAGATAAACACCATATGATTTCACTCACATGTGGAATTTAAGAAACAAAACAAAGAAAAAAATGACAAACAAAAACAGACTTTTGTTTTTTAGTATTCATTTATTCTTGAGAGAGAGAGACAGAGCACAAGTGGGGGAAGGAGCAGAGAGTGGGAGACACAGAATCCAAAGCAGGTTCCAGGCTCTGAGCTGTCAGCACAGAGCCCGACGCGGGGCTCGAACTCACAAACCCTGAGATCATGACCTGAGCTGAAGTCAGATGCTCAACTGACTGAGCCACCCAGGCTCCCTGAAAAACAGACTCTTAAATACTGAGAACGAACTTATGGATCCCAGAGGGGAGGAGGGGATGGGTGAAATAGGTGAAGGGGATTAAGAGTACACTTACTGCGACGAGCACTGAGTAATGTATAGAATTGTTAAATCACTGGGGCTCCTGAGTGGCTCAGTCAGTGAAGGTGTCCAACTCTTGGTTTTGGCTCAGGTCATGATCTCACAGTTCATGAGTTTGAGCCCCATGTCAGGCTCTGCACTGACAGTGTGGAGCCCGCTTGGGATTCTCTCTCTCCCTCTCTTTCTGTCCCTCCCCTGCTTGTGCTCTCTCTCTCTCTGTATGTCTCTCTCTCCCTCTCAAAATAAATAAATAGACATTTTTAAAAAAAGGAATTGTTGAACCATTATATTGTACACCTGAAACTAATATAATACTGTATGTTAATTATACTGGAATTTTTAAAAAATGGGCCAAAACCTTAACAGACACCTCACCAAAAAAAAGATATACAGATGGCAAAGCATAAGAAAAGATGCTTTACATTGTATGTCATTAGGAAACTGCAAACTAAAACAACACTGTGTTACCACTATACAGCTATTAGAATGATTAAAATCCAGAAAAGTTATAAAACCAAATGCTGGTGAGGATGTGAGGCAATAGGAACCGTCATTCATTCCTGGTGGGAATGCAGAATGGGACTGTCACTCCGAAAGACAGTTTGGCAGTCTATTCCAAAACAAATCATAGACTTTTCATATGATCCGGCAATCATGCTCCTATGATAGGAAAACTTAAGTCCACACAAAAACTTATCACAGATGTTTATGGCAGCTGTAGTCATAACTTCCAATAACTGGAAACAAACATGTTTTTCTCCAAAAGGCAAATGGACAAACTGTGATACATCTGTACATCAAATATTATTCAGCAATAAAAAAATGAGCTATCAAGTTACTAAAAGACATGGAGAAACTTTAAATGCGTATTTCACTGTGAAAGAAACCAGGCGATACAATGTATGATTTCAAGTATATGACATTCTGGGAGTAGCAAAATTATAGTGATAGTAAAAAGATCAGTAGTTGCTGAGGTTTTGGGGGGAAGGGGGAGGTGGGTGAACAGGTGGAGCACGGGGGAGTTTTAGGGGAGTGAAACTATTCCGCATGCTTCTGTAATGGAAAATACAGAACATTACATATTTGTCAAAACATATAGCATTGTACAACTCAGAGTGAACCCTAAGTTACATTATAGGCTTTGGTTAATTATAATGTATCAATATTGATAATTAATTATAATAAATGCACCACCCTAATGCAAAATGTTAATGAACTGTGAGTTAAGGGAGAGAGGGGACAGATGGGAACTCTGCATTGTCTGCTCAGTTTTCTTTTCTTTTCTTTTCTTTTTTATATTTATTTATTTTTGAGAGAGAGGGAGAGACAGAGCATGAGCAGGGGAGGGGCAGAGAGAGAGGGAGACACGGAATCCGAAGTAGGCTCCAGGCTCTGAGCTGTCAGCACAGAGCTTGACACGGGACTCGAACTCATGAACCGCGAGATCATGACCTGAGCTGAAGTTGGACACTCAGCCGACTGAGCCACCCAGGCGCCCCAGTCTGCTCAGTTTTCTGTAAACATAAAACTTCTCTAAAAAACAGTCTATTAATTAAAATTTTAAAAAATAACATTGGCTTGGGTCAGCAAGGGTTGTTTAGGGCTGCATAGCTGTTTGGCGTCATGGTCTAGGCTACAATTCTGATGCCTTCAGTCCAATTTCAGGTCAAATCCACTCATTTCTCAGGATACAGGCGAGGTAGAGTGGGGAGGGGAGAGGAATCTTCCTTTACACCAAAGCTGTCTCCCAGGTTACAAATGGAGGCTATACCAAGCTGCTAGAGGGTGACCATACATGCCATTTTGTCTGGAATGGGCTTGGCTTGTATTTGTGGTCCATATAAGTATTAATGGTGCTATCTTTCAATCTTGAGCTTGATCATTTTTCTACTATTCATTATAAGCCACCCTATTTAAGGCAGACATTCGTGAGGAGCATCTCTTAAATATTTAATACTGTGCTAAGACAATTACAGGCATTGTCTTTAATAGTAACCTTATAAAATAGATGCTATCATTATTCCCATCTCACAGATGGAAAACTGAGGCCCTGAAAAATATTTAAAGATGTGATGGCCAAAAAATGTTGAAATTTGATGCAAACCATAAGCCTCTAAGCCCACGGATCCAAGAAGCTCAATGAACCCCAATAGCGTCAATACACACACATACACACACCACCACTAAGGCATGTAATAGTCAAATTGCTGAAAATAAACAAGAGAAAATCTTTTATGCAGTTAGAGAGAAAGATAAAGTTCATAAAGAGGAACAAAGAGTTACAGAAATTATCAGAAGCTACACACATGAAATAATGGAACACCATTTTTAAAGGGCTGGACAACAAAGGAACCTTATAACCTACACTTTATGTTTAGTGGAGATATCCTAGTGTTCTGCATGTTTCCATCTACCTGAAATTCTAGAAAAGGCCCTGCTAATCTTTTGTGACAGGAAGTAGATCAATGGTTGCCTCATATTAGGAATGGTGGATGGAAACTGCAACTGAGGCAGGAGGGAATTTGGGAGATGATGGAAATGTTCTTTATCTTGATCATGATAATGGTTGGATAGCTGTGTATTTGTCAAAAAATTACTGAACTATACACTAAAAAAGAGATATATTTAATTAAATTTAATTAATTTATACCTCAATTAAGTTGACTTTAAAAACAAAGTATGCGGTACTATCTACATTTCAGTGTCCCTTGGCAAACCCTTGGTTGTTCTACCCGGATTCAAGCTCATCTGTAAATCCTGCGGCTGAATGAAAACTTGTGAATGACTGGAGCTTAGTCTGTGAAAACTGCATGGCAGTCATCCACTTGTCTACCAACAAGCTGCTAAGTTCTCTGATAAATGGCCCTTCAACACTCCACCCTAGATCCACACAGCATCCAGAACTATCCCAGATGAGGTCAGAGTTGTCTGATTTCCGAAGCCTGGTTAGATTTCAACAGCCTCTGTCCCACCCACTGACAGTAAGCTGGAATCCCAACAAGAGTAAATGCAGTGTCTACACTGTCTTTTCATCACAAATTATAAAGCTGTCTAAATTACATATAACAATTCATTCCACAGGCAATTCAGAAACACCATTTTTTTTCTCTTTAACACATTCCCCAGATTCTGAGGAAGAGATTCTCAGACTTGAGGGGGCATAAGAATCTCCACCAGTAGAGTGGAGCTGAAGTAGAGCCTGTTACCTGTATTTTAAACAAGCACCCGGTTCAGGCAGGCTGAGGACCATATTTTGAGAAATATTGGTCAGAACATTCTATGTAGAGAGGAGGAAATATGTAGAGGACTCCCAAAATAGAACTGGGTTAAAGGCTCAGAGAAGAGTCATTTGGAAGCAGAAGCCCAGGTAACTTTTCAAAGCCCCTGAAGGTAGGAATGGGGGAAGGGGTTTGGAGGCTTATCAGAAAGAGGACTGAAAACACTAGAAGGAAAGGTTCACACGTGCGCACCCTAAGTTGGTGACCGATCCTGCCTTCCAACCTGGCGAGTATAAGACTAGTGGGTTCTTACTGGTTGTAATGTGATATCCTACATCCTTAATGATCTTGTAATATTTAGTTAGCCCCCTGACCCTAGAAGCAGACTCTGAGATGGAGATTAGCGTGTAGGAAATTTTATTAGAGTACTCTTGGGATCAACAGTCCCGGAAAGAAGAAGACAGAAGCAGGGGAAGACGGGAGAGCTGGGCTGTGATGCAACGAACTTGCCAGTCCCTCAGGGAGCTCTGAATAGGAATAAGCACTCCAGCACTGACTCAAACTGGGGCACCTCGCCCTCGGCCAGTTCACTGCAGGTGTCCCCACAAAAAGTATGAGACCGTAGACGGGGCACTCTTTTCAGATGCATCTTCTGGAGAAGCCAACTCACTGAGGACCATGTCAGCATCACTGTCAGCAGCTGGAAGAATAAGTCTATGAGGCACAAGGGAGATCTGGAAGGCACACCGTTAACACCACCACACCTCCCCACTTTTTTTGCCGATGCCTTTAAAGAAGAATATTAATGTTTTCGATGAACATTTTCACCAGAATAAGTTTCCCAATCTTCTTAGCTAACATTGCACATGCTGATATCCCCCCTTCCTTCCCCTGTTCCACTTGGCGAACTCTGACTCGTCCTTCAGGTAGCGGTTCATACAGGCCTCCTCTGTGGTGCCGCTCAGGCTTTCCATCTTCCAGGTTCTCGGGGTCCTCTAGCTATCCCAGCAAAGAGCCAGTCTGCGATATTGTTCATGTCTGTCTTGTGATCATAACGTAAGATCCCGAGGGGGGACTGGGTCAATGGCATTTGTGTAGCTCCCAGCATTCTGGCACAGCACGACATCGATGTGGGTTGAATTCCATCCATTGGCATGAACATAGCAATGGGTCCATGGTCTTGGTATTGACCACCTCTCCTAAGAGTTCTGGGTGTGTGACCGAAAGTAACGATCTGGCACTCTGTCAATGATTGTTTTTTCACTTGTGCTATTTTGCAGGAATAGAGAGAATTTGAATTGTAAAGTGTTTGCTCTCAGAAACAGATTTCACTACCAATATATTTTCCATTGGCTGAAACAGGATCAGTGAGTGTCTCTAAAGACTCGAAGAAACTAGCCTCCATCCTTCTATATTTCTCGCCCTCTTTTCTTTTGTGGATTTAAAATTTAGTGTGCTTGGGGGCACATTAAAGAAACTTAAATTTGGAGAAGCAAATGAGTCGCTTACTCTTGGCTAACCCACGGTGCCATGCATTTAGTTCCAGGTATTTATGCAGGCTGTCAAGTTCCAGCTAACAGCTAACTATGCACAAATAAGGAGCTGTGTATGAAACCTGGATTATCTGGCTCTGATGTCTCATTTGTCCTAGTGACGTGCGAGTGCTTTTTAGAGGTTGGCAGCCGAGGCAATACCTGGCTGGCTCTCCTCCTAACTAGCTGTGTTGGGCTTCAGTTTCCTCATCCATAAAATGAGGAAAGTTGTCCAGAAACCCTAGCATCTCTTTGAGCTTTAGCCTTCTTTAACGCTATGGTTCTGTCTGTATTAAAAGCACAGAGTGGCTATTTATATAAAACGTTTTATTTGATATCTCACATGCAATTTAAAATTTAGACAATGCTGCCATCATAGAATGTGATTTTTATTTTTATTTTTTTTTTATTTTAGAGAGAGGGAGAATGCATGCTCGTGTGTGTGCACGAGTTGGGGAGGGCAGAGAGAGAGAGCGGGAGAGAGAGAATCTTAAGCAAGTTCCACGGTCAGTATGGAGCCCCACGGGGGGGGGGGGTCGATCTTGCAATGCTGAGATCACAACCTGAGCTGAAATCAAGAGTCAGACACTCAACCGACGGAGCCATCCAAGTGCCCCGACATGATTTCTGTTTAAAGCCAGGTTGGATTAGAATCTCTCAGAATGGTCATTCCTATTTTGTGTATGTGCACCCCAACTCAACATGCTGCTACATTAAAGACTCCATACGAATACATAATGATCTAAAGCATTTTTAGCAAGAAATGTGTGTGCCGGCTAAAGGGACAAGAGATTAAAATGGAAAGAGGTGATGTAAGGCTGCTCCTTAGACAGAAGATAACTTTCCAATCCCAAGATTAAAATGGGAGCCCTTATGACCCTCTGTGGATCATCTCCATGGTGCTTTACAGAGACTACAAATGTGGGTGCTTGAAAATAGCATGAATCACATTCTCGCTCTCCCTGAATTCTCACATCACGCATTTTCTGCAGTTACCGATAAAGGGCTTGTTTCTGGGGAACCAGAGATACGTGCAGAATCTCTGAGAAGAAATGACAAGAAGTGAAGTTAAATGGCGCGCATGGAAGAGAAAGCTGGAACGAAATGACGTGTTTTTGGAGATGTACGGCCTCTTCAAAACACATCACACTTGTGGTTTCCTGATATCTGTGAAGCTTGGACCAATTTAAGGTGCCATATTTGATATATTCTGGCAGAACTAAAGGGAAACCGGCTTGGTGCTTTTTAAAGCTTTATTGCTTTCTGGAAGATAAATTTCTTCTTTTAACATTATCCATCTCCTTCTATAAGATGTATTACTACACTCCCTGGCCATTTGGGAGCCAATAACAGTTATTTCTTTTTTTGGCTGCCTCCTCATCTTACAATGAATCCTTTGAGGTAACAGTCTTAAAAAATAAGAGAGGCAGGGATGATAGAGAATCAGAGAATTTTGAAGCTGGAAAGGGCCCCAGAGGACAAAAGTAGGCAGCTGCACTCTGGCTTTGTTCATTCTCTGCGTGCAGTAAACCATCGGTCTGAGTGAGATGCAGGGAATGAGATGGGAGTGAGAAGCCGGAGTCCTGGGTTCTAGTTCTCAGTCTCTCAGCCAGCCCGCTAAGGACCATGAATGAATCACTGAACATTTGGTTAACTCTCTGCAAACCCCTGGTGAGCCTCGAGTGAAGCACCACATTCAGTTTTCTCTTCTGGAGAGTGGAGTTGAATTTGAAAATTGCAAGAGACTTCTTCGTTTGGGAACATTCCCTCCTTTCTTGCTGCCAGACCCATAGCTAAAATAATGTGTATTTCTCTCTCAACTTGCCATACTCAGCTGCCCTTTGCTCTAAGAAAACTCAATACACATAAAGCCTTAATTTTCAAAGAAGGAAGTTAGGGAGTGGGTATTCGTATTACAAAAGTATCCTTTCCTTTACAGACATAAATTTCCTTTAATGAGTTACCTATTAAATATGTGTTTACTTCATGACAATTAGGTTTCGACACAACTTTCCAGGAATGTGCGTCTGACAGAAAGTCAGACGTACCCCCTCAACTTGCTGTGTCTCTCCCACGCTGACCTCGTGTTTATGGCCCAGCAACCTATTGCCGTATCCTTCCTGTCCATAATTCCTTCTGCGTCGCCCAGCTCAGCACCATTCGCTCTGCCCTGATTAAATCCTTTGCTTACCCTCATCGTCTTTTCCTCCCCCTTCTCCTATGTCAGCTGACCCTTGTAGCTCATCCTGTACTTCTACAGAGTTCACTCCTGAACACATGGTTCCAGTTCAACGTCAAACACGCGCCTGGCTCCTTATATCTGCATTGCAGTGGTGGTGGTGGTTTTGAAATCCAAGTGGAATTTCCCTCCATGATTTACAGCTGAAGCTCACCCCATTCCCTGCTTCTCTGGGAGCTTCGACAAGTGAAATAAACCCTACGGCCCGTAGGTTACACATATTTTTACATTATCACTGAGACAAGTACAGTAGGAATTTTTTGAATGAAAAATAGGTTTTTCTTACTTGAATACAGTCAGCTCTTTGGAGGAAGGTGCCGTAAGCCTCTAGGTAGTTAACAGGGAAGCAATACTGTTCTTAATGAACTCAAAAACTGTGTGGCATTCCTGAAAGAAAAAAGAGATCCATTTTCCATAAGATGTCTTAATACTTCAAAAACTCCACTAGAAATATATGTCTTGATTCTAAATCTGTCTTTTAGTGGAGTATAATCTATGTTTTGCCACTCAGGTTCCCATCTTCAGGAATTTTCACATCTGTGATCTGTAGAGTTTGGGCTTTACATGTCTACACCACAGTGTCAAACAATGATCAGGCCATTTTCCTGACAGAAATCCACCTTAAGACAGGAAGTTGACCCACTGTGGAAACAAAATGCATCATTTTCCCCCTGAAGAGTGAACATCTACTCTCAGAATTCAACTTGACTTAAATCTTTAGTGTCATTCCTGGTAGGACATTTGGTATTTTTTTTTTAAACGTTTATTTATTTTTGAGGAGGGGGGAGGGGCAAAGAGAGAGGGAGACACAGAATCTGAAGCAGGCTCCAGGCTCTGAGCTGTTAGCACAGAGCCCTAAGTGGGGCTTGAAATCATGAGTGGGGAGATCGTGACCTGAGCTGAAGTCAGATGCTTAACTGACTGAGCCACCCAGGCGCCCCCATTTTCTATTTTCTTAAAGTTACTAAGACTTAACAATTTTAATAAAATATAATTTCACACACAGCAAAGTTTCTCCTTAGAGAGTTCAAGTGATTTGTCTAAATAAACACAGTTAGCTGATGACAGAGAAAATGGACTTTCTGATTTTTTTACTTTAAAGCTACAAAGTCATACAAACAGAGAAAACAGGAAAAATACATATTCTCATTTTCTATTTACTTTCGATCATTTTGGCCATGGCTACAGTTTTAGCCCAAACTAATCCTTAAGTTGAAATCTGTTGTTAGTTTTAATTTCTTTTCTCTTCCTTTTGTCAACTTCAATTTTTAAAGGGAGTTTTAAGGTCCTCACTGATGTACCTTCTATGAGAACTTCAAGGTTTTTAAGTTACATCTACTTTTAATTTACTCTGCTATTTTCAGTTACATTGAAGCCAAAATTGGCTGTCTTTTAAAATTCAGAATGACAATTTTCCTGTGCTTTTACTAAGGTCACACGTGGGTAATATAGTTATTCTATTTAGTTTAGCACCTCTAAAAATCATCACAAAAATGGTAAGTTTTGATTGTTCATGGAAATCAATTTATAGGCAAACAACTTAAAATCTATTTTCGTTCCCTACAATTTGCATTTTTATATTTCAGATTTGCTTGTGCAGCAATAAGGTGTGAGGTCCGATTGCCGATTGCTTAAACACATAAGGTAGTTTCAAGAGGCGCAGAGCTGAAGACAATTTGCATAGAGCACGCCTGGATCACCAGGAGCCTGTTCTGTGAACACAGGAAGACGTTCGGAAGATGGCCAGTCTTTACTGCGGCTCATTCAAAGGCCAGAGATGACGGCTTATTGCCATGATTCATTCCTTTTCATTCAATTCCCCCAGTGACTCGTGGCTATCCTTTTGTTAGAAGTGTGTGTACACAAAGTGAATAAGAGGATTATAGGAAATGGTGTCTATTCTCTTTGCTTGAGATGCAATTTCAGAACAGCCGCTGGAGGCGGGCTCTTTCAGGTAGACTTGATGGTACCCTGAGTAGTGATCGCTGTGTACTTCCGATGCCTTGTACCAGCTTTCAAGCTCAGGATCATAGAATACAAGGCTGGGGGCCCCTAAAAACTTATCCAATCACTCCCACTCCTTGCAAAGATGAGAAAGCTAAGGCCCAGAGAGACCAATGATGTGTCCAGTGTCACACAGTTAGTAACAAAGGTAGGAAGAACACCCGGGTGTCTGGATTCCTAGACCAGCACTTCCTCTCCAGGAGTTCATTTTGTCTCAGTTGTACCTTTTATGTAGGTAATTCAAGGCTGCCCGTATTCTAATATAGCAGACAGTCATAGCAAGACAGCATGATAAAGGTCAAAAATTTAAAGGGGTAATACACTAATACAGGGCCAAGAGCGATGGGTTAAATCTTTGAAGTTCAAGATTCTTTCTCTCCATCTGTCACCATTATGAAGGACTTCAGCTTCACTGAGCCCGAGCATTCTCAGCTATAAAGTAGAAAGGTAAGGCAAAGGTCAATGAGATAGCATAGGTGGAAGCAGCTGACAGCCATATACAGAAGGGTGTTCAATAATAACTGTCCAAACTGAATTGATTGGAAAACTCAGGCACCCAAGTAAATGGCAACATGGGACTCGTAAAATCACTTTAAACCTGATTCTTTGGATAAATTATTCCAATGTACCCATTCAGTCAGGAAATATTTATGGAGCACCTACTGTGTGCCAGCCAGGTGTTGTGCTAGGTACAAGGCATGAAATAGAAACATAAAGACACGGTATCTACTCTCAGCGACTTTGCAGACCAATGGAGGAGACAGAGGAGTGGGCAGGCAATGACCCCCTCCATGATGACACAGTGCCAGGGGAGGAAGCCTTCACGTAGACCAAGGAGACTGGAGAAGCCCCTCCAGAGGAAGCAGCTTGTGAGCTGAGACCTGACAAATAAGTAGGAGTTACCCAGACAGAGAAGAGCCGCTGGAGAAAGGAAAGACACAATGTGAAGATGTGCAGACAAAAGAGCTTGGGTGCCTAGGTGGCTCAGTCTGTAGAGCGTCTGATTTTTTATTTCGGCTCAGGTCATGGTCTCACGGTTCATGAGTTTGAGCCCCCCGTCAGGCTCTGCAAAGCACAGAGCCTGCTTTGAATTTTCTCTCTCCCTCTCTCTCTGTCCCTCCCTTGCTCGGCTCTCTCTCACTCTCTCTCTCAAGGTAAATACACTTACAAATAAATTAAAAAAAAAAAAAAAAAGAGCTGAGTGACCCAGAGGAAGTAGAAGAAATGGATTCTGCTCTGGTTACAGTATGAGGTTTGAGGCCTCAGAAGAGTCAGGGGCCAGGTGGGCCAGATGCAGAGGTCAGTTTCATGTGTTTATCCTAAGAACGATAGAAAACATTTTAATCAACCAAGTGAAACAACCACATAAATGGATTTCTCGAGGAAATCAGATTTTTTTTTTTAATTTTTTTTTTTTTTAATGTTTATTTATTTTTGAGACAGAGAGAGACAGAGCATGAACAGGGGAGGAGCAGAGAGAGAGGGAGACACAGAATCTGAAACAGGCTCCAGGCTCTGAGCTGTCAGCACAGAGCCCGACGCGGGGCTCGAACTCACAGACAGTGAGATCATGACCTGAGCCGAAGTCGGACGCTTAACCGACCAAGCCACCCAGGCGCCCCAGATTTTTTTTTTTTTTTTTTTTTACCTTTGAAGTTTTTCAGGGGTATGAACCTATATATGTGTGCTTGTTCTGATATTTAAATAACATTCTTTTTACCCACAATCCATAGATACCATTATTCAAAATTTAATCACCCCCATTAGACCCTAGTTTAAAAAAAAGTTCCTCAGACAAACTGATTAATTTTACTCAAATGATGGCAGGGCCCATAATCACAAGTAACCAATTGGGATGAAAAAAATATTCATGGAATAAATATATGCACAGCAAAATTGCAGTTAAAATTTCCAGCATTTGAATTAAGGAGAGATGATGGGAACAGCTGGAATAAGAAAGCAGAATAAATATGGGGCATCTGGGTGGCTCAGTCAGTTGAGCGTCCGACTTCGGCTCAGGTCATGATCTCAGTCATGGGTTCAAGCCCCGAGTCGGGCTCTGTGCTGACAGCTCAGAGCCTGGAGCCTGCTTCGGATTCTGTGCCTCCCTCTCTCTCTGCCCCTCTCCCGCTCACACTCTCTCTCTCCCTCAAAAACATTAAAAATAATTTTTTAATAATAAAAATTAAAAAATAAAGAAACCAGAATAAATAAGTGAAAGGAAATTTGAAAACATTATACTTTCAACTGTGAGCCTATTTTAAAATCACCACACCCAACCTAGTTGTAAGATGCGGGCAGCTCTGGAAAACTGGAGCACCATAAACTAGCTTTGCCAGATAATCCAGGTCATGCTAAGCAAACTGGTGCCTCGGTGGAAAAAAAAGATATACCGTGTTTTCTAGAAGTGGTGCCATGACCAAGAAAGTTTTCCTGAATCTCAGCCTAGAATTTGGCTCTGACAATGCACCCAATGGCAGAGGTTCTTGGGTCAGGGCTGGTGAGGCAAAACCCCATCTCCTGTGCCTTTGGGAGCCGGGAAGAGTGCCATGGTTTTATCAGAAACCCTCTTATGAATGGAAGAGCCTTGCTGTTAAGAGGACCCTGAATTCTCTGGGTTTTGTTTGCCCTTATAAAATCCATGAGCTACTTTCTAGCCCACTTTATCTGAACATCTTCTGTGCACTTAAGAACTATAAAGCAAGTAGAGACAGCAACCGTCTGCATTTATAGAATATTTTTTTCCTTCTAAATACGTAAAGCTTCAGAATTTGAGCACAATGTTCTTTGAGAAAAGCACTTCCCTCAAGCTGAAGATTTTATTTTACCAAATAAAGGGATTTATGGGCCACAAACAAGGGAGACGGTAGCAGATGTAGGGGAAGGAGTTGAAACATCAAGAGACCTTCAGGTGGAATGGTGAAAAATAACAGCAACTATGAAAAGGGGCCTTCAGGGTTAGAAATGTGGCATCTGTCTAGGAGATGGGAATCAGGAAAGCAGGCTCTTTGCAATTCCTGTTAAGTTCTAACTTTAGCACTTGGTTGTTTAATTGCATACAAAATCCACAACTTTTTAAACATGATGTATAAAGTTTATTCCTCCCAAATTTGGAAAATATAGATAAATAAAAATGGGCAGAGAATTCCAGTGCTGAAATATAATCACTGTAACACTTATGTATCTCTCTTTCCAAATTTCTGTTGCTCTAGCTCGCTCACTTTCTCTTCATATAGAAGTATAAACACATGATGTCATTTTTATAATATATAGATATATATTCACATGTATATTAAAATAGAATCATACTGCCTATACTATTTCAGAATCTTTTTATTCTTCACAATTATGAATATCACCCCCTGGTATACCAACTCCACGGAGCTAGAGACCTGTTCATTGTTGTTTCCTTAGCATCTAGAACAGTACCTTCATGTGGGCATTCAATAAATATCTATTGAATGAATAAATAATGAGTGAGTACAGTTCCAAGTCAATCAAGTTCATGCAGCATATTAATATGCAATATATATAATTAAACATACATATACAACTAACATTCTACATGCCATCAGCATGCACTATCTCCTTTCCACCCCAGATCAAATGCTACCCCTCTATCAAACCCAATTTAGCCTCCCCCTGCTCCTTCCTCCTCAGACTACTGTGGAATATTCTTTACCCTTTTTGGCACTTAGCGTCTTCCATCTTGTTTTATAGATATTTCAACATGTTATAGAAACATACATGATGGAAATGCCATCATGTGTTTCAACACAGTACAGCTTTCCTATGACATCTGTGTTTAGTTGATCTTTGTAATAACAATAGCAAAAATAACTCTATTGTATTAATCATTTTACGTGTACCAGGGACTATACTGTTATATGTGCATTACATGAGTTAATATTCTTTTTTTAAATGCTTATTTATTTTTGAGAGACAGAGTGTGCACACACACTGTGGGGAGGTGCTGAGGGAGAGGGAGACAGAGGATCCAAGCAGGCTCCATGCTGACAGCAGAGAGCCTGGTGCAGGGCTCAAACTCATGAACCACGAGATCATGAGCTGAGTCAAAGTTGGACGCTTAAACAACTAAGCCATCCAGGCGCCCTGAGTTAGTAACCTTAATAACCCTACAAAGTAGGTATATCTGTTTGCTAGGGCTGCCATGAAAAAATGGCTCTGGGATCATTCTCCTTGGCCACTCTCCTGCTGACTCTTCACATGGTGGTTTCTCTGTGCATATGCATTCCTGCTGTTTCTATGACACCAATTATATAGGATTAAGCCCCCACTCCAGTGGCTTAATTTTACCTTAATTACTTATTACTTTTTAGACCTGATCTTTATTTATTTATTTATTTTTTTAATATATGAAATTTATTGTCAAATTGGTTTCCATACAACACCCAGTGCTCATCCCAAAAGGTGCCCTCCTCAATACCCATCACCCACCCTCCCCTCCCTCCCACCCCCATCAACCCTCAGTTTGTTCTCAGTTTTTAACAGTCTCTTATGCTTTGGCTCTCTCCCACTCTAACCTCTTTTTTTTTTTCCTTCCCCTCCCCCATGGGTTTCTGTTAAGTTTCTCAGGATCCACATAAGAGTGAAACCATATGGTATCTGTCTTTCTCTGTATGGCTTATTTCACTTAGCATCACACTCTCCAGTTCCATCCACGTTGCTACAAAAGGCCATATTTCATTCTTTCTCATTGCCACGTAGTATTCCATTGTGTATATAAACCACAATTTCTTTATCCATTCATCAGTTGATGGACATTTAGGCTCTTTCCATAATTTGGCTATTGTTGAGAGTGCTGCTATAAACATTGGGGTACAAGTGCCCCTATGCATCAGTACTCCTGTATCCCTTGGATAAATTCCTAGCAGTGCTATTGCTGGGTCATAGGGTATAGACCTGATCTTTAAATATGATGTACTGGTGGTTGGAATTTCAACATATGAATTTGCGGGGGGGGGGGGGGGGATATAGTTCTGTCCACAACAGACATATTATGATTCTTCTCATTTTATTTTTATTTTTTATATGTATTTTATTTATTTATTTTTGAGAGAGACAAGAGAGCAAGCTGGGAAGAGGCAGAGAGAGAGGGAAACAGAGGATTTGAAGCGGGCTCCTGGCTGACAGCAGAGAGCCCAATGCAAGGCTCGAACTCACAAACCGCAAGATCATGACCTGAGCCGAAGTCAGACACTTAACCGACTGGGCCACCCAAGTGCCCCCCGATTATTCTCCTTTTCTAGATGAGTTATCTGAGCTTCAAAAAGGCAAGAAAAAAGGCATTAAAAAAGCCTTTCACTCACACCCATCTGATTCCAGAATCTGTTCTCTGTCCTCCTGCGTCCTTACCTCTCACCTCCTATTCCCAGATCATTTGCAGGGGTACCTCATGGACATGTTAGATGTTCAGTGGATTCTTGTTGAATGAATAAAGTAAACACACACACCCATGAAGCATGAGTCGGTTAATTAAGAAAAGCTAAGTCCTGAGACTGGGATGTCCAGGTGGCTGGCTCTGTAGGCTGAGAAGACAACGAAATGGAAGATTTAGGGACATGGTCCAACATGGCCCATCTAATCTTCTATTCAATAGCCACAAGATGTGAGCATAATGAACCTTTCTCCAGACAAAATTAAAGGCAAAATTAAAAGGGATACAGTGGGACACCTCTCAGATTATTTGTCCATTAGCCTCTTGACAGGCTAGCGGGTCCATGTAACTCATAGAAGCACTACCTGCCTCCCGAACAGTGCATGGGCAGCCCCGGTCCAATCTCGGTCTCCCTATTCAGCCCCATCTCCTACCATTCTTTTCTGTTATCTGCCCCCACTTGCTGCCCAGGCTTCAACACAAAAGTGCTTCTCAAAATTTTCCAAACACATCGGGCCCATTCATGCCCCTGGGACTTGATGCTTGCTGCTTCTCTGCCTGGAATGCCATCCCTCACTTTCTCACCTGACCAGTTCCTCTTGGTTGATCTTTCCAGACACACCCAGAGATGACTTTCTATGGATGAGCTTCTCCAGAAACCCACATCTTGTGATAAAATACACACAGCATACAATTTACCTTCTCAACCATTTTTAAATGTATAGTTCGGTTGGGTTAAGTCCATTCACAATATTGGGCAACCAATCTCCAGAACTTCTTTCACCTTTCACACATTGAACTCTGTACCCATTAAACAGTAACTTCCCGTTCCTTCCTCCCCTTAGCCCCTGGTAACCACCATTCTACTTTCTGTCTCTGAATTTGACTACTCTAGGTACTTTGTGTAAGTGGAATTATACAGTATTTGTCTTTTTGTGTCTGACTTATTTCAGTTAGCATATTGTCTTCTAAGTTTCATCCATATTGTAGCATGTGATGGAATTTATTTTCTTTTTAAGGCTGAATAATATTCCATTTTATGTACATACATACCACATTCTGTTTATCTATTCATTTGTCAATGGACACTTGAGTTGTTTCCACCTTTTTGGCTGCTGTGAATAATGCAGCTATGAACATGGGTGCACAAATAGCTTTTCAAGACCTGGCTTTTAATTCTTTTGGGTATATTGGATGATTCTACTTTGAATGTACTGAAGTTTTGTTTTTTTTTTTTAGGAAGTTTTCTTTTTTTTTTCTTTAAAAAAAATTTTTTTTTAACGTTTATTTATTTTTGAGACAGAGAGAGACAAAGCATGAATGGGGGAGGGTCAGAGAGAGAGGGAGACACAGAATCTGAAACAGGCTCCAGGCTCTGAGCAGTCAGCACAGAGCCCGACGCGGGGCTCGAACTCACGGACCGCGAGATCATGACCTGAGCTGGAGTCGGACGCTTAACCAACTGAGCCACCCAGGCGCCCCTGAATGTACTGAAGTTTTAACATCTTCCTTTATGATCAGAAAGGTACTAAGTAATAATCTAACCTTTCTCCTGGTAGCTATCACCAGAAACATAAAACCAGCAGTTTGCTAGAGAAAAACATTGTGCCCATTAAGATTATTTTATTGCCTGTGACAGAAACCAACTCTTGCCAGTCTGTGGCACTGAAGAGACTACGGGAAAGGTTTGAGGGCATCCGTGGTACTCAATGAAGAGTTGATCTCAAATGAGGATGGGCACAACTGGGCTGTAAAAACAAGTGGGACCAGAGCTCTAAGTGGCCCCGACGACCCATCTCTGTGCCTTCGTGCTCTCCTTTCTGCATGTTCCATTTTTTACTCATTGGGTGTTTGCTCCACCTGCAATAAAAATGGCACCCAATTCCCCTCACCTCTACATCTGTGGTTCGAGACCCTGTAAAGAGACTAGCCTAAATAGTTCTTAGTCCCAAATCCACAATGCCAGGGAAGAATGTTTCTGTTAAGTTCCCATCTCATTGATGAAGTATGGCTAGGAAGACATAGTAAAATTGTATAAAATGGCTGCTCCCAGTGCAGTATAATGTACATATATGTGTTGAAGGGCAGGCAGTTACCAAAATGTCAAAGGTCCAGAATGACCATAAGTCTGCTAACACCTTAGCAGATAGGCTGCAGAGTGAAAGGCAGTGGGATGAGAAAGTCTTCAACCATCCTCATCTTTGCTGAATGCTCTTATGGGTTCAAGGAAAAGGGGTTGTGTATCGAGCAGTGGAGTGGAAGAACTTTAATCAAAAGCCTGTCTCACCAACCAAATGAAGCACAGATAACGAGGCAGGAAAAGGGTCTACTAGCCTTGAGATCTCTTCAGACAAGTTTGTGACATAGGGCAATTCTAGCAAGAGGCTTGTGAGAGCTAAGAGAAAAATAGGGTTCCTACAACATCAAGCAGACCCAGAGGCCAAGATTAAAAGGAAATAACATTAACCCAAGGAAATCCTGGACCATAACATTTCCAGGAGAGAACGCTGAGGTTCAGGTACCTCCAAGGCATCTTATTTGATAATTAGGTGGAGAAATGCAGTTGACCACAGGAAGAGGAAAGAAGAGTTTAAAACTATTGCTAAGAATCAAAGCTAAACCCCACACCACTTGTGGCCTGTTTCTGGTAGAATGTTTCTCGCGTTTGTTCATCGATTCTGAATGTTAAATAAGTCTTTCCAGCAGTGGTTCCAGGGTGCTGGAGCAATGAATCTCAGACGGGAGCTGAAAAATGAGGGCTGCAAAGTTCAGGGAATAATAGAAAATTAAATCTGAACTGAGCTGCTGTAAATATCACAGCCAGAAAATAGAGCACATCAGCAAACCGTGCTGGCAGTGAAGGCAGTGAATTCCTCCTCTCCATACAAAGTTATCAGGGGTGCATAATAGGGTATTCTGAGGTTTAGGTGTGAAGAGGTGTTGATGAGGAGAGACAGAGAAAGGAAAACAAGTGGTGTTTTTAAATTAAAATACCTCTTTAGTAGAAAGCAGGTTCTCTCAGCCAAAGCCAACAATCCAGCTCAAAGGACCCTTTTGCAGTAATTCACCTAATGTAAACTTCTACACCCCATTAGCTGCAGCTCTTTTGTGGTGCTCATCATTTTAGGGTATCTATAGTTATTTGTGGGCATGTTGTATCTCCGCAATGAGATCATAAACCCCTGGAGGGCAAGAGAGGACTTGTTTTCTTCGTTCATCTTTGTACTCCACACAACATCCAGAGGAACTAATATTTATTCACTGCCTCCACTGTGCAGTGCAGTATTGCAATGTTGTAGCCTTTGGGGTGCTCCCAAACATCCTGCAGGGGGAGTAAGACCAGGACAAATCACCAAAGCTTTGGTGATTTGAAGCAGTAACTGAAGCAGTAATGAAGCTTTGAGCAGTAACTTGCCTAAACTCACATCACCACAGAGCTGAGATTGGAACCCACGTCTACCTAATTCCAAAGCCTGTTCTCTTCCCTCCTTGCTGCACTGCCCTCTTGGCAAGTAGCAATTATATTACCCAATAATCATGTTGATAACACTAATAATAGCTAATTTCATCAAGAACTTTCTCCAAGCCAGGTCTCGGTTAGAGGCTTTATAGGTATTATTATAATTAATCCTTATCGGAACCTAAGAGTTTGGTGATATTCTTATCCCAGTTTAATAGATAAGAAAACTGAGACACAGAGAGGTTAATAAAATTGCCTAAATCTTATACTAAATGTGTGCTATCATTACCCTATATTGATTTCAAAATATAAAAATAAACACACACACACAACCAGCCAACGTGTTTCAAGTAACTACTTTGCACGAGGCTCTGTGAATTTTCTTTTTTTTTTTTTTTTTTCCAACGTTTTTTTATTTATTTTTGGGACAGAGAGAGACAGAGCATGAACGGGGGAGGGGCAGAGAGAGAGGGAGACACAGAATCGGAAACAGGCTCCAGGCTCCGAGCCATCAGCCCAGAGCCTGATGCGGGGCTCGAACTCACGGACCGCGAGATCGTGACCTGGCTGAAGTCGGACGCTTAACCGACTGCGCCATCCAGGCGCCCCGACTCTGTGAATTTTCTAATTTCATCCTCATTATAACTCTCAAGGCAAAGCACGTATTCAGCAAATTGTGGGATAAATGAACAATTGAAGTTAAAAATAGAGCCACAACTATTTCTAATTGTTAATGTAAGAAAAATCCAGAAACTCTTCTTTATTTGCATGGGCAACACCATAGCTCCCAAGCTGTGGAAGACCAGCAAAAATAAATGAATATTAGAAATATAAGAGCAATTTAGACAGTAGAAACAAAGATTTTAGTTTGGAAATGAGTGTTGTAAAAAAATCCAGTATAGGGGCGCCTGGGTGGCTCAGTCGGTTGAGCGTCTGACTTCGGCTCAGGTCACGATCTCGCGGTCCGTGAGTTCGAGCCCCGCGTCGGGCTCTGTGCTGACAGCTCAGAGCCTGGAGCCTGTTTCAGATTCTGTGTCTCCCTCTCTCTGACCCTCCCCCGTTCATGCTCTGTCTCTCTCTGTCTCAAAAATAAATAAACGTTAAAAAAAAAAAATTAAAAAAAAAATCCAGTATAATACAGGCCTCCTTTGTTGTGATAGCATCTTAAATGAACTACGCCAGAAAATCAGCATTTATAAATAAGACAAACAGAAGCCTCCAACTTAGTTTTGATTCTGTATCAGAAATACAGCCCTCCTAAGCTGATGACAAATCTCTGGGATACATCCAGATGAATTAGACTATGATATAGTAGCCTTGGAAGAGTAGAGAGTTCTAGATAAAAATTAAAATACCTTGGTTCTACTTCTGGATTTTCCAGTTTACCTGGTTATTGGTGCTGTCCACCAAATGTTTCTCTGCCACCCTTAAGGTTAGGCATGATCATATGACTTGCTTTGGCCAATGAAATATGGCTAGCAGTTATGACAAATTAAATCTTAACGGCAAACTAAATTTAATTTAATGGTAAATTAAATCCTTTCAGGCAGAAACATTAGAATCGTGCATGGTTTGCAATGTCCTCTCTTCTTCAAGGATGACAGATGATACTATGGAAGGCATTTTCTATCACCCTGCATCCCTAAGTAAAATGACAGGGAATAGAGTACATAGCTAACCCATAGTGGAAACATAGCATAAATGAGAAATAAATATGTTGTTTTAAGCCATGAAATTTTATTGTTTGTTACTGTAGCATAGCTTAGCACAACCTGATTGATAGACCAACTAATAAGTTGTGTTACCTTGGGATAGCCCCTTTACCTGCCTGGTATCAGCTTCCTTATCTGTAAACCTAAGGGATTAGCCTAGGACAGAAAGATTTAATCTGGGGGCCCATGAATGGGCTTTAAGATGACAATGAACCCCCAAAATTATAGGTAATATTGTGTTTGTGTGTGTGTGTGTGTGTGTATGAGAGATGGAATTCACATTTTTCTGGAGAGAGAGTTCATAACTTTTCCAAATTTTAAGAGGGTCTATGTTACTCAAAATGAGATTAAGAACCTGAAATATCTCTAAAGCCATTTCCAGCTCTAGTGTGCTTTTTAGAATCTAGAGTAGGAAAAAATAGCTAATTAGGTTCCTCTCTGATCTGGTATTTCAGGACTTGCCTTGAGTCAGATTTTATGAAGGTTGTTTTCAAATAATTAAGTTTAAGAGTTTGGCTTAATAGGATTGCAAATATCAAAATCTCAGGAGTATTCCTGGGTGGAAAGAGAGGATTCAGAGCAATTCTTTTTAACCCAAAGAAGGAAAGTTTCTTCACAAATTGAAAACGGGGGTCCCAGATCACTTTCAGTGGATGGGACAGAATGGGACCTATAGGAAGATATGAAGGAAAAAAGGTCACTCTTCTAAAAATACATCACCACAAAAAAGATGATGCCTGAAAGGCCAGAGCATGATACTTTAGCAGAAGGCAAAGAGCTGTCTAAATATGAAGCTGTCTGAGTAGACTACGTTAATAGAGAGATCCTGAGTTTTATTGATGGACAACCTGGATTCAACATGCTGTTTGTTGGGCCACAGTTTTCTCATCTACAAAATAAGGACAATAATACTCAGCTGTAACAGAGAGAGTCCCAGCAGCAAATAGGTAATGTATTTAAACAGGGTAATTGAGGGGAGTTTAATGAGGACTATTTATGATGATCAGTTCTGGGTTCAGAGAAACCAGCAAGGCCTGTAGAAGCACCAGGGGAAGGGTTAAAGCAGGGAGACCTTTGTCACTCCTAAATCTGAAGGGATTAGGACAGAACAGTTACCATAAAAGGGAGAGTTTAGCTGTAGCTGCTGTAGGAATGGTCTACACAGCAGGAGTTGCGGCCTTCCCAGGGAAACACAGACATGCTAATCCCTGGCCCAGCAGGGAGGGAGCCAGCTCACACGCCTGAGTTCTTTAGGAGCCTCCCATTGGCCAAGAAGAAACCAATGGGCAAGGAAGCCCATTGATACGGTCCAGAGAAAGTCTCCTGGGGACAGAGAAAGGTAGAGAGAGAATATGGAAGGGAAATGAGCCTTCCAGCTCTTGGATCATTGTAAAGATTCAAAGAGATAACATTTAGAAGCATGTGAAGTGTTATATTAGCTATTATCGTCTGATTTAGTGAATAAATACCTCACATCCTTTGCTAAAAAAAAAAAGATTCTGATAGGGTTATAGGGTTCTATAGGGAGTGAGTCCATAGCCCCTGAGAGAGTGGGGAGAGGACACATGGACAGAGATCCAGGCCTCAGAATGAAGCCACTGTGCTTAGAGAGGTGGGCTGGGGGGTGGAGAGCTGTTTCTGAATGCTTTGAGTCAGGATTAACTGGTATGTTGCAAGGACAGAGTATCTGAGATGGCTACTCCCTGGAGCGCCAAGACACCAAGCCCTTCTCCGAATGTTTATGCTTCCGTGACAAGCAGTTCCAGTCTGCTGGCTGCTTAGGAGATACCTTTCTAAGCAACAAGATTTAGACTTGAATAAGCTTCATATGCACATATCAGGAGGTGTATTTCCTGATGTGTACATAGATGCCAAAATACGGACTTCCTGTTCAAAATGCAGCCTTGCAATGTTTGGGCTGTGTGGTATGCAGTAGCAGTTGTCATATTAAGTTATACCAAAGCTTGTTCACTAACAGGCATAGGGGCACTTAGCTCAAGAGTGATATGCAAAACTGGACAGGCTTTGGTTCAACATTTTCTCACTGTACTCTGCAAAGGCAGCTTTCTCCAGAGAAAGATGGTTGGACTATAATATCAGGAGATTGTAACGTTTCTACTGAGAGTCCTAACCGGTAGAGAGACAGCCCATGTTTTGACCTACTCAGCTTCCCCTCTTCCTTCTCCTGGAAGAAAATGCCCTTCCTTCATTGGATAGAGTGTGGGTGGGACTGTGAACATGTGACCTGAGCTGGACCAGTCAGATTCCTTCCCCTAGAATGTGAAGCTTCAGGGGAGTGGCCCAAGTTTGGAAAAGTCATTGAAACTACTAAGTGTCAGTGGTGGTACCCCCACAAGACTGCTCATTTATTCCTGCCTCCTACAGATCCCCAAATAAGTCCAGATTCCCATATGTTGAGGACTGGTTGTTCAACATCTCCTTTCATTCCCTAAGCTACCCTCTATCCTTTTAATTCATTATTCATTGGTTTTAGGTAGCTAGGCTAGACCAAATAAAGATAATCGATGTTTCAGGAATTGACAAGAATCATGACTTGGATGAGGTTTTAGCATGGTTTCACTTCTATTTACCCCCAAACCAGCTGAGAAGCAGTACAAATGGTATATGCCAGGAAGGGGTACAGCTGAGGGAGTGGGTCCTGATTCTTCATTCTGAGGTTCAGAGGACAGAGCATCCCACATGAAGTGAGAATCCCAACTTTTATACTTATAGACTGAAGTAAGGACAAAGTGTTCATTCAAGAGTCTAACTAGGGACTCTTATAGAGTTCATTCAAGAGTCTAACTAGGACTCATATTAAAAAAAAACTTTGCTTCTCCACAGTTCCATAATTCTTATAGGCTTTCATTGAGCCTATATTAGGGTTGGCCATGCCATAGCACTGTTGGTCAAAACCCACCTCTGTCCCTTGTGACCAAGAATCTTGATATGCACAGCTGGTGAATTCTAGTTCTTCCATAATCTCAGTCTGATTTCTTTTCTGTCTTATTATCCACTATTCCCTTTCCCTATTCTACAGGATTATTATGGAGAAAATACATTTATGTACGTTATCACTAATCCTTTTAACATATCGCCAAGGTAAGTGTTTTTTTTCCCATTTTATTGATTAAGGAATGAATGCTCAGATAAGAGATCAGAGCTCTCTGTAGAACAGGAATTCAAACCCAGGCCTCTTTGACTTCAATGTCCACACTCCCGCACTGTCCCATCCTGCTCAGTTTCTGATCCTAATTCTGATTCTAATTATACTGTGTTCTTGGATAAGTCACTCACTTTTCTTTGGCTCCTTTGTGAGTAAGCATAGAATCATATCTTTCCACAAGATTGTTGGGACAAGATGGCTAGCAAATAGATGAGTTTATTAGGCTAGGTGACAGAGTGGTTTCAAAGAGCCATAAAACTATGTATGCTTCTACTCTTTTTGCATTTTACAATGGCTACTTGAAAAAAAAAAGGACAAACATTCTATCTTTGGTTTGGAAGTAGAAATTCCCCTACCTACACTAAGCCAATGAAAAACCCCAGAGGGAGGCATATCTAGCTATCTTTTCTCTCTGCGAATTTATGTATTTCTGTCTACATTTCCTCCCCAAGGCTTAGTTAGAAGGTCTCAGTGGCAGCTTCTCTTTTCAAATTACAGGCATACCTCAGAGATATTGCTGGTTCAGTTCCAGACCACCACAGTAAAGTGCCGAATGAATTTTTTTATTTCCCAGTGCCTACAAAAGTTATGTTTACAATTTACTGTAGTCTGATAAGTGTGCAAAATAGCATTATGTCTAAAAAATATCCATACCTAAATTTAAAAATACTCTGTTGACACAGACACAAAGTGAGCAAATGCTGTTGGGGAAATGGACCCAATGAACTTGACATGATTGCCACCAACGTTCAACTTGTATAAGGTGCAGTATCTGTGAAGTGCAATTGAGTGAAGCACAATAAACCAAGGTCTGCCTGTTTTCCCCAAATACCTCTTCCGTTGAGAGTAAGCTGCTGGCTTCCCCATCATTATTAGTCTAGGATATTTAATGCTGGTTTAACCACTCATCCTAAGCCCTAAAATGGCCAGAAACATAGACTTAGTGGTCCTTTGGTCCTGTTTCCTGGATCCCAAGTGTGTTCAAGTGGCCAGAATCGAGCAGGAGAGAAAGGCAAGCTTCTGTGACCCAGGAGCCAAGCTGCAACACAGAACCCGTCCTTCATAGAGCAAAATCTTATATCAAGTAATCCTGGATGAGAAGCCCTTCCTCCACAACCTAAGTATTGGTTTTCATCTCAGACAAAGGGAATAATTGGTTTTCTGCACTGAGCTCTGTGATCTACTGTTGCCAACTTTACATGACTGTAAAACTATTAACTCCTTGCAGGACATTTTGTCTCTGTGCTGGAGGAAGAAGGAGAAAGGAGAACTGCGTCACTCAGGGCCAAGTGGAAGGCAAACATTTAAGTGATGCAGTGTAAATTCCACTAACATGGTATCCATCTCAACTGTCTTGAAATTGTGGCCAACATTTAGGGATAAAAGCCAGAGAGCTTGGAATAGAACAGATTTCAGCCTTCAAGAGCAAACCCATACATTACCCAGTGGTTGCAGGGAAAGAGTCTGGAATTCTACCAGGTGGAAGATGAAGCCAGCCTCTTCACTTCCTCTGCCTACATTTGCTCTCCACTTAACGAGGCTTTAAATGTTCATGAGATCTTCCTGGGTAAATGTGAATCCAGAACTGCAGAAAAGGTAGGGGCTGGAAAAATGCAAAGGCAGGTGTAACAGAGCCTCTGCCCAATACAAGAGTCCAATAGAGCACGTTGAATGAATTAATTAAAAGAGAGGGAAGCAGAAAATACTGACTTATAAATAGGGGAAGACAGAATGTATCCCAGTCCAGAAGATTGTGCAAGGTCCTTCACCAGGCACCTCATCGCAGTATATTTGTAGTTTTCTTACATATAAAAACAAGGCTCAATAAAAATGAACTCTTCCAATCTGTTTAATGATTTTTAAGGCTCAGTGGGACATGAGGTTGATGAGAAAACTTGCAAGGGTATGACTAGTTACGGTATCACTCCAATATTTTTCAAATCTCCCCAGCATTACCTATGCAATACACACTTGTGCTTGTGGAAGCTGGGACTTCTCTCTCAGTGGGACTAATCTCACATAGGCAATAACCAAACAAAACTCAAAGTTTGAGCAAAATAAAGTTTAAAAAGTATCTTTGAGAGTCTCCCATTCTTCCAATCCAAACTTTTCTGCATATTCCTTCAAATTTAGAAACAGCGTCTTGTCACTTGTTTCCAACTTTCTTTTTTCAACCACTTTTAGTTAGAACAATTGAGGTTAGCACCTCTGTTTGAACAGCTGCTCACCATTAGCAGGGGAACTATTCCTCTCTGCACCTGGGGGGATCCTGCAAAACAGGCTCACATCCCTTCTTCCCTTCAGTCAGAATTAGCTGACCTTGACCTTGCACCCTTCTGTTCTACTGTTCCTTGTAACCTTCTAAAAGAATTTTCAAAACAGATTTCCTTAGAGGGGTTTTCACAAGGAACATGGGTTTGCCTTGCCACCCTCTTGGAGTTTTAATATTTGAATTTAAGGAATTTTGGAGGAAGGGGCTTATAAGTTGGAAAATCACTTGGAAGTCAGCCTCCAAATGTTCCATATTACGTTAGAGCACACCAGTCACCATTAGGGATTTTTCATAATCACTATGAAAAGAAAGAACCACAAAAGTCGAATGTCAGCCAGGAAATAAGTAGGTTACATTTGGGCAGATGGTTAATATTAGGGGGAAGGATATCCAGATCATGATTTTCTTTTTCCTTAACAGCAATATCAACAAAACAAGGCAACCCTTTACGGGCATTTGAGGTGATGAACTCATGGTGTTCATATTTAGGCTTAGTGCATAGCTAATTTCTATCAGTCAACTACTGTCTATTGACTATTGCTGCATGGCTAGATTATTTCTATGATGAGATCTATTTTCTGCTTAATGGGTTGTTTCATTCAAATGCTGGCTTCCACATTCATCAGGGTTGTTAAAATTATTTCTTGAGTCTAGCAAAGGGAAACATTCCACTAGGGTTTGCACTTTTCTCTAATTAATGTTTTTAACATGTCCCCTGTGAATTACAACCATGAATAGTTAAACACAGTGTTAGGCTGATAGTGTTCTTTCTATCCCAGTCTACAAATCTGCTGGTTGGTTCAAAAGCTCACATCTGCTGAAGGAATGAAGAGCAGTTCCATATTATTCTTTGCTCTCTCCCCTATCTGGGTATTTGGGATAGTGTAGAAAGTGGAGACATCACTATGTGGAAGAGGAGGGAAAATTAAAAAGAGTGGAGGGAACTCATCCTTCTCTCCACCTCTGCACTGACTTCTAAGCCCCACTCTTAGTGAAAGGCATTTTCAATACCATTTGTTTATTTAGATCTGCCAAATGATAGGCAATTTCTCCAAAAGGTTGCATTAAAAGGTTAGCATCCAGAGAGCCATGAAACATTAAACCACTCACTTAAATTCATTAGACACCTCTACCTGGATGCCACATAATTACAATGGAGTTCAGTCATATATGCTGTGAATATGTATAATTCACACTATCCACTTTGGAAAAATGCAAACAGCACCCTCACCACCACCTAGAAAAGCATAATTTTTAGTGCAGCATGTCCTTCAAATAGAGGCCAACATCTTTATCTATGTTCAACTTAAGAGAGAATGACAAGTTCCAACACAACAAATCACCTACACAAAGACACTGAGATTCAAGGGATTTAAATGGTAATTTTGTTGACATTAGCTTTCTGCCTTAGTGCCTTTGGAACCTCACCCCAAGTAATTTGCAACCTCACTATACCCAAAGCTGAACGCATGGTCTTCTGAGGCTAAGTGACTTTCCCACCGTGCTTTACTCTCACATCACAATGCTACCATTTCCCTCATAACAAACGATTGGAAACTTGGAATCATCACTAACTTAAGCTACTCCTTTATCAATAATATTCAGGTTTGGAGCATGTGCTACGTGCAAGAGACTGTGCCAGATGTTGTGGGGGATAAAAAGAAATATGGAAAACAGTCCCTGACCTCAATAAGCTGAAATTAAGCAGGGTGAGACATGTGTCAAATGAAAAAGATAATTAAGGAAATATAACATAAGAACAAAATGTCCAGAGAAATCACTCCGGGTATGGGTGAAGGAAAACCTCAGGCAGCAAGGCAACCCAGGTGAGCAGACACAGCCCTGCAACCATGATGGAAGCCAAGGTTGGAACTCACAAGAGAGAACAGATAAGAACAAGTTAGAGTCCAGGTAAGCAATGGAGTCTTTGGATTTTGCTTTCATGCCCCATGCAGCTAGCTGGTCCTTCCTTTCAGTAGTTTTTACTGCCCACATATTACAGGTTTGACTACAACAGTAGTTACTTGCCAGTACTTGGTGAGCACCACTGTATGCCAGCGACTGTCCTAAGTACTTCATACATTTTAATTATTTAATCCTCAAATAAAGTAAATACTACTATCATCCACATTTCACAGATGTGGAAACAGAGGAACAGAGCTGTTGAGAATCTTGCCTATAGATAAATGTCCAGTAAATTGAAGATCAGAATTTTAACCCATTCCTACTTTCCCATCACATTGCCTCTGAGTCATTTGAGGTACCAGATCTAACCTTGAAAACACAACTCTCACCTGCCCTCTCCCACTTAAGAAAATGTTTAGAACATCCTTGTTGCCTAAAAGATAAGACTCACTATCATTAGGCTGGAAATTCAAGAGCTCAGCCTTAGCCTCTCCTGCCAATGAGATTCTTCTCGTACCTTCTACAACAGCGGCCCTCCACTTTAACCAAGCTAGACTGCTCAATAGCCCCAGGAGACACATTGCACATTTATATCTTAAGGATCCATGATCATAGATATGGCTTTTAGAGCCCTTCATGTTACACCTTGCTCATGTGGTGAATTAAAGCAGGTACCTACTCTAGTCACAGTCAGATATGAAAGTCTAACTTCCAAAATTGCAACCCAAGATTAAATTGTAGTTAGACCCTACTCCTCTTGATTCAAAGCCCATTCATTATCAATTAAAAGTAACAAGTACTGTCTCTTTCTGAAATAAGAATTTCTGGCACTGTAAATCTCTCCTACACTGTCATTTTGCACATTTTTTAAACCTGATGCCAGATTTTACATACATTCCTTTTCAAGTTTACTTTACTAACTTCGATATTTTTTTTTTCCAACTTGGGAAGATGTTGTTAAAAACTAATTACTTCCACCCATCTATTTACATTGTCTTATCCACCAATCTAAAAAGTATACATTTACATAGCCATGTTGTTGATTTAAAAAGTCTTAATAGCATTTGGCCAAAGAAAGCAGGAAAGATTTTTCATTTTTTCCAAATTGGCTTTGATGCATTAAAATCAACATACTTTGGGTATATTTGTTGGGTCAACTCTGAATACTTCTGATTTTTCTGTGGTCCAGGCTACACTGATTTATCTTGTCTGCATGACTATCATAGGGTACTTTATCAAATGCTTTGTTGAATCTTTCATTTGTTCCATTAGACTAGACATATCCTAGTCTAATAAAATGTAATAACTTTAAAACCCCAGTAACCTTACTTGGAGATTATTGATTCTTAGTTTATTTATACTTGCTTCTGATAAATACCTACTTCTCTAAGTGCTTGCAAACTACTTGCTTAGGAATCTGAAATTTCAAGTTTGTGTTTACTAGAATGACCCTTATAAAGTTGGAACATGTCCACCTCATCCTTTGGTAATTTTTCTTTTTGCAACGTTTTTCCCAGCCTGAGATAGTGATCTTATATTAGTTTCCTATTGCTGCTATAACAAATGACCATAGATTATTGGCTTAAAACCACACAGGTTTGTTAGAGTCTGGAGTTCAGAAGTCTGAAATCAGTGTCTCTGGCCTAAAATCAAGGTATGGAGAGGGCTGCATTCCTTCTGAAGTGTCTGAAGGCAGAACCCATTCCCTACCCCTTCCAGCTTTCAGATGCCACCCACATTCTACGGCTCATGTCCGGGAGCCAGCAATCACATCACTGCCCTTTGTTTCCATGATCACATCACTTCTTCCTTCTCTGGCTTTCCTGCCTCCCTCTTTTAAGGATCCTTGTGATTACATTTGGCCCAACCCAATAACCAGATAATATTCCCATCTCAAGATCTTTAATCACATCAGTAAAGTCCTTTTTTGTCATGTAAAGTAGCATATTCACAGGTTGTAGGGATTGGATGTGGGCATCTTTGGAAGAAGCCATGATTCTGCCCACTACACAACCTAAGATCATCACATAAGTAAGTTGCTTTAATTTCTTTAGATATAATTCATTTAGCTTAATTACTGAAACGCATTTTAATGGACTAATATTCTTGCTAACATCTTTATTCTGTTGGACTGCAGTTTTCTCCGACATACTAGACTCTCCATGTTAAACAAACAAACAAACAAACAAACAAAAACCTTTCCTTAAGAGGGAGAGACCTGCACACATGGGGTTCTGCTTTGTCTATCATCTAACTTGACACCATCTCCTTCAAACAATGATCTCTCCCTCTTTTGCTTTTTTTTCTTTAAAAATAAGTTTAAAAACCTCAACTTTTTGGTTTTTAACATTTCTCAAGTCTCAATGTATTCACAGTGAGCGTTCAGGATTTTTCACTTGTACAGATTTGTGCCACGTCCATGGTCTTCAATGCATCCTTGATCATGTACCCTGCCTTTGAGATCCTGGTTTTGTTCTTTTTAAATCTAGGCATGGATTGTTCCTGGAGCATGTTCTATTTCTTTAAGGTCTGCTCAGTGTCCTTCTCATTAGGATAACCCAAGATTACAGAGTAAACATTTCTTTTTCTTCTTAAGTGATAGTCTCTTCTAGAAACTGACTGTGGACTCCTTTTACCTTTGTCAGATGAAAAAAGAAAAAAAATCCAATGGATGTGTCTGAACATGCCCATTTGTTCCCTTTATCTGCCTTGATGAATTCCAGGGTGACTCAGTCACTTCCTCCCATGTTTCTCGTACCTTCTGTTTCGCCAACTGGCTTTTCTTTTCTGGTCAGAATTCAGTGGAAGCGCCAGTCACTGTGTCCTCTAATCAGCTGTTCCACTTTTAGCTACAGGAGCCTTCCCACAGATGTTTGGAGAGTTAAAGTGATGATATCACTACATGACTATTACAGAGCCGAGCAGTCTTCTTCCCCTCAACCCTTCTCTGCATCCATCACCTCTGCTTGCAGGCTGCCATACATGGTTCTGGAGTCTCCCACATGGTGCTTTGTTAAACAGTTAGTGCTCTGACTTGAGTAGGAGGGCTGGGGCTGAGAAAAGACAGAGCACCAACTAAACATAAGTTTAGGGATGGGCAATAGTGGGGTCCAAACCAAACTGCATGTCCTACAAGTAAGTAAGTAGAGGACAAACATGCTGGTTTAGTTTAAGGGAGTCATTGGTTTCAGGAAGGAAAACTCCACTCCAGCTATAAAAGTAGAAAAGTTGACTGAGGTTGTGGCGATCACTACATGTCACTCTATAACCGCAGTGATTAGAGGTGAGCATACAACCAGTCAGAGTAAATGTCAGGACTTCAGCTGGGGATGTGGTGATGGAGTTTTTCTTGTCTGTCAGTAGCCCATAAGTCAGGGAGCTGCTTGTAGCCACCTTGGGACCACGAGAAGAGCTAATTTTAAATCAGGCTGACATTAAATCATGGAAAGGGAGACAAACAAAATGAAAGAAATCAGTTTCTTAAGGACACCATTGAGCCACAAAACCAAGCCTTCCCTGTGGCCAGGCCCTCTTTAGGAGTTTCGGTTCCCTTTAATGTTGAGGCCCATGTGAGTTGTATTTCTATTCAAAATGTGTCCTTCTATTCCACCAAGTTTCACCAGGAGACTGGGTTAAAATAGTAAGTTTCCTTTGCCTGTTTTTTTTGTTAATTACCGGTATTTCTGTGCATCAAACCTAGACAAAAAGAAGCAGTGTGTTTTTTTGTAAAATGGAAAACGTCAGCAAAAAGGGACAAAATATACAGATACCCAGGATTTTGAAAGGGACAAGTGTCAGGGACTAGTCTTGCTAGGGAGCATGGTAGAATTTTGGCTGAGGTGAAAAGGTTTTTTGTTTTTGTTTTTGTTTTTAAGGAGGTTTGAGAAGATATAGAGTAATTCCCAGGGGACAAGTCTTGAGAGTAAGGGAGACAGAGGGAGCTATCATTGGTGTGGAGGGACAGGGTGGGACATCTGAGGGACAACTAATGTGAGAATTGTTGGAGGGGGCTCAGAATTTGTGGGGTGTCATGTGGACAAAAGAGGACTGAAGGACTAAAAGAACAAAGACTTGGGAGCCTAGATGGCTCAGTTTGTTGAGTGTCCAACTCTTGGTTTTGGTTCACGTCATAATCTCAGGGTCGTGAGATCAAGCCCCATGTTGGGCCGACAGGGATATTCTCTCTCTCTCTCTCTCTCTCTCTGCCCCTCTCCCCTCAAAATAAATAAACTTTAAAAATGAATAAACAGAAGAAAAAAGACTGAGAGATGGGAGGTGAAGCAGAGAGAGAAGGTGAGTTGGCAGGAACGAAGGAGCGGGCAGTTGGAGGGGACTGCGTGTGGTCAGTGAGTCAGCTCTGAGTTCTATCCACTTAAGGGCATATTTGTCTTCTATTGCCTCATGGTACAGAAAGTACAAGAATTTTTCTTTCAAAATGATGTGTTTCCCCACCTTTTGTTTCTGTGGTCTCAGTTTCAGTCTTAGGCACCAACCTGTCATATGTGGGCAGGGTGGCAACGGCTGGATCACTGAGTCACACATTGATCATGTATGTGAAATTCTGTTCTTCCTCCCCCGACCCTCATCCCACATTTGTAAACACCCCTCAATCCTACAAACATCCATAAGAATAAACCTGCAGAACATCTCTTTTCAGATACCAATAGTGGCCCCTCAGCAGAAGGATTCAGTTTTGATAATAAGCTTTATCATTCTCTTCTCAAGACTTTCCTCCCTTTCCAAATGAATTCATTTCTTCTACAGGAGGAAAAGCAACTTGTAAAAACCTTAAATGGCCATAGCGATGGTTCAATCTACCTCCCTCCCTTTTGCAGCCTGGGAAATTGAGACCCGGAAAAATAAACAGTCAGCTAGTGACTCAGCTGGCATCAGTACTGTGGTGCCCTGAGCCCTGAGTCCATCATGAGGGCTATTGCTCTACATCACAAGGGCCTCTTCTCATCCCGCTTTTCCCACCAAACTAAACTTTGCTTAAGATCTATCTTTGATACCAAAATCTATCCTGGTTTCAACTCAATTCCTGATTATGCATAGGGTGTGTGCATGTGTATGTTTCTATTTACAGTAAAACCTTGGTTTGCAAGCATAATTTGTTCTGGACACATGCTTGTCATCCAAAGCACTCGTATATCAAAGTGAATTTCAAGAACCATTGGCTCAGTTGTGATCATGTGACATTCAGCATCATGTACTACTTGTATTGCAAGACATCACTCGTTTATAAAGTTAAAATTTATTAGAAACCTTTGCTCATCTTGTGGAACATTCACAGAAAAAGTTACTTGCAATCCAAGGTTTTGCTGTATTTGGGTCTCTTTCCCCCATTAGACTATAAGCACCCCCAAGCATGGACTGCCTCCCTGACTCACATTTTTCTCTGCCCTTATGTAACCCAATCCAATTCCCTGCTCCACCCCAGGATTATAAGCCCCTTAGAGGCAAGGACCTTATCTTACTTGTCCTGGGGACCTCAGCCCCTGAGTACACAGGAAGCCCTCTGTAAAAGTTTGATTGATAAAAATGGCTCTGTGAACCTGTATAGTGGATGGCTATAAATATTATTGACTACTGATTTCATAGTCTTTATCATCAGGTACTTTAAGTGGTCAAAGAATCAGGCAAAAATTTTTTCCTAGAAACAGTATGGCAGTTCCTCAAAAACTTAAGCATAGAATATCACATGACCAAGAGATCCCACTCCTAGGTATATACCTAAAGAATTGTATGGATACCCCACACTATATCAATTCATCTGTTGGTGGACGTTTGGGTTGTTTCTACTATCTTGGGCTCTTATGAACAATACTACTTGAACATTCATATAAAAGGTTTTGTGTAAACGTATGTTTCAACTCTCTTGGGCATATGCCTAGGAGCAGAATTGCTGGGTCATATATGGTAATTCTACATTTAACTGTTTGAGGAGCTGCCACACTGTTTTCCCCAGCAGCTGTACCGTTTTGCATTCCCACCAACAATGTAGAAGGGTTTCATTTCTCCACATCCTAACACTTGATACTTTCCTTTTTAAAAAATTGTAGCCATTGAGGCACCTGAGTGGCTCAGCCAGTTAAGCATCCAACTTGGGCTCAAGTCATGATCTCATGGTCCATGGGTTTGAGGCGCGTGATGGGATCTTGCTGACAGTTCAGAGCCTGGAGGCTGCTTCGGATTCTGTGCCTCCCTCTCTCTCTCTGTCTCTCTCTCTCAAAACTAAATAAACATTAAAAAAAAATTAAAATTATAGCCATCATCATAGGTGTCAAGTAGCATGTAATCGTGGGTCTGATTTGCATTTCCATAATAGCTAATGATGTTGAGTATCTTTTCATGTGCTTATTGGCCATTTGTACATCTTCTCTGGAGAAATGTCTATTCGAATCTTTGCCCATTTTCCAAATTGGGTTCTCTTTTGTTGTTGAGTTGTAAGAATTCCTTATATATATTCTGGATACCAAGCCTTTATTAGATACTTGACTTATGAATATTTTCACCCATTCTATGGCCTTCTTTTCACTTTCTTGGTAGTGTCCTTTAATATACAAAAGCTTTTAAAATTTGAGGAAGTCCAATTTATTATTATTATTATTTTCTTTCACTGCTTGTGCTTTTCATCTATGAGATCTTTAAACACCAGCCCTCACTACCAACTAAGTAGTGTCTTCCTTACTTTACTTTCCAGAGAACAAATCTGGTGATTACCAACCAGTGAATGATTGGCTTCTCCAAGGGCAGGTCAAGAGAAGTGAGGAACAGGAAAAATGGGGGGAGCAGGGACTACATGGAGAAACATGACCACCAGGTGTATGCTTTCAGCAACGGGTAGGGTAATGGAGGGGTCCAAAGGAAAAAAGACCACACACCCCCTAAGAAAATTGTTGTAGCTGATCTGACGTCTGGCAGCTGGCTGCCACCCAATGATGGAAATAGGCAAGACTTGGGGCTACTAATTTACAGGTATTAGTTAAGTTACTACATGGACATTTTGCTTGGAATTTAGTTAGGCCACTCTTTGGGATAGGATGTGTTTGGCTTTGGGGTGGTTTGTTGTTCAGGTGAGTTTGGGTGAAAGTCACGCTGGTCTTCTCAAGTCTGAAACTGCCAGCCCTGGAGTGTGGCTTCCACAAGGCAGGGCTCCACATTCCTGTAGGAAGGCATCATTGTCTTAGGTGGAGCAGTTGCTCAGTGACCCACTTATGCTCCAGTTATATGCTATTTCTACTTTTTATAGATTTCTAATCTGCCAACAGTAGGTCCCTTAATTTGAGGTGATTTTCCAGTAGTGAAAGGTCTGTTAGGATAACAGCTGTGGCTGTGAATCAGGACAGACACAACCCCTTAGCTTTGCATTTGACCTCATTACTCTAAACTCTAAATGATCAAAATAAGCAACCATGAATTGGAGAGGAGAGAGAGACGAACATGCTTAATGGACTAATTCTTTAAAAGTTACAACCCATAATACCACCTCCAAGGTATCCTCTACCCCAATTCCATTCAACTTTTGATTTGCTGGTGACAGAAATGCATCTTAAATGAGCCTAAGCAAAAGGGGGAATTTATAATAATGATTTTGGGGTATCTCATGTAACAAAAGGCAGGTTGGATAACCAAATCAGAAATGGATAATGTGTGTTGCAGGGCCCTGTGGAGAGTGGGAACCTAAATTCAGTCTTATTTAAACTCTGTCTCTATCTCTGCTTTGGTCTGTGTTGACTTCCTTCTCTCTGACTGCAAATGAGTATCCCTTCACAGAGGGAAATATAACCATTGAGAGCCCCTCTATTTCATGCTTCAGCTCTGACCAGAGAGTGTATCCATTCAGGTTCAGCTACAGATGACAGAAACCCCTCTTGCAAATTTAAGCTGAAAGCAGATAGGTACCCAGTGCACGTGCTTTACCAAGTGATCCTCACCTCCTCTATCACCTCTAGAGTTAGCTGCTTACCCAGTCCCTGGAAGAGCAGGTGCTGTAGGCATCAGGCTGAGCTTCCAGGAACAACTTCCAGAATAACACTGCAGAGTTTCCTGCCGCTATTAGAAGGCCATCCACTCCCTCCCTGCTTTCTGTTCAAGTGACACTGATGTCCCATGTTCTGCTTCTTGACACCACCCATGAAGCTAAGAACCAGCCACTGGGACCTCAGCTACAACTGTCACAAAAACCCAAACATCTGCATACCAAGCTTGCCCAGAGACAGCTTCACAATGTGAACTTCTACGTTCCACATCTCCCAGGGGCCTCTGCTTCGTGTCACTCAAAACCTGAAAAACCCAGCTAGTCTGGGTATGAACGTGGGGAAAACCGGAACTCTCGTGTACTGTTGGTGAGAATGTAAAATGGTGCAGCCACCATGGAAAAACAACATGCAGGTTCCTCAAAAAGTTAAAAATAAAACTATCATGTAATCCAGCAATCCCACTTCTGGGTATATATCCAAAAAGAATTGCAAACAGGCTCTCAAAGAGATACTTGCACACCCGTGTTCATTGCAGCATTATTCACAATAGCCAAAAGGTAGAAGCAACCTAAATGTCCACTGATGGATGAATGGATAATGGGTTAAAAAAATGTGATATAGACATAGTAGAATATTAGTCAGCCTTTAAAAGAAGTAAACCCTGTCGTGTGCTATAACATGCATAAACCTTGAGAACATTATGCTAAGTGAAATAAACTGGTCACAAAAAAGACCAATACGGCATGGTTCCACTTATTTTTTTTAAGAGAGAGAGAGCACACACTCACACATTCAGGGAAGGGAGAGAGAGGGAATCTTAACCAGGCTTCATGCTCAGCACATGACCTGAGCCAGAATCAAGAGTGGGATGGTCAACTAACTGAGCCACCCAGGTGCCCTGTGATGCCACATGTATGAGGTGCTTAGAATCACCAAAATTGGAGAGGCAGAAAGTAGCGTGGTGTTGGCTGGGACTGGGGAAAGGGGAAAATGGGGACTTGTTTTTTTGATGAGGATAGAGCTTTAGTCTTGCAAGTTGAGACAGTGCCAGAGACCTGTTGCAGAACACTGTGCTTGCAGCTAACCCTAACGTACTATACACTTAAAAGTGGTTAAGAAGGCAAATTTTATGTTATGTGTTTTTTACCACAAAAAAAAAAAAGGTCTGGATAATGTGGTCTTCAGCTTTCCTTCTAACGTGAAGTTGTGCCACAAGGAGATTGGAATGGGGCGAGAGAGTCCATCTACAAAATCTGGACCAGATCCTGACTTTCCCCCAACCCCCGCTGTTTCAAGTTTACAATTCTATGAAGAACTCCACGTGAGCTAAATTTGGTCCTATATCCACCCCTAATGAACGGCGGCTGGTGGCAAGCCACACAATTAGATAGGAGTGAGAAAAAACCACTTTAAAACTGAGAGACTCCTCTGAAACCATGTGACTGGAGAGGAGTTAGTGAAAGTCCTTATGATGGCCTTCGAAGCCCCGCCTGTTCTGGTCCCCTATTTACTCGTTGACCTCACCTCCCACTCCTCTCCCACTTGCTCCTCCGTAAATATGCCAAACCCACTCTAGCTCCAGCCTTTGTACAAGTTGTTCTCCCTGCCCAGAACAGCCTCCCCTGAGATATTCATAGAATTCACTTCCTTACCTCATTCGAGTCTTTGTTCAAACATCACTTTCGCAGCGAGGCCTGCCCTGACCACCTGTTTAAATTCACAACCTATTTCCTTCCCCTGACACTCACAGTCCTCTTTGTCCTGCTCTGTACTCTTCTTTCTTCAACGCATACATTACTTTCTAACATGCAACTTACTTATGTATGCTTATTGCCTTTCTCTCCTCTCCATGAGGGTGGAGAGTTTTTGCACGTTTTGTTTTTTGAAGCATTCCAGGTACTTAGAGCTCTGCTTGGTTCGAGGCACCCCATAAACTGGATGGATGGATGGAAGGATGGACGGATAGACAGATGGACTAGTTACCAAATGAAAGGGGAAGTAATATTGCTAGACAAGGGGAAAGATTCCGTAAGAAAAAAAAAGAGTTGTCTACTACATCCAACATTTATTGAGTACCTATCACATACTACAAAAGGCACCATAAAAACTTAGAAGCATAAGAAATGGCTCAGGAATTCAGAGATATTCTAAATATGTCTCATAGAAAGGAAGAGAGGGAGAAATCATGAAAATATTTAATGGCTAAATGAGAATGGGTATTTTTAAGAGGAATCATGGTTCAAATAAGGGAATGTTTCATTTGCTCTTGGGTGTCACAGAGGGCTGTATGGGGAGGAGCCCAGGCCTGGTTTGGGCCCTGAAAACATGAATGATTCAGGTAGATGGTGGGAAGAAAGGAGGATATTCCAGGCAGGGACAGCTGCATGAATAAAGACAGACAGCCCAGGCACAAGCAGAGAAAAATACTGCCCATTTTACAAGACCAAAAAAAAAAAAAAAAAAAAGAGTTACAAAGAAGTAGACAGTACACTGAACTCTTCCCCTTACTGGCACCCCCACTATTATACGTGCTTGTCTTTGATGTTTCACCACACTGAGGCCTGCAAGGCCATGTGGGTAGGGGCCCCCAGCCTCTGGGACAAGAAATAAGGAGGAATCATTATACACTCCACCTGAGGCAGAGGAAGCTCTCCAGGCCCTCCTTGACATAGATTCTATGTGCAGCGTAACATGAGAAGGTCAAAATCAATGTGTCCATTTTTAAAAATCACCAAAAAAAGAGGAAACTGTGGAATTTCAGTCACATCATAGAGTCTAAATTCGAGGTTCATTAATTTGGGTGTGTAAACGGGTTGTAAGTGTCCATACTAATAACTAGATGTTTGCGCATGTGTGCAGTTTCCCAGACTCCCCATTACTTTATTATTTGGAGCACTTTTCTCCTTCATGTGAACCTTTCCCTTGCTACCCAAGCCTAGAAAGGCCTTGCATGGTATAGCCATAAAGGCCTGTTAAGACCACCAGAGTGTTTTCTTCCTAAATGAAAAAAGAAAAAAGAAAAAAGTTATTTTTTAAGATCTGCTATGGAGAAGAATATCACCTTCCTGGAAGGCAGAAGAGGTTTCAGTCGTTTTAAGATAGAATTTTTTACTTCCCATCAAAAATAGCCTGCATGACCACTCCAAAGATGTCTATGTCCTAAGTCCTAGAACCAGGGAGTATGCTTTTTTACATGGCAAGAAGGATTTTGCAGATGGGATTCAACGAAGGACCTTGAGATTAGGTATTCATTCTACATTATTGAGCTGAGCCCAATCACATGAGTTCTTGAAATCTGAGAATCTTTCCCAGCTGTGCTCAGAGGGAAACATGACCACAAAAGGGTCAGAAAAATATAGCCCATTGCTGGCTTTGAAGATGGGAAGAAGAGCCACAGGCCAAGTAGGTGGCTTCTAGAAGGTAAAAAAGGCAAATAGTAAAACAAAACAACAGCAACAACAAAACACCTGTTTTCTCCTGGAGCCTCCAAAGAGGAACACAGCCCTATTAACACCTAGACTGTGGCCCAATGAGACCTGTGTTGGACTTCTGATCTCTAGGACTGTGAGATAACAAATTGGTGTTCTTTTAAGCCACTAAGTTTGGTGACAATCTGTTACAGCAGCAATAGACAAAAGTGACACCAAAGTGAACTTTGCAGAGTCTTGCGGAGAAGATTTAAAAAAATACATGACGACAGAAACCACATGGGTGAGGCAGGGGTACTGTGTCTACCCTGCTGTTGTCTGTCATCTCTGGTGACAAGTTTTCTCCCCCACCACCTCAAAACACTTGTGTGTGGGGGGAACTCACAGTGCTTTTTTGCTTATGCTCGTCACCCTCCTCGGTACTGTGAAAAGCTAAGACAGAAATACAAAATAGAAATAAATGGAAAGCACATTCTTGCAAAAATGTTCATAAGGGGTGGCTGTATTCTGTAAGCTCCACCATCTCATTTCTCTTGACGTTTGGTAGTGTGTTACTTGATTATGCCAGCCTTGTCGCTACTGAGCTTTGGGGTGTCAGGGCAAGCCCATGCTGGCATTTGACAAGAAATACTAAAAATCAAGCAGGTCACATGCACCCCAAAGAGAATAATGGTAAGAGTGGAAAATGACAGGAGATTCTTAAAGGAAAGATGGTAATAGAAGACAAGAGTTAGGACCAGCCCAGCCCTTGGCCTTTGGAGGGGAATCACGGTCCTCCAAGTTGGCCGTGGAACACATCAGTGTCCTCCCTAATACTGGAGCGGTATTTGTACCTTAGCACTGAAGGTTTTGGGAGCTTCAAATTAGAGAAAGCACATATTCCTTTTCCCAGAACTGTTTGTCTTTCTTAAGTTCAGCACTGGAAGTGACTGCTGCTTCATTTGGCCTCCTTAAAGCTATGGTAAATGATTTTCTCATGACATGACATGGAAGGTTAGAGGAAGCAAACAGAATACATCACACTCGTGAGATGTGTGACCTCGGTTATAAGGGTCAGTCTGTCTGATCAGACCAACCACTGAATAGCCATCTGTTTCCATATTTCCTGGAAAATCCCAAGGAGTCGTTCACAGAGGAATATATCTTCCTGAGCCAACACATGTACAGTGGACACACCCACTACACACACACACACACACACACACACACACACACACACACACACAGTCATGCCCATGGAGCCTTGCTGTGCAATATGGACTTTCCCTCTACAATGGCATTGGTTGGTGGGTCTGATAGTGGGCAATTTGCCCAGACTGCTAAGTCAATGTCTCTTCTCCAAGAATTTCAGAATTGGAGAAAGAACAAAAGGGGGAGTGGGCAGCAGAGGACAACAGAGAGAGAGAAATGTTTCTGGAGAATCACAGTTGTAACATTTAAACTCAAAAGCTGTTGGAAAACTAACTTTTCCATCAAGTGAACCAAAAAAGCTGAGAAAGGTGGGCTTAGAAAGACAGGGAAGAATGAAGCAGGGAAGACAGAGACACTCTTGACTGTTTCAGGCCCAGGCTCCCATCAGCTCCTGGCTCTGCTGCATCCCTGCCCGAGAGCACTCTGAACCACCTCTCTGCCCTTGTGAGAAATTCTCCTTTTGCTTACTCTGGTTTGAGTGGGATTCATTCACATACAGCCAGTGAATCATGATAAATGAAGACCCAGTGTTGTGGAGTGAGTTTGCCATGTGACATCGTGGCTTTTGAGGGAATATGGCCTTGGCAGCCCAATGTCTCAGCCACCGGATAGTGCCTCACTTCTGTCAGCAAATATGCAAGAACTCAGCAGGCAGGAAGGCTGCTTTTAAACGCCTCTTTTAAAATGTAAGGAAGAGGGTCAGAGATCCCCTTGCTAGTCTCAAAAATAGCTCTCTGTTTCACTCTACTTTCTCCTACCTACATCTCAGGAGGAGAAATAAACCAGGGAGAGGATTGCTTAGTCGCTTACAAAAATGGCTACAACCAGAGTAGGTGAAAGCAGAAACTCACTTGTGGGCTGAATACCAGAAGGGCTGCCACAGACCAGAATCCATGCGACAAGGAAGTAGTGCCTTGTGCTTTGAAAATTAAAAGATGCATGTTCTCCCTGCCCCCCAAACACAGTCTCTCTCTCTCTCTCTCTCCCTCTCCCTCCTCCATCCATCTCTGTCTCTCTCTGTCTCTCTGTCTCTCTGTCTCTCTGTCCCTCTCTCTCTCTCTCTCTCTCTCTCTCTCTCACACACACACACACCTCACTCTTAATGCCTCATGTCCCACTCTGTCAATTCAGGGGTGGGAAGACAGACTTTCCTGAGACCACAGAAATGGTCATGTGGCAGAGAAATGGCTGTCAGACCTGACCTAATACAGGCCATAAAGCCACAGTGTGCCTTAGTAACTGTTGGTTTCTGGCACCATCCCAGATAGAAAACTCCCCGGGCATCGTCTCTACTATCTAACCATATAACTTCGGCCAGCACCCTTCAGCAACAAAAATGAGCCCAAAGTATATTTATTTTAACCATCCTACCAATTCTCATGCACAATTTCAATAAGCTGCTGTATTTTCAATAAAAAATTAAAGGAATCTAATTTTAGAAAAACATGTCAGGATCATTTATTCTCCAGAGAAACTGAAGACTATAGACCCCAGATCTAAAATTACATGTTCTTTACTACACAAACAGGAAAACATTTATGAGCAGAGGGAATATAATAGCAGAATCAACGTTTACGCGAAAATATTCAAAATGGAAATGGTATAGATCAAACCATATGAACATGCTGATACATACCTGTGATGAGGCTCACAAATATGGGATTTGGTGTCAGGTGGAACTCGTTTTGCATATAAGCTGCCCTACTTACCAGCTATGCACAATTTCCTAAGTTCTCTGGGTCCCAGTTCCTACATGTGTGCAGTGGGGGAGGGAATATCAGCCTCACGGGGTCGCTTCACCACGTGTGCTACCAGGTCCTCTTGCAGGTGTAAGATACAAGGGCCCGCCCACCAGTATAGGGCAAGGAGAAGCTTCAGGCATTCTGGGCACTGAAGGGTCCTTCTTTTCTTTTCTCTTCTTTAGAGGTTTCTCTAGTTTTTCTTTCCTATAATTAAGCCTAAAGGACTGCCCCAAGCCAAGAGGGATAGAAAATCATTACTCAGGGACCTTCAAAAGGGAAGATCAAGAAATCTATGCATGAGATAATTTCTTCACCCCAAACTTATCTGCAGTGCAGAACATTTTCTCTCTTTCTTTCTTTTTTCTGGCTTTCACAAGAATAACAATAAGGAATATTTCACATTTGCCTACCAAGACAAAATAAAACAAAAACCCTGTTCAGCTAGCTGTTCCTTATTCAATCTAGAGTTGCAGACTTGCCACAAGTCATAAAACATGTTTTTAAATTCTTATTCTCGCCTCCACTTCTGTCCCTTACCTAGCCTAATTCTACTCCGTGACCGCCCTCCCCTAAGAGATGATCATGCAGAACATGTCATGTGGAGGGGTGCCTGGGTGGCTCGTCAGTTAAGCGTCCGACTTTGGCTCAGGTCACGATCTCACAGCTCGTGAGTTCAAGCCCCGGGCCGGGCTCTGGGCTGACAGCTAAGAGCCTGGAGCCCGCTTCGGATTCTGTGTCTCCCTCTTTCTCTGCCCCTCCCACACTCACCCTCTGTCTCTCAAAAATAAATAAAAATTTAAAAAAATAAACAAAAAAGAACATGTCATGTGGATGCTTCCATTGGCTAAGTCAGCCCCTCCAGACTTTATGTAGACACGCTCATCTAAATGAGCAACAATTTGGGGTGCCTGAGTGGCTCAGTCGGTTAAACATCCGACTTCAGCTCAGGTCATGATCTCGCGGTCCGTGAGTTCGAGCCCGGCGTCGGGCTCTGTGCTGACAGCTCAGAGCCTGGAGCCTGTTTCAGATTCTGTGTCTCCCTCTCTCTCTGACCCTCCCCCGTTCATGCTCTGTCTCTCTCTGTCTCAAAAATAAGTGTTAAAAAAAATTATAAAAAAAAATGAGCAACAATTTATGTCAGGAGGGAGGAAGTAAGCATGTCTTCAACCTTATGTAATCTTCACAACAATCTTCCACAGCAGTTACCATTTTACTGACATTACAGATGAAGAATCTGTCACAAAGAGAGATGAAATAGCTCTCCCAAAGCCCGACATCTGACTTCAGAACACCCTGCAGCTTGAGCAGTCCTTATAGAGAATAATTCACATTATGTCATTCCTCTGCTTAAGACTTTCTAATGGTTTCATGTCGCACTTTCAGTAACGTCCAGACTCCTCCTCACAATCTGCAGGACCTACTGTGATCCAGCCCCTGACTTCTCCAAACCATGCTAGGCATTGGCAATCAGGAATACTGACATAAATTGGCTAATAGGACCAAATCTGGTTAATATATCAAGTAATAAACTGCAATGTTTGGGATGACTTTTTCTGCAGGGCAGAAATGAGTTGTCTCTACTTTCTTGCTATGGGCCAGAATCATTTGCATTGTTATCAGTTTCCTACAACATAATTTCTATTCCTACAGAGTGGTACAATATCCATCAATTAAAAGACTACCAAATGTGTCAGTTCATGTAATCAGTTAATCCACAAAGTGTCCTCTAGACAGTGCCCAGCACTCCACCGAAAGGACTTCCAGTAATCTCTTTTGCATACGTCCAAGTCTTGGACAATGTTTCCGGACAATAACTTTGCTGCACGTTGGCTTTTCATGTAGTTGGGAGAAGACTAGTGTCAGGTCCTGCTTTCCTTGGAAGTGGTTCAGGCCAGGGAAGGAGATTGTAAGTTCTGTAGATTTGGGGAGAGCTGAAAATTTCCAAGTTCATAGCTCTGAACAATGTGTGGTATGTGACAGGCATTCAGTAACCATTGGTGGAATATATGAATAAAGGGCAAAGAGTTAAGCTGGGTTCGAATCCCAGCTCTGTCATTTACTAACTGGGTGGCCTTGGCCAACTTGATTATCAGAGTCTCAGTTTCCACACTTATGAGATGGAGATGACAACAACTACCTGGTAGGGTTTTTGTGAAGATTCAAAACAGTACTTATGAAGTACCACACATGGTGGCTAGATATGGTAGGCCTTCAGTATATACACTTATTGTTTTAAATGTGGGTGATCACTTACTCTATCCATATAGAAGCCACATATTTCCTGCAAAAATCTGGTGGGCAAATTTTCAGCCATAAGTTCTTCTTTGTCCTTATCCTAATAATCAGAATCAAAATCAAATATAGAAAATGAAATCAACAATATTCTTACCATCAAAAGAATCAACTATTAAAAACACTTTTTCGTGGAGAATGTTAGAAATATACAAAAGTAGACATCATCAGCCCCAACAGCCATCAATCCATGATGCCAATTCATTCCCATCCACTCTCCCCTTCCACATTACTTTGAAACAAATCCTAGACTAGAATTAAAAGAGGAGAACAAATTTCCTTCTACCCTCTCAGTTAGTTTTTAGTGGCTAGGGGACTTATACATTAAGTTGGCAAAAGACAAATTAACAGGAAAAAAGGCATATAAATTCATTAATTTTTAATTTTATGTGTGCAGAGACATCACAGAAGGAGGTGAATACCCAAAGAAGTTGGGAGATTCAGAGTTTATATACCTTCTTAATAGGGGGAAAGGGGAAGGGGGTCAGAGGGTCACTTCTGGGAAAACAAGTGACTTCTTAGAAGTTGTCAGGGGAGAGGGCATTTATGGAAACAGGATGAATCTTTGGAAAGATAAATGGGTCTTTGAGAGAATAGATGGGAGATAGTTTGTGACAATGTCCATCCAGGTGTGAAGTCGATTTCTCCTCTCCCAGAAGAGAAGGTTAGAGTTGCTCCCAGGGAGGGGATCTATGACAAATGAGTTCTTTTGAAAGCCACTGCTTTTAGGCAAGTAAGGTCTTTCAGGAACTCAGATGCCTTAAGCTGAAAATAATTCTTATGCCAAAGTGGCATATTTTGAGGTAGCATTTCCTGATCCCCATCATACCATCCATCCACAGATGAAATCAGCTATTTTTATTTTTATTTTTTTTAAGTTTATTCATTTAAGAGAGACAGAGATAGTACGGGTCAGGGAGGGACAGAGAGAGAGAGGGAGAGAGAATCCCAACAGGGTCCATGCTGCCAATGCAGATTCATGCTGCCCAGTGCAGTCAGATGTAGGGTTCAAACTCACCAAGCCATGAGACCATGACCAGAGCCAAAACCAAGAGTCAGACACTTAACAGACTGAGCCACCCAGGTGCCCCCAAATCAGCTATTTTTAAATTATTTATTTTATTTTATTTTATTTTATTTTATTTTATTTTATTTTATTTTTTGAGACAGAGACAGAGCATGAGCAGGGGAGGGGCAGAGTCAGAGGGAGACACAGAATCTGAAGTAGGCTCCAGGCTCTGAGCTGTCAGCACATAGCCTTACGTGGGGCTCAAACTCACGGATTGTGAGATCATGACCTGAGCTGTAGTCGGATGCTTAACCGACTGAGCCACCCAGGCCCCCCTAAATCAGCTATTTTTAAAATCAGCGTGTGTGTAAAAGAAATGCTAGGAGGGCAAGAATTTTCTGAAGGAGAACTGGAGGGGAGGCACCTTCAGGAGATGCACTCCAATGTCGGAAAATGAAATTCCTGGTGAAGTGATGGGGTTCAGTATGAGCTGCCTGAAAATATGGCACCTTGGCATCTTGAATACAGAAGCTGAACAAGGCTGAGAAAACAGCAGTAATGGGAAGGCCTCTCTGACCTTTCCCTCCATTTTCCCCTGAAGCAGGTCATAAGACCCTGTTTGAGAGTTGCCCTCCCCACACCCAGAAGTAAGGAGCACCCTTATCTCCGAGATCAAGGGGCACAGAGAGGAATCTGAATGAAAGGGTCTAGCTAAATTCCCCCTAGTTTACCACTGTTACCTCACACTCCTTAACCTATCACATTCCTCCATCAAACCTAGCATAGAAATACTCGGGTTAAATAGCTTCTTCCGGTCTTCCTTTCATTATGAAGCCTCCTTTGTCTTGTAAAATTTATATTAAATACATCTGTATGCTTTTCTTCTGTTAATTTGTCTTTGCCAATTAAATTTTCAAACCCAACCAGGGACTGGAAAACTATTTCCTCCCCCACATAAGCCTAGAAGTCCAGTGAGACAAGATTTATACCAAGCTCAGGCAATCAATTAAGTGTTTTTTCTGGTCATTTAACTGGAAGATAGATCTAAGTCTGACAGGCCACTTTTATCTTTCTCCTAAGTCTTCCTGGAGTCTGATCTCTTCCAGAAAGTATAATCTGAGTCAGTAAATGCTGGGGGCAGGGTCCTCCAGCATTTGGGAGGTATCCCAGTCTAGCCTCCAGAGTAAATGAAATGTAAATCCAGTTGAAGAGGAGCTAACGATTTCTCTAGTGTTGTTCCTAAGGAAAGGAAGTAGAGCCAGAGACTGGTGTCTCTGAGCAGAAGCCTCTTTGGGGAGAGGTGAGAGACAGAAGTGTGAAATCCTAGGCAGAGTGATGTAGCAATTACTGTTTAGGAAATTGGTGGAGCCAGGGCAGTGAGGAGGTGCTGAGCCCAAAAACTGGGTGTATGGAGAAGGGTGGGACAAGCTCAAAGTAATCCTGAAAGTTTAGGACTTAGTGTAAGAGGCAAATACAAATTAAAAATAAGAGGCTTAATTCTTCCTGCTAAAAATCAGGGAAGATACCTTCCCCTCCTCCCCTCTGTTTTATTTTCAGAATTTCTTTCTCTATCCTTTCAAATGAATGTAAATCTTTTTAACAGTTAAACAAGCCTCTTGCCAGTTACACAAATCAAGAAAATTTCCTCAGGGACTGGGCAGTCATCTCTCCAGAATGTAATCATTAAGAAAAATAAGGCCCATCCCCCAGTGTCCAAGCAGATGGATCTAACTTGTCGCTGAACTACAAATTGCAAAACCTATCTAATGTATTCACTCCCCAGCTATATAAAAGAATGAGATTTCCCTCTGTTTTTGCAATCCCTTCAGTGGGTCACTAGTAACACATCACATTCTGGCTTAATGCTTGCTCGATATAAATATTGGTGTCTTTCCTTTCCACCTTTGTGGAGAGGTTTTCTCTTTGTCTCTAATTGTATTTTCCCAACATTTGCTTGAAATCCAGAGAACAAGATGAACTTGGGGTTCAGGTGCCTTCCCAAAGGCCAGGGAAATGGGAAAAATTAGCTCAGGCTTTGAGTGAAAGGTAAAAGCAAACCAGATAATAGCAGCAAGGGAAAAAGAAACAGCATGGTAGTTAAATTTACATATTTTGGTCTTTGATACCCTTAGGTTCAGGATCTAGTTTCATCACTTACTAGCTAGGCAAGTTGTATTCTTTGAATCTCTGCTTTCACCTGTAAAACCAGCATTAAATAGCACCTACCATACAGAGCTCTTACGAGGGTAAGATAATGCAATTAGATTACTTAGTCCATGCCTTCCTTATGGGTGACCTCACTCATTCTTAACTATTCCTGATGTATAATCTTAGCTATTTGTCATAACTTCTAAATGTTATTACAAAAATCCAAATTACATATAAATGAGTGCTGAACTATCATTAGAAAACAATAGCCATTGAACTGTGTAATCCAGTGATTTATAAATGGTTCCAAGATTCACACTGTCTCTGCAATAAATCACACAGGGCTGTGGTGGACATGGTAGGAGAGGATTAGGTGAGATGCAGAGGATTATGGACTGGGATTTTGACAGAATCTCTTTTGGAGATTTTTTTTTTTAACCTGATTGATTCCCCAGATTGGAGCAGTAGAAAAATATCCATTGTTGTGATATCTACACACACACACACACACACACACACACACACACACACACACACACACAAAGGGCCAGTGTGCAGGTGACAATGAGCTCAGGTTTGTTACACTCCTATGTTGGGAGGAGAAAAGTCTCTTCCTTCTACAGTTCCAGTTTCTGGCTGGGGCTCCTGTTATGAAAGACAGATTAGCAAAAAAAAAAGTTTATTAACATGTTTATCTCTCATATACATGGGAGAAACTCAGGGATGAGTAAACTCAAAAAGATGGCTAAAACTTGAGCTTAAATACCATCTTCATTGAAAATGAAGGAAAAAGGACATAGGGGAGGCTAGTTATGGGGAAATGACCAGGAAAAGTAAAATAAGGATTAGGTTTTTATGCAGATTTAAGATTTGTTATACAGATCTAAGTCTCAGGATTTACAGACATCTTTCTCTTCTTGGTACAGAGAAGGAGACAAGCTTACAAACAGTAATTTCCTTTATAAATGTAAATATCCCTTACAAAAGGCTAATTACTTTGTTTTCATAGCTTCTCCTATGTCTGTAATCCTTTTGCCAAAGAGGTATATTTAAGGTGGCATATTCTGGTCTTCTAAACCCACCTTTCCATGATCATCTGACAGATGGCAGGATCTCTTTGACTGTGGACTCTGGTGTGGTATCACCTACCCCCAGACCATCTGCATCAGTAAGTATGAACCATCAACTCTAGGGGGCTTTCACTCTAGAAGTTGCCCATGGCAGGAGACATTTCAGTGCCATTCGTAAATATAACTGACATTCCTAATCATTTCTGAAATAGTAAGTTTTTTGTTTATTTTTTTCTTGAAAAGCTGACATTATTTCTCAGAGCTCTCTCTTAAGTGCTCCAAAGTCAGTATTGGAAAATGTTGACTATGGAGCCATAGAAACGTCACTGGGAAGTCAGAACACCTGGGTGAAAATGCTCAGCACACTTGTCAGAGCTCCCTGGAGTTGAAGAAAGAGACTTCATGCTCTGGTGGGTTTCTTCATAGTCAAGGAACCCCCTTACAAAGCTGTCTTTGTAAGGAGGCCATAGTTCTGGGACTGAGCCTGTCAGGCCGACTTCCAGGCTCAAAAGGAAGTGAGTCCCAAGCCTGACCCCAGCTGGAAAAGTAGAATGTGCTAGAGGAAAAATCTGGGAGGAAGAAAAAGGCAACTCATTAAATTGCCTGCCACATAAAACACAGATAGTTTTAGAGATAAGGAGGAAGTGTAGTTTCTCAGATCCAGAAATAGTGTTTTCAAGTATGTTCATCATAAGGAGTCTGTTCCAAAGTTGGAGGGCTGATCCTACACTCCCAAGAATTCTGCAGGGAACATATGTGCACAGATGCCACACACATCTGTTCTGAACTAAATTAACATGTTCAGCAGGGGAATGCAATTTTAAGGCCTCAAAAATAGCACCGGTGGATAAGAGAGCTATTCAAAGGGGAATTTTTAAACGCCTGGGGTTGGAATTCTACACTGCAGGCTAAAAGAGGATCCAGTGCTTACTACATGTCTGTGTCTGTGGTGAGCTACGAATGTTAATGGAATTCAATCTGATGATTAGTAGCTACAATTTATTCTGTGTCACTTTAGCCACACTCAAAAATAATCATTATTTTAATCATATATGAGGCAATTGATAAAAAAGTACTTCACTTAAAGAGACATTTGTAGGGGCATATGGGTGGCTCAGCTGGTTAAGCGTCTGACTCTGGATTTTGACTCAGATCATGATCTCATGGTTCATAAGATCAAGCCCCGTGTTGGGCTCTATGCTGACAGAGAGGACCCTGACTGGGATTCTCTCCCTGTCCCTCTCTCTCTGTCCCTTCCCCACTTGCACATGGGCACGTGTGCTCTGTCTCAAAATAAATTACAAAAAAATAAAGACGCATTTGTAATGCCTAGTGTTAAAAAATAACTAAAGGAGGCAATTTAGGTGATACAAACTCCATTTAACATTTCGTGAAGTGGACAGTCCTTTCAGAGAATTGCAAAATGGGCCAGAAGGCAACAAGCTTCCATTGGATAAAGAATAAAGAACAAGGAAGAGAGAAATAGAAAATATCTGATTTTTCTATTTGGCTGCGGCCACATTGTCAACCTCATTTGGGGTGAGAAGGCCCAAAATTGGTTTGGTGTTTGAGGATTGGTTGACTGAATATGCCATGTTTCTGGTCAAGCAGAGCATTTACAGGGACATGAAAATTACCTAAGTTTCTGTTTGTTGGCATGGCACCCTCTGAAGAAGTGGCTCCATATTGGGTCCGGCAGTTTATTCCAACACTACGTAAGTGCCCTCCATCACACTGGATTGAAGATATTTTATAATTGATGGCAAAATTTACTAAGGACAACCTAGAGTTATTATACTTGTGACATGTTTTTTTTTCCCCCAACAAGATACAAATATGGAAATTCTGATGAGCACAAGCTGACTTTTTCTATTTCCAGGTAAGTGCCCAGCCACCATGTCCACTACAAAATGTCCAAGTGCTAATTCTTCATGCTCGTTAGCAGGTGTTTTTTCTGGTGGATATCATGACATGAACCCATAGAGCACAAATCTCTGTTAAAGGTGCCAGGGCTTTGCAAACTTTTTCAAAAGACAACACAGGGCCTCTCACTGCAGGAGGAGTACTAACAAACCAACAATAGTGAGAATGTTGGTGCTGGCATTTAAGTTGCTCTTCAAGGGTATTATTATTATTGTTATTATTATTGTTATTATTATTATCCTTTTCTCACCCTGCTTTCCTTTAATCATATTGATGCCCTTTCTTTTACTTGACAAAACGAGGTTTCCACTGGATTTTTCCATAGCTTAAACCTAGGTTTTTAACCTTTCAAAAAAAATTTTTTTTAGCATTTAAGTGGTGAGCTTTTGTTCTCATGGCTTTTCAGTAAAAATTAATGGAACTTCAAAGATGTGTTCTAGTCTATTCATTTGGAGCCACATGACCCTTTCATTTATAAGTATTTTGGCCTTTACTATTTTTCTCAGAGTACAAGGCACAACTGTTTAATAAGCATTTGAAACTATTACTTTATATGATTTCATTTTAAATGCCACAAAAATGATAGACACGCTTAAAAGGAATTACTAAAGCAATAACTCAGTGTCAGTTTATACCAATATCCATAAATGTCTAGAGTCATGTTCTTGCAATTTATAATTCATTTGAGTCCTAATGGATTATGACTGTTGGGTTTGAGGAAATTCCAGGCAAAGGGGAAAATATAAGCAAGGATTTGGAAGCGAGAATGTGCAAGGTCCATTTGAGGAATAGAAAGTGGTCCAGTTTGGCTAGAGAATACAGGAGATAGAGGGCAGTTACAACAAGAGATAAGGCTGGAAGGAGATGCCCAGAGAATAATTCAAGAGTTGAAACCAGACTGAGATCCCTATATCTGATTCTGAGGGCAATAAGGGCACACTGAGTATTTTAAAGCAAAGACCTTGCGTGATTCTAGCCAGGCTTCAGAAAGATGAATAGAGCAGCGGCTATAGAAGAGAAAGGAATTAGAGGAGGGGAGGGAATTGGAGCCGGGACTGGATTCAGGGGGCCTTGCTAAAGCCATTACAACATTTCTACTTGGATGGCCTCAACCCTCTTAAACCTAAGATCACCAAGACTGAGCTCTTCAGTTTTCCCCACCCAATACACTGCCCCCTTTATCCTCTCCATCTCAATAAATGGTACCACCAGTTTCCTCCAATCAGAAACTGGAAGCCACATTTGACTTCTCCCCTTTTCCTACCCCCACATGTGGCCCATCAGGAAGTCTCGACAGCACTACCCTCAAAGGACATCTCTTATCCAACCACTTCTCTTCATTTTCCCTCCCAAAACCTGAGTCTGGGGCACCATAAACCTTCACCGGGGCAACTGCAACAACATCCTGAATGGTGTCCCTCTGTTCACATTCTGCAAATGGTGCCCAGAGAGATCTGCTCCAAGTGTAAATCATATCGTATCACTCTGCTGGTTACAACCCTCCAATGGTCATCTATGCATCAGAATAAAATCCAAACTTTGTATCTTAGCCTAAAATGTCCTATCTTTTCTACCCTCTGCTTAACCCTTAGATTTAATCTCTCTCTTTCCCTTACTCATGACTTGTTAGTCTTCCTTGTTGCCTGCACATACAAGGCTCCTTCCCACCTCAGGTTCTTTATTGTTTTTAAGTTTGTTTTTTTTAAGTTTATTCATTTGTTTTGAGACAGATGGAGACAGCATGAGCAGGGGAGTGACGGAGAGAGAGGGAGAGAAGGAATCCCAAGCAGGCTCTGTGCTGGCATACGTGGGGCTGGAACTCACGAAACTGTGAGATCATGACCTGGGCCGAAACCGAGTCAGTCGCTCAGTTGACTGAGCCACCTGGGCCCCCCAGCTCAGGTTCTGTTTAATTTCTCAGTACCAGTAGTATAATTCCAAAGACAAAAGCCAGTGGAGTAGCAGCAAGGTCTCATTCTTTCACTGTGTGTTTTTACAGGGCAGGGGTGATAGCTCACTCATTAAATCTATACATAGCTTTTCAACAGCCATGTGTAAAGATTTTTGGCTTGTGGTTGCAACAGCTATTGCAGACATGACTACAATAAAAAGGATCATCTTGTGGAGAGCCCCCAAACAGAAGAGCCTCCTGGCTCATTTCTTCCTCTTTGTCTCTCTGGGGTGACATTTGGTGGACACAAACCAGAATACTGAAGGTGGTAGTGGGAAGGGAAGGGAAGGTGAGGATTCTGCTGGAAGGTTTGCCCTGAGGCTGCATGGACTCCTCCCACCTCCAACTTCAATGCCGCTCCCTTAGCCAAATCAGTTCCTCTAAAGAGCCCTTGGTTCATTCCGATGTGCAAAGCTTCTATTACTTTATATTATTGGAAAAGAATATATGCCCTTGAACACGTAAACATCTCCCTTCCAAATCACCAACTAAACCCTCCTTAAGATTTTTGAATATTTACATTTAAAACATCTCCCGTGCATATAGGCATCAGTTAGTAATAAAAAATATACTAAAGCTCAGGGATTCTATGGGCTACGACTCTGAAGTCCTGGGGCATAATGAGGACGACTTGCCCAGCTTCACAACACTTTGGGCTCAGCTGGACAGTTAGGACGACTCTCCCATTAGGGGCACCCGGGTGGCACAGTCAGTGAATCGTCTGACTCTTGGCTTCGGCTCAGCTCATGATCTCACTGTTCCTGAGTTTGAGCCCCACGTCAGGCTCTGTGCTGACAATATGGAGCCTGCTTGGGATTCTCTCTCCCTCTCTCTATGCCCCTCCCCTATTCTCTCTCTCTCTCTCTCTCTCTCTCTCTCTCTCTCTCCCTCTCATAAAGTAAATATATATATATATATATATATATATATATATATATATTTTTTTTTTTTTTTTTTTTTTTTTTTTTAAAGGAAGACTCTCTGAACTGATGCTGAGACTAAAACCGTCTGAAAGTTCATCCACTCACACTTGGGAGCCTGAGATGTCTTGAAAATTAGAGCTGCTGACTGGACTATTCCATCTGCTGAAAAAACCCAGGTTAAGATGATAGGAAGAGAGGTGGCCATATCCTAGGCAGAAGGAAATGCATCTGCGCACCAAGGTCCTCTGGTTGGAGGGAGGACAGTGCATTAGAGGTAAGGAGAGAAAGCCAGTAAGGCTAGAGACATACCATACATACACACACACACAGAGGTCTCAGACAAGAGGTCAAATACCACATGCCCTTCCAGCCCAGCTTTAAATGTGTGTCATACCTTAAGAGCAATGAGGAGTCTGTTAAAGTCTAAACCATGAGGTTGAGGCACTGAGGGTTAGAACTCCAATATATCTTTCTTTGTGAGGGAGACACAATTCAACCCATCACAGATGCTAACAGCATTCTATTGTTGCTAGTCCTCTGCTGCTCCACCACCTATTGTAGGTTATCTTGAGCTCTCTCACGCCTATATAAATGGCCCCTTCGTGAAAGTCTCTTAGGTTAAACCCTTCAACTGTGCCAGGGTTGTTCTGGGAAGGACCCTGACTCTTACATCCATTTTGAGAGCTATTCGATAAGTAAACTATGTAGGCTCTGGTGATGGGTTGCATGGGAAGGAGTGGAAATCATGGAAAAGGTTCCATATAATCCCCAAGTTTCTGTCTGGTGTAATTGATGGGTGTGGTGCCTTTCACTGAGATCAGGCAGACATAAAAGACCCATTGCAAAGGATATAATGATATGTCTTGAGACATATGAAGAATGTAGAAGCCACACACACACACACACACACCCTAAATGTCTATGCGTTATAGAGTTTATATGACATACAAAGTCAGCATAGATTCAAATCCTAGCTCTGCCACTTACTAGCTGAGCCACCTAGGACAAAAGACTTCATCACAATACCTGCCTTGCAATCTTGCTGTGAGGACTGACGAGATGAGCCGTACAAGGCACTTAGCAAAGTGTTTGCTAAGGGAGCAATTAATGCCAGTATTACTTTTACATACTCACCTTCCATCTGGAGAAAGTATCAACAATAAAGGTCTTGAAATTATCCACCTGAATGTGGTCTAATCCCTAGTTTCCACTGCAAATTCAAAACTATTTTAAATGCAGCGCAGGATGGAAATAAAGTTGCTAGCAGGCTTGTACTTCTAAAGCTTTCTCTTTTCTATTTGGTTTTGAACGCAGTAAGCCCATTTAAAACAGTTTCTAACCTTGGTCCTGGATATCAGTTGGAGATGTGGATACATTTCAAAGCAATGTAGATATTTTAGGATGTAAAGAGGGCTTTGGGAAATTATGTAGTCTGACCTCTAATTTTTGCATGAGGAAATGAAGACCTGAGAGGGTAAATGACTCATCTGAGGCCACACAACTACAAGCAGAGTTGGGGCTAAAATCCAGTCCTCATGACTCATTTGCTGGCCTTTTCATCTCCAACATGGCAGCCTCCAGCAAAAACAGTCAGGAAAAAATGTTTATTGCATGGAGTTTTAAATTTATATAATGAACACAATCTCCCTCTAAAAGAAAATGCAAGTTAAAATGAGGAATGAGGGACCAAAGTGGGAGTTCAAAGCACCACTGTTTTTGTTATAAATTCACCAAAATAATTCCTTCTAAAAAACAGATGAATAATTTAACTGGTGTTTTAAACTTTCATAAATGTATGCTATTAGCAAGGTGTCTGGCTACTTTTACACATGGGAATAGATTTTTCTCAGACTCATGAACGACAAGTTGCCACTTTTCAAGTTAATTTTGAAGACTTAGTGATTTTTTCCCTCTGTGACCATCAGTTAACTTACTGTGTTCAAAGTTATACATCCTAGAGAGATTTTATTTTAAAGAATCCTGGCTCAATGAAACAATGGAATTTTGAGGAGATGGTTATATACCTTTTTATAATTAACCTGGTTTTTGAACACTGACTTCAAAAAATCTAAGCATCACACCTGGATCAATCATGTTGTGATATTTGAATTTGATTATGTGGAACCACATAAATCAGTTTTCCTCTTAGATAGCAGGAAACCCAGATGCAGTTTATCTCCCCATATCATCTTTTCTAGTGTAGGAAAAAAGAGATACAGGAAAAAGAAAAACTTCAGGGAAAAATTGGGAAAAAAAATCGTACTTCCTGATGTTGGAAGAAACGAATATAATTTTTTTTTATTGGAAAAAAAAAGTGTGTTGGGTAGACATAGTATTTGAGAGAAAAGCCAATCTAACTGAACTGGATTATGTTAAAAGAATTCTATTATCTCAAAGACTTGGTATCCATAGCAACTGAGACATCTCCATACTTATTCTTTCCATCCATAATGAGGGAAATAAACAGCCAAAGAGCTTGCTATTTCCTGATATCATTATATCACAGCTAATAAATTATTATTTGACTGAGACATCTTAACAACCCCTACTACTGTTTTACTTTTTGAAACAGGACCTCCTCCACCCCACCCCCACCCCACACCCCCCAAAATTAAGAAGAACATGCAACCAAAATACAGGAATGAAAAATCAGCTCACAAAGGAGAGTTTTAAAGCCCATCCAAGGAGGCAAGGAGTTACTCTCTGAAGTGGGCCCCTGGCTGATATCCAAGATAGAGAAGAAGCATGTTCTGGGCTTTTGCCAAGCTACAGGTCACCTGGTCCTTCAACCACGCAAACTCTGTTGGTTTGAAAGGGAGTCCAGACCCAGGCAGGCCACCCTCACAAAGCCCAAAGATATTCTAAACAGAATGTTTAACCAGTGGCAAATGTGTGCCTTTTGTATATATAACTGATTGTTGTTACAGGATAGTAACTTTTTACTCATTCATCAAATATTTGCTGCATATCTATATGTGCCAGTCACTGTGTAAGGTTCTGAGAATGTTAGACGGAATGAGACAGTCCCAGCTGTCAAGAAGTTCACATCTTGCATAGAATCGAGATATATCAAATCTCCTATTAATATTAGAAACAGGATTATCAACATCCACCTACAATGGGCACATTGTTAAATAATTCCCTTAGGACTCCACACAGTTTCTTGCAAACAACTGACACAAAATACATGTTGACTGAATATAACGATGTAAGGGAATGATCAGGATGAAGCTAAGAAAGAACATGAGAATTATCTGTAGCAGGGAGGCCTTCAAAACACAGAGCCTCAAATTCTAGTTGATGAAATACGTGCCATTTAAAAACTGTTATAAATAAAGATAAATATAATTAAGGGTTTCAGGGATAATTAGGCAGTGAAGCTGGGACTTGAACCCATGTAGTCTGGCTCCAGAGAGTTTTGGGCTAAACCACTATATCATGTTGCCTTTTACGACAAAGTAGACCAGGAAAGGAGGACAGATGTGAAATTCTTTCTACCACCATAGTGATTTCAAAAATAGAAAGGAAGAAAATAAAATCAAATCAGTTCAAAAGTGCAAACTGCAAACCTTTAGAAGTCAAACATACAATCTGAACTATATTCATTCATTCGTTTATTCACAAATGTTCTCACAAACCGTGAGAACAACGTAAGCTGAAGTTGACCCTCAACCAGCTGAGCCCCCCAGGTGCCCCTTCTAATGTTACTCCTCAGCAAAGCATCCCTTTGGGTGTGTGCTCAGTAACCCTGAGATGACGGTGCTGTTGGTAGGGCTCTCTTTCTTTCTTTTCCCCCAACCACACTCAGCTGTTAAACTCCACTATCTACTAGCTGATTACACTCTATTGTTGAAAATAATCCCCTGGGTCATACATGGCTCTACAAACTAATCCAATCAGATTGTGGCTCCTTTGAAAGAGTGGTTTCTCAGGTCTGAGTTGCATACCTGTTCTCACCCCAGGAGGGCTCCTCCCAACTGCATTTTTCTGGTTCTCTCCTGCAAAGTAGTCAACCTACAGGGTAGGCTCTATCTTCATTAAATCCACACATTTTTCTCCCAATTTCCTTTCATCCCTAGCCCCACTAATCTTGAAGTGTTCTTTGGCTTGCACTTCTCCAAGGTCTGTTGCAATGAAGTCAGTTCCCTTGGGAAGAGATTGAGTGCTGTTTATGGCCTGCTTCTCCCCAGGTGGTTTCTGAGCCAGGGTTTTGCAGTTGAATGGGGACAAAGGCAAGTTTCTCTCTGAGTGACCCCTGTGCTCTAGGAGCTGAGTGCTTAGGTAGAGGTGGGAGGCAGCAGCCTGAGCAGGGAGCCATGACCTCATGAACTGGGGTACTCCAGTACTCTCAGCAAGTCATGCCCAACGTACAGTCTCCATTCCTTGAGTGGGGCTGAGGGGAAGGGCACCCTTATTTACAGATTGCATTCCCCCAGGGCTTAGCCTCAACAACAGACAGCTGGGAGTGGGATGAGACAATGCTGAAGTCTTGCTCCTCCTGGGAAGAAAGCCCTCCCACTGGGAGCTGGAAGAGGAGAGAGTGGTCTTTGTTCAGATACCACAGACTCTCATCTTAACAAATTTTTGTAAATTTTCTGGAATAGATGTATCTTCATTTGCTGTTTGCCCTTAGGACCATTTCAAGGGGCTTTAAATTTTTGGAAAATAATTTCACCAGTTTCTCTGCGAAGCAACTCAGCAGAACTCCTTACACTAACACAGGAAGTGCATCAACCCTTCATTTTAATGCTAACTTACAGCAGAATGGCTCTGGGGGGAAAAAAACAGAAAAAAAAAAAAAAAGGAATGGTTATGGAATATATGCTGTCCACTTACTGATAGGTTTGTAGTAACTAGTGACATGGTTTGGGATCCCTAATTAATAGTGACCAGATACTTATGGGGAACCACGCTTTGCTCTGCTGAGATCACAGGCACCAAGAGAAAATAGCTCATGGAAGATGTGGGTTTGTCAGTGATTGGATAAATGCTAAGCAGTAACACAAATGATTAAAACATCTGAAGCTCAACCTGTTGTATGGGCTTTGAAGAAACTGCAAACCAATTAGTCTTTTTATCTTTCATGAGCAGCCTGGAAAACATGATCTTAATTCAAGCTCAGCTTGATTTCTGGGCTAGAGAGAATAAGAGATGTCAGTGACATAAACCAGGAAACAATTGATTAAATCTTATCTGAGTCTTAAAAGCTGAATGCTTGGAAAAGCATCTACCTTGATGAAAACGAGGTACCACTAAACCTCAGAATGGTTCTCTGTAAAGTATTTCAGATTGTCTAAAGTCTTCAGAGAGGTGCTGAGAAGACACCTGCTGTTACAGTGTGACTATTAAGAACACAGAGTCCTTTCATTGAAGTTACACATTTCCTTTGATGCTAACACCTAGCACCCAAGAACTACCAATGAATTTGAAATAGAAGAGCCCATGTTTTCTAAAGATGTCTCAGCAGGAAAAGAGATGTGGTGTGCTCAAATAGATAATATTTGACTTTTGCCTCTAAGAGTTTTTTCCTCCCTTAATGGACTTGAAAAGTCATTTCCACAATGCTTTTGTATCTTCTAAGCAGAAAATATAGGAACAGCAGGGGACTGACATTTAGTTCATTAGGTTGGAACTGAGATATCTCATCTTGGGGCCCGTGGTTACTGAAGAGATTCACTCTCTCCAGAGAATAACTTACTCTACATCTGTGTGTCCAGAGCCATCATGAAATGGTATTTATTCAGTTGGGTTTCATCTTGTAAATCAGCTTTTGAGTCCTTTATTAGAATCTGTCAACACCATGTTAGTTTTCCATGCACATAAGTCAAATAATAATGTGAGCAAATACATACACATGCTCACTATGTACCAGGATCTGCTCTAATGGCTTCATGTGTATTAACTCATTAATCATCACAACAACCTCATGAAGAATGTGGGGCACAAAGAGTTTAAGTAGTTTTTCCAAGGTGACACAGCCAAATAGAGCTGGATATGCAAACATGCTTTCCAAGGAATCAATAAACTTATGGAGATTCTGACATTTCCGTTCAAAACCAACTTTGGATCATTCTCTAGGATAATCTAATGTCATTTTCTACATTAACAACAAAAACAAACATTTTTAACTCCACTCCAACACAAATATCCCTAATTCCCAGTTCAGAAGGCCAAACCCCAAAGCTAGTTGTATAGGAGCCAACACCTAATCAAGGAATTAAGTGGCTATGCAAAGAAATTATCAATCATCTGTAGGAATCGGTGCTTCTTAAAGTGAAAAACTTTATTTAATTGGCCATTTGGATTTGCAAACCCAGCAACTGTGTCTAACCTGGAATCATCATTTATACAATTTAATTAACTACATGTTCTTTTGGGAGCAAAAATGATGTCTCATCATTTTTGCATATCTCTTGGTGTCTGACACATAGTAGGCAACTGAGAAATATTTATTAACTTGATGTGATGCACTAATCATTGTAAAAAGTTAGAGAAGTGCATCATATGTAAATTGCTATATATGCACTTTGAAGTCATTTGAGCTGTGTGATTTTGGGAAATCACCTCATCTCTCTGCACCTGTACTTTCCTATCAGGAAAAGGAATAGCTAGATTGGAGGGTCTGTTGGGTTCCTTCCAGCTCTGAAGGTCTAAAAGTAGACCAGCAGCCTAAATGGACCCAATAAGGGAAGACTGAAATGTCACGGCCATTTTCTAATTTGCTTTAGGGCTTAAATTAAATAGTAGCGCTGTTTAAAGAGCAGAGTGGGAGTAGTTGGTGGCTGATTCACAAATAGGGAAATTTACAAGTTTTCTCCGTTACAAACCACAAGTTGGTCAACGAGACAATTTCCATATATGCATGAAAATCAAAAAACTCTGAGCTGTGAACTCCTATCCTTTATTTGCTTGGATGCAGATTAAAAGGAAGGGAGGAAAGGTATCATATCCTCCAGCAGAGGGAGCCAGATTTTAAGTGTTAGACCACAATTCATCCCATGGCACTGTTTTTGCCTGATACAGAAAGAAAAAATAAGTATTTTGACACTAAATCTTCATTTCTGGGCCTTATATTTAACTTTAAAAACTGTATCACAGAGACCAATACCAGTTTTCCAAAAGGAAAAATTTTTTCCTGATAATACATGCTTCTTCTTAAAAAAACAAAAAAACCCTTCTCTATCAATTTCATCAGGGGTGGTAGAATTTTTAACAACATTTATTTAGCCTATGGATATCTGAGTTCAAGTTCAAATAAAACTTACCTATGAAGGAGTCACTATAGTTTGGTTATTTTCTTTAAGTGGAGATTTTTTTGTTTATAGGTAAAGAGAAAAGTTTTTTAATGGAAATATAATTGAACTATAACACTGCATTAATTTTAAGTATACAGAAAGGATTTGATATCAGATATATTGCAAAATTGTTACCACAACAAGTTTAGTTAAATCCATCACCTCACACATTTACATTTCTTGCGAAGAGAAATTTCAAGATATACTTTCTTAGCAACTTTCAAATATACAATAGAATTGTTAACTAGAGTCCCTATGCTGTACACTAGAAACCCAGAAATTATTTATCTTATAACTAGAAATTTGTATCCTTTGACAATATCTCCTTATACCCTCACCCCTCAGCTCCTGGCAACCACCATTCTACTCTCTGTTTCTACAAGTTCAGCTTTTTTTTTGTGATCTCACTTATATGCGAGATCATATAGCATTTGCCTTTCTCTGTCTGACTTATTTCACTTAGCGTAAAGTCCTTAAGGTCTACCCATGTAGTCACAAATGGTAGGATATCCTTTTGTATGGCTGAATATTCCGTTGTATATATACATACCATATTCTCCTGATGCATTCATGCATCAACAGGCACTTAATGTTGTTTCCACATCTTGGCTATTATGAATAATTCTGGAATTAACACGGGGGTACAGGTATCTCCGAGATAGTGATTTCATTTCCTTTGCATAAATACCCAGAAGTGGGATTGCTGGATAATATGGCGGCTCTTTTTATGTTTTGAGGAACCTCCATATTGTTTTCCATAGGGGATGCACCAGTTTACATTCTCACCAACAGTACACGAGTGTTCTCTATTCTCCACACCTTCAACACTTGTTATTTGCCTTTTTGACCATAGCCATTCTAATAGGTGTGAGGTAACATCTCATTGTGGTTTTGATTGGCATTTCCCTGATGATCAGTGATGTTGATTGAGCATCTTTTCATGTTTCTGTTGGCCATCTGTATGTCTTCTTTGGGAAAATGTCTATTTAGTTCCTCTACCAATTTTATAATCAGATTATCTTTTTAACATTTATGTATTTATTTTGAGAGAGAGAGAGAGAGAGTGTGTGTGTGTGTGTGTGTGTGCAAGCAGGGGAGGGGCAGAGAGAGAGAAAGAGAGAGAGGGAGAATCCCAGGCAGGATCCATGCCATCAGTGCAGAGCCCCACATGGGGCTTGATCTCACAAACCACAAGATCATGACCTGAGCCAAAATCAAGAGTCCAGCACCTAACTGAGTGAGCCACCCAAGTGCCCCAATCAGATTATTTTTATTTGTTTATTTATTTTGCTGTTGAATTACATGAGTTCTTCACATATTTTGGACATTAGCCCCTTATCTGATAAATGATTTGCAAATATTCTCTCCCTTTTAGTAAGTTGCCTTTTAATTTTGTGGATAGTTTCTTTTATTGTGCAGAAGTTTTTAGTTTGACGTCATCACACTTACTTACTTTTGCTTGTTTCCTCTGCTCTTGGCATCAAATCCAAGAATTACTGCCAAGACTAATGTCAAAGAGCTTACCCCCTACGTTTCCTTCTAAGATTATTATGGTTTCAAGTTTTATGTTTCCATCTTTTATCCATTTTGACTTGATTTTTGTATATGGCATAAAATAGTCCAGTTTCATTCTTTTGCGTTGGCTGTCTGATTTTCCCAACACCATTCATTGAAGAGACCGTCCTTTCTCCATTATATATTCTTGGCTGAAAAGTCATCATTAAGAATAGTATTCTGGCTTGATTGTGAAAGAGAAAACAGCTTATACACCGCAACCTTCATTCCCTTGTGTAGGGAAGTTTAACCACTCTGAAATAATGAGGACTCCTCTCCTGAGAATTGTTATGGGTTATCGTGCCCCTCCAAAATTCATATGTTGAAGTTCCAATCCTTGGTACCTCAAAATATGGCTATATTTGGAAATAGGGTCACTGCAGATATAATTAGTTAAATGAGGTCATACCAAGCAGGCTGGGCCCCTAATCCAATATCACCAGTATCCTTATAAAAAGGGAAATTTGGACATGGCGATGCACACAGGAAGACTGCCATGTGGACATGAAGGTGGAGATTGGGGTGATAGCAATAAACCATCAGAAGCTAAAAGGAGAGGAACAGGATAGATTCTTCCTCACAGCCCTCCAAAGGAACCAATCCTGCTGGCATCTTGATCTCGGACTTCGAAAACAGTTTTTGTTGTTTAAGCTTCTCTGTTTGTGGTACTTTGCTACGGCAATTTTAGTAAACTAATACAGGAAGTTACTCTATTCTCTTGTAGTGTTTAGAATAAAAGTATTCTTTCTAAACTATCTGTTTTCTTTTCATTTTAACTTTTAAAACAAAACATAACTTTTTAATATTGCAAAGAAATATAAACTCAGTACAGACATATAGATAAATAGAACAGGAAAATTAAAATATCGCATTCCCATAAACCAGACATTACCCTTGCTAAGAGCTTGTTATATATCCTTCCAGATATTTTTATATACATTTATAAACATTGATGAAATTTTCACCTAAATTACATGATACTGCACATGATGCTTTATATTTCACCTTAGTCACTAATGAGCCACAAGTTTCCACATCAGTAAACTTTTGTTTTTCTCATGCCCTGTCCATAGTCTAACACCCTCAATTATCACTAAATGATTTTACAACTTGCTCAGTGTAAACAATAATCCAATCCAGGCTTCCTCTTCAATCTGACAGAGTCCCCTCTTTTTTAAAATCTTAAATCTCACTGACTTGATGAATAAACTGGGCTAATAGTCCTACAGTGTCCTATCTTCTAGCCTTTGAATTTCTTATAAACTAAAAGAAAACTAAAAGTTTCATATATTTAAGTTAAAGATTTAACTAGATTACATCATAGGTGGTATTACCTATTTTATATCAAACATTTTTAAATGCTAGTCTGATGAAATCCTCAAAGCAGAATGTGTTGCTTTGACTATAATATAGACATTTATACATTACAGAAATTCATTTTCTCTAAATCAGGGAGTAATAAAGGATCTTTTCTGGGGATATGGTCATATCCTAGGAAATAGAAACCTTCTGACTATGTCTATTAATTTGCTTTCCACAATGGAAGGTATGAGACATGCCCTCCTAAACAAAAATCAAAGACAATCTATTCAAGTTTCCTAAGGATTTCAACAGACTTCCTTGACTTCATTCTATTCATTAACTTCCCATTCTGTCCACTTCAGGATTGCTCCATTCATTTGTTCATTTATTCAAAACATATTATTGAGCACCCATCGCAAGCCATATTCTGCCCCATCTACTGGGGATACAGTGAAATGCTCCTGTCCTCATGGAACTGACATTCTACTTATACCTCACAACTATCCCAGCCTGAAAATTTTAAACTCTGGTAATGTGCTCTCTTAACCATGAGTTCACACCCTCCTAATGTTCTCATCCATCCCCTCACTACTGTAAATCCCAAACAATTCCACCTCTTTAGACCTCTAGTCTCCTGCCCATCCCATATACCTACACCTGACCACAATTTCCTTCTTAAGGAGTTTAGACCCATGCCTGGTGGAGCATTCACAGACTCTAACAGCTCACCTCCTACCTTCACACCCTCATCTGGGATGATTTACTTACTTACTTACTCTTCATAAATGAACTCGGACCTCCCTTAGTTTCAATTACCAACTATATGTCCACTACAGAAAATTCTCATAACTCCAAATAATTCCTCTGCACCCCATTCCCATTATATACAACTACATGCTAGATGTCTGTACCTGCGTGTCCCAAGTTGAACCTATCTCAGACAGAACTTCTCTTTCTCCACATTCTCACTTTCGCTTTGTTCTCTATCTTTGTTAGTGGCACTGCTGACGTCATCTTGGACACCATGTCCCCCTCCCCATCCTGCCAACTCTAGATTTTCAACTTCCCTCTCTACTGCTCTCTGTTCCCACTGACATCATCTCTCTTGTGGAAACTTCGTTACTGAACTCTCTGCTTCCAGCTATTGTCCTCCAAGCATTCCTCAACACTGCCTGTGAGTTATCTTTCTAATAATATTTGTTATCATATTACTCACCATTTAAAGTTCATCACTTCCTGGATAAAATCTTTTTTCTGCGTGACATATATGGCTTTTTGTGATCTGATTCCCATCTTCCTCCATTGCTTCAATGTCTTAGTTCTGGCTGCTATAACAAAATACCCCAGACTGGGGGCTTCAACAATAAACATTTATTTCTCATAGTTCTGGAGGCTGGGAAATCCAGGATCAAGGTGCAGATAGATTAGGTGTCTGGTGAGAGTGTGCTTCCTGGCTTACAGGCAGCCATCTTCTTACTGTCCTCACACGATGGAGGGAAAAGGCAAGCTCTTTGGTCTCTTCTTAATAGGGCACTAACTGCATCAAAAGGACCCCATCTTCATGATCTCATCTAAATCTAATCACCTCCCAAAGGCCACACCTCCTAATACCACCACATTGGGGGTTAGGACTTCAACTTATAAATTTTAGGAGGATACACACATTCAGTCCATAACAGTCAGCTGCTGCCACTTCCTGCCATTCCCCAAAACTATAGACATTTTCCAAGATTCATCTTGCCTCTGTGACTTTTCCCTAGCATTATGTCCATCTAGAATTCTCTCTTCATCTCACCTTGTTCCACGTAACGACACCCACTTCTTTTTAGGCAAATGTGTGCTCTTTCATCATGTATCGACTCACATGCCCCTCCCTATTGTGAAGCATCTCTGACTTCCCTTGATGGACCAAAGAACATCTCTGGAAACCCATTACCTTTGTACACATATCCATTATAGCAATTATCATAACATATTACTTTCTGTTTATAGGTCTACTTTCCATATAATCTATGGTTTTAGAGACAAGACAGTTCTGGTGTTTAATAAATATGTGTGGACTGAGTGAATAAGTAAGTGGACAACAGACATTTCTAACAACAACACAGCACTATTAGGTCCTCCACTTTGAAAAGCATAGTTTCTCTTTTGATTTTTTTTTTTTAGTTTTATTTGAGAGAGAGAGAGAGAGAGAGCATGAGCCCAAGTCGGGAAGGGGCAGAGAAAGAGGGAGAGATAGAATCCCAAGAAGGCTCCGTACTGTCTGTGTGGAGCCCGATGCGGCTCAAGTTCACAAACCGTGAGGTCATAACCGGAGCCAAAATCAAGAGTTGAACACTTAACCGACTGAGCCACGCAGGCGCCCCTACAGTTTGTTTGCAAATGGATGTCAAAAAGCAAGTTGGTAAATTTCTCAAGTTCAACTGTTTTTCCTTCAGAACATTTTTGTTGAAATATACTTATTGAAAATAAACATACAAAAACTTTCACAATGTAAATATTGTGCAGTAACTACTACCTAGATCAAGAAAAGGAACATTTGCTCCTTGAAGTAGCCTTAATGTCCCTTCTAGTCATACCCCCCAAGATAGTCACCATTTCAACTTTTAACATTCAAGAAGAACTTTCCCTTAATTATATATTCTGAAGTTTTAATAAATAAAATATGTAGTGCATTTTTGTATTGGTGGATCCAATTACCTTTTGTTTACTTTTTACCTTTTAGTTTTGTTTTTTTGCCTACCAAATTTTTTGGAACTAGTTTTGCTGACTTGGTATAGAAGTGTTTTAACCACTTAAAAAATAAGGTATTCATCCAAGCAAATCAACTTATGGAAAAAACAAGTTTAATATTACAAGGTTTGGCTATCAAATATCAAAAATCACAATCCTATAATAATTTCTTAGCCAACATTTTCAGGTGCCAGCATTCATTACAAATACTTTTTTAAATGTTTAAATAAAAATTTCATTTTAGAATAGTTTTAGAGTTACAGAAAAGTTGTGAATATAGTACAGAGTTCTTATATAAATCTGACTCAGTTCCCCTATTATTAGCATTAGTACGATATATTTGTCACGGTGAATCAATGTGGATACATTCTTGTTAACTAACGTCCATATTTTATTCAAATCTCTTTAGTTTTCAACCTATTGTCCTTTTGTTCTGCTCCAGGATCCCATGCAGGATGCCACATGACATTTAGTAAATCATCTGTCCTTAGTTCTCAGTTTCTCAGGCCTTCCTTAACTGTGATGACCATGAAAATTTTGATGGCTACTGGTTAGATATTTTGTAGAATGTCCTTCATTTGGGATTTATCTGATGCTTTTCTCACTATTAGACTAGAGTTATGGGGGTTTAGAGGAAGATCACAGAGGTCAAGTACCATTTTCTCCACATCAATTGAGGGTACATACTATCAACATCGCTTATCACTGCTGATGTTGACATTGGTCTGGCGAGGTGGTTTTATCATGATTCTCCACTATAATTATTCATATTCCCCCATTTCCATATGGTATAATGTGGTGGAAAGTCACTATGTGCAGCCCACACTTAACAAGTTGGAGGTTATGCTCATGACTTCAAGGGTGGAATATCTACCTAAGTTGTTTGGTATTCTTCTGGGAGGGAGCGTTCTCTATTCGTATTTATTTATTTATTTATTTAAGTTATAATCCAATACAGTTTTACTTATTATTTTTGCTTAAATGATGTGCCATCTATTATCATTTGGAGTTCTTTCAGTTGACTCTTGTGTCCCTTTGACATATCTTTATCATTGTGTGTGTTGGTATGTGTGTGTGCATGTGCATGTGCATGTGTCTGTGCTTAACACTTTCTTACTTTTCTAGACCTTCAAAATGCTCTAGCCTTATTTGGTATATTCCTTGCAGCACCTAAGAAATCAACTATTACTCCCAGGAGTCCTCATGCCACACTTTTAAGTCCAACATCACCTCAAGCTAAGTAACAAATGTACATTTTCTACCATTCAGCCCTAAAAGTCTAGAAATGTTTAAAAATTTCACCATTGATATTTTTCCATGAACAATCACCACCTCCCCTTTGCATTAGCAGCATTTGAGAGCTAAGACTTATCCTCTCCTCAAAAAACCTCCTTCCCCTACACCAGGACTTTGACTGAGGCCAACTATCTTCAGAGAGATCCAAGATTCTTTAGCATGCCATCTGTTTGGCAATCTCCTGAGATAATTTTCTCTGCCTGATTTCTCTGAAGTGAGAGGCATTACATTTGCCTCCACACTCATTTCATCTGCTTTTTTTTGTTGTTGTCTTATCATGCCGCACGACTACCCATTTTCTTGAGTTTTTTTCTTCTCTTTCAAAGCCACTGTTTTGCAGTTATTCAATAAAATTAGAAACGCCAAAGGCTTCTTTTTCTATTTTCTTGCATTATGTGAAAGAGATTTTAGAACACTTCACTGGACTTTAAACTACTTATGAGAAAGAGGCATCCTGAAAAGAAATGCTCTTTACTTTACGATTTTCCTATGTTCTTTTCTTCAGCTGGCTTGAACAGAAGAGCATTTTCTGATTCCTGTATTTGCTTGAGCATTTTAGAAATATTTCTTTGCTTGATGTACTTCAATTTTTAAAATGCCACCACATGCACTGTGCAGTTTGTTTTTTTAAAGCTCAATCAACTCTTTGCCAGTATCATATCAACTATCTTATCAGTCAGTATACTACCTGAATTCAATCTACTGGAAGTTTGTATAAATTTTTAATGAAAAGGGGAATTAAATGCATTAAAACATACAATATTGAAAAATACTCTACCATTAGTCCATTCTTTCTCTCTCCCAATTTATAACTTGAATTTCTCCTTTCCCAAACACTGCCAAATTTGTTTCAGATTAGACTCATCTGTTTTCCTACTTGGGGATTTTACTCACTTGTATTGTCTTAAATTTAATTAAATGCAGATTTGTTTCTGGTAGTTTTTGAGGGTAGGCTAAGAATCTATAGAATCTTACCTTCTCATAAATGAACACTTAGTAGGCACTTATATGAATTGTTAAGGTAAAAGGCTCCTTAAGTCCTTAGTCTGGTGGTACAACATAGACTAAAAGAATTATTATCTACAAATACTCAATTTTACCTTTATTAAAATGATTGTTGAAACCAAAACCCAAAAGTTCTATTGGTGTTTAATGGAAATAGGTGAAATGTGGCATAGTTTTGAGACTATAAAGCAGAAGGACTTTGGGGAAAGTCAACAGAAAGACGTGACTGCAGATTGACCTGTAAACTGGACTCAAGCACTCAGAGGCTTCTCACCCGGTCTCCTGTCCTTGAAATGTGGGTTCTGCTTGCCTTTCCCCTCTCCCAGAGGCTGCTCCAGGGACACAGCCCTAAGGTGGTGATGTGGTGTGGAGAGCACCTGCATGGTATCCATGACTGAGCCCAGTTAGGGCCTCTATAAACTTTTAAGATTTGGAGGGTGGGCGTGGGGATGCATTAGGCTTGCTTGCCAAAGACAAGCCTGTATGTAGGTTCCCTTTTCTGTTATTAAAACTGTCACCTACTGGGGCGCCTGGGTGGCGCAGTCGGTTAAGCGTCCGACTTCAGCCAGGTCACGATCTCGCGGTCCGTGAGTTCGAGCCCCGCGTCAGGCTCTGGGCTGATGGCTCGAGCCTGGAGCCTGTTTCCGACTCTGTGTCTCCCTCTCTCTCTGCCCCTCCCCCGTTCATGCTCTGTCTCTCTCTGTCCCAAAAATAAATAAAAAAAAAAAAAAAAACTGTCACCTACCAACCTGGATGGTCTGCTTCTTTCTTCTGTCTCACCCTGCCCTCTTTGCCCTCTGCTTATGCGGGGCCCATTTTAGATTACACCAAGGAAGCTCCTGGAGGGTTATGAACCAACAAAGGAGTTAGCCATCACCCTTTGTCTAGAAAAATAAGGGAGAAAGTGTAGAACACGTACATGCCAGTTACTATAACATTTAAGGTACATCTGTACTTTATGTCGTCATCATGAAGTTGGATTTCTGTCTATATCTGCCTACTAACAGAAGTACTTGGGCTTCCCCCCTTGTTACTAGCATTGAGATTTAACAGAAGATCAACTTCACCTATAAAGTATATGGTACTTACTAAATACTAAGTAAATATTAAATTTGTCCCTCATCTTGATTTAAAAATTGCTTAGATCAATGTTTTCCCTCCTGTTTTCCATGAAATACTAAGATCCTATGAGCTATGAACAGATATTCCCTGAAAAAATGATTGTGTGATGAAGTAAATCTGGGAAATGCCAGATGAAACAGGGTTTAATTGCCTTCTGTTCTACAGAAGTTTTCAGGGTCTTTAATGTGCATCATAATGCTCTAAGATAGGGATATGGTATACGGCATTCCCCGAAGACATCTGAGTATGGAACATTTCTTTTTTTAATTTATTTTTAATTAATTAATTAATTAATTTATTTATTATTGAAGTATAGTTGACATACAATGCTATATTAGTTTCAGGTACACAACATATTGATTTGACAATTCCTTTTTTTAAATGTGTATTTATTTTGAGAGAGAGGGAGCAAGAGAAATAGAAAGAGAGCAAGAACCCCAAGCAGGCTCTGCACTGTCAGCACAGAGCCCAACACGGGGCTCAAACCCATGAACCATGAGATCATGACCTGAGCTGAAATCCAGAGTCGGAGGCTCAACTGATTGAGGCGCCCCTAATTTGACGATTCTATACATTACTCAGTGCTCACCAAGGTAAGTATACAGTCACCATCTGTCACCATACATGATTGCAATGTTATTGACTATATATCCTATGTTGTACTTTCCACCCTTGTGACTTATTTATTTCATAATGACATTTTGGACCTCTTAGTCCCCTTCACCCATTTCGCCCATCCTTCCTCCCCTTTAGCAATCACCAGTTTGTTCTTTGTATTTATAAGCCTGCTTCTCAACGTGTTGCTGCTGTTGATTGTAATACTTTCTTCAAGGAATGCCAATACTCCCAGATCAGTTTTGGGAAATGCTAGACTAATATGAATAACAAGGGAGGAAGAAACTTCAGACAAGTGTTGGGAGGAGGAGGATGGTGCTGTTAATAGCAGCAGGAAACAGGAGGGACAAGTTTGCAATGGAAAATTATTTCATTTTGAACAATAGTGAGGCTCCGTTACTCTCTGGTACAGATGAACAGTATATGTGAGAGTCAAGCTCAGGAGAGAGGTCAGGGCTGGAGTTATTGATGATTATTGATCAAAAGTCCTCCACTATACAGTCTCAGCACTCCGATCCATTACAATCACTCATGAGATAGGTCACAAGTAACCTTTGCCTAATATTAGTTAAAATACCAAGTTTTCAAGTGATTTACACTTCCAAAGAGAATAGAGAGTATTAAAGACTTTTCTGTATGTAATGTTATGAAGAAAATTTATTTTCTCCACAATTAGTGAGTAAATGAATACTTTAATAAATATGAGGGTGGAGGCTGGGCTTCCAGGTCCTCAAATCAATAATAGTAGGCAGACCTTCCCCACATGTGAGGGTGAGTTCAATTCCTGAGACAGAAAGGGGGAGAGACTTGTGAGAGTTTGGGTGAATGGATGACACAAGAGAAGGGGGGAGAGGAAGAGGTGTGAGGGCAGAGACAGTGAATGGAGATTTTCAAGTAGAGTGTCACATGCTGCATGATATAATGCGTCCTCATGCCCCCGTAACGGAAATAAGCAAAACACAATTTGCTCAAGGTAGTTTGACTTTTTAAGAGAAACTCATTTTTCTTGGGCAGAGTACCATGACAGCATCTATTTGTAAGAAAAGAAAAGGGATAGCCAGGGTCCAGGTGACCCCTTGGGCAGACTCTGTTGGCTACCTGCCCAACATCTGTTTCCCTCCTTCTGTCTTCCTGAAAGGACCTTGCTTTGGCTGATGTAACCAAGCAACGGAATCCAGAAGAAGTTATCCCCATTTGCATGCAGCTCAGGAGAAGATTCTGGTTTGTCTAACCTAATCATGGCATTCCCCTTGCTGGGTTTCAGGAATGTACATGTAACCCAATTCTGGCCACTGAGATTGCATGATAGAGACGTCTGGGGAAGCTTTCCCAACTCCTGAGAAATGCACTCAAGGAGAGACAATCATTCTTTTTCCTCTGGACATCCTCATGTCTGGACATGACGGCTACAACAGCTTCAACCACAATGCAGCCAGTGTGAGGAAGGCAGAGGCAAGATTCGTGCAGAGGCTGGATGTTAGCAGACTAGGGACCTGCCCTACCCTTGGACTTCTTGTTAGGTGAGATCATAAATGTGCTTATTGTTTAAATCAGTTTAATAATTTTGTTTCTTGCAGGCAAAAGTATGTGAACTAATGTATGCCTATAATAACATCACTCTAATTACATTCTGAAAAAGTTTCCCAGGTAGGAGAGCATTTTTTTTCTACAAATACATCTCATTGCTGTACACCAAGACTGCAGACTACATACCTTTTCTGTTTCAAATTTCACTATTTGGCCAGCTTCTATATTTTCTAAGATCTGAGTACTGGTAATATAAATTAAGCTTTCAGAAAGAGAATATGAGTTTTAAAATAACAGTTTTACCTGGAAGATGGGAATTGGCACCTATCATTAGCATTTTTTTTCTTTTTTTAATGTTTTATTTATTTTTGAGAGAGTGAGAGTCCGCACATGAGTAGGGGAGGGGCAGAGAGGGGGGACAGAGGATCCAAAGCAGGCTCTGTGCTGACAGCAGCAAACTCCACAGGGGCTCGAACTCACCAACCATGAGATCATGACCTGAGCCAGAGGTCAGATGCTCAACCCATGGAGCCACCCAGGCGCCCCCTGTGTAATTTTTTTCTTTGAATTGCAGCTCAATAGAATACCTATTCCATGGTTAATTCTTGGTCATCCATGTGCTGTAAATAGGTACACTGTGAAGAAGTCAAACTTGACTGTCATTCCCATACCTCATTTTGATTATATATTGCAGCTTTCTTGGGGGGGAGAGAGCTTGTTTTACTTCTCCGAGACGGCTGCTGTCCGTTCCCAGTCTGTGATAGGAAAGTGACTTGTAAGAACCACAAGGTGTTTGTGTTCAGGGGAATACAAAAATGACAAAACTCTGTCACTTATTCATAAATATTTTTCAAGCCCATAAAATAAAGACAAGGCACCATGAGCAGGGATATAATGAGTTGTCGCCAGTAACCTTTAGCGAACTTACAGAACAATTTCATTTTCCGTACTAAGAAATTTAAGTGAGGAGGCTTGAGGCAAACACAAAGAGGCTAATTATACCGCTTTAAACATTAAGTCTCAAACATCCAATTCAGCACCACTGTCCTCCAAGTTTATAGCTTCTGTGGGCAGTTACACTTTAGATAACCAAATGTGTACAGTGGTTGTGGACCACAGAAAGGCGGTGTGCATACTGCTTTTTCTTTGGTGCAGCATTTCCTTAAAACAATTTTCCTCTCAGCCCCTCTTCCACACCATCTTTTCAGCCCTCAGGCTCAGCAGCTGCCTGTATCGTGCCTATCACATGATAGCATTCAACTCTTACCTGCCACAGGAGCGGTGTTTGTTCTGATTGGTGCTCTGGCTTACAAACGAACAGTGTTTTACTGCAAGAATGATTGCAGTCGGACTGATGGAAGCTCTGGCAAACTGTCTTGCCCTCAGTGCATGAAACTTTCTTAGGCCAATTTTGCCAACTCCTCCCATTTCCCAAGATTACCACTGAAGCCCTTGGTAATACAAACATGCTAATTATCTGAATCCTTCTAGCCAAAGCCGTTCCGATTCCATGGATTGCAATTATCAGTTACCCATGCACTCATTCCTAATGGCATAGGATTATGACAGGGGTCTTTATGCAAATTCCTTCAGCACTTCCGAGTGCCCACTGTGCTTTAGAAACACGTGGCCCCCAGACGAGTAGAAATGATCCCTACTCTTCAAGAACCCCTGTGAAATGGCCATAAGATAATCAGGTGAGTGCCATGAGAGACTCATACAAAAGTCACAAACGGTGGAGGAAGCAACCGATTCCAGACTTGGGGAGAGAATTAGGGACCATTTCACTGGGGATAAGCATATTTTTCAAAACAGTAAAAAAAAAAAAAGTCACAATTTTATGTTTTGAGCCTCTCTGAGTCCATAGCATGCTTACTTCTCTCACACTTTAACTCTGATTCATAAAAACAATGGCCAATGAATAATATGGGAAAACAAGGCTGCACATCCATACAATACCAGGTAGAAAGTGGTCAGGCTACGGAAGTACAGAGCTGATTTTCTGTTGGGAGAATCGGTGGGACATGGATTGTGTGACCACTTGGCAAACTGCCCAGAATATGGGCCACTGAAAAGTCACAGGCTAAATGAACAGTATTTCCTTAATCACTATGAGTTGAATCATATTTGTCTTAACAGTGAGCATCTAAAGAAAGTTCTGGGCTTATTTTTAGGGTTCTTGGTTCTAATTCCAAAAGTCACTTCACCAATTGGAAGCTTAAATGCCAAACAGAAGTAATGATAATCATACACACACACATTCATACATACACACACACACATTCATGTACACACACGTATACAATATCCATTAAGTTGTTGTGATGATGGAATCATGTAAATATACTAAAAGCACTGGCACATGTTGGTTCTCAACCCTGTTAGCTGACTCTAGACCTGGAAATTCTATACTACGTCTGGCCCCTGACCTTAACCTCTAGAAAACTCAGGTCATGTTCCTCTCCCATGTAACTGTTGCCTTCTCCAACTTCCAACCCTGGATGACTGGGTTTCGGGGTATCCATAAAGCTCCTGGAAAGGTATGAAGTATTTTGGGTGGATGACGCTATCCTACAATGTGCCAACTGCTTTGATCCTTTCGTTGCAATGAGATAGTTCTAGGACAGTAGGAGATAGAAGTCAACAGGTTATTTTTCGTGTTCCTTTATTCTCTACTTGCTATTTCCAGCTGTCTACCAAAGAAGGAACTTCACAGTTCTCAGCTAGCTATCTCAGCTATCCAGTGAACCCTGACTGGAGCATTCACTTTGTCTTAGGAGTGGGCCTGGAAGAGTTATCCCAACCCATAACTAAGCATTGTGAGGACTGTCAATGACAGGAGCAAGGGTCTGAAGTGACAAAAAAACAAAAACAAAAACATAAAAACCAACAAAAAAAAAAGCCACCAAATTATGTTACCAACTTAAGACAAATGGAAAAGGTCTCTCTGTTTCTCTAATAGAAGTACCAAATGGGGAGATAGCCGAGGTGGCTCAGTTGGTTAAGTATCTGACTTCAGCTCAGGTCATGATCTCAGAGTTTGTGGGTTCAAGCTCCGCGTCGGGCTCTGTGCTGACAGCTCAGGGCCGGGATCCTGCTTTGGATTCTGTGTCTCCCTCTCTCTGCCCCTCCCCTGTGCTCACACCCTGTCTTTCTCTCTCTCTCAATAATAAATAAACATTAAAAATTAAAAAAAAAAAGAAATACTAAAGGGAAGAGGCACAATTTCTGTACAGAAAAGGACTTCTCACAAGAGTACAACAGTACTCTGGTAGACTGTACAAAGGGACCAAACTACCCCCTCTTATCCACACTTTTTGGGAGAACCCACCTATGACTCTGGGATGGCCCCAGGACGTGCTCCAGCTGGGCTGTAGTAAATATGACACAGGCAGATGTTTGAAAAGCCTTGTGTACAGAGGCTTCCCCACACGCTGCTTTTGGGGACTTCGCCATCACCATGTGAACAAGCCCAGTCTGCTGCTCAGCCTCTCTGCCTCATGATGAATGACCCCCAGCAAGGGCATCCCTGACCTCCAGCTCACTCTGAGCCAAGAGCCAGCCAGGTGAGTGAGACCATCCCAGACCATCCAGCCCCAGTTGTTGCCACCCAGACTAGAGAGACCACCCAGGAGACCACATGGTTAGCAAATGCTAGTTGATAAAATTACATATTCTCTTTTGTGGTTGCCCTACAAAAATACATTGTGTGTGTGTACATACATGTATACTTTGTCTTCTAGAGATGGACACACAGACCTTAATAGTAGCTTGCTAAACACTCACAATTTATTTCATCATCTTCCAGAGGAAAGCTTCATTACTTATGATGTCAGAGTGTTTCCCAATGTTCTCTTCACAGGAATATTTGTAACTTTTACAGGGTAAAAGGTCTGGATTTCTTTAGACTGTCAAAGGTGCTCATGAACACTTAGAGGGGAGATTTTAGTATGAGGGAAGAGTGTTGGAAAATGAGATGAGTTTGATTCCTAGACAGCAAGCCTAAGTTACTATCCTGATAGGTGAAAAGTAGAAATATGTAATAAAAAAATTAAAGAATACATTTCTACAAAATACAAATCAAGACTACATTAAGATACCACCTCACACCAATCAGAGTAGTGAAAATTAACAACTCAGGAAACAACAGATGTTGGCGACAACATGGAAAAAGAGAATTGTTGGTGGGAATGCAAACTGGTGCAGTCACTCTGGAAAACAGTGTTGAGGTCTCTCAAAAGATTGAAAATAGAATTACCCTATGACCTAGCAATAGAACTATTAGGAATTTATCCAAAGGATACAGGCGTGCTGATTCATAGGGGTACATGTGCCCCAATGTTTATAGCAGCACTACCAACAATAGCCAAATTATGGAAAGAGCCCAAATGTCCATCAACTGATAAATGGATGAAGAAGATGTGGTTTATATATACAATGGAATACTACTTGGCAATGAGAAAGAATGAAATCCTGCCATTTGCAGTAACGTGGATGGAACTGGAGGGTATTAGGCTAAGTGAAGTCAGTCAGTCAGAGAAAGACAGATATCATATGTTTTCACTCATATGTGGAAGTTGAGAAACTTAACAGATGACCATGGGGGAAGGGAAAGAAAAAAAATATATAGTTACAGAGAGGGAGGCAAACCATAAAAGACTCTTAAATACAAACTGAGGGTGGAAAGGGTGGAGAGAGGGGAAAATGGGTAATGGGCATTGAGGAGGACACTTGTTGGGATGAGCACTGTGCGTTGTATGTAAGCGATGAATCATGGGAATCTACTCCCAAAGCCAAGAGCACACTGTATACACTGTATGTTAGCTAACTTGACAATAAATTATATTTAAAAAAATGTTTAATAAAAAAAAAGAATACATTTCCATAGCATTTCGTAAATAATCTCAGTATTACTTTGACTTACTGTATCAACATTATCAAAAACACTGGTTAAACACACACCCGTGCATTCCAAATCTTCACACGACAGTGCCTGCCTCCAAAATTTTCCAGGATTCTCTTCATTTTCAAATACTGTCACTTTGTAACAGAAATTCCAATATTTGATTCTAAATGAAATCTTCCAGGCTGCTTCTCAAGTTCAGAACAAAAATCTTTTTTTTTTTTAGATTATGTGTACCATTTTTTTAAAAATTATGTTACAAAAGGTTATGATCTTGAAAGATAAATAACACAATTAAAAATGGAAAATGGATATGAATTAAGATTTCTCCAAAGAAGATATACAAATAGCCAATAAGCACATGGAAAGATGTTCAACAGCATTGGGCATTAGGGGAATACAAAGGAAAACTGCAATGAGACCCCACTTCTCCCCAACTAGAATGGCTATGATCAAAACAGTGGGAAACAACAGATGTTGGTAAGGATATGGAAAAATTGGAGCCCTTATGCACTGCTAGTGAAAATGTAAAATGGTAAAGCTACATTAGGAAATAATTTGGCAGTTCCTCAAAAGATTAAACAGAGTTCCCATACGACACAGCAGTTCCCCTCCTGGGTATATACCCAAGAGAAATGGAAACATACATTCACCCAAAAACTCATACACGAATATTCACAGCACCATTATTCATAACAGCTAAAAGGTAGAAGTAACCCAACGTCTATCAACTGATGAATGGATACATTGTAGTATATCTATATGAGTACTGACAACTTCATTCAACATAGATGAAGCTTGAAAACATTATGCTAAGTGAAAGAAACCAGTTAGACACAAAGACCACACAGTGTATGATTTCACTTATATAAAATATTCAGAATAGGCAAATCTATAGAGAAAGAAAGTAGAGTAGTGGTTGCTTAGGACTGAGAGATTGGGAGGGAATGGGGAATGACAGCTAATGGATATGGAATTTCTTTTAGGTGTGATGAAAGTGTTCTAAAATTGATTGTGGTGATGGGAGCACAACTCTGTGAAAATACCAAAAAGCATTGAATCATACACTTTAAAAGGGTGAAGTTGATGGTTCAGAATCATACCTCAATAAAAGCTTACGAAAATGTTATAAAGCTTATGATCTTAATTGGGAACACTAATTTACTGTGTGAGATTTTGGGTTTTCCACTTTGACATATAATGGCTGCTTCATGTTTGTCCCATCTCAGCTATTTGGGAGTGGGCTTCCAGTTCTTGGCAAATTGCCCACCATTGTCGCTGAAATTAAGTCAGCTGCTGGTCAACACAGCTTTGAGAAAGAATCTTCCCATTCCTGCCTGGGGTCTTATGAATATGGAGTTTCCCTATACTTCTGGAACACTGTTATCCAGGGCTTTCCTTTCTAAGTAAACCAGTAAGCTGGCCAGGCCCTGCTTATCTTCATCTGCCACCTCCATATCCCAGGGGTTGGGTCTAGTATGCTTACTTCCTCCCTCACTGCCAAATGGATTTCTAGTATAATCCAGTGGATTTGAGGTTCCTCTGTACTTCTAAAGTGAAGCCCCTGGCCGACTCCCCATCTCTATTTTCTTCATCACATACTCTGGGATCTTAACTCCTACTCGAACTCAACCAGATTTGCTATGTCCCTTCTACTAGGATTCAGTCTCTACCTTTACTAACCTAGCCTTAGTAACCAAGAAGCTGCCAGTTTTGCCATTTTTCTGCCATCCATTCCCCTCCACTACACAACTTAATTATTTCATGTTTGTCCTGCCTCTCCTTAGGTAAAGGGTCACAAGGCCTCCATAAATGAATGAAGTGTACCAGGTAAGAACTGCAGCAAAATGATGATCTTAGCCCCCATCAAAGGAATGCTTTCCCCCCTGCTGATTGTTGCTGTATTAAAATGAGGCCTTCTGCTGCCAGATCTGCCAATTTGTCAAGGGCATGAAAATCCAGACATTTAAGTAAAATGTCCTAATTTATATAATTTGGCTTGATTTCTTTTAATTAATGAAAAAAAAAAACATCATGAAGACCATATAAAACTTACCTGTAAGCCAAATTTAACTCAAGAACCACCATTATGGGAATTTATCCAAAGGATACAGGAGTGGTGATTCGAAGGGGTACAGGTACCCCAATGTTTATAGCAGCACTATCAACAATAGCCAATTTATGGTAAGAGCCCAAATGTCCATCAACTGATGAATGGTAAAGAAGATGTGGAGATGTGGTGTGTGTGTGTGTATATATATATATATATATGTGTGTGTGTGTGTGTGTGTGTGTGTGTGTGTATACACACACACACACACTAGAATACTACTCAGAAATAAAAAAGAATGAAATCTTACCATATGCAGCAATGTGGATGGAACTGGAGGGTATTATGCTAGATGAAGTCACTCGGTCAGAGAAAGACAGATATCATATGGTTTCATTCATATGGGGAATTTAAGAAACTTAACAGAACACCATAGGAGAAGGAAAAGAAAAATAAGGTACGGAGAGGGAGGCAAACCATAAGAGACTCTCTATCAAACTGAGGGTTAATGGGGGTGGTGGGTGATGGGTATTGAGGAGGGCGCTTGTTGGGATGAGCAAAGGGTATTGTATGTAAGTGATGAATCATGGCAATCTACTCCTAAAGGCAAGACTACACCGTATGTTAGGTAAATTGACAATTAAAAAAAAAAAAAGAACCACCACTGCAGTAGATCTACTTAGGACTTGCCCAACCAATCTCCCACACTCCCCACAGCAGTCTGCATCTGCCATGGTGGGCTCACACCAACAGGTCTGACAGAACAGACACAAGGCCCAAAAGGAAGCTATGGAACAAATTTGTGTGTGTGTGTGTGTGTGTGTGTGTGCGTGTGTGTGTAGATAGATAGATAGATAGATAGATAGATAGATAGATACACACACACACTATAAATATATACAACACACAAGAGATAGTTATTTTGGTGCCTTGGGTGAAATCCTATAAAGTATGCATGTGGAAATAAATAGACTCTGTGGTTACTTTCTAAAGAAGAAATTTCCAATGATCAAATCAAAGCTCCAATTTTTCTTGTTTCAAATGGTCTTTGATACTAACAAGATAAACCACTGAAGCAGTTATCTAACGAAATCCAAAGCAATACAAAATACTTGCACCTATAAGACCTGGGTTTCAGAGTAATATTGTAAAGTTCATTCAGTCCAACATTCACTCATTCACTCATTCACTAATGGATGGCAAGTGAATATTTGGAATGGAGCAAATCTCTGCTGTATTCTTTATTTCAGTGTGCCATTTTACTTCACTAGTTCAAATATAATCTCTTATTCTCCTTCTAAACCAAACCAAAGTGGATTTTTTTTAATGTTTATTTTTGAGAGAAACAGAGACAGAGGCAGACCGCGAGTGCTGAAGGAACAGAGAGAGAGGGAGACACAGAATCTGAAGCAGACTCCAGGCTCCGAGCTGTCAGCACAGAGCCCAATGCAGGGCTCGAACTCATGAATGGCGAGACTGTGACCTGAGTCCGAAGTTGGACGCTTAACTGACTGAGCCACCCAGGCTCCTCCCAAAGCGGATTTCTACGTGGATCCCTCATGGTACACGTAGGCCAATTATGCAAACTGTGATGTTAGTCATTCCGATAATACAGAATTTCTGCTAAAGCAGATTAATTTTATTTTCTAGGTACCAGGCATTGTTCAAAGATAATGATATGGCCATTAAGACTTTTTCCTTACAGAAAGGGAACAAAACCAAATGATGAGTAGCTATTCATTTGTATTCGCATACTTCAAACAGCTGTCTACCCTAGATATGTTATTGAGTGTTAGGGGTGATTAAACTTGAATTTATAGTTGGTGGAAGGAAAGGTAATCCTAGGCAGGTAGCCACTACAATAGGCAATATATAAAGAATTAATATTATAATGCAACAGATTAAGAAACTGGGTCACTTTCTTACACCATACACAAAAATAAACTCGAAATGGATTAAGGACCTACATGTAAGACCTGAAAACAAAAACTGCCAAGAGAAAACATAGGCATATGTAAACTCTTAAACATTAGTCTTAGTAATGTTTTTCTGGATCTGTCTCCTCAGGTCAGGGAAACAAAAGCAAAAATAAACATTTGGGATTACATGAAACTAAAAAAGTTTCACTTTTGCACAGTGAAACCATCAACAAAACAAAAAGCAACCAAGTGCATAAGAGAGGATATTTGCAAATGATATATCCAATAAGGGGTTAGTATCCAAAATATATAAAGAACTTCTACCACTCAACATAAAAAACACATAATCTGATTGAAAAATGGGCAGAGGGGCATGTCTTTTTCTGAAGAAGACTATCACTAATTCTCAAGGAAATGCAAAGCAAAATCACAATGAAATATTACCTCATACCTGTGAGAATGGCTAGTATCAGAAAGATAAGAAATAACAAGTGTTGGTGAGGATATGGAGAAAAGGGAACCCTTTTGTACTGTTGGTAGAAATGTAAATTGGTGCAGCTACAATAGAAAACAGTATGCAGGTTCCTCAAAAAATTAAAAATGCAAATACTGGAAATACTATTAACCCAGTAATTGTCCTTCTGGGTATTTATCTAAAGAAAATGAAAGCACCAATTCAAAAAGATATATGCACCCCTGTGTTTATTGCAGCATCATTTATAATAGCCAACCTAAGCGTCCACTGATAGATGCACAGATAAAGATGTGGTACACCTTTCTTTTTCAGTGGCTTTTTTTACTTAGCGATGAAAAAAAAATGAGATCTTGCCATTCATAACAGCATGGATGGACCTAGAGGGTATTACGTTAAGTTAAATAAGTCAGACAGAGAAAGGCAAATACTATACGATTTTAACTTACATGTGGAAACTAAAACAAAACAAATGAACAAACAGAAAAAGACTCATAAATACAGAGAACAAACTGGTAGTTGCCAGAGGGAAGGGTAGTGGTGAAGAATAGGTGAAATAGGTGAAGGAGATTAAAAGGTACAAGCTTCCAGGGGCGCATGGGTGGCTCAGTTGGCTAAGCTTCTGACTCTGGCTCAGGTCATGATCTCAGGGTTTGTGGGTTCGAGCCCCACGTCAGGCTCTGAGCTGACAGCTCGGAGCCTGCAGCCTGCTTTGGATTCTGTCTCCCTCTCTCTCTCTACCCCTCCCCAACTTGTGCATGCGCTTTCTCTTTCTCTCTCTCAAAAATAAAAGAGGTAAAACTTCTAGTCCTAAAATAAATAAGCTAAGAGGATGACAAGTATAACATAGGGAATATAGCCAGAAATATTATAGTAACTCTTTATGGTGACAGATGGCAACTACACTTACCATAGTGAGCGTATTGTAATGTATATAATTGTCAGATCACTAAGTTGTACACCTGAAATTAATATAATAGTGTATATCAACTATACTTCAATTAAAAATAAGAATTAACATTATGCTTATAATATACATATTTATGTATAATATATACATGTGTATTGTGTGTACATGCAGATTATTATAGTCAAATTCTGCTGATGAATGATTACCAGGCATATCCACATTTTCTTTTTCTTTATTAGTTATCATTTTTCCACTCACAAGGCTTATGGTCTCCACCATAATTTGCTGATCAAGAGTTGGAGGCAATGCTAAATTAGCATTTATCATAAGTGCTATTTCATGAATTTACTTTTTAAAGAAAATAATGACAGCAAATTAATCCTAGGCTGACCAAATAGTTAAACTCACCCTCCAAAGAAAGAAAAGGTCAAAGGTACTTCAAAAATCAATTAGAATCTGCTATCTATGTACCTCTGGGCAACCTGTTTAAATCTCTGTGAGCTTCTGTTTGCTCATCTGTAAAATGGGATGTTAAGTCAAAACAACTGCTAAGATTTCGTCTAAATATAATATTAGATGCAGACATCAAACCCTAAAGTTTTCCCATCAAACCCTAAAGTTTCACTAAGATTCTGGCTACATCTCTCCTATTCCATATGCTCAAAAAGTATTGTCTTAAATAAGGAAAAGCACTATGCTGAATAAACAATCCACACTGCAGTTAGCCAGCATAGATAAACCAAAGTCTATAATAGATACACACCCACCTCCACTGCAACTCTCTCTCTCTCTCTCTCTTTCTCTCTCTCTCTCTCGTGTTGCCCAAACTTCAGCCATTTGACTTTCATGTCAAATCTGAGTACCATGTATGTTTTTATTCCCTTAAAAGTGGAATTTAAGTTGGGTTACTTTTTAAAAAATTTATCCATTCTAAGCAATCATAAGCTTGACTGTGCTAGCTTTATACATTTTTTCTAATAAAATTTAAAATAAATACATAGTCCATAAATAAAAGAAAATTCCAGCAATTACCATCTAGAATTGTGTTGTACACCTTCCCTGGTATACACATTAAACTTTGGGAAATACCAGAGTAGCTTTATGAGAAGAAGGATAGATACATGATGGCCTAGAGTATTTAAGATATTGTTTTTAAAGGAATCTACTATAGTAACACCATTTCCATTGCATTTATTAGGATAGCAAATCAACTGTTATATCCATTATTCTTTCATTAGTTAGAGAATCTGATTCCATATATTATTTTAAAAAGGGGACAATAGGACCACCAGTTAATGGGTAGAGTTTTTGTTTTATATATGAATTAGCATAAATCCCACTTTCATCATGCCAAGTGTTGATGCCAAATCTTTTGGAACCATCTAGATCTGTGAACTGAGAACGGCATTTTCTGTGGACTATTGAATAATCATCTTGACAAGGATAATCCTATGGGGGAGAGGGGGAGAAAGAGAAATAATATTGAATGACCGAAATACGTAAAAACGAGTGATTTCTAAAAGTTGATCTTATTAAGATCCAAGTTTAATTTTCACACAATTTAATATCTCAAGTTACAAATGCTTCAATGAAAATATGGCTATTGTTTCATTTACAAATACTTTAATTCTGAAAGAAGAATCTAGTTCTTTTATTTATAAAGCTAAAAAGATGAATTGTTATACATGTAAAATTTTTCTAAACCATAAATATATGGCACAAAGAACAGTTTAAATTTCATGATCATCTACGTAAGACCAAAACAATTACAATTTACCTATCATTCAACATCTTTTTAAACTGAATATAAGTTATAATTATTCCAAAGAATATTATCTTGGGTTGTATCTTTCATAGTCGCTATCAAGTGACTTGCCAGTAAATGCCAAACTCAAGGGTTCATTCCTCTGAGAAATTTACCTCAGGATAACCCAGTATAATGTTTAAGGTACTTATCCCTAAAACACTTCATAGAAACTTCTGTTGTAATAAAATGAGACACTGTCATTGACCATTTCCAAAAGGGAATATTGATTCTCTCAGATTACATCAAGGATAATGGTAGACAAGGGACATAAAGCCCTTGAACTCATTATCTAATTTCTGCTTCAAATTGGTGCTAATTTTAAAGCACTAACACAATATTGAAATTAAATCACCAGAACTATAAAACAATGAAAGAACATCAAAATAGTTCTAATCTTAGATTGGCTTTATTGAAAATAATTGGAAAATGTAACCATTTATTCAACCATAACAATAAGTATGGGGTCAATGTATTTACGGAGTGTCTATCATGGGTTGGGCACAGTAGTTGAGTGTTTATGTCTTTTAATCCATAGCAGGACTCTGACATAGGAATTATTACTCCCACTTTACATATAGGAAAAGATATTGCTTAAAATCTCAAGAAAAAGAGATTTTAAGGAATGCTAATATTAAGTAATTCAGCCAGGACTTGTAACTAATTATCTGACTGTAAGATGCATTCATTATCCCTCCAGGACCCTCATGAAATTCTTAATAATTAGGAGATGAAAAGAAACACAAACCACAAAATCCTAAAGCTACATTATATCCACGTTATTTTCTGTATAGTTTGGGCTTTTGTTTTTCAGAGGCAGTGTCTAATTTCTCTGAGGCACATATGTTAGTTTTTGGTCTGGTAGAGGCCCTTCCAACGAAATTTGAGCATTACTGGCCAAACCTGCCTGCTCAAAGGGAGGCAGGGTCTGCTCATTCCTACACCAGCTTCTGTCAAACTAAAGGGAACTTCAAATTCAGGGTCAATGTGTTTCTCTAGCATCCCCTAGGCAGAGAGGATGATTTATTTTGGTCAGGTAGGTGAAACGATTAAATGTGATGTTTTAAGAAAAGGATTCTGGCAGCAAGAAGGTATTGACGACTGAAGGTAGAAATGATCAGATTCCAGAACAGTAATTAGAATTAGAATGACAATAAGAATTCACATATCATTAACTGATGTATGGATAAACAAAATGTGATCTATTCATACAGTGAAAAAACATTATTTGGTAATAAAGTGAACAAAATACTGACACATGCTGTAGCATAGATGAACTGTGAAAACATTATGCTAAGTGAAGGAAACTAAACCAAAAAACTACACATTGTATGATTCCATCTAAAGAATGTCCACAGAGATAGAAATTAACTTTGTGAGGAGCTGGAGGAGGGGGAGAATGAGGAGAGACTGTTAATGGGTGCAGTGGCCAATAGATCACGGGGCACCCAGGCATTTGCTAAGCATTATTTGTGAGTTGTATCTGTGAGGGTGTTTCTAGACGAGATCAGCATTTGAATCTGCACACTCAGTAAAGCAATTTGCTCTCCCTAATGTAGGTGGGCATCTTCCAATCCACTGAAGACCTGAATAGAAGAAAAAGGCAGTGGAAGAAAGAATTCAGTCCCTTCCTGCCTGATAGCTTGAGCTGGGACATTCATCTTATCCTGCTCTTGGTACGTGGTTCTCGGGCCTTCAGACTTGGAATGAATTACAGCCACCAGCTTCCCTAGGTTTCCAACTTGCAGCCAGCACGTTGTGGGACTTCTCATCCTCCATATTGCATTAGCCAATTCCTTAAAATAAATCAATCTCTGTCTCCCTCTCCTCTCTCTTTCTGTCTATCCTAGTGGTTATCTATCTGTTGAGAAACGTGACTAATAAAATGCATATGGAATTTCTTTTGGGGGTGATGAAAATGTTCCAAAACTGATGATTGTATGACCCTATGTATATACAAAAATCACTGACTTACATACTTTTACAGGGTGGATTTTATGGCATGTGAATTATATCTCAACAAAGCTATTATTTTTTAAAAGTGGATAAGTAGGGGTGAGCAATCCAAAAGTTAGGAAAACTAGTTAAGAGACTACTGCCTACTCGTACACACATGAAATTGAGTCCCTTCTATCATCAGAGGTATATTGGTAAGTGAGTTCCCCACCAGAAAAAAAACCCCACACAACTTATTTGTGATAATTGCCAAATTCTGTGTTGTAAATACTCCCGCTATGGCCGACTTCATGCTATCAAAGTGAGGTCAGTAAATATTGGGTTGGGAAGGCGTGAGTATAATTAGCTCATGAAAACTTTAAGAAGTGACTCCAGTTAACCCTGAATCCACTTCTCCCACCCCCCATTGTGTGACGGCCACACAATTTGGGTAGATCAATCCTACTGCAAGCTCTAGGGGCAGAATCTAACTGGCCTATGACAATTATAATAATCTCATGTCCACTCTCAATGATCTCAGTGATTGATCCAGTGTTGGGCATGTGTTTTGAGTTTGTCCAAATAAAGTAAAGCCCAAGACTTTTGTTCAGTGGTTTGGAGGAAAGAAACTCTTTTTCCATTACTGGAAATGAGGAAGCATCTAGCCCAGGTTGCTATTGGTACTGCTCCTACAATCAGTTTAGCATGAAACCAACACCATAAAAGGCATATTTGAGAGTCAGTAAGAAGCATGATGACATTGCTGTATCAATCCTTTACTGAAACATGACTTTTCAAAAAAAAGCGTAAACCAATAAATTGCTTTTATTGTCTGACCTGAGTTGGGTTTTGTACAACCTACTAAAAACATCCTAGCCAATGTGTACCTGAATAATAGGTAATATTGGAACACTGAAGTACTAAGAATCAGAGCAAAAAAAAAAAAAATGGCCAAAACCAAGGAAGTAGGGCAAATATGTATTTATAGTAGGCATAAAGGCAAACAATAAATTTGTGACTAAATATATAATCAAGAATTAGAAGAGTGTGAATATGGAATAGGTAAACAAAACAGGACAATAAGAACACACTGCTGGGATCCAGGAAGGTATAACTATTATATGAAAGCAGAGCAAGAATGGTTTTTGAAAGTTTAATACTAAAGGCACAAACTAGAATACAACAGCTGTACCAACAGCCACCTTAAAGGACCTTAATACTGACTGCAGCTTAGACCCAAGGCCAAATTGAGATGGTAGGAGTCTTAAACAAGAAGTAATTTAGTGTGCCACTCAAATCAAGTATACAGGGGGTAATCATTTCAAAATGATGCGTAGTTTTGCCCTTTCTGTGTGTAACCAGTCATTTGCCCAAGGTGAGATCAAAATTTGTTTCAGAATAAAATGCTAACCAAAGAACAAAGTAGTATCAGCTTCTAATATGCAAAATAGGATTTATCAGCAAGATAATAGCCTTGCAAACCACTCACAATTGTGAGGACTTTAGAATACCAATGTCCAGGCCTGGAAGACTTCACATTATAGAGTTCTCCAAATGTATAGAAAAAAATATCCTTTCGTTAAGGCTTAACCAAAGGTTGGAATGAATAGTTGGAAGATAGGGAAGAGTCTGGGGAATTATAGGAATGAGAAAACAAGAGAAAAGGGAAAAGCAGGATGGTAGAGACAGCCAATGTATTTCCCAATTTTCCCTTTCCCAGACTTTAAGCCAGCAGAGTCCCTCTGACCTGGACAGAGGGAAGTACATGAGACAAATGAGAGTAATGATGGAAAGGCATAAGAGGGGCCCCCATCCCTCATGAGAACTCTTGAAACTGACCATCTCAGGCTGCCCTTTCATCTGCCTGGAGGCCACCACACCCACGCTGGTGGGGCATCATACTTATGCAGAGGGAGACTCTGAGTCACTTTGGCATCCTGTGCGGAGTCTGCAGAGGGGGTTACTAACAGGAGCTGCAGAGCTGAACACTGGAGCTGGGGCTGAATGGGAATCACAGAAGTCTTCTGTGGGGTCCACAGTATTTATGGGAGTAGAAACGAGGCTGAGTTATCCCAAGCAAGCCATCTGGGATCTAAGCTAGCCCAGAGAGAAAGAGTGAGAAATAGAAAAAGACGGACAGTTCAATGTCCACAGACTTTAGCCACCAATGCCAGCAAGGAAAAGTGCGGCCAGGTGGACTAGGGACATCATCCCAGAGACCAGAACAGGCAGAAAACAGCACACACAAAAATCCTACTCTTGCCCTCTGGCATCAGGATGCTAAGGCACATCCCCCTCTCCATATACCTGGATACCATCTTAGGGAGGGTCCTAGTTACCATTACTGTGTAACAAACAGGTCAACCCACGTCGAACAGTACAAAACAATACCCATTTCCAGAATCTTTGGGTTAGGAATTTGGAAAAGGTATAATAAAGACAGCATCTCTCTGCTCCACAATATCTGAGGCCTCAACAGAGAAGACTTGAAACCTGGGAGTGACTTGAGGGCTGGGGTTACAAACATCCCTCACTCCAGTTGGTGGTTGATGCTGGCTGCCCGCTGGGACCTCAGCTAGGGCTGTTGACTGAAACAATGATGCAGGTCCTCCGCGCATGCCTGCTTGGGCCTTCAACATGGTGCCTGGGTTCTGAGAATGGCAGTGGCACTGAGAGAACCAGGAGGAAACTGCATTGCTTTTTATCACCTGGCCTCCAAAGTCACATAGCATCACTTCTACCATAGTCACGGTTCACCCAGTCCTAGGGGAGGTGATAAGGACTCTGCCTTTCAATGGAAGGAGTATCCAAATCACATTGTAAGGGCATGTGGGATGACCACATGTATTGCACCATTTGGGGAGAATGACAATCTGCCACATGGAGAAAAAGTAGGATGTGTTGGGGTTCTCAAGACTATCCCTGGATTCAGTGATTTCTAGGAGGAACCACAGGACTCAACATGTAGTTGTATTTGTAGTTATGATTTACTACAGCAAATGGATACAGAGCAAAATCAGCGAAAAGGCACACAGGCTGAAATCCAGAGGAAACCAGGTGCAAACCTCCAAGAGTCCTCTCCCAGTGAGTCACACAGGATGCACTTAATTTCCTCAGCAACGGACTGTGAAATACTGTTTACTGGGGAAGCTCATTAGAGCCTCAGTAGCCAAGGTTTTTCTCAGGGGCTGGTCACAGGCGCGCTCTTTGCCTAGCAAAATTCCAGACTCCCAGAAGGAAAGCAGGTGTTCAACATGAACCATATTGTTTGCACAAACTGTTTAGGTGCAGTGAACCACTCTCATTAGGGAGTTCTAGTCCCAAAAGTCAAGTTTCTAGATGCCAGACAAGGGCCAACCTTGCAAGCAGGCTTTTTAAGAGAGAACAGTCTCAGTTCTGCTGTTAGCTCTTTTCTGCAAACAAAGGATGGGAGGAGATCTCTGAGAAAGTGAGAGTTTTTTTTAAAGGGAAATCAAACACTTCCTGTAGGAACTATTTAAATTACAGAATCAGACTAAGCTGTAAATGGATTGAAGAGTGAGTGTTTTCCCACTGGTGGTGGGCTCAGGAAGAAGGCCAGTTATCCATTAGACACTTTTCCTCTGCATATGTGAGTTGTAAACAGTTGTTATATTTCCACACCCTAACATAATATTTAAATATGTACATGTTCAACATTTATTTAGTGGGACTGGGAAGAAATGTTTAGAAATTGCATATAAAAACAGAGGTGCGAATCACCACACATTGTTGGCTGTTCACTGTTCTAGTGCTACACCGACCCTGAGTTCTGACAACGTTTACTTAAGATAGGATAATCACCACAAGCTTTTACTGGGCCCTTAAGGTAGATGAGGATCTCTGGTAAAATTTGTGTGGGGTGTGGACTGAATGGGTATCGGTGCACAATGGCTTACGCAGAGCCAGACTAGAAGACACATTTCACGGCAAGAATTTAGAGGACTCACCAGGCCAATGGGGCTAAAGAATCAAAGATGAACTATAGCTTCAAATCTGGATGGTGGGAGAGTTCTAAAACCAGTAAAAGGAATATGAAAGACATGGAGATGGAGGGAGGAATTGTTTTAGGAGATAAATGATGAGTCACATTTTAAGACATTTTCAATGTGAGATGACATCAATACAAAATCTTTATTTGAAATGTGGTGCTGTGGGATAGACGGCTGGGAAAGAGGTCAGTGCCCTGTGCACAGTAGTAGATATTGGCTGGGGAAAAATAAAGAACAGTATTGGAACCATGGATGATATTTGAATACAGGCTGTGAATTACATAATTACACTGCATCAATTATTCCTAAGTTTAAAAATATTACCATAGATATGTGTCCTTGTTCTTAGGAAAATCACATGGAACTATTTATAGGTAAAGGAGCACAGCCTACTCTCAAATAGTAAACAATTGTTCACTTGGGGTAAAGATTATATGGGAGTTCCCTGTGCCATTCTTGCAACTTTCCTATAAGTTTGTAATTATATAAAATATATTATCTCACCCCCCAAAAAAAGTAATGGTTGGAGAGCCTCGGTTGTGGATGAATTCTCTGAGATTGCACAAAACGAGAAGCACAGAGTTCTGGATCCCAAGTCTTATGGACACTCATGGTTGGGTCCATAAAGAAGCCATGAAGGACAAAGGAGGAGAGGTATGAAGTGCTGCAGGGTCATCAGCTCTGAAGGTAGAGGGAGGTGGAAGAATGCAGTGGGAGCCAACAAGTGCTCACTCCCAAAGAAACATCATAGAGAGCAAGACCTGACAAAATATAACCAATAGTGCTGTTCCAGAGAAACAGAGAGGAAGTCTAATGAAACATCCTGATTAGAGGTGGAAGCAGGCATTGGTGGTATAGTGGTGAGCATGGTGGCCTTCCTGATAAAAGGTGGAAAAGAAAGAGTGCCAGAGAAAGATACATCTATGGCCAGGACAAACAGGCCATAGAAAGAGGAAGCACTAAAGATGCAGCAACAGAATCACTATGGGGAGAATCTGCCTTAAGGTTAAGAAAGCTTTCTTCCTTTTCTTCTCATTCTCTTCCTCCTTTGAAACAAATCTTGGAAAGACAGGTTAGGATGTTACAGGACGGTCCTCTGGGTGAGGGGCCCTCCCACTTGACATTCTCTCATTGTGAAGGAAACAATATAGTTTTACCACCTATGTCAATAAAATGTATCAGTATCTTTAAGTGACAGGTATCCTGCTCAGATCCCCAATCCCTCACCACCCTCATCTCCACTGACCCTTGGGTGCTATATTCTTACTCTGAACACCGTTATCTCCTGAACCTTCTTTAGAATAAAATGACCTTACCATTTCTTGGTCGCTGTGTACTCAGTCTTGACCAAGTTCTGGCTGTACTTAGTTGTATTTGACTTCACCTTTTTTCTTTAGGATCTTTTATTTTTTATAGCTTAATTTTTCAAGGTCATTTTCAGTTGGAAGACTATCTTCTGGAACATGAGTAACTCTGCCTAATTTAATATTATACAATAATTTGAAAGCATAGTCTCAATTCCTTCATCCAGATCATCCATAAAAATGCATAATGTGTTATGTTTCCTGGCCAAATCAGTCACTGTGAACTAACCTTGTGTCCACCATTACAGATAGCTATTAGCCACCTGGCACTCATACAGCAAAGACCATTCTTCCCTAGCATGCCTGTAAGTATGGTCATTTGGGGTACTCAATTTACTCTTAAAAAGGCATTTGAGGCAGCAAGCTTATTTATGTGAATATCACAGTGGATGGAGTGAAAGTAAACATACAGGTAGATTACCGTGATATTTTGTTTCATTACTTTCAATATACATAATGTATAAAATTCCTTAGCTGTTATACGCACTTGACTGAAGACCTGTCGTCCTCTAATAAGATTGTCATCTGTATACACATGTGGAGTGATGTGAGAGCAAAAGAACAATTTCCACACAGCCAAGTCTACTTTATCAACCCTAGGGATGATGGAGGATAGGCATCCCAGACAGACTCCTTCATCCATTTCCTCACTGCTTTAAAAATGACTTCATTGCTATTGGATATTTTCTTCTCCCAGTGATTGTATCACAGACACAAGAGTAATTGGCAAATACAGCTACAACAAACATGTTACTAATTGGATATATTTTTGTTATATATTTGACAAACATTTACTACTCTTTTTATTTGATAAAATTTTACAAACGAAAAACACTTATAACCAATAGAGGGATGCATCTAAAGGAAAATAGTCATGGGAGGCACAAGGAAGCTTAGGCTATGCATATAAATATAAATATTAATATCATTAAAGAGTCTGATCATCACGAAGAAAAATATGGAGACCTGCATGAATAATCACTTTACAAAATAAGCTGACTTTAAACAATATCATAAACTTTAGTAATGTCTAGCATCAAAAACTAAGCAATGCCACATTAAACCTTAGCTATTGATACATTTTTATTTTTAAAAAAAAAATTTTTTTAACGTTTATTTATTTTTGAGACAGAGAGAGACAGAGCATGAACAGGGGAGGGGCAGAGAGAGAGGGAGACACAGAATCGGAAACAGGCTCCAGGCTCTGAGCTGTCAGCACAGAGCCCGACGAGGGGCTCGAACTCACGGACCGTGAGATCATGACCTGAGCCGAAGTCAGACGCTCAACCAACCAAGCCACCTAGGCGCCCCAGCTATTGATACCTTTTTAATGCACAAACTTTGATTGGTCCTATCATAGAAAAAATAAATATAATTTTTTTTTATTCCTCAGTCTGTATTATGTGAGGACACCTGCCACTATTTTATACTTATAATGGCATGGTTAGTTATAAATTTGAGGCCCAGTGTTTTCAATTAAAATTTTTTTTCTTCCTTTACAAAAGTCAAATACGTTCAATGTAGAAGTTAAACATAATTAAAAGAAAGAAATTAGAACTAAACTCTTCTGACTTAACCCAGAAACAAAAGAAGATCATAGCTACGTCACTTCAAAAGGCAATATAAAGTGAAGGTGTAGTTTTAGAGAACACAGGGTTCTTTCCTCTAAAAAGAGACAACACAAAAACTGCTTGAAAAATCTGAGTTTCCTGAAAATTAAGACCACAATTTCTCAACTGTTGGTGATACACGAGATGAGAATGAGTTAAAATATTAACTTCCTAATTTTTAAGTAGACTTGAATTAAATGTTTGCCAAGGTCCTCATCAAAAAGATTACTTGGTCATAAATAAATACTATTAGGATGGGACAGGATCAATGAGAGAGAATCATATCATCTCGAATACATAAATAGTAAAATTTGAGAGCCCGAGAGCTATATACGTTAGTGAAAGTCCTCCAGAGAAATAGAAACAATAGAAGATAGATAGATAGATAGATAGATAGATAGATACATACATACATACATACATACATACATACATACATACATACATAGAAAGGAAAAATGTCTACTTATCTATCCACCATATCTATCTTCTATTTCTTCTATATGTATGGGACAACAGGTGACCCTTGAACAATATGGGTTTGAAATGTGCAGGTCCATTTATACACAGATTTTTAAAAATAAATATAGTGCAGTACTATAAATTCATTTTCTCTTCCTTATGATTTTCTTAATATTTTTTCTCTAGCTTACTTTATTGTAATAATACAGTATATAATACACATAACATACATAATGTGTATCAATCAACTATTTATGTTGTTTATGTTATCAGTAAGGCTTCTGGTCAACAGTAGGCTATTAGCAGTTAAGTTTTTGGTGAGTCAAAAATTATTTGTGGATTTGTGCATCAGTCAAAAATGATTTGTGGTTGGGGGGCGGTGTCAGTGCCCCTAACTCCCACATTATTTAAGGGTCAGCTGTGTATATATATAATGAGAGATCCTTCCTTCCTTCCTTCCTTCCTTCCTTCCTTCCTTCCTTCCTTCCTTCCTTCCTTCCTTCCTTCTTCTCACCTATTAGCAACTATATATTCCCCCCAACAAGTCAAATCTTTTTGTATTCCAATGGGGAGGCTGTGGAATGAGCTATGTGAACAAATGCCAGCAGATCCTAAAGTTGAAACTGGGGTCTAGGAAATGTGGTCCCTTAATGCTGTCAGAATCCCATGAGACTCAGAACTAGAACCATTTGCCTCAAAGTACAAAATCATGTGTATACATATCTATGCATATACATATATGTGTATACATATAATCTCAGCACAAACGTGTAACACACAATGAGATCTTTCAGGCATTGTTTTAGACTGAGGAAGGCTACCATTTCCTTCTGAACCCAAGTAATAGAGGGCCGTTCCTGTGGTTAGCTAACAGCAGTATTTTGGAACACCTTGACGTCAATCAAAAGATAATAGGTACAACCACATGACCCCTTCCCTCTTCTCCAATTTCACCTTCCAACCCTATCTCATTTGCAGATGAATCTAAAACTCTTTTTCATTTTAGTCAATAGTCAATGTAATAAGAAAAACAAGGATATGCAGCAAATGCCCATTATTCTTTTGTCAGTAAATATTGAATTAGAACATTAACAGGACACAAAAGAGAAAATTAAATAGTAGATATATTAAGATTCAAGGCAAAGAAAAGTAGTACTAAAATAAAAGTCATGAAAACACATCATGGAACCTGGAACATTACCTAGTTAAAAACTACACTTCATTCTGGAGTATAAGGCTTATACATGATTTTTCAATGTGGCCAATTCAATGGTACAACTTTGCAAACTATATGTTTTTAAAAGAGAAACAGAAAAAGAAAAGGACTATATGCTGAAACGAAATTATGGAAGATCATGGGAGTACAGAATGGAACAAAAATACAAAGAGAGGGTTTTAAAAAGAAGTGAGAACCAAAGCTAATTTCCTTCAGATGCTTCCTATAGCACTCCTAACCTGTTCTAGATTCATTTTCTGTCTCAGCTTTTGCTATTTTCTGCAGATCATTCTTTCCCTCCTCTTCTTTTTAAGGGCCCTGGTAGGCATCCCTTCCTGAGAGGCAGAAAACTAAAGGCAAGTCTAGCCTTTGGGGAGTTTCTTGCATGTGAATAATCCCAACTGAACAACAGAGGGCTCTTAATGATGCTGTCCACCTCTGACTGCTAGCCAAGGTACATTTTTATCTGGGATGATACTCAGAGTATTTATCAATCTATACAGTCACTCAGACTGAGCATGTCCTAGAGGCCCCTGGTAAGACAAGTATTAAACTTCCAGAAGGTCCAGGCTGGGCCCACTCAACCATGAAGCACAGGAAGCCCAGTACCTAGAGCCCACAGTACTTTTGGGGACTCACAAAAATGTTGTCATTTATTTTAAAATCAGAATTTTTAAGATGAATCTAGTAACAATGTGAAGGTACTTAGTGCCACTAATTCTACATTAAACAAGGGTCATATAGTAAATTTTATATTACATATATTTTACCACAATAAAAAATGCAGATGCCATTTTGCAAAACTAACTGTATTAAATGGTAGAAACTCTTAGCTGAGCCAGGAAATGTTGCTGGCCATTTAATATTCATAAACATTTTAGGGTAGAAACTGATGATAGCTATTATACACAAAGTTTTGTTTAAAATAGGGTACAAGAGTACTTCTCAGAAAAAAAAATAAGTATTGTACGCTTTAGTTTTGTGTAATAACACCCACTGGTACATTGGTAATAACTTCAAGAGGGTTAACAATAACATGGTCATATAACATGGCCATAAAATACAATAATATAGTCATAAATAGGCATGAAGACAGTATAAGGGGGATAAGATGCGTAATCTTTACAAAACGCCAATAAGAAATATAGCGTAAGAAACGTATTTCTTTAATAAGCTTTTAAATCCTGCCCCCTACCAAAAGTGAATATGATCCAACTTGGATTATATTTGTCTTTATAACAATGCAGTTATACAATATATATTGTTTAAAATTTTTAATGGAAGAAGGAACCCATGACAGCCAAAGTCCTTAGGGTCCAGGAAAGGGTCCATAATGCAGTCCTGGGTCCTGGGAGTCTAGGCAAAGGGCTGGAGCTACTCACAGGGCAAGGTTGTGGGGAATTCAAGGTGACAGCAAATTTCTAATCAGCACAGAAATGTCAATATTTTAACAATGAGATATCTGTGCCAGTGCATAAAGCCCCAGTGGTAGAACAGGTCAATCCTGCTGTTGTCGGGAATAATGCTAAACAGATGCAGTCTCTTTTTATACCTACTGTGCACCATGGCAGGGATATTCAACATTTCGGGGGTTCAAGATACACATATGCCTGGAAAGATAATTCAATAGGCAGCTCTATTTAGGAAAACAAAATGGTACTTCACACTTGATAATGACCAACTAGATGCACCCAAATGGCAGCTGCATGCCTGGGAGGAGCTGTTAACCTCCAAAGAGCTCCCACTGAGGGTTTGGTCATTTGACTTAGTCATTGGCACTACCTTTCTTTCCTGCTGTCCTGTAGGTTGATTTCCAACACCCATATTTAGAATCTAGCCAACACTCTGGCTTACCATTTTTTCACCCTCTCAAGTCAATGGTTTGGATTCCATTATAGAAACTCAGCCCCATGGCCACATACTGGGCTCTGTCATTCCTGAGAATTGTTCTACATCTTTTGGAGGCTCACAAAAATGTTGCCATTCCTTTTAAAATCAGCATTTTCAAGATAAATCTAATAACAGTGTGAAAGTACAATGTGAAATTCCAATAAAATCCAGTATATTCCCCTTTGCTCATTACCTCCAATTCTTCCAGCTCTTTCACTTCTTCACTACTGCCATGATTGGTTTTTGTTCTCAACATTCTCATTCCTTTGACCCTTCAACTTCCTGAGTTTTCTCTCTGCCTGGACTAATTCTTTTCCTTACTCATTCTGAGTGTGTTCAGTAAACTCTCCATCATTATACTTAGCTCACTTGTCCTTTATCCTAAAAGCTCATGTACCCCATAAACAGCCAGTCTTGGACCAATCCTCTAATGTACCTTCTCTGTAAGTTTTCCTCTATTTTGGTTCTTTGGGAGAAGGAGGGGGAAGCTTTTAAGAGAAAGTATCTTTCATTGAAATTGGGATGAGCCATAATAGCCATAATGAATACCTAACATAAAAGGTGGAGTTTTGAGGAAGTACTTTCCAATTTTCTTCCATTTCTCTCCTTAAAAATGATTTCATAGCTTCCTAATATTCTGTGTTAATTTACTCATACCTAGAGCTATAGGATGATAATTTGCTTCACTTTAGAACTCCTATAATGCTATCCCACTTTATGCAAATATCAATTAAACAAATATAAAAAAATGATAATATAAAAATTAAGTCTCAGTTCATGCACAAAATTTGAAACATGAATCCAAATATTTTAAGATTTCTTCACGAATTGCATAATTGCAAAGGCAATAGCCTGAGAATGGTGTGCTGTGTTTATGCTAGGTCCACATGGTTTAGACTCTAGCAAGAAAAAATATTCCCTTTCTTTTGTCAGTATTTTATGAATCATACACTTGTTTATATGCACAGTAACTTCTATGTCAGAGTTCAGTCACTATTTTACTGTTATTTAACCATTTGCTGTCATTACTATTAAAAAATATTTTTGTATCCTATAACAATGTAACAAGGTAAGCATTCATTAAATGGGGGCGCTGGGAGCAGTGCTAAAAATATGCCTCCACGTCAATTACTTTGGCATGGAACTTAGAAGTGAATGAACAAAATTCTAAATAAAACCACGGAACTGCCATGGCACACTGTTAATGTGGACACAAGCAACATGAGAAACATTAGAAATAATGCTGAAATATTAAAAGCACAAACATACAACACAATGGCTAAAGATTTATGCACCCCAAGAATACAGCTCACATTCTTAATATTTATGCCTATGGAGAAATTAGTCCTTTGAATTTTGTGAGTTTTTAATTATGTGTCTTGCAACTGCCTTTTGTTTAGAGATGCAGTCAGATCCCATGTATATAATGAAATGGACCTGAACTGCATTTTTAAATAATATATTTATTGCCTTGTGGTTTTTCTAATCAGAAAAGCCACCATGCTTGTTGCATTGGAAAATTCTAAAATGTGTAAAGATGAAGAAATCACCTAGAATCTCACCATCCAATGTCCAAATTTACTAGCATTTTGACAGTTCCTTCAGGGTTTTTTGTCCTCGATATTTTTACATAGTGTTTATATGAATACACTATATCCATATAATAAACTGTAATATGTGTACAATTTTGTATGTTAATGTTTCTCTTAACCTTAAATCAAGATTTATCAAGACACTAAGAACCATCTATGGACATTATATAGGCTGCAAAATATCTCCTCATATGATTATAACATATTTAATTAGTAATACTCCTAATACTAAGATATTAGGTACTTTCCAAGTTTTGTCATTACAAATAATTCAGTGATGAGTTCCTTGGATATGAGTTTTATCCCTAGTTGAGTTATTTTTATCTGAGGAAGTTTCTTTTTTTTTTTTTTTAATTTTTTTTTCAACGTTTTTTTATTTATTTTTGGGACAGAGAGAGACAGAGCATGAACGGGGGAGGGGCAGAGAGAGAGGGAGACACAGAATCGGAAACAGGCTCCAGGCTCCGAGCCATCAGCCCAGAGCCTGATGCGGGGCTCGAACTCACGGACCGCGAGATCGTGACCTGGCTGAAGTCGGACGCTTAACCGACTGCGCCACCCAGGCGCCCCTGAGGAAGTTTCTTAGAAGGAAAATTATTAGATCAAATAGTATCTTGATATATATTGCCAAATTCTTTTCCAATAAGATTAAAACAACTTCCTGGTAACAGATAAAAGTATCCATTTTACCCCATCTTCAGCCCATTAAGTATTATTATTTCTAAAAATATTGCCAATTTTATTAGCAAATATTTTTATTCTTTATTTCAGATCTTTTATTATTTGTAAATAATATATTTACAAATAGCTACATTTATTAGCTAGTTGCTTATATTTCCTGCTTTGTAAATTGTCTATATATGTCCGTTAGTCATTCTTCTAGGTTCTCAACATTTTTCCTTCCAATATGTATAAGTTCTTTATGTATTAGGCATTAATCCATAGATATCATATTTTATTTTTTTATGGTTTGAATGCTCTTTTTTAATGAGAAAAAATAAATAAGAATACGACATATAATAAAGTTAGTATCATGAATCCTGTACTTCCCTAAATTGGCTATATCACTGTTTCAAAAACTTTTGATTATTCTCATCTGTTTATTCTTTCAAAAAATTCTTACAATCTTACAGTTCTAACAGAAAACAAAATCCATTGGGATTTTCAATATAATTAAATGTATGAATTTAATTCATAAATAACTTAGCTTTCCACTCTCCTAAAATGGTTCTTATTCCCTTGTATTCAAGATTTCTGTCTCACTTATCTTTGGATGTATTTTTTTTAAATAAACTTAATGGCTTCAAACAACAATTTATTATTATCTTCTTGGAATCTTTCATGGGCTGCAGTCAGATGGCATCTGGAGCTGCCGTCCAGACTCAATGGGGCTGTATGTCCAATATGGCTTCCTCACTCATCAGTCAAGCTCATCAGTGTTCCTCCTCATGGCCCCTCCTTCCAGCAAAGTACCTCGATTTCTTACATGGTAACACCGAGCTCCAAGAGTTGGAGGCAGTCTTCTTCAGGCTAGTCCAGATCTGGCATAATGTCACTTGCCATGTTCTATTGATCAAATCTGTTACCTGACAGCTTAGATTCAGAAGGTGGAGTATCATTCACCTTGTCCTGGAGACAAAGTCCACCTTTGGAGACAAACTACCAACCACACTTTCTTTATTGATCTTTATTTGGTCTAGAATTTTCTTCACAAAAGTATTTGAAATTTGTGTTGCTATAGTAATTTGTACATTTTTTTCTCATAGTTTACTAAGCAGTTAGGACTGATATGAAGGACAGATCTTGTTTTTTGATATACTTATTTTGTATTCAATTGCCTTACTAGATGGTCTTATTTATTCTAATTACTCCTCAGTTTAATATTTTAGTTCTCCTAAGAAGATAATCATACTCTCTGAAAATAAAGATGACTTTTTTCTCTTTTTCAATAGTTAAATACTACCTATTGTACCAGTCACGACTTTCATAACAAGACTAATTGGAGGCATCCTTGTTTGGTTTCTGTTGCATAATTTTTTAAGTACAAGTATATTGAAGTTATACACTGGACATATTTTATCAACATACACATCTCCCAGAGCTAAATTAAACTACTTATTTTTATGTGTCAATGCAATACAAATGAATAGAAAGGTAGGTTTTTATTTCACATAAATTGAATTCAGGGAAGGGGCCAATAAAACAAGATGAGGAAGAAAACAACTAATATATTTTGGACACTGCAATATTTTCTTCCTGATATCTATAAACTTCCAAAAAGAAATCATAGCCATAAAACATTCCATTGACTCCCACAAATAGCTAATATCTCTAAATAAATATAAAACATCATAAATTTCTGCAATTTGTCCTTTCTTCCCAAGCTTGACTATTTATACTAGAAATAAAGAATCATTTTAAGTACATAAATAAATAAGTATTAGAATAGGGCTTTTCAGCCATCTTATACTCACAAATGGCTGATAATCATATGGTGGAGCATAGTCTTCAGCATATGTTGTCAATGCACACCTAAGAGGGATAAGTCAACACGTGAGAAAAGAACAACCCCAAAAAGAATGATATTTAAGATGTTTAGTGCTATCTGCTTTACATGAAATAAAAACATTTCAAGGAGGACTGGTCCTAATAAAAATGTTAAAACCTACAACTGGAGCACCTGGGTGGCTCAGTTGGTTGAGCTTCCGACTTTGGCTCAGGTCATGAACTCACGGTTTGTGGGTTCCAGCCCCACATCAGGCTTTGTGCTGACAGCAGGGAGCCTGCTTGTGAGTCTCTGTCTCCCTCTCTCTCTCTGCCCCTCTTCCGCTTGTGCTCTTTCTCTCTCTGTCTCCCTCTCTCAAAACTAAACATTAAAAAAAAAAACCCTACAACTATCCCAGACCTTGTTCATAGCATTATCTACCACTATAGGATGCCCTTCCTTCAATTACTTCCAATTCAGTACCACTTACTACTCTCCTGTACTAATGATATGCTACCAAGCCCAAGTCCCTGAGCTTAGGTGCATTCCAAACTTTTGGGATTCTCTTTACCATCTGCTTTCTGCATCTCAAACTCTTTTGACTCTATGCCCCATGTTCGCTGCTAGATGACAGCTGAAAGAGATAATAGAAGACAACCAGGTGGACCGAGATTATATAGCTTCCCTAACCTCCACCCAATTAAACACAGAGCAATGCTGAATAAATATATCCTCCCTTCCCCAAGTCTACAAGCACAGCCAAGCTCCAAGGGGAAACCCTGAGGTGCCCGAAATGAGGACGGTGCTCACTAGAATGGCAAGCCGTAAGATGATATCCCAAGACTAGAAGGTAGAGTGTGGGCTGCATATGAAGGGCCAGAGACATGGCTTTGGGGTCACAGAAGGCACAGAAGGCTGTCCTACTCACAGCCAGGAGTCTGTAAAGTCTGTAACCTCAAATAAAAGAAATCAAAGAAATTCCAGCCACCAGTTTAGGGAAACTTGCAAGAAAGCTTCTCTGTTTAGAACTCAGCGTGGGACAAAAATTATTCTCCAATGAGATATAATAAAATAAAATAAAATAAAATAAAATAAAATAAAATAAAATAAAATAAATAAAGCCCTACTTCTGTTTCTGGCAGTATTATGGGACTAGACAGTCAAAGAAACTCTTCTGAGAATTGCACACCTAAAAATATTGGGCACAAGGAAATTTAAACATTTTAATGCTTGGCTATGCTGGTGAGAAAGAGAATTCAGTAAGTAAAAGAATTCCAAAATAACAAGGAAGTCAAACTCAGAATGGTTATTGGGTACAGGTGCTAATATTTTACTTGGTGATAACCACCAGTTCCTTCAGGGCTTTCATGGTGTGGTTTCCAGAGTAGTAGTATTAGCATTACCCAGAAACCTGCTAGGAATACAAACAAGTGGGTCCCAACCCCAATCTGCTGAGTTAGAAAGCTGGGGGTAGGGCCCTGTGGCCTGTGTTAACAAGCCCTCTAACTGATGCTGACGCACACTCAAGTTTGAATACTGGCAGTTAAAAGAACAAATATTAGAAATGTAATTTTCAAACTAGCAAGTAAATTTTTAAATTTTTATTATTTTTTTAAATCTAAGTTAGTTAACATATAGTGTAGTAATGGTTCCAGGAGTAGAATTTAGTGATTCATCACTTACATATAACACCCGGTGCTCATCCCAACAAGTGCCCTCCTTACTATTATCCACTTTGCCCATCCTCCCACCCAACACTCCTTCATCAACCCTTAGTTTGTTCCCTGTATTTAAGAGTCTCTTATGGTTTGCCTCTTTCTCTATTTTTATCTTATTTTTCCTTCCCTTCCGCTATGTTCATCTGTTTTGTTTTTTAAATTCCACATAATGAGTGAAATCATATGATATTTATCTTTCTCTGACTGACTTATTTCACTTAGCATAATACACTCTAGTTCCATCCATGTTGTTGCAAATGGCAAGATTTCATTCTTTTTGATCACTGAGTAAGATTCATTGTGTATAATAACACATCTTCTATATCCATTTATCAGTCAATGGACATTTGGGCTCTTTCCATACTTTGGCTATTGTTGATAGTGCTGGTATAACCATTGGGGTGCATGTGCCCTTTTGAGTCAGCATTTTTGCATCCTTTGGATAAATACTTAGTAGTGTGATTGCTGGGTTGTAGGGTAGTTCAATTTTTAATTTTTTGAGGAACCTCCATACTGTTGCAAGTAATTTTTTTAAAGACCAATCTAATAAGAAGAAAAGAATAAAAGGAAGAAATGAAAATCATTTTTGCTTATAAGACAAATTAAAATCATAAAAATAAAATTAAATGCCTTTGCAAATACAATGAAAGTAAAAGGGTTAAACTCATCAGTGAAAATATTCTCTTAGACTTAAACTGAACATCATGTTGTATTATATAGTACAACTCTATGTGTCTATACCTAGAATAAATTATTTTCAAAGGAAGTTTGAAAATAAAAGGATATAAAAAGGTATATCCAGAAAATATTAACCAAAACCAAGTTAGTATTCTTATATTAATATCACATGTAATCGACTTTGAGTCAAAAGTTATTAGTAATAAAGATCATTACATATTGATTAAAGGAACAAACACCAGGAAGATCCTAAGTCAAGAAACCTAACAACACAGAATGTGTAAGTCAAAAAATGACAGAATCACAAAGATAAAATGACCAATCCACAGTCAGGACAAGATTGTTACACATTCCTAGATTCTTTGTTTCCTTAAACCCAAATATCTACATATATCCTCCAAAATCTGGTGATAACCACCAGTTTCTTCAGGGCTTTCATGGTGTGGTTTCCAGAGTAGTAGTATTTGCATTACCCGGAAACCTGCTAGGAATACAAACAAGTGTGTCCCAACCCCGATCTGCAAAAGCAAATAAAATCACACAATCACCCATGCCTAGTGCATAACAATGGCTAGAGAAAACTACAAACTTCAGCGCATGTGTATGTGGGAGAAAAATCCAAAATCAGTAGAGCCATATCCAAAGCCCATACTGGAGCAATATCAGGTGGGTATTACATGGAAGAGAGGAGAGAGTGGCAAGTACCTAATGGGGATGGAACACAGAAGACATCACCCCCAGAAAAGAAAGCATCCTTCACTGATGGGAAATACTGAGAACAAGTCTGTGACTAGAGGATCTGAAGATTGGCTTTCCAAGAAAGAGGCTTGGAAAGTATTTAAGACCACAGTGGCAGTCTTGGGAAGGACCTGCCTCTGGGAAATTGGGAAGCAACTAGCAAGGTAAAGAAAAACAAGAATTCAAGCTCAGAAATGAAAGGTCCTAGAATCACCACTTTCAAAAAAGATGGCTTCAATAAAATATAGATCACTTCACTATTCCAACAGTAGAGGGCACTCTTGAACTAAGAGATTAAGAAAACTGCCCAGCCTTCTCACTCCTCCTTAGAATTACCCGATTGCTGATCTTCCAGGAAAATTCAACATGTGATAAACAGAGTAGTGCAACATCACTATGAGAAGAAAACAGTAAATCAAAATAAAGACTAAGCCGATGAAACCCTTTTCTATAAACATTCCCAAATAGGCACAAATTCTGGATTCTATTCTATGAATTGGAGATTCTAGAAAACACAGCAAAGCAAGGAAAAGAAGTGTGAGTATAATAACTGGAATAAAAGAAACAAAATTCTTATTTTCCACATATAAGATTATCTACATTTTAAAAATCCAAGAGAATCTACAAATCATAACAACAGGCAAGTTTCAGGGAGGTTGTTGGATACAAGATCAATATACAAAAATAGCATACCCATACACCAACAACAAGAAATTAGAAAGCATAATTAAAGTCGAAATATCTCATTTATAACTGCAATAAAATCTCTAATTTTCCTATAGGAATGCATCTAACAGATTTAAAAAACATTTATGACAAAAATTTTTAAATCTGCTGAAGGACATAAAACAACCCCTTTATTTATAGGTGACTATTCAATATATGTTACATATACATATGTGTGTATGTATAATTTCTAAAAGGTTTACAATCTGACATTTTATATATAATTCTTGATTAAATTATAATTTGAATTTTCTATCACTCAAAAGACACCATAAACAGTGTTACAAGAGAATTCATAGACAAGAAGATATTTACTGAAAAATTAACTCAAATAATATCAATATCCAGAATAAATAAAAAAATCTTAGAAATCAATAAAAGACAGTATCCTATAGAAAAATGGACTAAGACTATAAATTCTTCACAGTAGAGGAAAACAAAATGGCTATTAATATTTGAAAACAAATTCAGGCTTAATATTCAGTCTTAAATTCAGCAGTGAAATGCAAAGTAAAACAGTAAGTTACCATTTAATATCCATTTGGTAAAAATTAAAAAATCTCTACATTGTTTGTAAGGATATGAAAGTATGAGCATGTTCATACATTACTAGTGGCAATATCTTACAGAAATGAAGGTGCATATATCTTAACTAGCAATTATATTTCTAAGTATTAAGAAATCCTTGCACATATACTCAAGAAGACATACATAATATTCAATGCAGCCTTATTTGTAACAGTGAAAAACTGGAAGCTAATGTCCATCAATATGGTGAATATATTGAGTTACTCTATAAGTCATGATAAATGGTCTTTTTTAAAAAAATAAGAAGCAAACATGGCAAAGATATCAACTTACATTATAACTAGGAAATAAGTAGATGGATGTCTAAAGAGTATTTAAATGGAAATATTACATAATCTTAAAATGTTTAAGTGTTAATAGATGATGGTGAACTTATTTCTCTACCCCATCCTCATCCAAAGTTACAACTCAAATGATACAATTATCAGTCAAATAGAGTGATGCTTTGGGCAGGCCAACCTCGCAAAGCAGCTTTGCGCATCTCTCAACCCACTTAAAGCACTTAATGGGCAGAAACCCATTCTACCAAGCTCAGGTCCTTCTCTCTTTCTTTATTATCACCTCCTAGCACAGAGTCTGATACAAGGTAGGCACTGAGAAATATGAATTAAATGAATAAAGCAATTAAAATAAAATTAGAATATAAAAAGATAGAGATTTACTACAAAACTCAAAGTAAATAAAGGTGGAGGGTTAAAATATTCAGTTATCTTTTGAAAATGCAATGTGGCTCAACAAAATGGAAACTTTTATAATAGTGAATGATGAATTTCAGTCAGTCAGCTATAAACTCTTTGTGATCACCCACCTCCCCCAAGCATTTCAATCTGAAAAACAGGGCAACAATCTTGAAGTGATATATTTTGTCCAATTTGAAACAAGATGGTCGTTTGAAAATAAAACCATAGATCTTCCTCTTCGATATCAGCTGAAGGCTATAGCCAAATAAAGAATATAATGAAAGAATAAATCCCTTAGAAGAGAAATGGTCTTCAGAGAAACTCAAGAAAGCAAGAGATGAGGAAACTAAGGGAGGCATCTGTTCTGGGCACAAGGAAGAGGTGTCCTGGCTCATAAATAGACCTCTCTGGAAGGTTCTGGGAGCAGAGCTGCAATACATTAATGTCAGTGTTCCAGTCTGATTATGACAGCTAACAGTGACTTTAGCTCATTGTCTGGAATCACCTCAAGCCAGCCTTGTGCCACATGTCCCTGCTCTACCACTCCATAACTACCCACAACTGATAGGTCTAAACATCAGCTCCTAGTTCAGATTCCATCAGGGCTCTGCCATGGAATTTCTTACTAGAGATGAATGGGAAAGAGTCAGTCCCTCTTCTGTGATAAGAACCATGGGATGTAAAGTACCTCCCCTCAGAAGGAGAAAAGGAAGCCAACAGGGAGAGAATCCTGGTTCTAATTCCAGTAGTCTTGGAAGCCCAACTCTTCCAAGGACTTTCCCAGAGTTCCATCTGGTAATTCAAACTCCTATAATAAACTCTCCTTTTGACTCAAGGTCATTTTAGTTGTGCAATTTTTACTTACAACTGAAAGAGTCCCACTATAATCCGGTAGTCAGAATCTGAGGCCATTGATTATTGTAATCTTATAACTCACACACTCTGAACAACACTCTGATTATACGTTGCCTTCCTATCTTTTTTTTTTTCCAAGAGAATCCTTTTGTTAAGGCTGACATGACTGGTATGCTTGAACATTTTATTTCCCATTATAAATTAACTAATTAGAATAATGGCTTTTCTTGTGAGTTTAATGAGCATAAGTCAATCTTCATGAGTCAGATAAATTCTGAAGCACAGATAAAATTGTCTTTCTGGACATGTAAAACTGAAGACCAGATGCTGATAAATTTACCAACATAATGCCATGCTGTAAGAACGTTTGGAAAGTGGACAGCTGGCTTTCACCCAGCACCACCCACAGTTTGCCACACAAGCCCTCTTCAACCTTTAATGGTTGTAAGGTAGAGAACTGCTAAAGGTGTTCTGCAAGATGAAAAAGGAAAAGAAGTCTGATATTGAAGTTTTTATTAAAGCCATGATATTAGTTAAAATGCCTACAACTACACCAACCTCTATGGTAACATGTGTAAATCTGACAAGATGAAATACCAAAACCCAGGGAATCACAATTTCTTAAACCTGGAAGAAATTTAAAGGTCAACCACTTCTTTTCTGTTTTGTCTGGAGGACAAGCAGATATTTTACCCAGCTTCCCAGCAACCAGAACAAGAGCATGTGACATCTATCTACTCAGCAAATCAGACAGTCCCACCTAAGAGTCTGAATCTGAGTAAGTGACTCAAAAAAGCAGAGAATTAATTTGGAATTAATCCCATTTCCGGCAGCATTAGAAGCAGCATCTGTTATTTAGGACAAGGAGAGGCCCATGGCAATGGATTCTACTAGACTCCATGTGCTAGGATGGAAGGGGAGGTTACAACCACTCTGGGAAGTTCTGTCTCATTCTTAACAGAAATCATCATTCTTTTTTAATCTCGGATCTACCTAAGGAGTGAAGCTACACAGAGCAAATCTGATAGTTCTTCCACATCTGCTGAATGCTGCCCTCCCCCTTTTTTAATCTACCACTTATTTACTCTCAAACTTCCCCAGCTGTGTAATTCTCATCTCAATATGTTCAGTTAATTTTACTTCTTGCAAAAATTTCTCTTGGAGACTTCTGTTCTGCTCTGGTCTCAGGAGATTCTTCGCCCAACCTGTGACACAGCTGGCTCATTGGCGAGCCTTAGTCCTGGAGATAACTGCCTCTGCTCTCATTGAAGGATTTTCTATTTTAGGGGGCCCTTATCTTTTTCTACCTTTGTTTACTCCCTCTTTTTTTAAATCATTAGCATAGTGTTATGTTAGTTTCAGGTGTCCGATATAATGATTCAACGATTCCATACATTACTCAGTGCTCATCAAGGTAAGTGTGCTCTTAATCCTGTTTATCTATTTCACTCATCCTCCCACCCACCTCCCCTATGGCAACCACTCGTTAGTTCTTTGTATTTAAGAGCTGGGTTTTTTTGTTAGTCTCTTTTTTCTTTGTTTATTCATTTGTTTTGTTTCTTAAATTCCACCTATGAATGAAATCATACCATATTTGTCCTTCTCTGACTTACTTCACTTAGCATTATACTCTCTAGGTCCATCCTACAAATCAATCTCAAAGAAGCTAGAGGGCAAGAGGTGGAAAGAACAGATGAAATGGCAGACAATTTGAATCTGCTTTTATTCCTGATCCAAGCCAAGCCCTTGCTAAGTTTCCTAGCAGTTTGGAAGCAGTTCTCTCCTTCTGTCAAGAACACAGACTTATAAACCCAGAGATTCTAGTGTCTTCTTGACTATCAAGTGGTCTTGGGGTCTTGAGCAAGCCATTTAAACCCTCTACATCTTATTTACCCCCATTAGTATCTCTTCCATAAATACTTAGAGACTAGACAGATAGATTAATTAATGGAAAATTGGATTCTTTGATTATCTCTGTGCTTTGATTTCCTTGTTTATACAATTAAGAAAATACAGACTCATATGACCTTGTATAAATGTTAGCAGTGGATAATGCATGTGAAATACTTTGAAGGAAATGGAGCACTCTACACAATTAAGCATGAAAAGCAATGTACTATAGTGGTTAAGGACACAAACTCTGCAGTCAGACAGACCAGACCTGAGTTTAAAACCCAGCTCTGGTGCTTCCTAGGTTAAGGAAATTTGGGGAAGTTATTTTACCTCTCTGAGCCCCTTTTTTAATGGAGATAGCTGCAGTGTCTATCTCAAATAATGAGAATTAAATGAAATAAGGCATATAAAGCCCTCAGCTCAGTGCCAGACACACAATATGTGCTCATTGACACAAGAAGAAAAAGCGATACTGCAAGGATACTAATTAGAGAGTGGAAGAACATGGTTCTCTTTGCATTTTATTTGAAATATTCAAGCTGCTGAATGGATTGAAAGGGACAAGACTGGAGGCAGAGGAACTAGTTAGGACACTTATATTTGCAACTGAATCTGGGTCACTGACCTCGATCATGCTTCAGTGTCAACTATCCACCTGCTATCTGGCATTTTCTCTTCCTCTTACCTTCACTGCCTCAGTGAATGGCCCCATTAACCCCCAGGTGCCTAAGCCAGAAGCCTGGGAATCAACCTTGAGTCTTCTCTACCCTTATAACTAATCAGTTACCAAGTAAATGTCTATTCCTCTCTCTTAATATATCTAAAATATGAAATCTTATCCTCCACACCACTATTACTAGAGGTCAGGACCTTATCATCTTTTGCCTTGGTTAGTTCAATAGCCTTCTCAATGCAGTCCAGTCACCTACAATCTGTCTTCTGCTTTTTAAACACAAATCTGATCATTTCTACCCATACTTGAAAACCTTTCACTCTTGCCTTCATGATAAAGTTCAAATTCTTTTTAAAAAATTTTTTTAAATGTTTATTTATTTTTGAGACAGAGAGAGACAGAGCATGAACAGGAGAGGGGCAGAGAGAGAGGGAGACACAGAACTGAAACAGGCTCCAGGCTCTGAGCTGTCAGCACAGAGCCCGACGTGGGGCTCGAACTCACGGACTGTGAGATCATGACCCGAGCCAAAGTCGGACGCTTAACCGACCGAGCCACCCAGGCGCCCCAAAGTTCAAATTCTTTAACATAGCTTTCAGGCCCTACCTGCTTTGTCCCCAACATCTTTCTCCAACTTTGGATGCTATCACTGAAAACTTGTACTCTATGAACCAAGACATGCCCATCACAGGTACCATTATCCCCTGCCCTAAATCCCTGTCTAGGGTGCCCTTCTCTCCTGTTGATCTGGCTGACTCTAGCTCAAACTTCATGACTCAGCTTAGGTTTCACATCTACCTGGAAGCCTTTTCTAACCTTCCAAATCTGAGTTATGTTCTCCTCTTGCATTGTCTGTTCACCCTAGCATGTTGCAATGTGTAGGTTGGTTATTCAACAATTATTCCAGCCTCCCTTCTTGTGTGTCTTTCCCTACTTAGAAGACTCTTGTAGCCAAGGGTGGCCATCTAGTAGATGAAGAATGATGGCTCTGAGGGGGTTTCCCTTTACCTCTTCACTTTCCCATTTCTTCCTTTCTAGAACAGATTGATGATGTTGGGAGGCACAGCAACCCTCCTGATACTATGAGGATGAAAGCTTCCTGCAAAACTTGTAGAGAAGAAAAACAAAAATGCCCTGCATCATTGATGACATCATGTAGCTGCTATACCAGTCTTTTCTTTTAAGTTAATTTATTTTCGAGAGAGAGGGAGGGACAGAGAGAGCATGCATGTGGGGGAGAGGCAGAGAGAAAATTCCAAGCAGACTCCATGCTCAGCCCATCGTGGGGCTCGATCCCACAAACTGTGAGACCATGCTTAACCAACTGAGCCACCCAGGTGCCCCGGTGACATTCCAGTCTTAACTCCCTTATATTTCATGGCCAAATTCCTTAATTATTCAAGTTAATACTAGTGAGGTTTTCTGTTACTTTCAGCCAAGGGTATTCCTTACTGATACATGAGTACTGATTGGTGATTTTTCTGTCTCATGTATTAGACAGTGAGCTACTTCAGGAATGGGTGTCTTTTGTCTCTATATTCCTAATACCTAATTGTTCCTAATTCATAGTAGCCACTCATTATGTCGAAAGGATGAATTCAGATATGTGGAACAAACATAATTTCCTCAGGACTAATAATTTTTGCAAGCCATTTTGAAGGGCAATGTAAGCCTTATCTATTAAGGTAATAATTTAACTATGAAAGTGCTAAATATAGAATCAAATTAAACACAGATAGCAGCAAAGATTTCCATAATGCTGTAAAATTCTTGTTCCTATGAAACCACTTCTATGGCTCAAAGATGCATAGTATAGTACTATCCACTGAGACTCACTGAAGACTTCAAGTAATTATAGCATTATGACAACCACATAAATTTCCAATATTATTTTTTTTTGTATTTTTTTCCATATATTTTGAGTAGAAAATACAGTTCCTAGTAGATAGAAGTATACATGACTGAGAGGAAGAAAAAATGTGTAAAATACAAAACTAGAGGTGAAAAGATTTTTCTGAACTCTATTTACTGTAGTGTGCCTTCTCTCCTGTACTTTAAATACCTTATAAACAAAGGTTACCAGGGGTTAACACTACCTTTCTTAGGATTAATGAAGAAAAAAGACTTCAGGTAAGGTCTCAGAAATGACAGTTTCCTAACATAGGCTTTAGTTTTAAGTGTGCATGAACCTTTATGATAAAAGGTGTTTTCAACTATATTAATTTTTCCAGTAACAAAAAATCTGCATTGCTGAGTATCCACTTCTTAATGCAGATACAGACCAAGATACTTCTACAATTGCTTTTTTAAATCTTTTTTAAATGTATTTTTAAATCTTTATTTTGAGAGAGAGAGAGGGAGAGGGGCAGAGAAAAGACATAGGATCCCAAGCAGGCTCTGCACTGTCAGCACAGAGTGCTGAGTAAGCTACCCAGCTCCTCTATAATTGCTTTTTAAAACATTATTCAGATTTATGAACGCCTAAATGCTCAACAGACTAAAAAATAAAGACCAATTTGTAAATAAGCCTATTTTAATGTTTCTTACAATAGAATAAATAGTTCTCTTGAAGGCTGCAGATATGTAAGGCTGTTGGGCAGTATTTGGAGAACCACCACAGAAACGGTGTCTTCTTAACGGGTGAGTAGTCTTCAGTAATTGTCAAGAGTTACTTGTCTGAAAGTGCTGTCAAACCAGCAAGACTGCATTTATGCATCCATCGTTTTCAGGATTGTTGGTAACCTGGGCATATTTTCCCCAAATAACCTTGCCTCCTTGTGTCACAAGGCCCAACTCACTCACGTTCACTTCAATGACAGTACCTTTGGTAATAACACCCAAAGACGTATATAGTGGGGATGAGGGATTCTTTTTTACACCAAGTATTGGCAGGCAAAAGGTGGCTTTCAATTCAGGATGTGTTACATGGGCCTTTTTGAAACGTAAGCCCATTGGCCTAATGAATCTTTCATATTTAGGTGGTTTTCGAGTAAAGCCATCTCCAACAAAGCAGACTTTTGTAACCATCCTCTTCCATGCTTTCTTCTTTCTCTTTCCTGTTCGAATAACTTTTAATACTTCTGTTTCTCCCTGGGCACGAACTTTGGGCAAAGGGACTTCCCATTTTCCTGCTTTCTCTTTTCGTTTTTGTTTAATCATATTGGAAAGTACTTTAGCTCGGGACTGTCCCTCCCTGTCCAGCAGATACGCAGGTACTGCTCCTTGTGGAGTCTTTTCATCATTCTTTTGCTTGGTGTTTCTCTTTTCATGCATCTTGATAGTCTTTTTCATTTGTATTTTCTCAGCATGGCGCTGTTTATGGTAGAGCTTAGCTTTCAGACCAATCATCTTTTTTGCCTTCTTTGAACGTTCATGAGCCTCTCGACCTTCCTTCTTTCTCTTTTTCTCATGGTAATCCAAACGATAGCCATAGTGCTTCCGGTGTAACTCAATATATTCGTTTTGTGGCATGGTGACAGCCGCAGAGCCGCCGGGTGCAGTTGCCGGGGCGCAAAGAAGCTCTCAATTTTCGGGTCTCACAGACCCGCGAGTTCCAAATTTCCAATATTATAAAGAGAAATACTAGTAATGCAGTCTCACCATTATGTGGAATAAAAGGAAATGTCAGGATTAAATATAAATTCCATAATATTAACATTTTGAAAATCTTTGCCACTCATTTGTTTCATGACCTCATCAATCCCAAAATTTGAACTGCTTGTATTCCCAATGGACTAGCAATGGCACAAATTCACCTGTAGGCCAAATAAAGGTAGAAGCAGCCATATAATCATGGTAGTTAGAGACATGAAGCTTACTTCAGTTATCTACTACTATGGCATATAAGTTAGCGGCTTAAAATAACAACTATTTTATTATCTCTGATTATTCTGTGGGATGACTGGGCTCAGCTGTGTAGTGTTTTGGTCCATGTGATGTTAATGAGACCTACAGTCATCCAGGTACTTGAATGGATGGAAAGATCCAAGATAGCTCATTCTCATGCCTGGCAGTTGGTTTTGTCTGTTGTCTGGGAGCTTAGTTGGAGCTGTCAACAGATGCCTTGGTTCTCTTCCATGTGTCTTGGGCTTCTCACAGCATGTTGGCTAGAGGCCAAGAATCAGAAAGTAGAAACTACCAGTCTCATAAGGTCTGCTCTTTGATGTCCCAGAGCATCACTTCTGCTACATTCCATTGATCAAAATGAGTCACAAGGCCAGCCCAGATTCATAAGACAGGAAAATGACCTCTGTCTCTTGATGGGAGCTGTGGCATGCATGCACAGAGAGGGAAGGGATTGTTTCTGGGGACTAGAGACCAAATAAGTAAATTGAAAAAAGTTGTCTTCATAATTTTATCTTGAGGGCCTCACTGAGCACACCTGGGTATGCAAATAAACTTGAACTTTAATTTGGTAGGTGTAGTGTAGTGTAAATGGCTATTCTAATGAAGTTAGATACAATACAGACAGGTATGGTCTGAGTCAGCCATGAATCCACTATGATGCCAAAACTTTGGATCTAACAAGCACTATACTGGGTGCTTTCACATAAATTTTCTTATCAAATTTTATGAATTACCCTGAAAGGATAGCAATAAAGTAGGTCATTGCTATCCACCATTAAAACACTCCTGTGCCAAGGCACACAAGCCACGTCAGGACCTGAGACATACCCCCAAATATTAACAAATGGGGAAGTGTCCCACCTACTTAGCTGTTTGGTTTCAATGTATGTCAGGTAACGGCAGATACCCTATATGCAGGAGTAGCACAAAGAGCAATAGCATTTAGGTTGACTCTGAAATCATTTCAGCAAATTTGACCAACTATAAAAGCCATTACCATTCAGCACCAGCCAAGCCACCCATTCCAGGCATCCCGGGTGAGTGAGATGAGCTCAGGCAGGTTTCTGCTTCACAGGGGGAAACTTCCAAACCAAATCCAAGGTATGTCTTAGGAACCAGTAGCCATATTATTTGAAAAATGAAAAAACTGAATCTAGAAATTTCAAGAGATAAAGAACCTTTCACCAGTATTTCCTTTAAATGGCTTGGTGCTCAAGACCTGGGCCTTGCCTAAGTGGAGCAAATAACATCTCCATGTTCAGAGTTCTCTTAGTTGGCCTAGCATTCAAAGAGGCAGAAGAGAAGAGTGGCTAAGACCATGAGCTTTGGCCTTAGACAATCTCAGTCCAAATCCTGACTCATCACTTGATTGCTCTGAAAGTTTGAACATGTTACTTGACTTCTCTGTGCTTTTGTTTTTCCCACCATAGAATGCAGATAATGTAGATGGAACCAAGTCGTATGAGTTTTGTAGGAAGTAAATGAGTTAGCAACATCAGAATGGTGCCTGACACATAATACATACCATATAAGTATTTGCTATCAGTTGTATTACTTAAAGTTATAAGTTATAGAAACCTAGCTCAAACTCAAGAAAAAAAAAAAAAGAAGGAAAATACCAGCACATATAAAAAGAATACCATCAGAACAGTCTTTTTCCACACCTCTGCTTAGATTCATTTACAGAGAGATGCTCGCCCCACAGCAAGATGCCCTCTGTAACTTGCTACCTGGAAAATGTTAGGGCATCTTGCCCAAAACTTCAATTATAATCCTAGAATGCTTTCTGATTGGCCATACGGGTCATATGACCAACACATGGGCTTGAGGGAGGTGGGAGCAGGGAGGAAAATCACCCCATTAGCACACAGCCTGGCCACATTACATTGCATGGGAAGCAAAAGGTCCTCCAATGAGTAAGATGGGGAATCAAGAATGGGATTCTGGTCTGTCTCACTCCTACTGTATGGTCATTCCACAACATCATTCTCCTCTTCACATTTTTTGTTTTTACCCTCATCACCTTCATCACAGGCATTTTTTAAAACTTTTTTTCCTTCTGGAAAAATGTTCACCAACTGGGTGGCATTTTACCAAGAGACAAGCCACCACATAAATGCCTGAGTAGGAAAAAAAAAGCAAATGCCTTGCCTTGGAGTTTGAGAAAAGGAAGAAACAAAATAACACCTCTTACTATTCATATTCAGTCCCTTTCTTCTGAAGAGTGCCAAAGGTTTTACAGATGCTAAATGCCCCAGTGAGAGAAATAAATTGAAAGAGTTTAAGCTGCGGCCTAAGCTCACTATGGTTACTGGGAAGTAATCGCTCCACACACATATGGATAAGTGCTCTATGCCAACAATGAGCACTTAACTGCCTGAACTACTTTTTGGCCTCATTTAACTTGTCCATTTATGAGACTACAGATGCCTTTCTCCTTAGAACCATAAAATTTTAGAACAGGAAAGGACTTTACAGATCATTTGGTTCAATCTCTTCATTTTATAGATGGAAACAACTGGAACCCAGAGAGGCTTATTAGCCAGCACAAGGTCATATAGCAGGTTTAGTGCAGGCCCAGAAGTAGAACCATGTCTCCTATCTCTCCATACCATGCCTTTTCTGAAAAACAACTATCTCCAAAAAGCTACCCAGTGATCCAAAACATTATTAATTTCTTTCTTCTCCAGTCATGTGTATCACATAGTGTTTGGATGACTTCTGGAAACAAGACACATTTATTATAAAATTTTGACAATATACACTAATCACTAGCACCGGGATACAATGAAATTTGGTAAAAATGGCAGGATGCAGTAGTAACTGCTGTCCTTGTAAGAGGTCTACCTTTCATACTTCTCCATCCTCCAGCAGATAGTCAGTACTTCTGGGCTGCCCTCAAACTGACACAGGCTCCCATGCGTATGCTTCTCACCCAGTGCATATTCTATGCCAGAGTTGGCTTTCACTGTCAAAAAAAATTAGCTCCTCCTGTGAACCATTATCCCAGGACCATGCATGGTTAATATGCATATTTAAGTTAAGGGCTTCTGAGAAAAAGATCTTAAAACTATATTTATACTAAATCTCATTTGCAAAATTGAATCTGCTTGATACAGCTTTTGTTGTTGTTTGTTTCATTTGTTCTGTTGTTTTGGTTTCTGGTTGGTTGCTTGCTTACTGGTCACAGATGCCGTCCAAATATTATACATGGAAAACCTTACTTCTTAGAATGAGTCAGCTACAACTATCTGTTACAACAGACAAATAATAAAATGATTTTGTATAGATCATCACATATCTAAGGGCCTTCTGATAATCAGTGAACTAGCTTTCCATGCCTCATGAAGAGCTTCCAAATTACGTATAAGTTCTCGAGAACTTGAATTCGTGAGAACAAGATAGGAGGGCAAAGAATATCTTAGTTTACTAATTATATTCAGGTTCTTATCCACTTTTCCTATGTGCCTTGAAGGAAATGTGTCTCTCATTACTTTGCTATGCCTTTAATGTCTCTACCCATGTAGTAAAAGGAGTATGTGTCAGAGACCTCCTAGCCATGCAACTGTGCCCATCTGAGATCAGAAGAGCACTGTCGGTGGCTGTGGTCTTTGGGCCTCCCTGACTCTCACCCCTGCAGTTACTGGTCAGGGTGAATTCCTTGGAAACTCACTGATAGAAATGTAACCAGCTTTCAAGAGAAACAATAACTCTACTTCTAGACAAGCTCAATCCAGCCTCAATGTATATAAATCCTCACTTTTAAAGTTAAGTCATTGATATTGCTTTTAGTCTCAACCTTACTTCCCCCTACATTATAATTTTTAAAAATTTATCTCAGTCTGTGACATATGTGGGAGGAGTTATCCACAGAGTCCTTTTCTCTAGGTAAGGCCAGGAGTGATAAGTGGTGTCCAAACACTGTAGTCCTTCTGATTTCCAATATGTTCCAGAGATGTTTGCTGCCAGTTTAAGGAGGAAAAGTGTTGTGTCTTCTTGATATTGGTCCAAAAGAAAGTAGGTTGGCTATCAGTTGAGTTGTGAGAAAAGAAACAGACTGTTGGGTGCCCAGGTGGCCCAGTCAGTTAAGTGTTTGACTCTTGGTCTCCCTCAGGTCATGATCTCACCATACGTGGGATTGAGCCCCACACCAGGCTCTTTGCTACAGTGGGGAGCCTGCTTGGGATTCTCTCTCTCTCTCTCTCTCTCTCTCTCTGCCTGTACCCCCCCAGCCCCGTGCACATGCCTTCTCTCTCTCTCTCTCTCTCTCTCTCTCGCTCAAAATAAATAAATAAACATTTTTTTTAAATTTTTTTAATGTTTTTATTTATTTTTGAGACAGAGAGAGACAGAGCATGAGCAGGAGAAGGGCAGAGAGAGAGGGAGACACAGAATCAGAAGCAGGCTCCAGGCTCTGAGCTGTCAGCACAGAGCCCGACGCGGGGCTTGAACTCATGGACTGTGAGATTATGGAGATTATGACCTGAGCTGAAGTCGGATGCTTAACTGACTGAGCCACCCAGGCACCCCAACATTTTTTAAGAAAAGAAAGGACTGTCAAGTGCCATCAAAATATAATGAATGTTATCTAAAAATTAAAATAAATGCATCTAGCTAATGTCCCCTTAACAACAAAACTATACCTACATTCTGATTTTTGTTAAGAGGTAACTGAAAGTTTAAATTTACATTATGATTACAGCCTTTCTTTTATAAGTTGAAGCACATTACTTTGGTCCATTGAGCAAACTCATTCTTATTCATTGCCTTTTAAAGTTGACATTTAACTTCCACAGCTGTACAGTTGGTAAGAAGCAAAAGAATATTTAATATTAAAGAAAGCAGACTCTAAAAAACCACAGCATCCTATAGTATGGAATATCGTATAATTAGCGTACATTAACCGATAGAAGGAATTACATATGGAATTAGTGAAGGACAGTTGAAGGTACTCATGTATTTATTTCCTTGCTGATAATCAAATAAGACAAACAAGTAATTCAGCAATCCAACTAAGAAGGACTGATTTTTCTAAAAGACTATGTCTTCCAATGCATTTACCAAAATAGAACTGAGAACTTTTGGTTCTACAAGCCTTGAAGCCCTAAATCAAATAAGATAGGAAAGAGCAATACCTCTCCTCTGTAAGAATTTTCTGTTCAACACCAGAAATAATCTATTCATTCAAGAAATGATTACTATGCAGCTGCTATAGGTCAAGCTCTCTGGTAGCCACGGGGGATGGAGTTGTCATGGTCTTGCCCTTTAGAGCAAGTTTAGCAAGAAAGACAAACAGGGATGCAAGTAATTGCAACTAAGATGAGTATAGTGTTAGGATAAAAGCAGCACGCAGTGCCATGGACACCCACAAGGGACCTACCAAGTCGTGGGGGCTGGGGTGACAGTAGGAAGGGAGGGTCCTTTGGAGGAGGTGACATTTCAGATGAGACTTTACAACTTCAGAGTTAAGATTAACTGTACACATTGCATTTTGCTTCTCCAAAAAGCTGCACTAAAATCATATGAAAGAGACTTTAAAAAAAATAAACCCACAAGGATATGAAGAACAGGAAAAAGGACCTGAGAAACAAGTTTTGGAAGCTTGGAGAAGAGGAACAAACAAGTGGTGTGTGACTTAACAGAAAGCTGAGTAAGTCCCGAAGCAGCAAAGGACAATTGGGCTGGAGCTGCTGGAGAAGCAGCTAGAGCCGCAGGTCTCTGTCACTCTCCACTGCTGGGTACTGCCCCTTCTCTCTTCCAGCAGGAACTAGAAATTTATTCACTAGAAAAGGTAAAAGAGGGATGCCTGGGGGCCTTGGTCAGTTCAGCGTCCGACTTCAGGCTCAGGTCATGATCTCACGGTTCATGGATTCGAGTCCCGTGATCAGCTCTGTGCTGACAGCTCGGAACCTGGAGTCTGCTTCGGATTCTGTGTCTCCCTCTCTCTCTGCCCCTCCCCTGCTTGTGCTGTCTGTCTGTCTGTCTCTCCTCTCTCTCTCTCTCTCTCTCTCTCTCTCTCTCTCTCAAAGGTGAATAAAGATTAAAAAAATACATTTTTAAAGGGTGAAAGAGAAAGTCATTGATCAACAACATGGTTCAGTGACCATACATAATGAAGGATTAATATTGATGTCCCAGCAAAACGCTCTGCTCACTCCAAGAACACAGGTGCCAACCCTTCACCCTTCAGAGGGTCAAATAAGGGAGATTTCTCTGGGAATCTGACCAGCCCAAGAGGAAAGACTAAAATACTGACACCAGGGCTTCTGGGGGGTGGGGGGGAGGGAAGACCCACCTAGATCCTTCCAGTAAAACTCCAAGACAGTAAGTTTCACTCACAGGCTCTTAATCATGAGCAGAAAAGCAAGGATTGATTACCAGACCCCTCAAGAAAGCCTCCAGCATAGATAGATACCATACAAACAAAACCCAAACAGAAACAAAAAAAGCATTTTACATGAAATAGAGACTATGCATGGAGAAGAAAATTTAAGAAAAACAAACTATATCATTAACATCCCCAGATAGATAAGATATTATAGTCATGAAATAAAAAAAAAGGATCCAATAAAAACAGAAGGATTTAAACAAACAAACAAAAAACAACTCAATAGTAGGGTCGAAGAAACAGAGAGAAGATAGTAAAGAAAAAAATAAAACAGAAAGACAAGAAAAGTAGAGGACCAGGCCAAGCAATTCAACACCCAAATAAAGGATTTCCAAAAAGAAAGAACAGAGAAAATGGAAGGTATAAATCATCAATGAAATAAATTAAGAACATTTCCCTGAATTGATAGAGTTTCTAGACTCAGGTTGCTGAGTGTCTAGCCCAGCAGACTTGCACAGCACTTACCACATACACATCAATTACTTTTCTAATTATCTTATGTATATTAACTTGTTTAATCATCACTGCAACCCTAGAACATGGACACCTTTATAATTATCATCCTCATTTTACAAATGAAGAAACTGAAATAGCTAAGCAACTTGCCCAAGATCACACAGCTAGTAAGTGGGCAGGGCCAAGATTTGAAGGCAGGTGATGTAGCGGTGGAACCCGCTGCATGAGATTACCAGGTAGGATGAAGCATCACTGTAAAATTTCAGAATACACTACAGACAGTTCTATTTGATTTTTTAACACCAGGGGTGTCTATTATTTCCATAGTGCGTGCAGGGCCGCATACTTGACTGAGACCCAAGGGAACCCGATGTGGACTCCTGTTCCCACCTCCACACACAACTTCCTTCTCTCTGACACCCTGGTCCTACAAATTTGAGTCACATTCAGAAGCTCTAAAATCCTATTCCTGCTTCCTAACTCAACAGGAATATTGCTCTGCAGTTGGGCTCACCTGCCTGCATCGCAGCTGGAAGACATGTCCTCAGAGAGTAAGTCAGGGAGAATGAGACGCCCTCACCCCCATCTCAAGGAGCACAGAGACACACAGTTGCTACCCAACACTTGATGACAGTTGCCTACTATATTTTGCCCGGTTCTATAGTTACTCATGGCAGGATGGTAAGTCTGCAACCAGTCCTTGTGTCTGAAGATATCTTTGTCTGACCCTCCCATTTAAATAGTTCTAGGTTCGGGGTGCCTGGGTGGCTCAGTCAGTTAAGCGTCCGACTTCGGCTCAGGTCACGATCTCGTGGTCTGTGAGTTCGAGCCCCGCGTCAGGCTCTGGGCAGATGGCTCAGAGCCTGGAGCCTGTTTCCACTTCTGTGTCTCCCTCTCTCTCTGCCCCTCCCCCGTTCATGCTCTGTCTCTCTCTGTCTCAAAAATAAATAAACGTTAAAAAAAATGAAAAATAAAAAAAATAAATAGTTCTAGGTTCAAAATTCTTTTCCTTCAACATTTCAATGTTATGGGTTTGCATCCAGTGTTGCTGTTGGAAAGTTAACGTCAAATTGATTTTTATTATTTTGTCTTATGTTTGCAACTGTTTATTTCCCCAAGTAATAAAGCTTTAAATTCCCGTTCCATTTGTTCCACCAGGTCTGCTTCCTCTGGTATAAGTCACCTATGTCTTGTCATTCTTCATGATGCTTTTTATTCTTTAGATGTGTCATGATATTTTTTAACTAGAACTTTGTCTGTATTATTCCTGAGACTACCAGATGCCTCTGCTTTGATGACCACAAAGGTGGCCCATTGAAAAGGGAGGCCTAGCTCGTGTCTTCACTGTGAGTGAGGGTGATGTGGGTTGAGCACCACTGCTACCGCTCTCTGGGCTTAACGGTGCTTTTTCTCCCTGGCATTTCTTCCTCCTTTACATGCACTGCCTCGTTCCTCCATATCCATGATTGCTTTCTCGAACTGGAGTTGGAGGAGACAACTCAGGGGTCTACTGGCCATCTGTGGCTGGAATTACAGATTTCAATGCTGAGATCAGAGTGATTTCAGGGAGGTAGATTGTTGGTATCAAATCATCTAGTATGTAGAGCCCTGGTGTCTCCTTTTCTGTCCTGGACTAAAAATAGTAGACAAAGCCAGTGCAGAAAAATCCAACTTTGAGCTTATACTCCAGGTTTGCAAACACAATAGACAAGACTCTTTGAGCTCCTGCATAAGCCTGGCCCACCGAGAACACTGCTTGCATCCTGGTCTGGCTCAAGACTCCATCTAGAGACTTCAGCCTTTGCCTTCTCTCTTCTCCTCCTCCCCTACTCCATCTCCCAGCCCTCTCTTCCTCTAACCCATCATTTTCTTTAGAGTTTCTCAACGTTTTGATACAGTTGTCAAAGTCTGCCTCTGGATTCATTCTGCCTTTCCATGTTGTTGCTAGAATTTCCAGATTTCAGTGCAAGGAAGGGAGCCAGTGGGATTTTTTTTTTAGCTCATCATCGTCATGGAAGCCAGAAGTCCACCCTCCTCAGGGATCATTTGGAAATACTCCCTGTGGGCCTTCCAGCTCACTTAGATATGCTACAGCAGCCTGTGGGAGACACAGGCCAGGCCAGCCCCACTGCAGCAATCAAGGTTAGAACCTGCATGGTAGAACACCTGGCCAGAATTTCAAGTGACTGTGAAATGGGGTGTGGGGCGTTGTCATTTAGGACATTTCCCACCTCAAGCCCAGACAGACTGCAAAGTAGCTTAGTTCTAATGCCAGACAGTTGTCACAGGAAGCAAAAACATCTAAATTGCTGGTAATGATGACATGTCCCCATGTCCACACAGCGCACAATTCAATACTTAGAATTTTATAGAGCTTGTAAGTACCTATATTTCCGTATCACTTATCTATACGTCATTACAGAAATTATGAAAGTTTGTCTTGTTTACAAAGATGAGTGGAAGATAAATTCATTTTCTGTAGTAACAAGTCATGCCTCCCCAAAATAAATATATTTCTTTTATCAGTAAAAATTAGCAGTCTCTTGCTCTATAGTCCAAGCTCATAACTCATAGTAATGTTCTATAAAGTCACCGCAAACACTGAATTAGCAAACCCTGAACTGTTGCTCTAGGGGAAACACAGGGTTAGGTTCCTGAGAGCCTCTGGCCACAATATTTTCATCACCCAATTAGTACATGTCCTGGTTTTATCTGTGTTTCTATTTAAAGTCACTTTATTTAATATGCACTGTTAATTCATTAACATTGAACATGGCCAACAGCACCATAACTCATGCCTGAAGGAAACTTACCTAATGCACATGTTTTCTCCATAAGTCACATCACAGTCCTCTTGTGCTTGGAACACAAGACAGCACTTTAACATCGCACTTGCAAGCCATTTCAAATAGCAAAATCACCAACAAAAGGCACACGCAAAAAGGCAAAAGTAACTGCAGTAAAAGACTGCGAGAAGGACACTCGGGTACAGTACAAGAGCCAAAATGGGAAGATACAGTTCTACTTTCCTCCAGGTCAGCTGGGAACGTGCACACTGGTTGGCTCAATTTTTTTTTGCCTTTCTGTGCAGATCCGTGAATGACTGCAACAGCACCCTGAGCATTGATTGATTTGGGGGTTACGAATAAATTATAGCAAGTAGGAGAATTTGCAAATACAGAATCTGCAAATAATGAGGATTGACTATATTATTATTATTACTAGTGCTTGCATATTGATGGGAAAACAATACTTTTGTTAAAGGAGTCTGTGAAATGCTATGTAAAGGGTATTTTGTTGACTATGTAGACTCCTCATCCCCTCACCTCCGCAAACAAACCTCCTGATTAATTAAGAAGTATTTTGTGCAATCTGCAGCAGGTTTAGGGACTACTAACATTTTGCGATGATCTGGTGGGTGTCTAGTAAAGAGAGCTCCAAAGCCAGTAGCAGGCAATCCAGTGTCCCTGGAAACAAAACAATAATTTTTAGAGAATATGTCAGACTGACATTTATAAACTTTTATAAACTTTCAGAGCTATACAAAACTTATTTGGGGCTGGATTTTTTAAATCCTTTTTATTTTTTATTTTAATTCTAGTGTAGTTAACATACAGTGTCACGTTAGAGTCAGGAGTCAATATAGTGATCCCACAGTTCCATACAAAGAAAGTAGTATTTTGATTGCAGTTGGCTAATAATCTAGTTATTCAAGCTGCTAAAATGGAGAGTGATACAACAATAGCCAAATTGTGGAAAAAGCCTAAATGTCCATCAACTGATGAATGGATAAAGAAATTGTGGTTTATACACACAATGGAGTACTACGTGGCAATGAGAAAGAATGAAATATGGCCCTTTGTAGCAACATGGATGGAACTGGAGAGTGTGATGCTAAGTGAAATAAGCCATACAGAGAAAGACAGATACCATATGTTTTCACTCTTATGTGGATCCTGAGAAACTTAACAGAAACCCATGGGGGAGGGAAAGGAAAAAAAAATGAGGTTAGAGTGGGAGAGAGCCAAAGCATCAGAGACTCTTAAAAACTGAGAACAAACTGAGGGTTGATGGGGGAGAGGGAGGGAGGGAAGGGTAGGTGAGGGCATTGAAGAGGGCATGTTTTGGGATGAGCACTGGGTGTTGTATGGAAACCAATTTGACAATAAATTTCATATATTAAAAAAAATAATGTGTGTATTGATTACATGCTGAAATGATAATATTTGGTACGTGTTACGTTAAATAAAACATATTGAAATTAAAAAAAATGGAGAGTGATAGTAGTAAAAGTATGGCTGTAAGTAGGCCTGATCAAGCAAATAAGGGTGCTTGGTATTGAGATAAGGCTTGTGGTTTTGTATTAATTATAGTAATAAAATTGATAGAACCTATAATTTGGGATATACTTGTTAAATGTAGGGAAAGGATAGTTAGGTCAACAGAAGCTCCTGGATGAACAGGATTACCAGCTGGCTGGAGGTGGGCACACAGTGCAACTTGCTCCAGTACCTGCTTCAACTATTGATTTTGTGAGCAAGGGACACAGTGATGGGGGCAGTAGACAAAATTTTTACCTGAGAAAATACTCTATCAGGAGCTCCAGTTATTAATGGGACTGGTCAGTTTCTGAATCCTCCTTTCAATTATAACTTGTATAACCCTGAAGAAAATTATTACAAATGCATGGGTGGTATAGCTGGGGAGGAATTTTTATGATAGATTTTTAAAAGATTTTCATGTCTGCACCTTTCATGCACTTTGCAAAATAAAATGTCCCAACAAGTAAATTAAAAATTCAGCATTTTGTCATTGTTTCACTGCATTTTCCAATAGTTACAAGATAAGACAAAGTCTATGGATAGAGTTTTCCATGGAAAGGCACTATACCAAGTTTCAGGACTACAGATATGAACAGATAAGAAACAGTTCTATGGGGTGCCTGGGTGGCCCAGTTGGTTAAGTGTCCAACTCCTGACTTCAGCTCAAGTCATGATCTCACAGTTTGTGAGTTCGAGCCCCACATCAGGCTCTGTGCTGGCAGCACCCCTGCTTGGGATTCTTTCCCTCTCTCTCCTTCTCTCTCTGCCCCTCCCCTGCTCACACTCTGTCTCTCTCAAAAATAAATAAACGTTAAAAAAATTTTAAAAAAAGAAATAGTTCCTACTTTCAAGGAACGATTTCAAGGGAAACACACATACATATAAATAAGTAGAATGTAAGTCCAACTGTTATGTAGAGCATTAACAAAATGCTCAGAGGGCAAGAATATAAGAGCAATTAATCCTGATCGACAGCTCACCTAATTTTTACTGCTTGTCAGGCAATATTTCTATGAACATTTCATACTTCTTTACACCTAAACTTCCCAACAACCTTATGAAGTAGATACTGATTTTAATTCCCATTTTACAGGTTGAAAAACTGATGATTATAGATACTGTTTACTTTCACAAGTAAATGGTGGAGCTGGTGTTCAAACCTAAATAGTCAGGACACTGACCAGAAAAAAAAAATGTGTAAAGAGGACCCAGAATGGGTAATGCTGATTGGCAAACACTTGAAGGAAAGGGAATTCTAGACAGGGGGAACAGCATGAACGGAAAGCACAGGAGATTGAGATGTGTTCACTGTGCTTGATGTGTTCCTGTAATGGGTAGCCAGGGCCACTGCACCTCCTCACTGCTCATCCAGACCCTTTCCTGCACATATATGTTCTGTAAGTGAAGGAAAGTATTAAGAATACCTTTCAATAATCCCAGAGCTCATTGTTTCTTCATTCAGTAAAGCCTTTCTCTTTATTGTAGCCAATTCTCTGTTTAAATAAACCTGTGCCATTTGTTCATGTGTTTCTGATATCCAAATCTGGAAAAATAGAAGCTACATATGAGAAAAGTAAATACATTGCCAAAAATGGTCAGTTACTAAAATATTTTTGTTGAAGCACATTACTGATTTTTTTTTAAGAGAGAGAGAGACAGAAAGGGAGTGCGCGTGTGTGTGAGCAGGAGGAGGGGTACAAGGAAAGGGGGAGAGAGAGAATCTCAAGCAGGCTCCATACTCAGTGAGGAGCCCCACTTGGGGCTTGACCCAACAACTCTGGGATCATGACGTGAGTTGAAATGAAGAGTCAGATGCTTAACTGACTGAGCCACCCAGGTGCCCCAAAGTATATATTGATTGTAATTGTTGACGCTGTTGACATTAAAAAATAAGTAATATCTTTGGGCGCCTGGGTGGCTTAGTTGGTTAAGTGTCCAGCTTCAGCTCAGGTCATGATCTCACAGTTTGTGGATTTGAGCCCCAAGCCAGGCTCTGCACAGACAGCTCAGAGTCTGGAGTCTGCTTGGGATTCTCTCTCTCGCCCTCTCTCTACCCCTTCCCCACTTGTGCACACTCTGTCTCTGTCTCTGTCTCTCTCTCTTAAAAATAAAAAAAAACTTAAGCAAATACCTCTTAGCAGTCAACGATTTCATTGTAAATATGTGAAAATGCCAATTCCTTACTATGTTACTGGAAAATAAAAAAATCAAATTGGTTGTTTCTATGAAATGCCTTCAACTAAATACTGCTTTCTCCTTTCTTCTCAAGGATCATATATGTTAATTTCTCTAAGTAAGAAAATGTTTGTGGCAATTGCTTTGTAAATCACATGGGACTTCAGATACCAGCACCAGCAATGAGCACCAGCAGCAGCAGCACCATCATCATCCATTCTCTATCAAGGATGACTCAACAAGCTATCAAGCAATTACTCCTATGAGAAAAACCTGCAAATTGTAAGATGTCCTCAAACCAATTGAAGAAGCATCAGGGGTAACATCTAGGGGATCTTACAAACAAAAATTGGCATTGAGTATTCAATATTTCTTCCATTCCAAACTCTAGAAGATCATGAATGTGGAGGTTCACAGCAGAGAAGCAGAACTCACCACAACCAAGAGAACCCATTACTTTCCCCAAACCTGAAGACTAACCTCCCTAAGACATCCAATGAAGTCCTAGATCACATTAATCCCATATATATAATGTATATATACACACATATATATACACACATCTATATATATATATTATAAAATATAATCTATATCTATATATATATAGATCTAGATCTATCTACATCTATAAATATATATGTATATATATATATATATATATTTTTTTTTTTTTTTTTTTTTTTAAAGAGAGAGAAAAATCTCTGTTTAGATATTTGGAGACTTCAACTGCAAGAGTATCTTAGCTATAGTCAAATACCCATGGCCCACTTTGGGTCAGTAGAATAAGGTTCTGCTGTAACTGGGAGCCTACCCTACTCAAAGCAGTTTTATAGTCTCTGGTCCTGGTTCCCTGGTCTACTCCAAAGCTCTATAGATCCTTGGCTTCTCTGACCAATGTTCTCTAAGGCCTCAACCTCCTGAATCACCAGCCACCCAGCCCAATTTCTCAGCTCTGACTCCTTATACCCTTTGCTCAACTACTCTTCCTCATAGATTCCCAGGTTCACAAGTCCATGGTAAAAGACACTATATTATTGAGCTTCATATTATATACTTTAACAAAAAAATAAGACATTTACTTTGGGAAAAAAATTACTATGCACAATTTTGTTTTAATGAGTAAGGTTGGCCCAAAAATTAACCTTAGATAATGCTCTGGTCATATTCAGCAGTAAAATATTTCAACATTTTCAATCAATCAACACCTTTGAAAATTATATGAAATGAAGATATTTGCAAACATGAAATAATGAGGAGTTAAAAGAAAAACAGATGATAGCATTAGTGGATTTAAGTTTATTGACTGAATAGTAAGCACTTCATAGGCATGATTTCATTAAATACTGAAAGCAATCCTATGAGTCTTGTGTATCAATCATAGTCACAGAAAGAAAAGAACAATCAAATGGGTAACTGAGTAGAGTTTAATGGAAGATCAGTTTATAAAAGTGTGGCCAGCATTCAGAAAATGTTGAAGCACCCTGAGGGTAGCAATTGTGGAGAGCCATAGGGTAGAGCAGTTACTGGAAACTAGTAAGGCCTATAGCTGTAAAGAGGAGGTCACTTGGTACTTGTGGGTTTCAGAACAGACATACGGTATCTTAGTCCATTTGGATTGCCCTTATAAATGCCATAAATTGAGTGACTTATAAACAACAGAAATTTATTTCTCACAGTTCTGGAGGCTGGGAACTCCAAGATCAAGGCACCAGCAGTGTCTGGTGAGAGCCTACTTCCTGGTTGATGGACAGCCATCTTTTCACCGTACCCTCACACGGCAGAAGGAGGGAAGGAACTCTCTGGGGTCTCTTTTATTAGGGCACTAATCCCATTTCTGATTCCATCCTCATGACCTGATCATCTCCCAAGGACCTACCTCCTAATTTCATCACCCTGGGTGTTAGGATTTCAACATTTGAGTTTTGAGGGCACATAAACATTCAGTCTATAGCACACAGCCACTGCCAAACCATGGCCCTGCAGGGAGAAAATCACAGAATAAAGGTCCAAGCTAACTCGCCCACCACCTCTGATCATCTGTGAGTGCCTTCCACAGGCTAATCTGAACAGAAAGCCAGAGGACAAGGAAGCTCATCAAAGCCAACCATAAAGGTCAGCTTCTGGGCACAGGGCAAGGTTGAGAAGGGTGGAAAGTAGATCTGAAGGGAGAAAAGAAGAACACTTGGCATAGTTTTTCTTCATTTTAGGGAAGGGAAAACTGAGGCTGAAACAGATTAAGTAACACCTAGGTAAACCAGTGAGAAGGTAGAAGTTACACAATTCAAAACATCCAATCTGACTCATTCATTGATCAATCCATATCTATGAAATTCCAGGCTAGAATAGCAAACTAACTCCAGAGTCTCTACTGACTGTAGCTTAGTGAGTTGCAGTAAAGCCTGGGGATAATGGTAATAACAACAGCACATGTCAGACGGTATTCTAAATGTCTTCACGTTAAGTGTTCATGAAAACTCTAATATCCCCACTTTACACTGGAAAAAATAAAGACACGAAAAGTTTTAGACTCTTGATCAAAGTTACAACCTAGTAAGTGGTGGAGCCAAAGGTCCAAGAGAAGCCGTCTGCCTCCAGAGCCCATTCCGAACCTTTGTTTCCTGTATCAGGGGCAAATGTTGTCCCCCAATTTCATCAGTAATAGAACATCAAAATTTTAGGTGGGCATATGGTGTTTCAAACTACATTTTCTAGTGTCCTTTATTTAAAAAAAAAAAGTTTTTAAAGTTTTAATTTAAATTCCAGTTAGCTAACTTACAGTGTCATATTAGCTTCAGGTGTACAATATAGTGATTTAACACATCCATACGACACCTGGTGCTCAACGTAACACGTAAACTTCTAGTCTCCTTTATACGTAAATAGAACTAATGACTGGTTCTGAACAACGAGACATAAATGGAAGTAATTTCTACAACCTCCAGGAAAGGTCCTGCTTCTGTTTTTCTCTTCCTGCTGTCTGAAATGTGGACATAATGACAGGCTTCTAGCCACCATGTTGGACTCTGCACAAAGGATGGCAGAGTAGAAAGCTGGAAGGAAGAGGTCTCTGACAATCTGCACGACTTCCACGCCAGTCCTGACCTGCTATCCTCCAGACTCTTTACGGGAAAGAATAAAACCTTATGTGAACAGCCACTGTTGATCTGTGGTTTCTGTTGCATGTGGGCAAACCCGATCCTACACCATTTTAATGTGAAAAATCACTTTGGCCTAGAAATGTTCATAACCTGACATAAGGGTGCATAATTTATAAAAGCACTACCATATGTTTAAAAGTCTTTTGGGCTCTCTATATACATATATATATCACAAACTGGAGATTGGCAATTTGGTGTGTGAGATAGCTAAGTTAACAGAGCACAAACTCACAGGATAATCACTAAAATTTCCATTAAATTTGCATAATAAAATCTAGCTTGAGTCAAATGATAATCTAAAAAATATCTAATGTGTGTATAGGAAGTTTGCTTCATAACGTTATTCTTATTCCCCATTTTCCTATCAATTTTTCTTGAAGTCCCAACTTGTAATCTTCTAAGATGAACTCTTCCTGTATGTACAGCATTTAAGAAATCCCAGTAGACATGTAACCTGGGTAACTGGGTACAGGGAAAGAGAAAGTCATTTATGACTGCCCCTCAAGTTCCACATTTGAGGATAAACAGACTCTTTCTGCTGTGGATGACTTACTTACAGAAGAATCTCTCTTGGGAAGATTCATTTTAGATGATCACTAATTGACATTTCTTTCTTATGTTGCTTATCGGGTCCCCAGAAAGCAGACTCCTCTGACTCATACTGAAGGAAATGCAGATATTTTCCTTTTTTATAAAAAATTTTTAAATGTTTATTTATTTTTGAGAGAGAGACAGAGCATGATCAGGGGAGGGGCAGAGAAAGAGGGAGACACAGAATCAGAAGCAGGCTCCAGGCTTTGAGCTGTCAACACAAAGCCTGACGCAGGTCTCGAACTCGTGACCCGTGAGATCACGACCTGAGCCAGAGTCAGACACTTAACCAACAAACACCCAGGTGCCCCTGCAGATACTTTTCAAGTCAAGTTCCCTCTCTGATGTCACAGGCTGCTTTGGGAATAAGTCAGACCTCAGTCAACCAAGTTTCCCAGCTTCAGGGTAATACTTAATCAAATTCCCTGCCCAGAATGAAGTAGCTTATCCTATGGGGATAGGAGGGGTCGAACTCAGCACAGAAATTCTCTCCAAATTCCAAATACTCTCAGCCAGGTCTCTTTAATTTCAGCCTTTTCTTTCTTTCTTTTTTTAATCTTCAAGGTGGATAAGGGACCAAGAGGCTCAAAACCAGTTATTGCCCCCAAATGCTTCGCATGTTCTATGTGACAGATTTGGCACCTCACTCTGGAATATTTAAGTTGGCATCTATTATCACAGATCTTCAGTCATAACTGAAGAGTTTAGTTTTACCCTGTAAAACAGCACTTCCCCTGTCAACTGTAGCTTTCTTGTACTATTGCCAAAAAATCATTATCATCAACAAATAATATTGAGACTTTGTTAAAAGTCTTTATCTTTACGGGTACCTGGGTGGCTCAGAAGAGGATGCTTGGGATTCTCTGTCTCCCTCTCTCTCTGCCCCACTCGTGTGCACTCTCCCTCTCTCGAAAATTAATAAATTAACTTTTAAAAAGTCTTTATCTTAAAAAAAAGGATGATTCTTATTTCTCAGCAGTAGTTTTGCTCTTGTAAATTCTGGCTCTGTTTTCATGTCTAGGAGAACTCAGCAGCTCCACATACAGATTATTTAAAGGATCTCGAGAGAAGCAGAGAGGCCCCCTTCCCATCATTATTTTGAACAACTGGGACTCATGGGGTACAATCAGAAAAATGATTTCACTCTTTTTTTCCACTACTTGTTCAATCTTTTCTTATGATCACTGTCAGATAACAAAACTGTTTCTTTTAACAAAAACAGTCTCAGTTAAGTAATTAATATTAGTAGAATAATCACAAGAGGGCATTTTAGTTGTTGTCTGAGGGAAGGAAAAAACAGAGCAAGTGAAGAAATAGAAAATCAGCCAAACCTCCCCATGTGGACACACTTCCCTCTATGGACTTCCCTGGCCTGGAGCACACTCTAACTGGAGGAGGAGAAAATCTTTTGCCTTCAATGAAATTTATCATTTTGATGAGATACTTTAATTACTGAAATGTGACCAATAGACTTTCTATTATCTGAGAGTGAGCACAAAAATTATAAAATATGTACAACATTTTATCCTGGGACACCAGAAAGAAGTAACTCCACAAAGTAGGGTGAATAGACAGTGGGGACAAAGAATATGTGTGTGTGGGGGGGGGGTTTGTGATTGCATTTTTTGAGTCCCATTTGTTCAACATAACAGTGGCATGTGCTTAAGCAAACTAATATACTGAAAAAGTAAAATCTAGTTTCTCTAAAAGTTAAATTAGGCATGATTGTTGATACTGAAAAAGAATCGTGCAGGAGAGTGATGGATCAAAATGGCAGACGCCTATGTTCATTTTGTCCCAAATCCCTAGAAATGGCAGAGAAGATATATGCTAGAATAAATAGGCCCACAATATCATGTGCTGATATTGGAAAAGACACTCCAGAGTAGACCCTCGAGAGGACGCTGGAACTGGTGGCATCAGCTCTAAGCCCAAAGATTATGGAAACATGAAGCAGGAGGACGCCCTCACTCCACAGCCCGCTATCCCCAAACATCTTCCTTTTTCCTGGTTTAAGTGGTTCTCCTCCAATGGTATTTAAAATTATTCCATTTACAAAAATTTGATCCATATGCCTCTTTCAGGTACTTAGAGCTGAGTGCAAGAAACATCTGTAAGACTATAGAGGCCAAAACACTATTCTACTATGTCAAGCAAGAAAAAAATACCTGAACCAATTAAGTAAATTATAATTGATTTTCTCAGATCTGGTAGAATTATATGCCTTTATATCCCTTTTAGGTCATCAGTTTTTAAATGTCATACTTCCATCCACTAAAACAGTTCATATTTGAGACCTACTTGGCTGTTCTCTATCACTTCATAAAATGAATGATAGCACACTTTTGTACTATTCACTTATTTTCCATTTTAAAGTCCAAAATGACTGTAATGCTATTAATAGTAATATTAGCTTAATTTGCTCATCCATGGTGTCCTTTTAGTTCCAAAAATGCCTTGGCATTGATCCATTAGCTGTATAAGAAAATCTGTTTAGTAAAATCACTCATGGTTTTCCTTGTTCTTTTATGTCTGATAAGTTCTCAGCTCTATGACACAGCATCAAATGTATGTTGTACTTAATTCTTCTGAGTTTACTTCCTCAGAAGCAGTCTTACATACTGATTGTGACACAGCCTTTAGAAGTGGTGTGAGAATCCTTAGGTGAGGGGCTTTGCAAGTGAAGAAGCAATGATAGAAGGACTCCTGAGCATTTTAGTTTACATGGGACTCACTCTGGTACAGCTAAGCAGCACCTGAATAAAGTTTAAATAAAATACCAAGACAAAACACTACAGTTTAAAATACAATTTCCCATAATTTCTTAGACGAGTAAAATAATCAGAGAAACTCCAGTGGCTCGAGTGACTGCTCCCCTGTGAATCTGCAGCCCCATGGCCCCACTGAGTCTCCCCAAGCCTGAAGGACCACCACGGTAGGAATTTGATTATGCCACCACTGAAACCTGACTGGCATGTTTCCAGATTTCACCAACAAATGGTTCTTTAGATTCAGTTCAAGAGCTTCACTGTGGCCTCCTCCACTAGGAAGCCATCCATGATCCTCCCCTCAGCCCATTTCAGTTCAGGTGTCCCTGTCAACATCCTGATCTTCTCCCTATCATAGCATCCGTCGTACACTTAGCCACTGTGGTTGTAAACCTGCATCGTCTCACAAGCCTGTGAATTCCCGATGTACAGTGACCTTGTTCCGAATTATGTTTCTTACCCCAGCACTTAGCAAAATAATAGGGCCTTAATACATATTTGTGGAATATCTTCGTTCCTCCCTCCCTCCCTCCTTCCCTTTTTTCTTCCCTTCATTCCTTCTTGCCTTCCTCCTCCTCTTCCTCCTCCTCCTTCTTCTTCTTTTGCCTTTTTCCTTCTTTTCTTCCTTCATTCCTTCCTTCCACAGATGTTTATTAAGCACCCACTCTACACGAGGCACCATTCTAGGAACTGGAGATACAGCAGAGAACAAAACAGACCAGTCTTTTCTCTTATGGAGCATGTGTTCTAGTCAAGTAATTTAAATTCCACGAAGAAAACTAAAAGAAGGGAAGGGGATAGAGAGGGGTGATGTGGCCTGCTCTTTTATACACAAATGGACAACTAGTTCACTGAGTAGGTGGGACTTGTAAGTAGGTACAATCAATAAACAAATCTATTCTTCCTCCCTCACTGCTCATCCATAGTCCTTTGGAGAGGTGGATTCTTTCTTATGCTCCTTGATGAAATACAGAACAGTTGCCGCCACTTTCTGGTCACTCTCAGCTAATATAAACATCTTCTGGCTCCTTCTGTCCCAGGAGGAATCTAATTGAGGTAAGTAAAATACCCAGTCCCAAGTACTGGCCAAAACTCCATTTAAAATGAAAGTTTCATTTAAAATTCCTGTACCTTGGGTCAGCTTTAGCTTGGCATAACTCAGTAGGAAAAGGGGGCACATTTAGCTTCTTCTCAATTGTCCCCCTTAAACTTCTTTCCTACTCCTCAACTCCCTCTGGCTTCTGGAGGGTTTAAGATGAGTGAGTGGGAATAGGAGGAAGAGAGAGGTAAATGCAAGAAAAATGGAAGTATCATCTTGTTTCATTTTCCTCTGGGCATGTCTGAAGTCTGACCCTCTCCAGCATTGATTGATGTTCGAAACAGACCTCCTTGAGATATTCTGTTGGATATTAAGATCCCTTCTGGAAATATTCAGTGGTTATGTTCCATGACACAGGCTGCCACTGTCTGGACTTAACTGTCCTTCCTCAGCCCCTGGGAACCCAGGCAATGTCCCTTAAATCCCTGCATGAGGGGCTCTTGGGCAGGTTCTGAGATGACTCCCTGTCATCTTTCTCTTCTACATGGCCCACATCTGATCCCCAAAAGCCACCTCTGGGCCTGAGTACTCATTTATCTTTGTCCCACCAATAATGTACAGGTAGCTAGTTCCTGTCTTTCTGCTCTGCTGTTTCAGACAGATCACCCGAACCTCGTATCTGTAACTTCACAGGCAGATGAGACTCACAGTACACCTTTTCCAAAACCCTGTTTCTTCTCTCAAACTCTACTTTTGGCTTCTTGGATTTCAATCCTCTTATATCCTTCATGTGAGTGCTGGCCTAAGGGCACCATCTTCGGGGGCCCCACTCAAGTGGCCTAATATTTCACTTTGGCACATGGGACTATGTTTTTGTTTGTGGCCTTTTGGAGTTTCAGCCAAAATGTAGACACAAAGAAAGGCTAATTTAAATTTTTTTTTAACGTTTATTTATTTTTGAGACAGAGAGAGACAGAGCATGAACAGGGGAGGGGCAGAGAGAGAGGGAGACACAGAATCTGAAACAGGCTCCAGGCTCTGAGCTGTCAGCACAGAGCCCGACCCGACGCGGGGCTCGAACTCACGGACCGCGAGATCATGACCTGAGCCGAAGTCGGCGGCTTAACCGACTGAGCCACCCAGGCGCCCCAAAGAAAGGCTAATTTAAAAGCCCAGTACAAACAAACAATGCTCACAATAGCCCCAGCTACAGCATATATGGGCAAGGAGAACTTCATGCAGCAGAAGAGAGACGCTGGTGGACATAAAAAGCAACCACTCAGCAGCAATACTGCAAAAATCCAAAACTGCTAAGAAGACATTTAGGAAAAGAGACATATGGGAATAGGGCTAGCTGGCATGTGTGTAGACGTAATTCAGCAAACAGGATAGAGGTTATAGATAAGATGTAAGAAACCGATGCCCCAACACATATGCAGTGAGATGTACATAATGCCCAAGTCAGAGGACGAAAGCCAATCAGGTTCATTTTCTGCAGGGAGGATGCAGTGTTGGGGGTTAAAAAGACCACTGGGCTAGGGGTGGAACAACTTAGTGCTCCAAGAGGCAGTTGGAGAAGTATTTAAGATCTTAGATTCTGTAATCAGAGGGGAAAAATAGATTTTAAATTTTAATACAACTTTATAGCTGTTTGACTTTGAACAAGTCATTTAGCTTCACTTGACCTCAGTCTTCTCATTTATACAACGTGGGCCACTCAGAGGGCCAACCTGAAGATTGGTCCAGACTCTGAGATAAAGTCTGAATTGATCCTGTTGAATTGATCCTGTTGAATTGAATTGATCCTGTTGCATCAGTAGGATGCAATTCATGAAGCAACTTCATTTTAATCATACTGCCTCTTCCAGCCCCCATGGATGGCTAGTTCTTTCCTTTCACTTAATGGAAATTTTAAGCAAGTCCCATAACGCTTCTAGGTCCCTCAATCTCAAGAAGGATCTCATTTTAGTTATGAAATTTTCCAGTCCGGTGACATAATCAAAACTTCTAACTGTACTAGATTTAAACTTCTCACTTTTCCAACTGGGGGGTGCTTTAGACGTAGAATCCTGCAGCAGGTGGGCCTTGCTGTTTCACATGTGTCATATACCTGGAACCCAAGTCATCTAAATTCCAGGACACAAATATTAATCTGTCTCATTCCCTTGAAAACTGAGGAAGGAAAACCTCTCAATTGAGGAAGAAAGGGCATGCAACCCACAACTAAATAAATCCTTCCTGAACTGTAGACTCTAGTCTTCAAGGACATAATCACTCATACTGGCCTAACCTGGTTTAGAATATCTTAGCAGGTGCCTAGATGGTCTAGGATCCTGCTTTAGGATGTGTGGTTTTCACCAACTATTGAGAGCATCCTAGTGTTTAGGCCTCTATCAAAACTCTGTGGCAAGAGGAAGAACTCCTCCATACTCCTGCTATATCCAGCATCACACCCGACATATGAAAATACGAAGGTTCTGTGCCTGTATCCCTCTCCTTTTTACACCTGGGACCTTGGGGGGAATCACTGAATATCAGGGAGTCTAGGTTTAGAACTGGAATAATAATATCTTTCTTGTCCACTTTATAACTTTGTTGAGAAGAGCAAGAAACAAGATGGATGAACCAGTGCTTTATACACAAAAATACACAAAAATGTACCTTACTATTAAGATATGAGAATAGCATCAGAAATAGTTGACCCATTGATCTATTTTCATTCCTATCAATATACCTATAAACCTGGAAGAAGAAGCACACAGTTTCAATGACCATGAACAAAATAAAATATTATCTAATTTATACATCCTCTAGTAAACCTGAGTCTTGATTGCTATGATGTGTAGATGGAACAGAATGAATGTTTGAGGTTCCCACATCTCATAGTTCACCTCATCTCACATCCTCCCACAACCCAGAGGCCAAGAACATTTTCATTGAGAAATCAAAAATAAATGGTTTTTAAGAGTCAAACATGCTAGGGCGCCTAGGTGACTCAGTAGGTTAAGCATCCGACTTCGGCTCAGGTCACGGTCTTGCAGTTCACGAGTTCGAGCCCTGTGTCGGGCTCTGTGCTGACAGCTCAGAGCCTGGAGCCTGCTTCGGATTCTGTGTCTCCCTCTCTCTCTCTGCCCCTCCTCTGCTCATGCCCCACCCCACCCTCTCAAAAAAAAAAAAAAAAAAAAGAGTCAAAGATGCTAAATGCACGCCAGGTAATGCCTGCTTTGCCCAACTTGCTCTTGTCCTGACCATGTAGCCCCGTGCTCAAGAAAGCAAGGCAAAGCTGGCTCTGGTGGAACAGGGCAGAGTGGCTATTGACACAGTTGAGCATCAAACTTGGGAACCCCTCCATGTACTGGCTAGTGACCAAAAGGCGGCTTGGTGCAAGGTAGAAGGGCAATGTGGGAACTGAGGAAACTATCAGAATGCCCTTGAGATTGGAGCTATAGGGGCAAGAAGGCAATGAGCAGCAAAACAAAATAAGGATGCCAATGAGACAGTGTGTGTGTGTGTGTGTGTGTGTGTGTGTGTGTGTGTGTGTGTGAAAGGGGAGGGGGAGGATGTCTTGCTTTAGACCTGTCTTTGTTCCTGTGACTGTCCTTGATTCCATAGCCAGATACCTGCATCTTTGTAGTAAGTCCCCATTTTTCAGGCTGTCCTTATCATTCTCTGTCCATTGCAAGTATAAAAGGCAGGAAGGTAACAAGCATGGGCCCTGATAGGCTAATTCGTTCCCATGACCCTGGAGAACTGAGAATCTTCTAGCTCCATTTCCAATATGGAATTACTCATCTTACTGGGCTTGCCTTATTTCAAGCTAGCCCTGACTTTGGGGGCAGAATGTGATGCAAACCCAGTCTTCTGAACACAGTCACATGTGTCCTAGTCAAATTACCAGCTCTTCAGGCCCCAAAGCCATCCTATAAGCCTGAATTGAGTCTTTAGGCAGTCCTAAAGCTCTTAACATGGTAGGACACAATTTGGGAGTCTCTGGAGAGGTGAGCTCCTGCCTTACACTGATTGGGCAGGCACCAAAATAGCCAAGGAGTAAGCCACTCACGGCAATTCAAATAGGAAGTACTTTTGCAGTGAATATTCCTTTAGGAATTGGATCATACAAACGTTAGGAGAATAATACCAGCATGTTTTAATAAGTCACAACTCCACCACCTTAAGACAAATACAAAAGACTTGAAATCAAAGAACTGGATTCAAACTCTCACTCTGCCACTCCCAGCCGTTTGACTTTGAGTAAGTCCCTTAACTTCTAGGAGTTTCTCCCCATCCATAAAATAGAAACAATAATACCTACTGCACAGGGTTATTGTGAAGGTTAAAGGAGACATTGAACAAAATGCTGTGGCTACAGCAACAGCATCATAAGAGCACTAATAATTTCTTGAGTGCTCACTATATGCTAGGTACTGAGATAAGCACTTTATTTGCTTTATCTCATTGAATTTTCCCAATAATAACTTTATGAACTGTGCACATTTACAGGTAAGGTCACTGAAGCACACAGTGACTAAGTCACCTGCCTAAGTAACCAACATAGCTTAGGAGGGTGGCACAAAGTGCTTGCACCTTTACTTTTCCATGTTTCACCTGGAAGAAGATTCCACTTAAAGGAAATCAGGGGCACCTGGGTGGCTCAGTCGGTTAAGCGTCAGACTCTTGACTTAGACTCAGGTCATGATCTCACAGTTTGTGAGTTGGAGCCCCACATTGGGTTCTGTGCTGGCAGCACAAAGACTACTTGGGATTCTCTCTCCCTCTGTCTCTGCCCTTCCCCTGCTCGTGCTCTCTCTCTCTCTCTCTCTCAAAATAAATAAATAAACATTTTTAAAAAATTTTTAAATAGAAGAAATCAGTAGCAATTACTTACTGGGGGTTCATTGGTTCCAAGTCGCCAATATGTTGAATTACACAGTTTTTTTATTTCCTCGGGACCTTCTATATCATAATCTTTGGGATAGGCTTCTCTGTCATGGTGCCTGAGAAAATAAATTAGAATCTGTTAAGAGATAAATCTTATTTATCATGTATTGCTTTAAAAGAATTTTTTAATGATCCAATGCAAATTTACCATATTTATGATATTGCTTTAATTACAAATTCACTAGATGTGGGATATATAAAGTATTTTTCACCTCTTTTCAAGTAATGCTGAGGCTATTTTCTAAAAACAACTTAGCACATATGATAAAACTAATAATATCACAAGCACAATACTTATCCAACACAGCAATTACTCAGTGACTCCAATGAACTGAAACTTATTCAATAATGTAATTATTTACCAAAAGTAAATTCAAAAATAAGACATAGTAATAAATTAAAAAGGCAATTTGTCACGTTAGAAATTTTTTCTACCATAAATTTCTTTTTTTCAAAATGAGAAAGAGCAAAGTATCTGTTATATGGATTCATAACATGTGCTTCTGGCTTTTAAAGAGAGTTTAAAGAAGGCTGACAAACATAAGCTGAAAAAACATGTGGATGGAAGAGGGAAAAATATTCCAAACATCTTGACTACAAGGGTGGATAGAAATAATAATAATGGAGGGATTGGGGAATAGGAAAGGAAAAAGGAAGTGAAATGGCCTACAGAAGAAGTATCTATTTTTGCAAAGCTTTCTTAGGTGACATAAAGGAAGCTGAACCCAAACATCCCTCAGAAGAGGCCTTGTTATTGAGGGAATACAGGGCTAAGATTATGTAAGGGACACTGAGGTACTCAAGAATTCATCCATTCATCCATCCATCCATCCATCCACCCATCCACCCATCCATCCATTCAATTGTCTATTCATTCAGGAAATATTTTAAGTACCTACTACATGCCAGGAGGGGATGCCATGGGAAACAACCCTAATGCAGTCCTTGCCTTCAGTTGCTCACAGCCAAGCAAGAAACACAGACAAACAAGAAAATTCTACAATGGGCACAGGGTTGTGGAAGCAGAACAGCATCCACTCACCTGGATGGGGCACCGAGAATCCAAGTCAGGAGGCCCTAGGCCCACCTCATCCCACTGTTTTGGGACTGGGCCCCTACACTGCATTCAAACTATACCCTTGCTTCCCCACCTCTGAGAGGAGAGCAGAGAACTGCATAGAACACAGCAGAGAGAGAGCCCAGGGTAGAGCAGCAGAGCTCAGGCATGTGAACTCTCTGCCCTCCTAACATCTGAGCATTAAATTGCAAAACACTAAAAGCATTTTGGTACCATATCAGCATTTTTAGAGAGCCTCACAGGAAACTCTCACTTAAATCCTTAGGGGGGAATATTGAACATCAAAAACCAGGAGTGAGAGAATGAATGGGGCCATGGGTTTGAGTCATTGCTCAGGTCCTAGCTGTGTGACGTTGGGCAAGTCACTTAATGTTTCTGTGCTTTCATTTCCACAGTGTAAAATGAGGACAGACGTAATACCCATGAGATTTTTGCAAAATGAAAAAAATAAAAGCAGAAGATCCTTTATTACTGTCAAGCACCATAAACACCTATGTATAGTGAATACTAATCCACCAAATTTTTGGTGTACAAGAATTGCAACTTTAGTTTTTCCATAATTGTACTTAATTTCTTTTCCAAATGCTCATATTGCCAAGATGGAAAAACCTTAATCTTGGTCAATTATGGATCCCTTCCAACTCTCAAGAGCTTGTGTGATGCTGCAATGCCAAGAATCCATTTCTGTTGTCATCATCTCTCCCTGCTGACATCCGTGGAAACCTCCTCATTCTCCTGTGGTCTTCTAGTATGGATCCACACAGATCTCTGCTCTGCCCTCCTGGTCCTGCCACATGGACTCTGTGTAGACTGGCACTCTGCCACAAGCATGCCATTTTTAGGCCACCAAGAACCTTCTTGTGTCCCTCTCCACCCAGGGTTCCTGGAAGCCAAATGCCATCCCTAAGCTGTTTGCCTGGCCCATCAAGGTTTCATGGTCCCACCACACTGGGCTTGGGAGGCACACAGAAGCCCCACAGTTCAACACCTCCAAAATCATTACCTGGGAATAGAGGGCTAGGCAGTGACAGGGCCCACCTGCTCAGGGATTTCTATAAGGTCTTAATTCCAATTTGGGGGTCCCAGAGAAACCCACATGCTCTCGGCTTCTCTGATGCCCTCCATCTTCAGTCCATGAACTCTTCATCTCCCAAGGGACGGGGCACCCCGGCCCTTCATCTCCTCTTCCAAATCTAGGGCATCATCCTAAAACCCATCTTAAAACCCATGCTTTTGAACCCAGAAGCCAAGAACTTGGTGTTTTTATTGCTTTCCATGTCTTTCTTCCCTGAGGCAATAAAACCAGACTATCTGCCGGGGAGCATGAGAATGAAGGGGAAAAAGATAGTTAACATTTCATTGTGTGACCCTCAGTGCTCACTTCTTTACTGGTTACCACAGGCACAGTGCCCAGGGTACACGGTACCTTTAGGGTCCCACAAGAGTGTTTTAATAATTTTTTAATCATAAAATAAGAATATAATCCATCTTAGATTGTAGCCATCTTTCTACCAATGTAATCATAAACTATCATTTTTAACTTTTTTTTTAAATGGAGGAAAGGAGCCCATGAAGGCAAAGATAGTTAATGTCCATGAAAATTAGAATGCATTCCTGATTATACCACCATATATTTTAAGTTGTATTATAACTAGATTATTACAAAAGATGCAGATACGTTTACTTAACAGCAATCTCAGTACTAAAAGTCCAGCACTGAAAACATGAATCTATAATGAAAATGTTTCTGGGGAGGACTGCGCTAATGCAACTGGCATTTCCTAGGGTCTGCCAGCTGCCCGTGAATGTGGTACCCACAGCCCCCCCCGTAAGTTATGAGAGATAGACAACTAAAGAAGACCTGCCCCTACTTCTCAGAGGCTGCCAGCCGAGCGAAGAGAAATATGGGTGTTTAAAAATTATAAAGAATATAGAATAGAATATAAATATAAAATATATATTTACTACATACTAAATATATTATATAATATATATAATACTATACTATATGTACTATATACTATATATACTATATACTATAGTATATATAGTATGGTATTATACCATACTATAAAATATATACAGTAAAAGTGATTAGGGTATTATAAAGGAAATGAGAGACTTAATTCCCTGATTATTTTGTCAGGTGAATATTGGCTTGTGCCTCAGTTTCTCTGACATGAACTGAGAATAATACACTGAGGAAACAACTGAACCAATAGATTGAGAGTCTTAAGTGAAAAGTGACATGTCAATGCAAAATACTATTATATGTAATAATACTTTGTCTTTCTACACTATGCTTTAGTTGAGAGTTTTCAATACTTTGTTAATGCCAACTAAGCCTTACAGCATCTTTATGAGACATATGTCAAGGTATAATAGATAATAAAGGAATACACACACACACACACACACACGTTAAAATCCTGGATTGTGAGTAACTTGTTCTGCAAGTGTTCCAAAAGATGAGCAAACATTTCTAACAAACTTTAACTTGATAAACGAGCAATGTCTTGCAATATGAGTAGTACATGAGGTAGAATGTCACATAATCACAAATGAACCAATGGTTCTTCTCTCTCTCTCTCTCTCTCTCTCTCTCTCGCTGTCTCTCTCTCTGCACAATTGTGGGTCATCTCCCATGCTCAGATGCTTGGTCTCAGGCTGTGGTGTTGAACAGAAATCAGTGATTTTTTCAGAACATTGGAAGGTGCCCACAACTGGCATCTGACTATTGCATCAAACTGTTTGATCTCAAGCAATAGCAAGAGATTATGGAGGTGAGCTCGTCTGCAGAGGAAGAGGAGAAAAAGGTGGAGAAATCCCTCACTTCAAATGAGATCAGGAAGATGTGTAAAATATGGGAAACACCACAAAGTTTTGTAGAAAATCACCACCCAAACAAGGCTGTAGCAGAGTGAATGATGAATCTGTTTAACAACAACACTATGTCACATTTCCGTGAAATCCTCAAAAGGAGGCAAAAAAAAGTGTCATTGGATAGGTTCCTTGTTAAAGTTGCATGAAAAGCAAAAGACTCCATTGAGCCAACAGATAGCAGTGATTCCATTAGTGACAGTGAAAGTCGTCCTACATAACAACCCTCCTCTCTCTTGTCTCCCTCACACCGGCCACAAAGGTTTTCAAAAGCAAGTGCAGGTTAATTTGTTTATTTGTCTTTATATTTTGTATTTTCTTTATTATGTTGTATTATATTACAATATTGTAATCATTTTTATATGCATATTTTTAGGTTGTGAACGAATCATCTGAGTTCCCATTATTTCTTATGGGGAAATTGGCTTTGACATACAAGTGCTTTGGATTACAAGTATGTTTCCGGAACAAACTGTGCTCTCAAATGAAGACTTTACTGTATTTTAATAGCTTTGTTCTCCTTGCTACCTGCATTTATTAATGGTCACCATACAAGTGACCATAACATGTTGTTTATTGCAACAGAAATTCTTTAAGAGAAAATAATAAAATAAACAAATAACAATAAAATAAAATTTACAATGTCTCTGGAGTAGTACCTTTCAAACTTTTTGAGCACAGCCCCACTCAACCCACCCCAACCCACTTAATGCCTGAAGGCATTTTTAGTTGCTATGTCCAGATGTGGAGGGTTGTTACTGGCGTCGAGTGGCTAGAGGCCATGATGCTGGAAAACATCCTACCCTGCACAGAACAACTCCTTGTCCAACAAGGAATTACCTGGCTCAAAATGCCAAAAGTGTCAGGGTTAAGAAAGCTTTAGGGAACAGTTGTATACCAGACTCTTAGATCAGTGGTTCCCAAAACCTGAATGTTTCATGGAAGAAATAACAAAACAATCCCCTAAAATCTGTAGAACCAACATAAAATTGCCAACTTTTGTTTTGACAGAAACATTATTTTGACAGAAAATAAAATAGCCATTGGGGCACCTGGGTGGCTCAGTCGGTTAAGCCTCCGATTTCGGCTCAGATCATGATTTCGCGGTTTGTGAGTTCGAGCCCGCATCAGGCTCTGTGCTGACAGCTTGGGGCCTGGAGCCTGCTTCGGATTCTGTGCCTTCCTCTCTCTCTGCCCCTCTCTGTCTCTCAAAAATAAATGTTTAAAAAAGTTTTTTAATAAAATACAATAAAATAAAATAGCCATCTATTGCCTTTAATAGGAAGACTCCTAACACTAAAGATACGTAAAAACCATCTCAGATTCCTTTAAACCAAATACTGTTAGCTATATGCAAAACTTGCTACATTGTCTTTACAGTTTGTATTATCACCTTGGATTGGTAATAAGGTCATTGTTGACCAGCACTGGTCTAGTCTACTGACTGGCTTCTCCAGACATTAATTTGTCCAGACATGAATTTGACAGCAGCTGGTCAGCAGTCAGTTCAAGGTCAAAGCTGCTTGAATACAGATACTCCATGCTGCTGACTGAAGGAAGAGCTGTGTCTTCCATGCCAAGCACGCAAATACTGCTGACATTCTTGCTGGTCCACAGGGCTCCCTGCCAACATCTTCCTTGACAAGCAGCCTTCCTTCTGCTTAGGACCCTGCTCCATCAAGCCCAGAGCTGAGTGCTATGGCTATTTCGTTACATGAGTAATCTTTATGTAAGATATCCTTAATAATAAGAGATGAAACTTGCATTCTCTACCTTGTTGTGGGAGAGATAGCATGAATATGAATAGAATTGGGAATGGAGAAAGAACGGACAGGACAGGATCAGAGTTGCCAACTGTATGAAAAGGAGCTTGGAACCATGACCCTGTTGTCAAAAATGCCAGAACTGATTCAGAGGGGATTAAGGTCAATGGAATCTAGTAAGTCAAAGCTAGCACGAGCAGGTCCTGTTATGGACAAATGCCCAACATATCCAGTTGGTACATAACTTCCTACCACCAATCCTACAATCACTGGAGCCCTCTAGATCCTGAACTTTCTATCTTCTCTGGCCTAACGTGGTCCCAAGTAATGCCTTGTCAAAAGAACTTTCCAGGTCTGCTTCTGGGGTCCTTTGGGAGCTTGGGTTTCCTACCACAAAAGTTGCATGATTCCACATCAAATCAGATCTGTTAGCGTCCCCTGAGTAAACACATACAACTCCTCCCGTGAGTTGTAGAAAAGACTCAAGTCGGAGAACACTCAGGCAAGGACCTGCAGTTCTCAGGCTGCTCCAAGCCAGAGTGGTTCAGCTCCCAGTGGAGGACAGGGTGGGGTTAGGCCATAGGATTCTCCATGCAGGAAAGGAAACCAACCCATACTCTAGTGGACCAAATGACATTCAAGTTATACTGAAGTTTACTCTCACTTTCTGGGGTCCCATGTCTATGTGGGGTATGCAATAAAACCTTTATCACTGCTCCACCTTTCACATTTTTTCTTTATAACTGTTCATTAATGAATCTGCCTTCTCATTACACTAAGAGTATTTTAAATGGCAGGGATTATTCTTTGTTCATTTTCATAATCTCAGTACCTAGCATAGTCTAATACATTATAAATGCTCATTAAATCTTACATGATTGATTGATTGAATGTTCTTACATTGTGCTACTGTCACCTTAATATAAATGTTGAAAGCAGAGGCTTTCAAATGTGTCCATAAAAATAAAGAGCATCCTGGCTCACTCTGCAAAAGCACACAGAAAGGAGTGATTATGCATATAGAGATGCTAGTCCTTTGCAACAAAAACTTGTCTCTAGAGGAATTATAAATCTGCTTGCTGAATGGGAAAGCTCTCAACATACATATGCATAACTCTGATTGCAATGGGGGTGTGAATCTAAGCGATATCTGACCTGAGAACAATGAAAGTCCTAGCTGTTCTAGCTTCTCGTTACTTGACAAGAGACACCTTTTCTTTGTGAATTTCAAAGATGTTAAAAATGTTTAGTTAAGACTCCAGATGGTAGAATATATTAATTTTAAATTTTAGAATTATTAATGTAGTTCACAACTACGCTGTCAGTTATTGTATTTTCTGATTTAAATCTAACCCACAAGAGAAGAGAAAGACCTTTTCTATTAGGTTTTATAAACATCTGCTATCTAGAACTTTAAAAGAAAATTACCCCAGAGAGTCAGCTATATTTCCTGACACCTTAAAAGCATAAAACCAGCAGAATCAAAGGCTACAAAGAAACATTTGACAATGCTCTTTAAAGATTTCATGGGAAAATGATTTACGTGCCAAGGTAGTGTTATTTGGTAGCACACTCATCAAACTGACAAATGAAGACTTTTAGATATATCTGCAGAGTCATAAAGGAAATCTTGTGTCCTTGGGAGAAATGATGACATTTCAAACTTATGAAGAGGGATTCTGGTTTTCAGTGTGTCTCATGCCATATGTGATTTGTGCATCTATAACCTGAAACCAGAATTTGAAGCCTAAACTGCACTCAAAAGACAATGACTTGATAAAGGCAGATAAGTGAAGTCATTTTCTTCACTCGACATATATTGAGTGGCATGTAAATAAGACCCTTCATTATTATGAATTTTCTTTCATAAAATCTTCAGAAACAGGAGGCCCTATGGAGAATATTGAGAGGAAACAAAAAGGAGTCTAGTAGTGGGAGCCTGTGTCTAAACAGTTTAAATGTTAAATAAATGTTGTCAGTCTGACTAACTGCCAAACAATGACTTTGAAAACAGATGAAAGGACATGTAGTAGACAGAGTGACACTGTAATTGATGATCCCACCTGGAACACTTTCAGAGGGAAATGAGGTACTAAGTCCACAGGGAGGGGTGGAAACCAGGTCTTTCCCGGTCAAACCAGGATCAGGACATTCCATTACTCCATGTTTCGACAATCAGATCTCAGTGATCTTCAAATCCTAGGATGCTTTTCGGGGTTTCTTTGATCCTGACCTCCAGAATCAACTTATATTGACTGAATAAAGACACTCTGGAAGGTGGAAGAGTAAGACTAAAGAGAGACAGAGTTTTTCAAGTGTACTATAGACTGGTAATTACAATAGTCCAAAGAGAACCTTGACTATATATCTTACACGAATGGCATGAAGACCAGTTTGCTTCCCTGCAAAACAAAAAGCAAACACCTGATCACCTGTGTAAGCTCCTTCCCTACAGTCTTAATATTGCTGGTTTAAATAATTTGAGTTAACTGTTCTAGAATAACATCAAAAGGTTATATTATGTGAGCTTACAGCCCATTTTAATGCACACTTCTGTGAACCCATGAGCAAGGTATATTGCCTTGGTATTACAAGGTTCTTTGGTTTCAAAGCAATTCATTTCATTTACATGAGAAACAAATGAATAAGCCTTTCTTCATAAATAGAATCTAAAGTTTATTCTTCCATTATGAACATAGTTATACAAATAAGCATTTTCCCCATGTCTTCCCAGAAACCATTCAAAAACAGCCAAGGAAGTGGAAAAATTAAAAGCAAACTAAATTTTTGGCAAAGTCAGAAGTTATAATCCCCAGATCACATTGTGTGCAAGGACTCTCATAAGCAGCCAAGATCCAGTCAAAGACAAGTGGAAGCAAAGAATGTGTCAAAGACAAGTGGAAGAAGTAGAGACAAGAGACTGTAGTGAGAAATCTCAGTAATGAGATTGGCCAGAGGTGGGAACTCTTGGAGTGACAGCCAAATGATATTTCCATAGTTATGCAAACAAATTCACAATGGAAACAATGGAAAATGCTAGATAAAATACATAGTTTTTAAATTTCAACACATTAAACGGATTTAAGAGCTGAAAATCCAGTGGGGGAATTTCCAGGCCAATTTTTGGATGAAAGCCTGTAACCAAAGGGTTAAGTAGAATTTCAAAACACTAAATCTGCTGATGCCCTTGAGGTGTTTGCCAACACTGCACATGAGCAACAATCTCAGGTTTGGAAGGACAAAACTCTGGCCCTAGAGCCCACCTAGGAGGGGAGTTTTATAAGAAAGTCTTTCATATGTGATAGACATTGTGCTTGCTAGTATAATTTCTCTTTCTTTCCTGGGAACACAAGAGGTTAAAATTCTCAGCTCTCTTGCAGTTAGTGGCGCCATTTGATTAGTACTGGATAATAAAATAAATTTTAGCTGAAGTAACAGATGTCATTTCTTTGACAGTGAAAGCTCTTTTAACAATTCTCAACTCTTTCTTCCCCTGCCGGAGCAGTCCATGACTTCCTAGATGATAGAGCCTAAATCATCCTGAATTGCAGAGTATCTATGTGGAGGAGCGCCTACTCCCCACCAACAACCTACAGTCAACTTTGTGAGAGCAAGAAGTAAACCTTTATGTGCTTAAGCTACTGAGATTTGCAGGGCTGTTATCACGGATTAAGTTTAGCCTATTCTAACACAGAAATCAGTACCAAAAGTGGGTGGGTGTTATTGTAACAAAAATCTAAAATATATGGCATTGGAAAAGCCAGGCAAAGACAATAGGTAACTGATATTGCAGGCTGGAAAGGCAAAACAATTCAAAGCCCCAGTAGATAAAGAGTCAACTCATGTACCTAGAACAGCCAGAGAAAGAGATTGGGATAAAGTTTGTTAATTCTGTGTGTGAACTGTGATTGCTTTTTGCCAAGGTATTTATAAAAGAGAGAGAGGTAAATTCAGAAAGTTGGCTGATTTACAAGAAGATAAGGGAAATGAGAGATTCCCAAAATTTGGGACCTGAAAAGTTGGAAGAGTCAGCAACTTTTAGATTTCAAACAGTAAGAGAGAAAACTGAGAAAGATCTTTTCGAGACAAAGTTCTATCAAAGCTGAGTTTCACAGCAACGTTCACCCCATTGTTAGACACTCCCAATGAATTAAGTTGTATGTAAACAAACATCTGCCTAAGGAGATAGCCATGCAGAAATTCCCAGGGCTTCTGATTTCTGTAACTACAGCAGTCTCAAAGTGATAATCGAGATATTATGAGGAGAAAAAATACGGAAATATAGCAGAATTCTGACTAGAAAGAATTGTGAGGTTATTAGCAGTTGGAACTATCTGGATTCAAACAAAAATACTGGTGAAGTTCTTAAAAATTGTTCTTCCAAATAAGCCAGGAGTCTGCACTTAAAATCCTTTAAAATATCCTTAGGCTCCCAAACTTTTGGAAATAGGAAATGAACGGAGAAAGGCAAACAGCTCACAGAAGAGCATAGTTTACAACATCCATTGCAGGTGTGGTCAAGGAGAATAATAGAAAAGATCACACACTGAGCACAGCCAAAGACCACAGAGAACAATGGGAAAGGGAACCTGCTTTCAGAAAGCAGAATTGGATCTAACAGAATCAGAATCTAACAAAGAACATTCCTGGCACCAATGGGCTCTCAAACAATGCGTACCTGACAGGATTTAAGAATGACTGTGGACAAATGACATTTCTGTCACTTCTGTCCTTCCTCTTTCTGACCAAGAGTGCTTATTCCAGTTATCTGTCCATGTCCTGCCATTATGTATTGGGAGAAAAAATTTGTCTTTTTGCTTTATAGGTTTTTGAAGCAAGTAGAGCTACAGCTAGATTTCATGGAGAGACAATAGCATAACACGTGGAGATCTTGAACTTTTGACCTGCAACTGGGTAGAGTTTGGGTCATTATCCTTGCATAAATAACTGAATACTGTATATGGAAAGAGTGAAGCCAATTTTTGGTGTCCTGCCTGAACACAACACATGTAACTTTTACAAAAATTAAGAACAAATATTTTTATGTTTGAAAGATATAAATGACAATGCAATAAAACACACAGTGTGTACAGCGTGCTCTTGGTTTTGGGGGTAGATTCCCGTGATTCATCGCTTACATACAACACCCAGTGCTCATCCCAACAGGTGCCCTCCTCAATACCCATCACCCACCCCCCCCTCCCTCCCACCCCCCATCAACCCTCAGTTTATTCTCAGTTTCTAAAAGTCTCTTATGGTTTGGCTCTCTCCCTCTCTAACTTTTTTTTTTCCTTCCCCTCCCCCATGGTCTTCTGTTAAGTTTCCCAAGATCCACATATGAGTGAAAACATATGGTATCGTCTTTCTCCGTATGACTTATTTCACTTAGCATAACACTCTCCAGTTCCATCCACGTTGCTGCAAATGGCATGATTTCATTCTTTCTCATTGCCAAGTAGTATTCCATTGTATATATAAACCACATCTTCTTTATCCATTCATCAGCTGATAGACATTTAGGCTCTTTCCACAATTTGGCTATTGTTGAAAGGGCTGCTATAAACATTAGGGTACATGTGTCCCTATGAATCAGCACTCCTGTATCCTTTGGATAAATTCCTAGCAGCGCTATTGCTGGGTCACAGGGTATTTCTATTTTTAATTTTTAAAAGGAACCTCCATAGTGTTTTCCAGAATGGCTGCACCAGTTTGCATTCCCACCAACAGTGCAAGCAGATTCCCATTTCTCCACATCGACACCAGCATCTGTTGTTTCCTGAGTTGTTAATTTTAGCCACTCTGATTGGTGTGAGGTGGTATCTCAGTGTGGTTTTGATTTGTATTTCCCTGATGATGAGTGATGTTGAGCATCTTTTCGTATGTCTGTTGGCCATCTGGGTGTCTTCTTTGGAAAAGGGTCTATTCATGTCCTCTGCCCATTTCTTCACTGGATTATTTGTTTTTCAGGTGTTGAGTTTGATAAGTCCTTTACAGATTTTTGATACTAACACTTTATCTGATATGTTATTTGCAAGTATCTTCTTCCATTCCATCGGTTGCCTTTTAGTTTTGTTGATTGTTTCCTTTGCAGTGCAGAAACTTTTTATCTTGGTGAGGCCCCAACAGTTCATTTTTGCTTTTAATTCCCTTAACTTTGGAGATGTGTTGAGTAAGAAATTGCTTCGGTTGAGGCAAAGAGGTTGTTGCCTGTTTTCTCCTCAATTTCCTGTCTCACATTTAGGTCTTTCATCCATTTTGAGTTTATTTTTGGCATGGTGTAAGAAGGTGGTCTAGTTTCATTCTTCTGCATGTTGCTGTCCAATTCTCCCAGCACCATTTGCTAAAGAGACTGTCTTCTTTCCATTGGATATTCTTTCCTGCTTTGTCAAAGATTAGTTGGCCATACATTTGTGTGTCCAATTCTGGGTTTTCCATTCTATCCCACTGGTCTATGTGTCTGTTTTTCTGCCAATACCATACTGTCTTGATGATTACAGCTTTGTAGTAGAGGCTAAAGTCTGGGATTGTGATGCCTCCCGCTTTGGTTTTCTTTTTCAAAATTACTTTGGCTATTCTCAAAGCTAGAACAAACAATCCTAAAATTTGCATGGAATTACAAAAGACCCTGAGTAACACATTTTAAAAGAGATCCTTCTTCAATCCGAAAATATTTAAACACTTTATCAAACTACTCTTGAATCAAAGATCAATACAAACTTAAATTGCTGAATTTCTAAAAAATACCAATAAATTGAAATATCACTTACAAGAAGCCATAGGATATAGCTATACCAGTAGACAGAAAAAATTTCTAAGCTTTAAGTACTTATATCAAGAAACATGAAATGAATATAAGTAAAACATCTAATTCAAAAACATAGAAATAGAACAAGCAAGCCAAAAGAAACCAGAATGTACAATAATTCAAGATAAAAAAAGCAGATAAAAGCAGAATTAAATATTTTAGAAAACAGAATAAACAAGTAAGCAAAATGGACAAACATCTAATAATCAAGAAAAAGGGTAGGGGAGATATAAACAAAATAGAGTGATATAATATCCACATTATGGAATATTATTAGGCAATAAAAAGAAATGGAGTATTGATGCATGCTACAACATGGATAAAACTTGAAAACATTATGCCAAGTAAAAAAAAAGAAAGCCAGTCACATAGAACCGTATATTATTTTATTCCATTCATATCAAATGTTCAGAATTGGCAAATCTATACAGACAGAAAGTAGATTAGTGGTTTCTAGGGCTTGAGGATTGGTGAGGGCAGGGGGAGTGGATTCAGGAGTAACAGATAAAAGGAACAAGGTTTCTTTTGATGTTAATCAAAATGTTCTCAAGTCAATTGCTTTGATAGATGTTCAACTAGGTGAATATACTAAAGGTCACTGAATTACACAATTTAAAAGGTTGATATGTATAGTGTGTGAGTTATATCTTAATAAGGTTGTTAAAATAGGATATAGCCATCAAAATAGAAGAAAAAATTTTAAAGCATTAAAGACTACTTTCCATAACTCTATGCAAATATATTTGGAAAGCTAGATAGCACTCGTAACTTTCTAAGAAAAGCAATTTACCAAAATTGTCCTCGGTAGAGACAGAAAGTCTAAATAGACAATTCTCAAATAAAGAATAGAGAATGCCGTCAAAGAAAAAAAGAGTTGTCTGCCAAACAGGACCAGGCCTGGATGATTTTATTATAGAAGGAAATTTCTTATCTGTATCTTAATGTCTAGAAGAATGTTTGACTTGCCTTGATGTCCTCAAGTGTCAGAGGTACAAAGGTATGGATAAGGTCAATAGGACCTACAGTGGATCATGCTACTTACATTCACTACACTCACTTTGACATAAGTGTAAAACAACCACAGGCAGCCTTTCCAAATTATTTATACTTATTATAAGATGGTTTAACACACACAAATACAATTTAAAAAACCCGTGCAATATATTAGGTTAGATCACATTAGATCTCTCTAATAAATCACACAATACATATACTTCTATTGAGGTCTAGATAGAAGGCCACAATATGTTCATCTCTAGATTGCCTGCATGAAATTTTGGTTGCTTTGCTGGCATGCACCTCTACACTGAGAGTAGGTGCCACTAAGTTCTGAAAGTTCAGGATTCTTAGACAGTAATGAGTAGAGGATTCCTTTTCTGTGATGGTCACACACCATGGAGTTTTTCTGTTCATACCCTTGTTATGAATGGCCATATGTAAATTAGCTGACCTGAATGTGTTGGCCGAAGATATATATTAGCTCTGTTGTCCCCACTCATCTGGCTGTAAGTATGGATATGTAACTTAGGCATCACATAAATAGATGGTTAAATGCTATTAAGATGCTATGACCATTCCTAAAACTAAGAGTCACAATTCTTGGAGCACCTGGGTGGCTCTGTCGGTTGAGCGTCCAACTTCGGCTCAGGTCATGATCTCACAGTTCACGAGTTTGAGCCCCACGTCAGGCTCTGTGCTGACAGCTCAGAGACTGGAGCCTGCTTCGGATTTTGTGTCTCCCTCTCTCTTTGTCCCTCCCCTGCTCACACTCTGTCTTTCTCTGTCTCTGTCTCAAAAATAAATAAACATTAAAAAAAATTTAAGAGTCATAATTCTTGTAATCACACAGTTTACATTACTAGATACTGATAATTACACAATAAAAAATGTCCACACCTATTACCAAACACTCTAGTGGAAGGGGTAGTAATGCTTTCCACTGAAAACTAGCTAACATGCCACCTTTAGTTTTCCATGTGAGCCCCTAGGAGTTAGGATGACCTCCTCTAGAAAGCTCTACCTGGTCCAAAAGACCTAAGTGCTCCTCTCGAATGTTCCCAGAACACTCTGCTTACCCTACTCCTAGCACATAACACAGTGCATAGTACTTGCCTGGTCAGCCTTGCCCACTCCTGTCACATAGTAATCTTGACCTAACTGCCAAATCTCAGACCCAGCAGAGTGCCTGCAACATAGCAGTGGTTTAATAAATATATTTTTAAAACAAATGATATTTTAAACAAAAACAGAGCTATTTAGAAATAAAAACATTTTTTAAGTGATTTTTTTTTTTTTCAAAAGCTCATTTAACGCTTCTGGTTCCTGGTTGAGCATCTCAGTATTTTTCCAAATGTTTAAAAAATTCTGACAAGTCATTCATACATTTTAATTTCAAAATCTTCTTCCTACCACTTTCTATAAAAGAAAGCTAAATTCTTTGCAATAAGTAAGTGATATTATGTTAATTCTTCCGTTTGATTGAACCTAGAACAATCTGATTGGGGATCTAACATCTTACCAAAGAAACATATTATAATTCTTCTGCCAATTAATGGTTAATGCATCAAAACTTAGTTAAGTCAAAATAAAGAAATGTAATATGTGACTAATAATTAAAATGTAATTTTATTTGAAAATTAAATAAAGAAAACAGTAGAAAATATTAGTATCTAAAAAAACCCAGTAATATAATATTCAAATCTATTCAGAGTAAAGTTTTCAAAGCATTGTAAAAATATATTTATCTAATGTCTTCACAATATTTCTTTTTACATTACATCTTTTCACATTACATCTAAGATCAAGTTTTTAAAAGCGTATTGTGTAGGTGCTGGTTGAGTAGGGTGGTGGAAAGTTTAAAGTCAAAATAACAGCTAATGTAGGAAATCCCTAATATATTAGTGCATATTTTCTAAACTTTTGCTATAAAATGGGGTGTTTGGAACATGGAATTCATTCTCCACTACAGTACCTCTCTATAGGATATAGCAGATACAGTAGATATCTTAGGATAGAATGGGATATAGTAGATACTTATAGGATTTTCAGCTCAGCACTCCTTTCTCCTAGTATATTCATCTTGTTCCATTGTTACTGGAGAGCTGCCATATTTCCACCTAACCTTGCCTATTCAGATGACCCCACAGAGATATGTGGTCCAAGACAGGATATCTAACCTGGCATTTTTGTATTCAATACTGAAAACACATTAAAATCAACTTTTTATTGTAGGATAAAGATACATCAGATATAAATTCCAGAACTGCGGCAGCCATGTTTTCCATAGTTTTCAATGATAAGATGAAGCAAGTACACAAAGAGGAGGAGAGAGGAGAAACTAAATGAGACCTGGTTGCATTTGCATCTTTTATTACAGTTGTTCTTAAGGTGGAGCTGCACCCTTGTCCTCCTTACCTGGTAATCAACCATTTCATGACTGTAACCAGCCGATTCATTCTCTTGCTTCCTTAGGCTAGTGCAAGCTGAGTATTTGTCACTTGCAACCAAAAGAAGTCTAAGCAGTACACACAGACAATAGTACTGACACGTGACTTCCCTGGCCAACTCAGAGAAGTTTATCTAATAATACTAGTTCTAGTGCTGTTAAAAACCTTGAACCCTGAGCCTGAGTATCACAGTGTCCATAGACTGAATCTCACCTTATCGAAATGTTACTGGACCCCAAATTCTTCTTACTTCCTCCCTCATTCCCCACACCCTTACCTAGAAAGGGATCATCAGTAAGAGAAAGAAAGTTTAGTGGAAAAGTATTTGTGACTGTCTGTGAGAGGAAAGACTTCAGCAGCATTATGATGTAGAGTGGCCTTTGGTGGCTCCTGTGGCCCAGGTGGGAGATGGTCCCGAGAGTAAGTAGAAGGTTGGTTCAGAGGGACTTGTCTACAGCAATGATCTTTCCTAATCTAAGTGCACCCATATGTGGAAATGCCCATTCCATCATACTCTGCCTTACAAGGATCCATCTTGTAAGCAAAACTTGCAAGACATTTTACTTTGGCCGCCAATTAAGTTAAGCAAAACCTCACATAAAGGTCAAGGCACAACAATCCTACAACCACCGGTGTTCAGGAAGAGAACTTGATTGGAATTTCATGAAAGAGAGCAGCACTGAAAGAAAAATTCAGTCAGGGCAAAAGGATACAGTGTGTCCTAGATTTCATCTTAAAAATAGAAAATAAGGTGCTTCTCCCCAAAACTACTACATTGAAGATCATTTGTGGGTATGTGCGTATGTTGAGGAATAAGAATGTAGGACTAGATTAAAAATAACTGTGGCGTAGGAGCTACCATTATAGAACAGAGACAAGAATGAAAGGCTGGTTAAACCGAATGAATGTGAATAACATCATCCTTTTTACCCAACATAAAACTAGCAATTAAAAAGATATTTTAAAAAGACTCATAATAAACCATGAAGAGTGACTCAGACTCTCAAAGAGATGAAACACTGTGTCTACATTCTGATCATTTAGAGAATGTCTGCTTCAGGGAAAAGCTGCAGCAAATGACATCAAAATTTTAAAAGTAATTTTACTTTATTCTTATTATGCAGATAATACATGTTCATTGTGGGAAATGTAGAAGTGGCAAAGAGGAAAAAAGAAAAAGACAAATAATCCATAAATGTACCTACCATCCAGCAATAAGTATTTTGTGTTCTATGGTGAATGTTCTTTCAATCTCTTTTCAAAGCATATAGACCTACACTTTTAACAAAGGAATTCATTACATCCTGTTTTTTTTTTTCACTTACTCATAGCGGGATTATATTTTCAAATATTCATCTTTTCACTTTTCTTTGTTTACCTCTGTAAAATACCTTTGCTCTAATAAATTAAAGGCATCCACATTTGTCTTGGGAAGATTTAGGATTGTTTTGACAGGAATATGAAGGAAAATGAAGCATGCTGATTAACTTCTGAATAATCAAATGGAATTTTTGAGTCATAAGTGGGGTATTATTTTTCTTGAAAGTCAGTCACTGTGGAGAAATAAAAGGTCTACATGTCTCAAGCTTCTATTAACATGACCCAGGAGCTCCCAAACATGGCTCAGATAGGGTGACCTTCTAATTTAGGTTTTAAAGCAGATCATTTGAGAAAGTGAAGAAAAACACTTTTAATAATTCTCAGGCCAATGGGAATAAACTCTCCTGGGCAGAGCACAGCACGCACACACCGTCTCCAAGGGGCATTTGACGGAAGCTGTCAGAGCGCCAGCTGCGGGGAGCCATGTTGAGGGATGACATGCCCCTAGCACAGTGGCTATGGGGTGACCAGCCTAAGTCAGGGGCTTGGGAAGGAGAAGCATGACAGGGGGATCCGTAGAGCCAGCAGGAGCCAAAGTGGAACTAAGACTGTAAGCAGAGACATCCAGTCCTCCACAAAGTCTATTGGCCACAAACTCACCAGGAGCAGGGTCAGAAGTTGAACAAAGGAGGATGTGAGCAACAACAAGGACCCACACATAGATCTGGGGGCCCCTCTCCCCACCTCCAAAATAACACACCATCTCAGTCCCTCACACACACAGATCCACTGGGGAAAGGAGAGGAGAGGACGAAGGACTCAGAAATGGTGGGCACTGTTCTGAAAGAGACAATTTTAACTTAAAACAAGCTGTTTAAACTTGAAGAGACCGAGATGCTCTTTAGTTGGCAACTTTGAATTTTTTCCTAGTAACTAACAATTGAAAAGCCATCAGGATCAATTTTTGAAAATAAATTTTATATATGCATCTGAGTTGTGTGCAAATTTCTAGTTCTGCTATCTACTTGATGGTGAATATATTTCATGTCATTGGTCTACTATAATGCCATCTCAAATGGTCACATGATATTATAATTTAGAATTGTTTTTGTAAGCAGGAGTTAAGAAATAAAAATATCTCTTTAAAGTGTGAATTCGTTTGTCTCTATATAAACTCAATTTCTTCTTAGTACCTGTCAGTCCCTGATAAGTTAAGCACCGCAACTAGTAAGAGTACAAGTTGAGCTCTATTTTAAATTCTTCACCATTCAAATCAGAAGAGGAGTACATTATATCCCTCGAAGCTCACTTACATAGAGGTGACCAAACATACTTCAGTGTCATCCTATTACATCAGGATCGTGGCTGTGAAAATGGATTCTGGCTTTATTATGAGTTTGTGCTATCCTGTAGACTGTTTACCTCCAGGCATTTTTACAGCATAAAATAGAGGGTCCCATCCCAGTGCCTTTTGGGTTTCTGTGTGTGTTCATTCTGCCCGCTCATTTGTTCATTTCTTTGATGAATGTTAACTGAGCATCTGCGGTGTCTTTACGCCTTGTCCTGAGGTTTGCTCTTCTCACCTCTCATTATTGGCCAAAAAAAAAAAAAAAAAAAAAAAAAGCCTCTCTAAAGGCTCTTCTCTCTTCTCTCCAAAGTCTATGCTGGAGGGAGGAGGGGGATGCTGGCTAGAGGAGGTCTGTGTAACTCTAGCATGGCCCTGAGTCATGTGAAGAACTCCAAATACTTCCAGGTTAGTCCCTAAGAAAGTCACTGGTTAAGTACAGGTGGAATGATACAGCAAATTAGAAAAAACAGCTCTATTTTCTTCAGAAGGACACTAATGATATCTAGCTGCCTTGAAACTAGGTTCTCCCCTGATTGTGGAGTACCTTAACTGTACCCTGTTCAGACGACACAATAGAGTGTGAGTCTGAAGAGCATCACAGAAGGCTCTTTCTTTCCCCAATCCAAATGATTTTCCATAGAAATCTGTAAAACTATGAAGTTCCCTACCCCACAATTATCACTTCATTTTATTTTTCATCCTTCTTTTCCTTTCTCTTTCTGTTTTCTTCCTACTATGGGGAGGGAGGTGAGGAAATGGAAGAGTAAACTGCACAGGCTCTTTACCTAGGGCTTAGGCAGGGGAGAAAAGTAATTGAAATTACATATACATAAAATTAACCTGAGGTCTTAAAACTCTAGGTGTCACCATGGAGACCAGAGCATGAACTGTCTCCATGGAGACTCAAATGATTTTTTAGACTTTAAATTATCATCACTTATTACCTGATGTCGATTTGGGCAATGAAGAGATGGGTTAAAATACATAACAATATAAGAAGCAGCCTCACACCAGAGAATTTTCATTAAGGGCAAATCTAGTTGTTCTGGCTCTTAGTATTCCATCATTCCAATGAGTGGGAAGATATCCCAAGAGAAGATTTCCCCTCAGCTCGGAATTCTCATGGAGCCATCTGATGATACAGCTCCACATATGCTACATGAATGAATAGAGAAAAATAATTTCTAGGAAAGGTCTCTGTGACACAGAAGCATCAGTGTGATGCAGGTGATATGCTGTGTCCATCACTCCAGCTCCAAGGAGGATACGGTGCCGAGGCAATGTCTTATTCTAGTAACGGACCATAGATTCTTTTAACAACCATGCTGGGTATATCACTTCGCCAGGTCTAGTGTATACAGATGGTTTTCAGACAGACTTGTATTACAAGCGACAAAAAACAGGAACACAGGAATCATGCAAATGTTTAAGCTATATAAGAGGTAAAGCAGAATTTTTCCCAGTTACAGATTCTACTTTGGAAGCCTAGAGGTACAGTAACTTAACTGATCAAATACTCAGTCGAGAGGCCATCCAAATGGTATATCATAGATAGTAAGTATTCATCAATTAAAGTCCTTCATAAAAGATTAAAATTTAATAAAAGTTTTAATATATAACAAGTTAATAGAAAGCAAACAATTATGACTGGAATGCATAAAAAGATAATGGTTGATTAGATTATGCATTTGGAAGTTGATACAATTTGAACTTTACACAGTTTTGTGTTTTTTTTAAGACAGATCTTGGTGACTAGTTGGCTACAGAAGGAAAATAGGGATGCCAGCGGCACAGCCCAGTCAAAGAAATGTAAATGTTTCTCACATTTTATGATCAGTTCTCATTATTTGAGGATGCTATGTTTCATAAAGTTGTCACAAATAATCAGCAAATAGTGAACCATTGCTCCTAGGGGAAATAAAGGAGTAGGTTCCTGTGAGCCTCTGGTCACATTTTCATCAACCAATCAATATATAACCTGGTTTTATGTATGTTTCTGTTTAAATATACTTTATTTAATATATTTTGCTGACTCATTAACATTGAACTCACTGCCAACTGCACTACAACTCATGACTGAATGAAGTTTATTTAACACATATTTTCTGCATCCTGCACATCACAGCCTTTTTGCACTTAAGAACACTAGACAGCACTTCAGTAATATGGGGGCCATATTAACAATGAAATCACCCATAAAAAGCACAAAAATGCTCAATAGACCGTGGTGGGGAAAAATAAGCTGAAATAAGAATGCAGAATGTCCACTTTGTCTGATCTCACCTGGGACCATTGAGGGAGTGCGGGAGAGGGGAGGAAGAGTGACTCAAAAATTTTGTCTCTCTGTGCATGTCCATAAATGACCATGAAAATGCCTTTAGTATTGATTTGGGGTTATAAATAAATTTTAGCAAGCTGGCAAATTCACAAATACAGAATCTGCAAATAATGAGGATCCACTATACTTACCCACTGTAGAGAATTATTTCTTTTTTTTTTTTTTTCAACATTTTTTATTTATTTTTGGGACAGAGAGAGACAGAGCATGAACGGGGGAGGGGCAGAGAGAGAGGGAGACACAGAATCGGAAACAGGCTCCAGTCTCCGAGCCATCAGCCCAGAGCCTGACGCGGGGCTCGAACTCACGGACCGCGAGATCGTGACCTGGCTGAAGTCGGACGCTTAACCGACTGCGCCACCCAGGCGCCCCATGTAGAGGATTATTTCTATTTCCCTATGATGTTGCTTCTGACTATTCCATTGCACTTGCCTTTTTTCTTTTGTGCACCTATGGAACTCCTATTCTTCCTTCTAAACTCTGCTCAGGAACCACCCTCCCGCCCCCCCCTCCCCCACACCACACACACACACACAAACCTCCGCTTCCTGTTACATTTGCCTCTTATACTCATCTCTATTTAGCACAAATCAATTACACTGAATTTATTGGTATTCTTCTTAACTGATCTATGAAATTCATTGAGGTCCATGACCATGTCCTAATACATGTATATAAGCTTTACTGTGCTTATGATGTGCCAGGCCATATGTTAAAAAGTGCTTCACATACAATATTGTGTTTAATCTTACAATAATCCTATCATCCCCATTTTACAGTGCTAGAAACAGAGGCCCAAAGCAGTCATGTCACTTGCCATACCACATGTTGCAGAAATGGTATTGAAACCTAGAGTCCAAGTGTTTAACTATTATATTATCTTAAAAAGTTAGTATTAGCTGCCATGTAGTACTGACCACTTACTATGTCCAGGCATGGTGTTAAATGCTTTTGCCAAATTAACTCATTGAATCTACTTTACCTCTGTGTCTCGAACACATAGCAAAGTGCATGACACATGAATGTTTCTTGAATTGAATTTATTTCCTTCTGCTCCCAAATGTTCTTTCTAAAACCAACAGCATGAGAACTCTACGTTTTCAGCAGTGACCAGATGACATCCATGTCGCACCACACTTCTCCCCCACCAAATTCCTCATCTCCTTCTCATTTATGTTCTTCTGTAGTTCTGCTATTGATATCTATGATGTCCACAAGTCATGGTAGTGTATAAGAGAGAAGCAGTTCTTCTTTGTCTTTAACAAAGTTCTTTCTCTTTAACAATCATTTCTAATAGTGATTTATATTATGACCTCATCTTCACGGAGTAACAAAATCACGCAAGAGCTAAGTGTTTTACTTGAGGTCTGTGAGGTAAGCCCAGTATGAAGCTAAGAGAGGATTTTCTATTTCCCTATATAGCGTTGGGTTCCAAATCTATCCAGCTTCTAACATTGAGTTCAAAATAGGCAGAGAGTCAGTTTTAGGGATAAGAAGTCAAATTAGGGGAGTGGACTTATAGAAAAGTGGGTAGGCTGTAGAAAGTTTGCACGACACAAACTGCAGGGCTCACATACATTACATGAATGAATGGGATCAAGGAGGGCTTAGCCTTAGGGCTAGAGTCAAGTCAAATCAGTCATCTTTGTTCAAAGGCAAGTATAAGGGAGACAATCTTTTCCCTTGTCTCCACCCTCTGCCTCAGAATATCCCAAATACTCTGAAAGTAATTATTGTCAATAATACAGGAAAATGACCCAAAAGACAAAGTTCTAAATGCCCTAATGTCTAATTTTTTCCCAGTTGTCATGGTTTTGCTATTAGTCACTGCAATATTTAATAAAGCAAGAGAATCTCTAGGTGAATTTGAATTCCCAAACCCAAAGCAGATGAAGTAAATCAAATGCCTCCTGGAGTCAGATGAGAACCTCTATGAGTGAAATTCCCAGAGAAGGAACTCCCATCTTATAGGGTAGACAGTGCTCAGTTCCAGTAACTGCAAGAAGGAATAAATCCTCTGCTGCCAGGCCCTTCAACTTTTCAAGAGAAGACACAATCTTGAAGGTTTATGTACTATTTCTTAATTTTAAATGTGGGCAATTAATTAAAAAAAATAAATACAGTGCATGCAAAAAAAAAAACAAAAACAAAAACAAAAACTATGTCCATTGGCCTTAGCCACTGGGAGATGCCAGTTTGTAATCTCTGGCCAGTAGAGTCTTAGTGGCCTAGGGAATATTTAGGGACCTCTTTCAAATCATCCCGTATGCTTCACTGCCCCCAAGAAATGGCAGCCCTGGAGGCCATCCTCTGGACAGCCATCTCCCTCCTGCTGTCCCCTGGTGTCCTAATGGACCCTTCCTTTTATAAGTAGTTATCTCAGAAACGTGATTTCCAGGCCTCCGCAAACAGCCTCACCTCCATCCTCCGTGTGGGCAATCTACGACCTCTGGTAGACAGGAGCTGGTTGCAGCAGGTCTCAGTGTGTCTGGGGAGCTGCTTTTGGAGGCTTTCCTATCTCCTCCTGCTGCCCCAACTCCCAATGCCCTCCTCCCATCCCCACTTCGAAGGTCTGTTTCCCTTTCTTTGGTCTCCCTTGTCACCTCTCCCAGTTTTTTCACCTGTCTCATCTTTTCCTTTCTCTTCTCTTCTTTTTCCCCCTTTTATTCTCTTCTCTGTTTATTCCAGCCTCTCCACCCTTGCCCTCTATTGCTGTCCTTTCCTCTCCTCCCCCATCCCTTCTCCCAGCGACCGGGGACTGCAGAGAGCTCGCTCACCAAGAATACACCAACACGGGCTTCGAGTACTTCTTGTGATGGGAGCGGAGGGTCAGGGAGCCCTTGCGCTCCAGCAAGTCCGTGGGTCCGAGCTCAAACCCGTATTGCCTACTGCTGCAATAGTCCTGGCAGAAGCTGTCAGAACTCTCCATGGATGACCTCCACATTCAGACCTAGGAGGATTTCTTTCTGCACCTATCATGCTCCCCACGCCAGCAGCACCTACCAAGATTCGGCGTCTCTCATCTCCTGGGCAACCTGGGGCGGGGTCAATGGAGAGGGCGGGGCCATTGGAGGGGCGGATCCCTTAAACCTAACAGCCCTGGTTTCCCAGAGAGTGTGGGTTACTGATTAGAAAGAAACTACATTTCCCGGAATGCAATGAGGAGCGAACCGGCTACAGAGGGGTTGGGAGGCACGTCCTCGGCATTCTGGGATCTGGAGTTTCGCCCGCCCACCAGCCTATTTCTCAGAGTGGCCGGTGGAGTTAAGGGGGATCCGTGGGTCAGTTAGAGGCTAAGGGGACTTGAGCCCAGAGCAGGTCTGCTCCTGCTGTACTTGCAGAAGTTCTTTTTTACCATCCATCATCTGTTGCCAGCACACCTTCAACTTACAAACATGTAAAGTTTAACCAAAAGGGAGCAAGGGAACCCACCCCTCAAACTCTAAAATATGTCATTTATATTCAGATTTTCTGAGAAGAAGGAGGAGTGGAATCATTCAGCAAATCAGCTAAAAAGTCTGAGGATGAAAAGGCCCTGACTAATTCCAGTTTGAGCTACTCTCTCAACCTAGAAAACAGGAGTTTCTTCTTCTGGGGGGCCAGGTGGGGGGAATAGGGTATGGGACCGAGGAGAGGGTTGGGTGGACACAAGAATCTGAAGTCCCTCCAGGCTGTAACACTGAAAGATCCAACCTTTAGGTACAGCTTAGGACTCTGGGGCATTCAGCTCCCCAAGACCTGCCAGTTCTCATTTTAACATTTGATATTTTATGACAACACAAATTCATCACGTTATTGTGTTGTTTATATGCGACAAGGATTCAAAATTATTACCTATGGCATTGCTTTCAAAAAATGACTGAATAGCTGTCTTGCAGAAGGAAGGTGCTTATTTCATCTTTGGCTTTCCAAGAGAGATATATTTAACGCATTAGAAGTCTTCTCCCCAACTCAGGTGAGCACCATAAGAGCATTAGTGGACTTAATCACCGCCATCCCTTGGACCTGGCATATGCTTAGTACATAGCATCATTTCAGAGTATTGAGTGAACAAATGAACGACTATTATGTTAATCCTTTAGATTAACCTGGGCTTCAGGTTAATTTCAGAAGGGACTCACTTTAAGAAGACCACACGTACACAAAAATTCAAACTTAAAAACAAATTAAGAGATATTTCACAATACAAATAGATTCTATAGTTTGCAAAAAGATTTACTATAGCACTCCTGTAAATAGTGAAGTGCTCTTCTGGATCAGTTTTCACAAATTTGATTACACACAACTACTAAGTGCTTCTCTGTGGCCTGTGGTGCCCTGTGTGGGCGCCTGTGGTATGCTAAGGCCTCTATTTTACTGACAGCCACAGTTAAGTCACGTTATTTAAAACGAAATAAATAGTCCACTGTCACCAGCTAAGTACTAGTAGAGTACTGAGTGCTGTTTTAGCCCTTTTCTTCTTGAAGGAATGAAAAGAAAAATAGAAATTAACTTTAAAAGGGTAAATAAAATCCATGTTAAACTCAATTCTGCCCAAAGCACAGCATATTGCTGTCAGTCCAAAAAATATTGCCATCATTACTATCATGTTTTTTTTTTTTTAATTTTACTTCACCTATGCTTAAAGTATATTTATTTTGCATATGCTTAAAGTGATGGCAACATAATATATTTGCAACCAAGATGTCAGGTCTCTGTAGCCAATCTGTGTCAGAGACAGAGCTGTCCAGAAGCAAGTCCTTTCTGTGGTACATGGTTATTACACAGATTTAAAAGTGTTTCAGTACACTGAGTAGCAGTGTATTAAGAAAACTAAACAAATAGAGCTTATTATTTTAGAGCTCCTTAAACCAAGCTGACAGGCTAGTTGCTTTTTTGTTCTGTTCTTTCCCCTTTACACCAACTTTCCCAGCTTTACTGTCTTCTGTGACTGGTAAACACTTTCCAACATCCTTGTGTGGGGATACATGAGATTGACTCTCTAATATCCTCAAGTTCAGATTCACTCCTTTCTCTTTGGATACACCAGTACATTCTGTGGAATTTTTGCTTTCCTGATTCCTTATTGATGAAATAAGAATAGAATAATATTTATTGCAGAGGGGTTTTATTACGGAAGATAATATATTGAAAGCAGGTGGAACAGTGCCTAACGGATGCCCAGTGCTCAATTAAATTTCAACTCTTACTGCTATTACTACCTCCGGACTTTGTCATTATCTCTTGGGAAAAGTACCCTAAAATGTGCTTGTTGTTTGCGTGGAGTTTCCTAAGTATCTTTTGTGTTTTTCAAGCTTTGTCTGTTTATAAGGTCTTTTTAATGAATATCTTTTTATTATATTTTAATGTGAAATGTAACAGTCTGAATCAGAAAAATGTTGGCAAGATATTTTGGACATGTTGCCAATGATAATGATGGTTTTATATTCATATGAAATCTTTTCTCTTCAAGACCATTAATAAGCTTTATGCTTTTTAAATGTGAATTGCTGATCCTCAATAGACTTGAGTTATTTGTGTTTTCCTCAAACTTCATCAAACCAATGAAGTGTGGGGATTAAAGCAATGTCTTCTCTTTATATTAATTTCTTGCGCCATAATATCCCTGGGGTAAGAAAATTATAGCTCAGGTGGCTGATACAGGACTTTTCTGTAGGAAAGTGCGACCAGACCAACTCGGGAAGTGGGAATCCCACCATGTGAGCCTACTCTAATAGATTTATCAGCCTTATCAGATCATTTAAGAAGTTGCCAAGAAGATCTGACCAGAACAGCAAACCTAAAATAGGTGTTTATCAGCAAGATGTAAACGGCCACAGAGGCAAACCTATTCATCTCCTTTCTCTTCCTGTCTTAACAATCATCTGATCGATTCCAGACAAGCCCCTGCCCAGTACCTTTCAAAGTCACTTTCAGCATGTTCTCCCCCCAGCATTAAACCTTCTTCTACCAGATGTCATGCAATTAAGCTGAGGGAAAAAAACCAATTCTCTAAGAAAATTAGCTTCTACTAACTCCATGTTTAATCATTTAAATCTATTTTAAAAACTTGCATTTAAACTGTTTAACACTCAGAAGTTTAAGTATTTGTGTCCTAATCAAGGATAGATGGCATAGTATTTTTTTAATTCTCTAGGAATAGGGAGCTCCTGTCACCCACTCTGTGCACATCTTGAGGTTCACTTTATAATATTTGATATAAAAAGTTAGAGTCCACTTGCTATGTCAAAATGAGTGAGATGTCTGGTCCTCCCCACTGCCTCCATGCTCCCTCATCCGTCTTTCTCTCCTCCCTCCTCCTTCTCCTTTTCCTTTGTCCACGTCTCTTCCCTTTATCCCTTCCGGTTCCATGCTCTACTCCTTCTCTTCTTCTTCCCTCCCCTTCTTTCTCTCTCTCCTCCTTCCCTCTCCCTGTTTCCTCCTTCTCTTCCTCCTTTGAGAAGTAATATGGATTTCAGAGTCAGAATCTATTGCTGAGCAACCAAGAGAATCTGGTACAACTCAGTTATGTGAAAAAATATGAAATAAAAATAATAAGATACAGATACCATGGCCAAAATTTATATGAATAAGCTCATGTTTAATGACCCAGGAACTCTCAAAAGAATCAACTACAACAAAAGCTTCAATCTTCTTTCCTTTCCTTTAAGTATTCATAACTAGCAATGATCTTTTTAAGAATGAATTTAACTTTGAGTATGATTTCTCTGTGCTTCTAATTTGGGTTGCAAACCTATTAGACATTGACTTGCTCTCAAATTATTATTATTAACTAGTATATTGATTAAGTGCTGTCATGCAACAGGCATTATTTCTAGAACTCCTACCATGCGCACAGGGGATTAATTTATTAAATATTCTATGTATAGTATTCTATAATTCAGCATTTCTCTTATTTTGATAGCCAATAAGTGAGATTCTTTGGCAGAATTGTCCATAACTATAATGATAAAATTTTAATGTCCTGGATTAGTAACGACATGCTCTAACATAAATGTAGATTAGGGATTTCTTTAACATCCTACAGATTGAATATCTTTAATTATTCAAAGACCAGATATCCATTTTCACAACTTATCTAAACCCATGGTTTTCTTCCTTTTCTCTCCTGTGCTGCTTTGGTTTCTTGGCACCTTTACTGTTTATTGGCAACAATAATGAGACCATTTGGCTACCAGTTAACTGTTCTTATGAAAGGAGTGGTACTTGAAATTAAGTTCAATATCATCATGGCTTTCTTTGTTCCTCATGCTCTTTAATCTGGATAAAGGAACATCCTCACCCAGAGAAGAGGCTTAGAGAAAAGAAACTGGATTTGGGCTCCCTTTGCTCCTGATGGTGGTGGACATTTTCCCACGTCCCCACAACACCCACCCCCAGCTGCATGGTGAGCAGGCTGGTGAGAAACCTACTGAAAGTCTTCCCCCAGGGGACCAGGTATGTTCAGGATGTTTCTGGCTGTGGAGTACACCAAACACACAGCTGAGGATGTCACAGTCTGAGGTAAAGGTTGGGAGCTCAGGGAAGAAGCTGGAGAACTGCCTGAACCTTGAAGGACTTTCTGAGTGTTGCACGATTTTGAGTTTCTGGTGTTCTGCTGGCATATATGTCAGACTTGTGGTGCTATTTCCTCTGTTAACTAAATCTCTTTCTGTAGCATCGTGTTTAGGTTGCTTTAAACTAGGGAGGCTGAGGCTATTTCTTTCTTTTTAAAGATTATTTATTTATTTTGAGAGAGAGCGAGCGAGAGAGAACATGCACACAAGCGGGGGAGGGGCAGGGAAAGGAAGAGAGAGAATGCCAAGCAGGCTCTGTGCTGTCAGTGCAGAGCCTGATGTGAGGCTTGATCCCACAGACTGTGATATCATGACCCCAGCCACGATCAAGAACGGGGTGCTTAACTGACTGAGCCACGCAGGTACCTCAAAGGTCATTTTCTAAAGGGCCAGGAGGGAACTAAAAGCAAGTGCAATAACATTAAAAAATAATAATAAAGGAAGGAGACTGAGAGTAAGGATTATCTTTTTTTTTTTTTAATTTTTTTTTAACGTTTATTTATTTTTGAGACAGAGAAAGACAGAGCGTGAACGGGGGAGGGTCAGAGAGAGAGGGAGACACAGAATCGGAAACAAGCTCCAGGCTCTGAGCTGTCAGCACAGAGCCCGACGCGGGGCTCGAACTCACGGACCGTGAGATCATGACCTGAGCCGAAGTCAGACCCTTAACCGACTGAGCCACCCAGGCGGCCCGAGAGTAAGGATTTTCAAGACCAGAAGAGCATTTACTCTTTTGGCACCCATTTTATGACCAATTAGTACAGTTGACACTTAAACAACTCAGGTTTGAACTGCACACGTCCACTTCTGTGAGGAATTTTTTTCAATTAATATATTGGAAAAGTTTGTGGAGATTTGTGACAATGTGAAAAAACTCGCAAACTGTGTAGCCTAGAAATATCCCCCCCACAAAATTAAGAAAACAGTAGTATGTCCGAATGCATAAAACATAGGTAGATGCTAGTCTCTTTTATCATTTACTGCCACAAAATATATACGAACCTGCTACAGAAAAGTTGAAATATATCAAAGTTTGTGGACACACAGAGCATTCATGGCACCATTTGCAGTTGAAAGAAATGTAAACAAATGTGAGAATGCTATATTAAGTCATAACTGCAGAAAACAAACTACATACTGCACTATAGCAATAATTTGGTAGCCACCTCCCGTTGCTACTGCAGTGCGTTCAAGTGTTGGGAGCATCCTCCTGAAATGCCCTGTGACGCTAATCATCTCTGCTTGAGCAGTGTGGCTCTCCAGTAAACTGCATCACAGTAAAAAGCAATCTCTCACGGTTCTCAAATATTTTTCATTGAGTTTAGTGCAACATCATAAACCTTGAATAACACCAGGGGACCCATAGGAAATGCCACTAGTGATGCTGGAAATGTTCCCAAGAAGTCATGACGTTACATGAGAAAGATGATTTACTTGCTATGTCTACAGATTGAGATCTGCAGCTGGGGTTGCCCACCATTTCAAGATAAATTAGCCCAGCATAAGGGTGCAATGTTTAAAAAAAAAGGAGATTTCTGAAGCTGCCATTGCAGCTATGCCAGCAGGCACGAAAACCTTGCACTTTCTTTGAAATACTTTTTTATGTCATATCGAAAATGCAGCTTTTATATGGGTGCAGGATTGCTATATGAAAGCCACACCTGTCAACTCTAATATGATTCATGAAAAAGCAAAGTCATTCTATGACAAGTTAGAACAAAAGGAAAGTGAAGAAACTAAAGCTGGAAAATTTAATACCAGCAAAAGATGGTTTGATAATTTTAAAAAGGTTTGGCTTTAGGGGCATCTGGCTAGCTCAGTTGGTGGAGCATGGGACTCTTGATTTGGGGGTTTTAAGTTCAAGTCCCACCTTGGGTATAGAGATTACTTCAAAAATAAAATCTTTAAAATAAAAGGTTTGGATTTAAAAAATGTCAAGGTACCAGGAAAGGAAGCTTCTGCCAACCAAGAGGCCGCAAACAAGTTCCCAGACACCATAAAGAAAATCATTGAGGAGGAAGGAGATCTGCTTAAACAGATTTCTAATGCAGAAGAAAGTGCCCTATTCTGGGGGAAAAATGTACAAATGTACTAGAAAGGAAGAGAAGCTAGCACCAGGATTTAAGGCTGGACAGGAGAGGCCTGACTCTACAGTTTTCTGTAAATGCAGTCAGGTTTATGATCAGGACTGTCCTAATCTATAAGGCTGCTAACCCCTGAGCCTTGAAGAGAAAATATAAACACCAGCTTCCAGTCTTTTGGTTGTACAAAAAGAAGGCCCAGACAACAAGAACCCTTTTTTCTAAATAAGTTCCACTGTGATGCTTTGTCCCTGAAGTCAGAAAGTACCTTACCAGTAAGGGACTGCCTTTTAAAGTTCTTTTGATACTGGACAATGCCCTTGGCGACCCAGAATCCCAGGAGTTCAACACTGAAGGTGTCAAAGTGGTTTACTTGCCCTCAAACACATCGTCTCTAATTCACTCTAGATCAGGGTATCCAAAGGACCTTTAAGTCTCATTACATACAGTACTCTATAGGAAGAGGAGTCAATGCTATGAAACAGGACCCCAAGAACATCAAGAAAGTCTGGAAAGTCTACACCATTGAAAATGCCATTATTGTTACAAGAAAATGCCATGGAAGACATCGAGCCCTAAACAATAAATTCCTGCTGGAGAAAACTGTCCAGATGTTATTCATGTCTTCACAGGATTCATGACAGAGGCAATCAGGGGGGTCTAACCCTAACCCCCTCCCCATTGTCTAAGGGTCAACTGTAATTGCGTTAGTGTAAATTAGGTGTGGAGCTTTTCCAGGTAACACTAATAATTTCTAGTTAAAGTTTCCCTAATTATAGGGACTCAGCTAGTACAGTTTTGATGACAAATGACAGAAAACCAAATCAAACTAGTTAGGACAGAAAGAGGAATTTATGTACTCACGCAACTGGAAACTCCAGGGGCAATTCTGGTTTCAAGCACATCTGAATCCTAGGGGTTGATGATATCTCAGAATGTTTTTTCACTATTTCTTGGTTCTGTTTTCCCTCTTGGGTTAGCTCATTCTCAGGCAAGCTTTCCCCAAATGGCCACCAACTTACATTGCTCCCCCACTCTCTTACAACATAAAGTGCTTCCCTTTCCTCCAGCTCTAACAAAAGTCCCAAATGCTTATTGGCTTGACTTGACTCATGTGATTGTTCTGAAATCACCAGGGCAAGGCCCAGGGTTGATGTAATATACTCCCCAGCTTCATCTGTGTCATAGGCTCCCCTCCAGGGGGAGGTCTGCCCTCTCTGACTAATCTACACTGAAAGTACGGGATTGGACTAAAGGGAAAAACAGATCGCTATTCCCAAATTAATGGGAAAGCATGCCTGGTAGGCAAAAACAACAGATACCCACTGTAGACAGTAATAATAAGAGATCCCATCCATATATCACTTTATTAAATATTTTTGCATACACTCTCTTACTTGGCCCTTGAAAAATTATGTGGGATGCATATTGTCATTTCTATTTCTAAGATGAATAAACTGAATTACACATCTATTTAGAGGCAAAGCCAGTCTTATATTCTTATCTTTAGACTCCAAGGAATGTTCTCATTATTATTCTTCTACAGACACTATACATATATTATATATATATATATATATATATATTTTTTTTTTTCCTTCTGTTTGCAGGATCCTGGTCTCTAGTAGGATTACAGGATTATGTCCTTGGCTAGGCTTTACCTCTGTAATTTTGTCTCCTGTGGATATGTCATGACTTTTCTACTTAAGGCATTAAGTTGTTTGTATGTTGGTTTAGCAGTATGTTTCCAAAATTCTTCCCTTGTTAATTTCCTCTGAAATTATACAATTCCATACTCCTAAAGCTTTCATAAAATACAGTCAAATAGTTTGGGTCTCTCATCCCTTTGCCTGTCACTTGGGATCAAATTTCATTCTTGTCCTGAAGAACATCTGGCTCATATTTTACCTTTCTTTTGCTCTCATCCTCTCTGTGTCTGGATTGATTTTTCCTTTCTCAGAATAACCCCATCCCTTTGGGGTGTGTCCATTGTCCCGAACAAGACTATAGGAGTTGAGTCTTTCTTCCTCAGAGCTCTCTTGTCACTCTAGAATCCAGAGAATAAAAAGGGTACCTGGATTTCTAAAACATTTCAACATCAGCTTTTATTCCACAGTGAAAGGTTAAATGTATTGTTTTCCCTAAAGTGATGATTTTAGAACAAGTGTGATTTTATATTCATATAAAATTCTAAGAACAAAAATACCAAGATCTCAATATCCTTTACAAAAATATTCAAAAATTCATTTCTGTCAAGAATTACAGTTTTAATATTAAAGGAAACTACCCTGAAATGTATTTTAAATGTAATTATATAGCTCATACTGTGTCATCTATTCTCATTTACCAGTGTCTATTCTATTTAGGTTAAAATGAACTAAATTTCTATTTCTGACTGAACCTTATTATTACTGAAAAATGCATCATATTTTCTCCCAGTGTAGATATGCATGAGAAGAATATTTTGTGTAAAAATTAATTGCCTTTTTTTTCTTGGCACATTACAAGGAGGACTATTTTGGAAGTAAAAAATATTAATGATTACTCTGATTCACCAATTGGACGTTTCTTCAATACTGTGACACAAAATTTCCTTCCATTGTAGTCGGAATGTGAGATAAATGTGTGTTTTTTCCAGATGGCTCTAATTCCTTAGTTTGTATCTAAATTTATAAGTCATGGAATAAACAAGCCTAGAATCTGGCTCCCTGGGACAGTGAAGTTTATTGGGCACAGCATCTTGGCCAAAGAAGTGTACTCCTGGCCTCTAAAATACTACTGAGGAGACTTATCTGACCTCTACACGAGCCCAGAGGAGAGAGCTCTCCCCTCACAAAGGCAGCCTGTCCCAGTTCTGTAGAAATATAATCGTAAGTTCCATCTTATGTTGCACTAACATGAACCTTCTTGATAGATGCACCTATTGGTCCTGCTTCTGGAAGATAAAAGATAAGCTTTATTTCTCTCTTGTGAAAGATCCTTTCAGATATCTGAAGACAGCTAACATGCCTTCTCTGTTCCCAGGTAAACAAAATAAACAAACCTACATATTTTTCATGTTTGTTTTGGTTGAGGCTCTGGATGTGTATCACTTTGATCATGGTCTCCTTAAAAACTGCTTCTCAGAAAAGAGCACAATGTTTTACACTGACCAGTGCCAAGTACAGTGGGGGCTACTATTGTGTCCCATGCATTTGATCCTTTGCATTTATTAGCATAATCTAGGCATGGGAGAAAGGAAGTAAGGAAGGGTCCCAGACAGGGTGGAAGAGAGGTAAGAAGGGAGGAAGAAAGAGAAAACAGATGAATTGAAACAAGATCGGGGAGAAATAAATTCAAAATATATGTATTCCCTGAAGCTAAAACTAGGATCAGAACTATCATCTAGTGACTAAGCTTTGGACCTCTGGCAAGGCTGGAAAGCTCATATCAAACCTCCTGCATTAAGCCTGGGGCCTTTGAAGCAACAACTGATGGGGACTATGAAAATACAAATCCTCTCCCAAGCAAATATCCTCAAATCACACTCTCAGGTTCCCCCAGACTAATTAAATAAATGTGAGCTCATCAGATGTTATTGGTAAACATAGAAGGAAATTAGGATGAGCAAAACCAACAAAGAACAGATTTAGATCCCCCACTACAATCACCCCCCCCCCAACTCAAATATGTGAATTATTAGATGCAGCCTCTGAGATGATTCTGAACAGAAATTCCAAAGAAAAAAATCTTGGAATCATAAAACAACCTGATTAAGGGATAGATCACTGTCAAAAATGGTCAGAGAAACTTTTAACATGATCATGGGTGCATTGGTCAGCAGTTTCCCCTGTTCAGCATAGAAATCTGAAAGCCACAAAAATGTGGAAAACAAAATACAAGTTTTGGTAAAATTAAGAGACTCCAAAATAGTTGTAAAGGCTGCTGAGCCTTTAAGATTCACGTGGCAGTAAGTGGAGAGAAGCCTATGAGCAATGTGGTAGGCAGAATCCTAAAATCCATAACCCCCACCAACATGCCTGCCCTCATCTAAGGGAGTATGAATATGATGAATGCAATATTACACCTGTGATTATGTTACATTACACGACAAATGAGATTTTGCAGATGCAATTAAGAGTACTAGTCAGTTGATTTTGAGTTAATTGACAGGGAGATTATCTGGGTGGGCCTAATCTAATCACATGAGCCCTTTGAAAGCAGAGAGTTTTCTGTCTGATGGCAGAAGAGAAATCTCTTTCATCAGTTTTCTGTCTGATGGTGGATCTAAAACAGAAGGCATCTACTATATCGTACACCTGAAACTACTATAATATTGTATGTTAACTGGAATTAAAGTAAAAACTTAAAAAGCCAAAAACAAAACAACAACAAACACAGAAGAGTGCAAGGTGCTGTTGCTAGCTTTGAAGATGGAGGGGCTGTGTGAAGGATGAGAGTGGCTTCAAGGAGCTCTAAGAGTGGTGTGCCCCTGACAGCTAGTAGGAAAATGGAGACCCCGGGCATATAATTGTAGGGAGATGAACTCTTCCAATAATCAGAATGAGCTTGGAAATGATTTCTTCCATAGAGACTTCAGATAAGAGCCCAGCCCAGCTGACACCTTGATCTTAGCCTTGTGAGACCCTAATTACAGAACTCAGTGAAGCCTGCCCCACTTCTGGCCTATAGAACTATGAGCTAATGTTTTAAGCTATTAAATTTGTGGTCATTTGTTATGAAAACTAAAGTTATAGAAAACTAAAATAAGTGATATTTCAGAAAGTACTAGTTTTTTTAAGTTTTTATTTAAATTCCAATTGACATACGTGTAATATTAGTTTCAGGTGTAGAATTCAATACTTAACATACAATACCTAGTGCTCAACCCAAGTGCCCTCCTTAATCTCCATCATTATTTTATCCGTTCTTCTACCCAATTCCCTTCTGGTAACCATCAGCTTGTTCCCTATAGTTAAGAGTCTGTATCTTGGTTTTTTCCTCTCTCTCCCTATGTTCATTTGTTTTGTTTCAGATAATTCATATGAGTGAAATCATATGATATTTGTTTTTCTCTCACTGACTTATTTAGCTTAGCGTAATACTCATTAGCTCCATCCACATTGTTGCAAATGGCAAGATTTCATTCTTTTTTATGGCCAATATTCCAGTGTGTGTGTGTGTGTGTGTGTGTACACAGTGGAATATATATATATATATATATTCCACTTATTATACATAAGAAATATATATATACACATATATATACATATATATGTATATATATACGTATATATACGTGTATATATATACATATTTATGTATATATATACGTATATATACGTATATATATACATATATATGTATATGTATATATATATATATATACTTTATCAATTCATCAGTGGATGGACATTTGGGCTCTTTCCATAATTTGGCTACTGTTGCTAATGCTACTATAAACATCAGGGTGCATGTATCCCTTCAAATTGGTATTTTTGTATCCTTTGGGTAAATACCTAGTAGCGAAATTGCTGCATTGTAGGTTAGTTCTACTTTTAACTTTTTGAGGAACTTCCATACTATTTTCCAGAGTGGCTGTACCAGTTTGCATTCCCACCAACAGTGTAAGAGGGTTCCCTTTTCTCCGCATCCTCGCCAACACGTGTTGTTATCTGTTGTTACTTTTGACTATTCTGACAGGTGTGAGGTGTTATATCATTGTAGTTTTTATTTCTTTCTCTGATGAGTGATGTTGAGCATCTTTTCATGTGACTGTTGTCCATCTGTATTTCTTCTTTGGAAAAACATCTATTCATGTCTTCTGCCCATTTAAAAAAATTTTTTTTAACATTTATTCATTTTTGAGAGACAGAGAGAGACAGAGCATGAGTAGGGGAGGGGCAGAGAGAGAGGGAGACACAGCATCCAAATCTGGCTCCAGGCTCTGAGCTGTCAGCACAGAGCCTGACATGGGGCTCAAACTCACGGACTGTGAGATCATGACCTGAGCTGAAGTCGGACGCTTAACCTACTGAGCCACCCGGGTGCCCCCCCACCCCCCCCCACCCCCCCCCCCCCCCCCCCCCGCCGCTATGTCTTCTGCCCATTTTTTTTAACTGGATTATTTGTTTTTTGGGTGTTGAGTTTGATAAGTTCTTTATATATTTTGGATACTAACCCTTCATCAGATATGTCATTTGCAAATATCTTCTCCAATTGCATAGGTTGCCTTTTAGTTTTGTTGATTGATTCCGTTGCTGCCTAGAAGCTTTTTATTTTGATGAAGTCCCAATAGTTTATTTTTGCCTTTATTTCCCTTGCCTCAGGAAACATATTTAGAAAAATGATGCAGTAGCCAATGCCACAGAAATTACTGCCTGTGCTCTCTTCTAGCATTTTTATGGTTTCAGGTCTCATATTTAAGTCTTTACTCCATTTTGAGTTTATTTTTGTGTATGGCGTAAGAAAGTAATGTTACAAAAGCAACATTCTTTTGCATGTTGCTGTCCAGTTTTCCCAGCAACATTTGTTGAAGAGACTGTCTTTTCCCCATTGCCTATTCTTTCCTCCTTTGTTGGAGATTAGTTGACCATATAGTTGTGGGTTCGTTTCTGGGTCTTCCATTCTGTTCTGTTGATCTATGTGTCTATCTTTGTGCCAGAATCATAATATTGATTGCTACAGCTTTGTAATAGAACTTGAAATCTGGAATTGCGATGCCTCCAGCTTTGCTTTCCTTTTTCAAGATTGCTCTGGCTATTTGGGGTCTTTTGTGGTTCCATAGGAATTTTAGAATTGTGTGTTCTAGCTCTATGAAAAAATGCTATTGGTATTTTGATAGAAATTGCATTAAATGTATAGATTGCTTTGGGAAATACAGGCATTTTAACAATATATGTTCTTCTGATCCATGAGCATGGAATGTCTTTCCATTTCTTTGTGTCATCTTCAATCTCTTTCATCAGCGTTTCAGTTTTCAGAGTACAGATCTTTAACCTCTTTGGTTAGGTTTATTCCTATGTATCTTAAGGTTTTTGGTGCAATTATAAATGGGATTGATTCCTTGATTTCTTTCTCCTGCTTCATTATTAGTGTATAGAAATGCAACAGATTTCTGCACATTGATTTTATATCCTGTGACTTTACTGAATTCGTGTGTCAGTTCCAGCAAATTTTTTTGATGGAGTCTTTCGGGTTTTCTATATAAAGTGTATACAGTATCATGTTATCTGCAAATAATGGAAGTTTGACTTCTTCCTTGCTGATTTGGATGCCTTTTATTTCTTTGTGTTGTCTGATTGCTGAGGCTAGGGTGTCCAGTACTATATTAAATAAAAGTGATGAGAGTGGACACTCTGGTTCCAGACCTTAGGGGAATGGCTCTCAGTTTTACCCCATTGAGGATGATATACGTGTGTGTGTGTGTGTGTGTGTGTGTGTGTGTGTGTGTGTGTGTGTGTTTATGGCCTTCATTATGTTGAGGTATCTTCCCTCTAACCCTAGTTGTTGAGGGCTTTTATCATGAATGGATGTTGTACTTTGTCAAATGCTTTTTTCTGCATCTATTGAAAGAATCATATGATTCTTATCCTTTCTTTCATAATGTGGTATATCACATCGATTGATTTGTGAATATTGAACCACTCTTGCAGCCCAGGAATAAATCCCACTTGATCGTGGTGAATGATTCTTATAATGTAGTGTTGGTTTGCTAGTATTTTATTGAGAATTCTTGCATTCTGTGTTCATCAGGGATATTGGCCTGTAGTTCTCTTTTCAGTGGAGTCTTTATTTAGTTTTGGTATGGGGACAGTAATGGCCTCATAGAATGAATTTGGAAGTTTTCCTTCCATTTCTATTTTTTTTTTAATAGTTTCAGAAAGACAGGTTTTAACTCTTCTTCAAATGTTTGGTGGAATTCATCTGTGAAGCCATCTGGCCCTGAACTTTGGTTTGTTGGGAGATTTTCAATCACTGATTCAATCTCTTTGCTGGTTATCGGTCTGTTCAAGTTTTCTATTTCTTCCTGTTTCAGTTTTGGTCATTTATGTCTCTAGGAATTTATCCATTTCTTCCAGGTTGTCCAATTTGTTGACATATAGTTTTTCATAATATTGTCTTATAATTTTACTTTTGTGGTGTTGATTGTTATTTCTTCTCTCTCATAAGTGATTTTATTTATTTGGGTCCTTTCTCTTTTCTTTTATCAAAAAATCTGGCTAGGAGTCTATCAATTTTATTAGTTTTTTCAAAGAACCAGCTTCTGGTTTCATTGATCTGTTCTATTGTTCTTTTAGTTTTTATATCATTTATTCCTGCTCTAACCTTTACTCTTTCCCTTCTTTGGCTGACTTCAGGCTTCTTTTGTTGTTTCTTTTCTAGTTCCTTTAGATTTAAGGCTAGGTTGTTCATTTGAGATTTTTTTCTTGCTTCTTGAGGTAGACCAGCTGTGTTATACACTTCCCTCTTATGACTGCTTTTGCTGCATATATATATATGCATATATTAACTATATATGTTAAGTTCATCTGGTCCAGTGTGTCATTCAAAGCCATTGTTTCCTTGTTGATTTTCCACTTAGATGATCTATCCATTGATATAAGTGGGGTGTTAAAGTCCTCTGCTTATTATCAATGAGTTCCTCTATGTTATTGTTTTACATATTTGCGTGGTCTCATGTTGGGTGCATAAATATCTACAATTGTTAGATCTTCTTGTTGGATAGTCCCCTTTATTACTGGCCTTCTTCATTTCTTGTTACAGTCTGGTTTAAAATCTAGTTTGTCTGATATTAAGATTGCTACTCCGGCTTTCCTTTGATGCATGATAAATGTTTCTTCATTCCCTCACTTTGAATCTTCAGGTGTCTTTAGGTCTAAAATGAGTCTTTTGTAGGCAATATATAGATGGTTCTTGTTTTGTTGTTGTTGTTTTATTTTTTTTATTTTTTAACTCATTTTCCATTTTTTTTTTTATTTTTTTTATTTTTATTTTTGGGACAGAGAGAGACAGAGCATGAACGGGGGAGGGGCAGAGAGAGAGGGAGACACAGAATCGGAAACAGGCTCCAGGCTCCGAGCCATCAGCCCAGAGCCTGACGCGGGGCTCGAACTCACGGACCGCGAGATCGTGACCTGGCTGAAGTCGGACGCTTAACCGACTGCGCCACCCAGGCGCCCCTCATTTTCCATTTTTTAACTCATTCTGACACCTTATATCTTTTGATTGGACCATTTAGTCTATTTACATCCAGAGTAATTATTGATAGATATGTATATAGTGCCATTTTATTACTTGTTTTGTTGTTATTTCTGGAGATTTTCTCTTTTCCTTTCTCATCTTTATCAATTTTGGTCTTTACTTTCTGTTGAAAGAGTCCCCTTTAATATTTCTTGCAGGGCTGGTTTAGTGGTCACGAACTCCTTTAGTCTTTTGTCTGTGAAACTCTTTATCTTTGCTTCTATCAGAAAGTTAACTATTTAAAAAAAAATCCCTAGAGATGATGAATGAGATCTGCAGGTACAAAAAAAATGTCTCTAGTGAGCAGCACATGGGTTGGGAAGAAAGTGAGGTGAATGCTATCAGATTACCCCCTTATGAATGACATAAGAAGTGAGCAGAAAAGAGGTTCCTCATTTATAATGTCCAGTGAGCCTAGTTCTTATAATCTTTGCTAATAGGACATTTTGATTGCTCTTTTCTCCAATGTAAAGCTATGTCCTTTGTTTCATTTTAATTCTTTTGACTTTGAGTTACACTTGTTTGATATTAATACTGCAACATATACTCTTAGGTTATTTGTGTTTTCCTGGTACATCTTGGCTTACCTTTTTATTCTTAAGTCATATAGCATTACTTAGGAGGGAGTTCACTAATAGATAGAATATAGTCGATCTTTGCTTTTCAAAAAGGAAGTTTAAACCATTTTCCTTGGTTGCCATAACTTAGTTTTTGTCAAGTTACATTATCTTTTTCTTTCTTTTCAATGTTTTCTTGCTTTCTTTTTATCTCTGTCTATGGACCATGCTTTATTTACTATTATCCTCATTGACTTCAAAAGTATTTATTCAATTTTTTCCCACAGGTGCCCCAAAGTATATATTGTATTTTTAATTTTACTAGTGGTTCTTATGAAGCTTTTTCAACATATTCTTTAACTTGTGCTTCCCTGTTTTTCAAGATCAGGAATGGAATGTCACCTTTTGACATCATGTGAGATGACAATGTTGAGAACAAGGTATGCCACGAACACTTATTTAATTAGACTAAGTTGAAATTAGTTCTCATTTTTCAATCTTATTTGAAATTACTTGAAACATGAGACTCACACAATGGCTCAGGCAGCTGGAGGCGGGGGAGAAATTTAAACAATACCACCTCTGGTAAAGCAAAAATGTTTCTAAATGAATGGTAACAGAGCACTGCCAGAGTTTTGTTATTATCACTTAGTTATTATTACTTAATACTCATTGTTGGGAGCCACTGAAGTGCTACATTTTGAAATGTATGTATAAAAATCAGTTCAGTCATTGACAGTCAATCTCTCTGCCTGCTCAAATGAAACCCAGTGGGGAATGACTGGTTCGTTTACTTTTCAGTGTCTTTTGCTTCCTTATCTAAACTCCCATGTGTAGCAGTACCTCCACAACTCCCAGAAAGAGTCTCTGAATGCCTGCGTGTGGCATCCTGTCCAAGGGCAATTTAATTGTCAGGATATATCATCATCAAGTCCTTTAGCAAGTTGCCCACTTACCACTATAGCTCCATGAATAGCTTTATCAGGATGACACAGTCTTAATCACTTAAATCCAAGAGAGAATAATAGTAGAGAGCTGTTTCAAAGGTTCACACAGTGGTTGCATTAAGGGGTGTGGATAAAACATGATGACTATGAAGGTATTTTGTGAGAAAAATCAGTCATCATTTTAATTTGCCTTCCATTTCCTGCCCATATTATTTTTCCAACTGCAGGATAACCTTTATAGCTGATCCAAGGATTTGTTAGCATGACTCCCAGAGGCTTCTGGGAAAGTGACCTCTCTCCTGGTTCTGCGGTACTAAGTTTAAGAATATACTTGGATCATTGGGTACCTGGGTGTCTCAGTTGGTTAAGTGTCCAACTCAGGTCAAGATCTCATGACTCGTGAGTTCGAGCCCCACATAGGGCTCTGTGCTGACAGCTCATTGCCTAGAGCCTGCTTTGGATTCTGTGTCTCCCTGTCTCTCTGCCCCTCCCCTACTTGCTCTCTCTCTCTCTCTCTCTCTCTCTCTAAGATACATAAACATTAAAAAAAAGAATATACTTGGATCAGGAAGCAGCAGGTTGCATGTACAAATATGGTGAATAGGGACAATTCATGCTTAAGTTTACTGTATTGTGGTGTACTGACTCCTATGATTATATTCGGTGTTATATACATTAACAATGACCAGACCATATATAAAAACAGAACTCTGACCTACAACCTGCAACAACCTATCAAATCAACCAGCCCAGGAAGTCAGCCTGCTGTAAGTTACACCTGTGTAAAGTCACACTGCTATCTCTCTCTACTGATAGCCCAGGAAGCCAGACAATAACCCCAGTAACAATTGTCCCCAAATGACAATTTGATTAATGATGGACAATTCTCCTTGTATTTGTCCCCAACCTGCCTACAGCTTCTTCATGCCCACAGCTTCCAATCAGGGCATACTTGAAGCCTTTCCCACCCCCACTCTTCTGCCTGCCTTTGAGTATCTGCCAAAATGCAAGTGACGTGGCTGGCTCCCTTGCTGTAGCAAGCGCCGAATAAATAGCCTTTGCTTCTTCTCATTTGGTTGGTCTTTGTTGAGTTCCAGTATAAAGCTGAGCTTAATGAGGTGCTTCTGGTGTCAAAGAAGTGGTCCTCAGCACATCCCCAGGCTACTCTGCTTAGATAACTGATCCAGTGTTATGCATTTAAGTCTAGATGTAAAGAGAAAGACTATTAACTCCCCCAGAAGGACTGATAAGATTCTCCCTTGGGTCTTATCATCTGTAACTATGTACGCAATGGTGAGGATTTCAGAAGCTAGAATCTCCATCTGGCCTGAATGATATTGCTGACCTCTGTGATGTCTATCATGACTGTGCTGACTTCCTTGTATACCCTTTAGAGAATTAAACCCTGCTTTATGTACCCAAAGAGCATGTGGGTGGTCTGTCAGTCTGAACTTACAATGACTCTGTCAATACAATGGTCATGCACACCCCACATCTCAGACTGGGTAGGTAACTGTTATATATTTTGGAATGAATATAAAGATTTTTGTTTTCTGTCCCAGGCTAGAATTTATAAATAAATGACTGTTTATGGTAGTATTTCTTAACCTGGTACCATTTAGAAGTGAAAGGGCAATATAGGCAGAGAGAGCAGCATAAGAAAGGTGAGGAGGCGGGACATATAGAGTGATGCTGTGCATCTCATGGGACTCCAAAATGCGCCATATGGTTTATCTCTACCTTCCAATGTGCACTTGCAGCTTCTACAAGCAGAGGGATTAGTGGAAGGAAAAACTGAAGCCAACACCTTTGCCCTGAGGGAAGCCTTTTAAGACCATTAAGTTCTGAGTTCTCTTGAACTAAGGGAAAAAGCAAATGGAGGCAGGCTCCTCTGGGCTTCCAAGACATTTCCATCTGAATGCTGTTCTCTTTCATTCCCACTGCACACGGACCACAGTCACGTTTGACTCTAAGTGGAACCTCGACACAGTCCAGATGTCCATTTTCAATCATTTGAGACCTAAATATGTCAACAAATATTTCAAAGGGTACATTAGATAAAACAGTTATTTGCTAAATATGAATGTCTAATTCTCTCTTTGCATTGCCAATTCCCTTTTTGGTATTAATCATGGTTGCTAACATTCACGTCATTATCTATAATAGAGCTCCCAATCTGTCAATTTGTGATTCACCATTCAAGTATCAGTGATTCTTTTTTTTAACCTTAAGATTTTCCTATCTTATATGTATATTGTAGAAAATAAGAAAGAAAAAGAAATAAGGAAGGAAGAAAAGAAAGAAAGAAAGGAGGAAAGAAGGGAGGTCACTTAATACCAACACCACTGTTATTATTTTGATATAAAAATTTCCAGTCTTGTTGATGTTACGTAATCACAACATATATACCATTTCATAACTACTCAATAATATGTTAACACTTTTCTACATAATTAAACACTCTACAATGTAAAAGTTAATGACAGGAGGGGCGCCTGGGTGGCGCAGTCGGTTAAGCGTCCGACTTCAGCCAGGTCACGATCTCGCGGTCCGTGAGTTCGAGCCCCGCGTCAGGCTCCGCGTCAGGCTCTGGGTTGATGGCTCGGAGCCTGGAGCCTGTTTCCGATTCTGTGTCTCCCTCTCTCTCTGACCCTCCCCCGTTCATGCTCTGTCTCTCTCTGTCCCAAAAATAAATAAAAAACGTTGAAAAAAAATTTAAAAAAAAAATAAAAGTTAATGACAGGAAAACATTTTTAGGTTTTGAATAGTCCACACAATGTCTCCTACTGTTAATAATTCATTGTTTTCTATTTTACGTTATTATAAGGAACACTGCTATTAATATCCTATTACTAAACATAGAAATTAACTTTATGGATCAAAAAGCTAAGCACAGCTTTACAACTTTTTTTCTATGTTTGTTTATTTTTTAGAGAGAGAGAGGCAGAGCCACGAGTGGGGGAGGGGAAGAGAGAGAGGGAGACACGGAATCCAAAGCAGGTTCCAGGCTCTGAGCTTGGGGCAGAGCTCACAAACTGTGAGATCATGACTTGAGCTGAAGTCAGACGCTTAACCAACTAAGCCACCCAGGTGCCCCAATATGACTCTTGATCTCTGAATCAAAAAGCCCTCCAGAAAGGTTGTAAGAATTTATACTCCCTCTAGCAGTGCATGAATGCGTTCATTTTCCCATATCGCCTTTGTATGAATATCATACTTAAGGAGGTCATTTTTCCTCTCTTTGCCCTTTCTTCCCTTTCTTCCTCTTGCCAACTGTTAATGCAACACTATACCAGGGTTTTGCTAAAAGAAAGGTTTATTTGTCTTGTCCACATTTCACCACAATGCATCCCAAGAACTGTGATAGACAGAATCTGAAGAATGTGATCCAGCCCTTCCAGGATAGATCAGGCACCTGTGGGGGGAGGGGAGGGAGAAGAGTAACAGAAGAAAGCCTGGCGGCTGGAGTGGAGGTGAAAAGAACAATGAGAAAAATGAAAATGGATCCTTGTGTGTTAATCTAGGAAAGACTCCAAGCAGAGTTGTAGGTGACTAAATGAGAAAAGTAAATCTATGTTTTACACCATCCTCTGGATACACTGTCCAGCCTGGACTGTATCCTTGAACTTCAGACTTACGTAGTTAATGACCTATTTTGAGATTTACACTTGTTTTGCTATTTCTCTCATAATCACTACCACCAACATACACTCCATTAGGAAAACCTATTCATCCTGCCTGCAAGATATAGCTTGATTTGGTCCCCTTTTCTCAAATGATGACGGATTCTTAATTGTTTTCTGTGTTCCTATCATCTATTCTGTACACAGTAGCCAGGGAATGAAGAGTCACATTGTGTCATCTTCCAAATTAAAATAATTTAATGGCTTCCTATGACTCTTAGAATAAAATCACAACTCCTCATGTGGCCTACAAGCCTTTACTCATGAGTGGGATCCTGTCTACCGCTCCACACTATGAAACACTAATTCTCACCAATCCCCATCATTCTGCACCAACCACACTGACATGGTTCCTGCTTCTAAAGCACACTGAGTTCTTCCTCACACTGGAACTGTTGTTTTTGCTGTCCCACACCTTGATTACTCTTTTTTTTTTTTTTTTTTTTTTTTTTTTGCATGAGCAGTACTTCTCATCCATCATGCCCCTCTTCAGAAAGAGCCTCCTTGACTACCCTACTAATGTTGGCTTCAACCACCAACCCATTTACTTTCCATCACACAATCCTACTTTTCCCCTTTGTTAGGAAACCCAAACAACTTTGTCTCCTTGGTCATTGTCTTCTCTAGAATGTAATCTTTATGAGTCCAATGACTTATTTTGCACTGACCTACTGTATCTCTAGCAACCTAGTAGAATGCCTAGCACATTGTTGACACTCAAAAAATGTTTCAGAAACATTTTTTGGAAGTAAATTAATGGGAGGTATATGCATAGTCAAATAAAATCATATTTTCTTCGTGGTAAAAGACTTTTCTCACGTGCACATACAATCATAAGTATAACCAAGGAGTTATTTGATTTTTAAATATTTTTAAATTTGATGAAAAGAAGCATGGCATTGTTGAATAGTCTAAAAACTATTTAATCATTGTGTCACTGGAAATAAATTTTTTGCAAGTTTTCATTATTATAAGCCATATTACCATATATAAACTTGAAGCTAATATATAATTATTAAAATTTCTTACTAAAGTAGCTTTGCTTGGTCAAAATCTTTCTATATTTTCATCAAATTTCCAATATTAAACCAATTGATTTCCATCAGTAGTGAACTAAAGTTATATTCTTTTCATTTTTTAATGTTTATTTATTTTGATAGAGACAGAGTGTGAGCAGGGGATGGGCAGAGAGAGGGAGACAAGAATACAAAGCAGGCTCCAGGCTCCGAGCTGTCAGCACAGAACCCGGCTCAGGGTTGGAACTCACAAACCGCGAGATCATGACCTGAGCCCAAGTTGGCCACTTAACTGACTGAGCCACCCAGTGAACTAAAGTTCTTATGTGCATATGGTGTATCAGCCTGCATTCAGCCAAAAAGAACAGAGAGCCGAATGGAAACTAGTTAGATTGGGAACATATCTCATTTAACAAAGGATCGATGGTAGAGCAGTTTTCAGGATCACTTGATTAAATGGCTTAATAATGTTATTCTTCTACTTTGCCCTTAGGTTGATTCCCCTCAGGATTACAAAACAACTGAAGCAGTTCTAGGTTAAACATCCCAGCAAGACCATAACCACATGTAAAAATGGATTATATCTCCTGGTGTCTCCTTCCTAGAATGAGGAAGTCTTTCCCAGGAGACCAAGAGTAGACTTACTTCAGTTCTCATTGGGTAGAAACTGGTGACATACCCTCTCCTGAATAAGTCACTGATAAGGAGAATGGAACTACCAGGAAGAGTAATAGTAATAGCTAAGTCTTAAACCAGTCTGGATTTTATCCTAGAGTAAACATGAGGATTCTACCAGTAAGGAAGAAGTTGAGGTGGGGTGGATCTTGGCAGGCAATCAATAAATAGTATCTGGTAATACTGAATATTCAGATTTTTAAAATCTTTGACAATTTGTTTGACAAAGAGCTATTACTTAACATTGCATTTATTTGACTACGTTAGTTCACATTAACATTTTCTCCTCTGTTCTACTCTTTATCTTTGTTAACTCCTTTGGGAGGTTTCAACCCTTCTTGGTGGCAGCAAAAAATAAATAAAAAAAGAAGAAAAAGGGAGGCTGACAGACTGACATCATTACTAGAATCTCAAATTGGTTGACAAGACCCATTTCTTCAGGAGAATTCCCTCCATAATTTCTAAGTCCATATGGTTCATCCAAGCACACTGACTACTCAGTAGAACAGGGAAGACAATACAAATCCACAAAACATTCATTATTTGCACTAACCACATCAACATCAACAGGAGAATCAATAGGGCTGCAAGAAGAATTTTCAAGAAGATTCTTAAATTTTACTGACAACCCAAGACCACCCCCTTGTAATTTCATATTAAAATCTGTGTTCCACACTTTTCCCAAACCTGTACCCAGACCTTCCTTTAAGGTGGAACAAGTTGGATTACACATAGCTTACCTCCATGTACTCTTTGGCTTGTTTTCTTACAGGTTTTCTATTATAATATCACTAACTTAAGGAATAACTGATGCCACTGAGTGTGGAACTCACAGTTTATTCTTTTTTTTTTTTTTTTTTTTTTTTTTTTTGAGAGAGCATGAGTGGGGAAGGACAGAGGCAGAGGGAGTGAGAGAGAATCTTAAGCAGGCTCCATGCTCTGCCCAGTGCCCAATGTGGGGCTTGATCCCACAACCTGGGATCATGACCTGAGCTGAAACCAAGATTCAGATGCTCAATCAACTGAGCCACCCAGGCACCCCCACACAGTTTATTCTAGTTGGACCATCAGCTCCATTAATTGGAACTCCAACAAGAAACAGTCTGCAATCTCTCCTCATCTTCACTAGTTTTCTTCCAATATTTCAATTTTAATTATGAATTAAATACATTTTAATTACAATAACTAAATCATGCTTTTCCTTCTTTGAAAAAATATTTCTCTTTGAACAATAACACCTAATATGTTCATTGGACAGCTATTGGATTGTTCAACATTTGCTTATTGATATATGGGCTATTTATGTATTAAGAATATTGATTATATATCACACAGATTACCAAGTATTTTTATTTTTTTATTTTTCAAACTCGATTAATGTGAGATATATATATATATATATATATATATATATATATATATATATATAATCCATCAGTCTTATTTCTTTATATTTTCTGCTTTAGGTGACACATTTACAAAGACTTCCCAATCCGAGATCAGGTATGTCCACTCATTCTTTTCAAGGATCAAAGCCTTCTGATTTTATAGTAAATGTCAGACTTCATTTATGTATATAATTATGTATTTAGCTAATGAAAACCTTTCAAATACCAACAAGAAAATTATTTGGGGGCAGTGCATTACAGTTGACATGATAAATGAGGTCTCTCATGCAGGACATAGTCCTCCTGGTGGCGTTCTTCTCTTTCACATTTATCTCCTCTCCCTGGATAACACCATCCTCCCTCACAGGTACTACATCCATACCAATAACCACCACATCCAGATTCCAGACCAACATGTAAAGGAAGTCTCTCAGCCCATTCAAAGTAGGAGAAAATCAGAGTCAGGAGGAAAGAATTGAGACCCAGGGCAAAAGCTCTGATGGAGGAAGGTGAATGTTGTCTATGTTGTGCTGGCTCTATCATTCAGAAGCCAGGGATCAGCTCTGGCTCATTCATCTTCCGTTTGCTCTGGCCAAGGTCAAAGTGATTCCAGCTATAATCTGCCATGGCAAGAAACACGGATACTATTTAGAACCAGAAATAAAGAACTGTGGGGGACACTGAGCAAGGAAAATATGGATGGCTTTTTCTCAAAATTTGTATTTTCAGGGAAATCAGGAACCAAGGCTCTCATAACAGTAAAGAGTATACACCCACTTAACTGTCACAATTATAATTCATGGACTGAAAGGAAAGGAAAGGGGTTCAAGAATCACTTCCCTCTGAGCATGTCTTAAATACCCACTTTTTACATAAAGAGATTGGTACACTGCTGCTATTTAAAGAAAAACTATACTCTAATAGAAATCAAAACCTGAAAATCAAAACTAGATCAGTTGGACTTAATTTTCCAGAGATAAACTAATGAAATTCTTAAAATATTCTTATACATTACTCTGAGGGTTTTCTTAGAAAATGACTTAAAAGTGAGAGAATTCAGGATACTGGTGTTTAGGGTTGTTGTCTTTGTTACTGAATTATTGACCAAGATGATTGGTTTAATCTTCCCTATGTTCAGTGAGGGGAGGCACTGGGGAAACTGTCACTGACTACTGAAGTTTAAGAAAATAGATATCTCAAACCAGTTGAAAAGGCTTGATCAAACACATGTAAGCTAGAAAGGGGCAGAATTAAGAGCTGGAAATCAGATTTTTAGATTCTAATTTTGGCATTGTTTCTACTCCACTGTTCCTTTTACTATCGAATTCTTGTTTTCTCGGATTTTATACTAAAGCCAAATGATATTTGATTTAAAACAATTTCTATTGATTGGTAATATTTGAGCACTAAGAAGGTAAGATTGGGGAAATGAGGAGAATGGGAGAAGGAACAGGTTGTCATCATACCCTTTCATTTAATCAGTATGGCTTTGAGCCAAAGAGAGTAGAGAGGCCCTATAAAAAGCTGATGTGTGACACCCCAAATTCTAAAAATAGCTATCCCCGATTTAAAAAACCAAAACCAAAAACAACTTCTAACCATTCCATCTAACCAGAGGAAGGCATGCAATGGATTGTGAAGCTCAACAGAAGAACATGAGCTCTATCAAGAAGTTGGCCTGGGTTCAAATCCCAGCTCTGCCACTAATTCACTGTGTGGCTTTGGGCTAAGCCACTTATCTGAGGCATACTGTTCTCATTCAGATAATGGAGAAGAATAAAGCAGCCCCTTTATGGGGTTGCCAAGGATTAAAAGTACTAATAATGTAAAGCATTTTGCACTGTGCTGGGCACAAGATAAACACAATAATGACCCCTTGCTGTGGTTCTGTCACAATAAAGGAGCAAAGATAGTTCAAAGAGGCTGCTTTATGGTGGCCCAGAAAAGAGCCAGTTCCAGAACCTGGAATCCTTCTTTTATCCACCTTCTTGATGTTGGATCAAAGAGTAAACCCTGATGTTCTATCCACCGTGATCATAGAATTTGGAGGCAGACGGAAGTCTAAGTCAAATTTGCTGTGTAATCTTGAATCAGCAATTTCATTTCTTTGAGTCTCATTCCTTATCCGTGAATTGAAATACAAATAAGATTTCAGTGAGTTGTTTTGAAGGCTAAATAGATGGGTAAGAGATAGTATTTTTGCATAAAAAGCCTGTGTAGACTCAAAAACTCCATACAATATGGGTTATAATCATTCATCACTCCACCTGCAGATGTAGGAATGGTATTACTATCCCCAAGGCCTTCTCCTATTTTTCAAGACTCATTTTCCTGATGCCTATCTCCTCTTCCCAGGGCAATTCTAAGTTTCCCTATTTTAACCAAATTAGGTTTGCTTAGTGGACATAATTACTCAGGATTCTGAAATGTCATGGTAGCTCCTGTTTTATGAACTAACCAGAGCTAAGTTCACAATCTACTGAGCTAAGTTCACAATCAGTGAACTAACTCTTCAAGGTTGTAAGATCCAACTTCTCATTTCTCTATGCAATCCTGGTAGAGTCTAACAATGGGGATTAAGTCCAGACATAGTAGGCTGGGTCAGGCTATGGAAGCCTTCTGTCATGAGCAAGAATTTGGAAGCTGTTTACCATATAATTGGCAGTCATATTTTGTGCATTATAAAAATCACTTTGGAAGTTGTGTAGAGGTTAGCAGAGGGCTTGGACTGGAGGTATGACCTGTGTAATCAACATTATCAAGAAAGGGAGAAATATGCTAAGAATTCTGCCTAATACGGAAGGCAAGTATTGAAAATAACCTTTCAGGGCTCCCTGGGTGGCTCAGTTGGTTAAGCATTCGACTCTCGGTTTTGGCTCAGGTCATGATCTCACGGTTCATAGGATCAAGCCCTGCCTGGGGCTCTGTGCTAACAGTGCAGAGCCTGCTTCGGATTCTCTTTCTGTCTGTGCACATCCCCTACTGGTGCATGTACTCTCTCTCTGTCTCAAAATAAATAAACTTAAAAAAATAACCTCCCAAACATTTCCATTAATATCCTTAACATTATAATTTAATTATGTTCAATTATATAATACTTAACCATTTTTGAAATATTAGAGAACACAGAGAAACAAAAGGAAAAAAATTGATTATCTACCTTATATCACTCAGAAAAAAAATGCTATTAACATTTTGGGGTACATGAGTCTTTTCAGACTTTTAATGTGTGTGTTATACGTGTGGAGAGGGAGAAGGAGAGAGAGGAGGAGAAACCTGACATAAAAAGAAGTAACAACACTAAACTATGTCAGGAACAGAAGGAACCAGAGATGAAGGTAATATATATGAGAAAGCATTCTTAGGGGAGGGGTGACAAAAGACACAGTCGAAAGTTAATGTGTGTGTGTGTGTGTGTGTGTGTGTGTGTGTGTGTACACACAAAATGGTTACCACAATAGAGTTAGTTAACATGTCTAGTACCTCATATAGTTACAATTTGTGTTTGTGTGTGTGTAGTGAGAACTTTTAAAATCTACTCTCTTGGCTACTTTCAAATTTCACTATAGTTACCATGTATACTACCTGTTACCACTCTAGAACTTAAGCATCTTAGAACTTAAAGTTTGTACTCTTCCACCACCATCAGCCATTTCTCCCACCCTTAGCAACCACCAATCTATTCTGTTTCCAGGACATTAGTTTTGTTTTTTTTTTTTTTTTAGAACCCACATATAAATGAGATAATACAGTGTCTGTCTTTGACTTATTCCATTTAGCATAATGTCCTCGGGATGCATCCATGTTGTCACTAATGGCAGGATTTCCTTCTTTTTTATGACTGAATAATATTCCATTGTATATACATATATGCCCTATTTTGTTCATTCATCCACCAATGGACACTTAGGTTATTTCCACGTCTTGGCTATTGTAAATAATGTTGCAGTAAGCGTACAGGTGCAGATGACTCTTGGAGACAGTGAGTTCATTTCCTTTGTATATATACCCATTAATGGAATTGGTGGGTCGTATGGTAGTTCTATTTTTAATTTTTTGAGGAACCTCCATACTCTTTTCCATAGTGGCTGTACCAATTTGCATTCCCCCAACAGTGTACAAGAGCTGCCTTTTCTCCACATTCTCTTTAGTACTCATGTCTTTTTATGTTTAGTGCTTATTTATTTTTAAGAGAGACAGAGAGAGAGAGAGCACGCAAAACCAGCGGAGGGGCAGAGAGAGAGAGACAGAATGTGAAGCAGGCTCCATGTTCTGAGGTGTCAGCACAGAGTCCGATGTGGGGCTGTAACCCACACACCATGAGATAATGACCTGAGTCGAAGTTGGATGCTAATCTGACTGAACCACTCAGGCACTCTTGTCTTGTCTTTTTAATAACAGCCATTCTAACAGGTGAGGGATGATATCTCTTTGTGGTTGTGATTTGCATTTCCCCAATAATTAGTGATGTTGAGCACCTTTCCATGTACCTGTTGAATATCTCCTTTTGGAAAAATGTCTATTCAGTCTTTTGCCCATTTTTAAAATGGATTTTTTGTTGTTATTAAATTGTATGATTTCCTTATGTTTTTTGGATATTAATCACTTATTCAATATGTGGTTTGCAAATATTTTCTCCCATTCTAAGTTGTCTTTTCATTTTGATTGTTTCCTTTCTAGTCCCACTTGTCTATTTTGCTTTTGTTACTTGTGCTTTAGGTGTCATAGCTAGAAAATCATTGCCAAGACCAATGTCAAGGAGATTTTTTCCTGTATTTTCTTTTAGAAGTTTAAAAAACAAAGCCCACAGGGACAGAAATGGTCAGTAATTCCCTATAGTACAAAAGGACTCTTTACAGGTTGTTTTTAGTTCTCCCACAGTATATTTTAAATGTTTTTCATTATGTTATATGCATATATGTTATATGCTAAGTTATAGGCAACCTGACCTTTCTGAGATATTCTATCACATAAAGCAAGATACCCCAGAATTTATATAGCTTTTTTTTTCAAAGTTCAAAACTAGAAAGGTAGTCTACTTTTTCCTGGCCATAGGGAAAGCCATCCTTAGGCATACTATTTCTTAACCCCTCATCATGGAGGGATATTCATAGATAAAAGCTTTCCCAATGTAGCAATTTGGAACAAGTATGTAAATCAAAAATATTTAGCAATTCTGTCTCTGTGTTTTTTATTAATACATATTGTCCCTGTTATGACTTCCCTTTTGCTGGGATTATTACAGACTGAAGAATGAGCACGATTCTCCATATGGCATAAAGAACTATGTTCAAGGGGTAAAATTAAGCCATCTGTGGTGGTGTTCATATTCTTCCTCTAAATTGGTCCTTTTAATGGTAAATCATTAAAATATATGAACATATTTCACCTTCCTCTTCACTGGATTTCTTCACCACAAACAAAACTGTGTGTAACCTGCACTGGTTACAAACTCCTTTTTAGTTTTTACTTTTTGATGGATTTTGATGACCACACACAGTCACTCCTCCTTCAAAAGCAAAATGCAATAACAGTAAATAATAATATCAATTGTACGTGTATTTCTTGCCATAGAAAAGCTGAAAATATCATTACAGGCTTTTATATGTTTTTTTTTTCTTCCAACTGGTTTCTGTTAAATCTTGGAAATGAACAAAAGGCTGAATTATTAATTCCTCATTCAGCCCCAAAGTGATGAAGTTGTTGCTGCTGAGAGATACTTAAGGGAACATAATGCATACAAGGTCATGTTATTAAATAAAGGCACTTAGAGAACTGACACAAAGTCGACAATCAATTAAAATGCATGCTGAATGGATGAATGGATAAATACATGAAGTGGAACTGTGGTTCCTGCATCCAGCTTTTGACTTTTTTTATTCTTGAGAAGAAGTATTTTTTGGACATTTCAAAATGTTGCAATGTTATAGTGGATCAGTGGGACAATTACAAAAGGTATAATATACACATAATGGGAATGTCAGAAAGGGAAGAAAGAGTGAAAGGAAAAACAGAACATAGGTTTGAAATAATAATGGCTGAGGATTTTTCAAAATTAATGACAGACACCAAACCACAGATATAGAAGGCTCAGAGAACACTATGCAGGATAAAAAAAAATTTACATCTTGGTATATCATATTCAAACTGTAGAGAATCAAAGACAATGACAAAATCCTGAAAGAAGCCTACCTTAAATTAGAGGAGCAATGATAAGAATTACATTGTACTATTCAGAAACCATGCAAGAAATATGAGAGTAAAGTGAAATATTTAGAGTACTGAAAAAAAAACCCACCAATCTATAGAATTCTGTAGTCAGAGGGGCGCCTGGGTGGCTCAGTCAGGTAAGCATCTGACTTCGGCTCAGGTCATGATCTCACAATTTGTGAATTCAAGCCCTGCGTCGGGCTCTGTGCTGCCAGCTCAGAGCCTGAAACCTGCTTCGGATTCTGTGTCTCCCTCTCTCTCTGCCCCTCCCCTGCTCACGCTCTGTCCCTCTCTGGCTCTCAATAATACATAAATGTTAAAAAAAATTTTTTTAATAAAAAGGAATTCTGTAGTGACAGAAATTATCTTTCAAAAGTGAGGGAGAAGTAGAAGAAGTAGAGAAGAAAAATGATGTAGGTCAGAAACTCAGATGTACGTAAAGTAGGAGCCTTAGAAAAGTAACAAGAGTAAAATAAAATCTTTTTCTTATTCTTATTTGATCTAACAGTTTGTTCAATATAATAATGGCAACAGTATATTAGGTGATTATCACTTACATATAAGTGAAATGAATAACAGCAACATTATAGGGGACAGGAGGAAGGAACTGGGAATACACTGTTATGAGGTACTTGAAGCAGTATGTTATTTGAAAATAGACTTGGATTAGTAGTAAATGTATACTGCAAACTCTAGAATAACCACCAAAAAAAAGTTTAAAAAGAAGTATAATTGATATGTGTTATGGGCTGAATTATGTCTTTCCCCAAATTCATGTGTTGAAACTCTAAAGCTTAGTACTTCAGAATGTGACTATATTTGGAGATAGGGCCTTTAAAGACAAAGAAAGAGAAAAGCGAATTAACGATTATGTGATTGTTGATAATAAATCAGCTAACATATGAATAGGTTATTTTTTCATGTCCACAGGCACTATTGCAAGAAATCCTGATCTAATATAGGTAATAGATTCCTAGAACCTTAGAAATGTATACTACCTTTTTGGAAGTTTAAGGTGCCATTAACTGACACCCACATAGTTTGATAACAGACACTTAGGGGTAAAATATATAAATTATCACATCTCGTGCCAACTGAAAAAACTAAAACAGTGATTTTTTTAAGCATGTCTTATAATGAAACTTTGGTATACATAGTGAGTTTAGGGGACTGCCAATTATGTGAACTGTTATGAAAACCAGGAGATCAACCCAGAAGGGTGAATGGATGTTTACTAAGCATTTAACAAGTACCAGGCACTGTGCTAAGTGCTTTCATTTAAATCAAGGTTTCTCAACCTTGGCACTTACTGACATTTGAGGTTAATTTTTGTGAGGAGCTATCCAAAAATAATTTTAAAAAGGTCAATGGACTAAATATAGCAAAAAAAGATGGGGGCTGTCAGAGTGGATAAAAAGACAAGACCCGGCTACATGTTGTCAACAAAATTACATTGGATCCTAATGGAGGAAAATGGATGCAAAGGTACTGAAACAATGGGAAAAGGTAGGTAATAGCTAACAGAGAAATGGAGAAACTCTTGAGAAGACTACGTGCTCCGTAAGAACTGTGTGCCCAGTGCTTAGAATGGTGGCTGGAAAACAGTAGGCACTCCACAAATATTCATTGCATTAACACATGAATTTGAAAATCTGAAAGACAGTCAGGAACCTAATGTATGTCATTATCCAACAACCACCACAAAACGAATCATTCGTTCACATGAAAAAATAAGCAAGTGTTATTCTTCCAAACAGCCCATTACATGCTCCTGTGCATTCACTTTGTGTTTTCTTCAGTTAGTGTTTCCATAGCCTGCTTTGTATGAAACCCTTAGAAACAAAAAGAGAAATTAAAGAAACAGGATGTAGAAAGAAACCCTTTCAACTCGAATCTCCTTTTCTATTCTCTCTCTATATTCAAATGTGGAAGAATGAAGGCAAGTGGTATGAAACAGAATTTTCTTCTATATGACTGATCTTAAAATACACACACACACACACACACACACACACACACACACACACACACACACACACCATGCCTCAAAATACTACATGGAGCATGTTCTAATCTTTTTTTTTTTTTTTTTTTTTTTTTTTGCAGTGGGGTCAATCTAAATGCTGATAGAAAAGGAAAGAAGCTCAGAATTCAAAACCAGTTTTCCCCACTCAGATAATTCATGTGTTTCCAAAGCCACATCTACCAGCAAAGAGCTATCTAGAATAACATAAATTGCCCTTGAACTTCCTCTTTTATCAGTTCTTGAAAGCTTGAAATAGCCTAGGCTATATAATTATGTATTCTAGAGAGCTAAGTTCTTATCTTCACGTCAATATATAAGAATGGACTGAGAGCTTGCTTCTAAACCCTGTGCTAGAATTTAAAAGGACAAGCCTAGGGGCACCTGGGTGGCTCAGTCAGCTAAGCAGCTGACTTAGGCTCAAGTCATGATTCGTGGTTCATGGTCTGGAGCCCCACGTCAGGCTCTGTGCTGACAGTTTGGAGCCTGGAGCCTGCTTTGGATTCTGTCTCCTTCTCTCTCTGCCCCTCCCCCACACATGCTCTATTTCTCTGTCTCTCAAAATATGAATAAAAACATTAAAATTTTTTTAAATAAAAAATAAATAAAAGGACAATCCTAGACTTTTTTTTAGCCATCTTACGTTTAAAATCTACATTTGGCTGCTAATAATATACAATTAACTCCCCCTTAAAAATAAAGGAATTAAATTGCATGGCACTGAGTTCCAATTCTGGTTTATAATTCAAAATGAAAAAGTCTTATTTACATGGTCAAAATGATGTCAGGGAGCAGTTTAGATTTTTCCAAATACAATTTCTGAAATACGAGTCTGAAATATATTTTGTGTAAACAAATTATATCTCCTTTATTAGTATGGTACTGATTGAAAGCTTTTAATGTTCTAATAGGTAGATAAAACTTTTTATTTTCTCAATTTCCAAAGGAAGTCTTGACATGCAAATTAGATTTGATCTCAGTAAGATGGTAGGTAAGTGAAATTAATCTGATTCAGAAAGTAAGTTTCCTGGGAGCCAGGTCTCTTTTGGTCGTCGTGGTCAGCTCCACTGACATGCATGCACATAGCAGATGCCCAACAAATGTTTGCTCACTTGAAATACTTGACCAAATGGATTGTTTATGTGAAAATGGATGCTGCTAACCACAAATGAACCCCATATTTTTATTGCATCAAGTTAAAAATATTACCTTAACAGTTCCAGCTGTTGAATAGAGTACTTGAAAGACACAATATCACATTAAAATTAGTTCTACAATGCAGGTTTCCCACTAGTTAGACTGACTCTCCCTAAGTAACTAAATTTTTTATGTTTTAAAGAAAACTAAATTTTTGAAGTTTTAAAGAAGAATATAAAATTAATTTTTAAAGTGCTTTCACTTATTTTTCTTGATAGAAAAACACATATTTATGAAATAACACCTTTCTTATTGAAATGGAAGAGAGTTGTTAGCTCTTTTGAAGCCAGTAATAAAGAGCCCTTTCTTTCCTGATATTGGTATTGAGTTGGCACTATATCATGGACTTAACCTAAGGATTTTATCAATGGGGAAAATGATTACAAGATGGCTTACATTAGTTGGTTCTATTACTGGGGTATGATCTATTGGCTCAAATGTCTGTCATCAATGGTATCCAGAAACCTAATTCACTCTGATGCTGACAGAAATGCATGTGGACTTTTGGGGGCCCTGAAGTGCAATGCGGTCAGAACAACACTTGGTCAGAATTAAATCTTGTCAAAAATTTTGAGAGAAAATATCAAAATGAATGTATTTTAACTGAAATACATTTTTACATTTTATTTGAACTTTTGTATAAAGAACATATTCATTAGCATGGGATTAAATTTGCACAAGTAATACATAAAGTCATTTTAACTGGAGTGTATGAAATACAGGAAGTTTCAAGCAAATAATATTCATGAGACTGTATAATATTGTTAGTATTCATTAAGGCTATTTCTGTGCATTAATAAAGTGGCTATAGGTCAGCTTTCCACCTTACATTAAAAATATAAAAAAGAATGAAATCTTGCCATTTGCAACAACATGAATGGACCTAACGGGGCTTACGCAAAGTGAGATAAGTCAGACAGAGAAAGACAAATGTCACTTAATTTCACTTATATGTGGAATCTAAAAAACAAAACAGAAACAGACTCATAAATACAGACAACAAATTGGGGTTGCTAGAGGGAAGGGGCATGAGGGGATGGGTGAAATATATAAAGGGAATTAAGAAGTACAAAAAAAACAAGTCATGGGGATGTAAAATCCAGCTTAGGAAATACAGTCAATAATATTGTGATAACTTTACCGTGACAGATGGTAACTATCTTTATGATGTTGAGCACTGAGTCATATATAAAATTATGTTGTACACCTAAAACTAATATAACATTCTAAGTCAACTGTACTTAATTTAAAAAAAGGAAGATACATGTGAACACAATGGCTTATGTGTTCAATTCAATATTCTTTGCTGTCAAGAGGCAAAAGAAATGGCAGGAAATTTTTTTTAAAAGTCTTACTATATTCAATATTTGTAATTTCTGTTCATTATAACTAAATTATAAAAACTATATTTTTTTCTAGCAAACTATTATCCAAAAATATTCTATTTCTATGAGAAGTTTTCTGTCTATAAAACAGAAGATAGAATGTCCTTGTAAGTCTATCTCACAATAAATTTCCTCTGGATTAGTTTCCTATAAAGTAAACAAATTTAAGTGAATTAGCAAGACAAAATGTAATTAGGTATATCTGAGCCACAATGCATGTGCTGATGGTACTTTTTGTCACTCAGACTAAAACAGAATAAGGAAATACAAATTTCAGAATTCTAAATTATAGTTATCTTTACAATTATTCATTTTACCTTTAATGAAATATTTCAACACATTTTATGAATATAAATCAATTAACAATTCTTCTTATAATACTTCATTAATAACTACTAGAGTTACTTGGGTTAAAAATCCACAGTTGCTAAATCATTGCTTTTCTTTATTAAATTATATAGTAAAGAGACATTACCTCTACACTGTTGCCCAAGATTTTTGCATGATCCCATTTGTTGTTAAGAATGAAACATCTGGGACACATGGATGGCTCAGTGGGTTAAGCATTGGACTTTAGCTCAGGTCATGATCTCATAGTTTGTGAGTTCAAACCCTGCGTGGCGCTCTGTGCTAATAGAGCAGACCCTGCTTGGGATTCTCTGTCTCCCCCTCTCTCTCTGCCTCTTCCCAGCTCTTGCATGAACGTGTGCGATCTCTCTCTCTCAAGACTCTCTCTCTCTCTCAAAAATAAATATTAAGAAAAAAATAAAACATCTTTTCTGCAAATAAAATATGCTGTCATAATGTACTCACAAAAATCAATTTGTGTTTAATTTACAATTAGTGAACTATATCTAATGAATCCAAAAACACCTCAGTAAGGTCTGTTGTTATGAATTCTAGATAGAAATGTCTGCTGTTTTCACCTGGCATATGTTGAAAGCTAACTAAACACCTTACTGTCTTTTTTAAAGTTAAAAATCCATAAACTAGTGACTTATGGCCTAATGCCAAGTTTCTTTTTCATGTACATTTCAAATAAACCATTTTGCCAAATGACAGTAAGACTTCATTAACTTGGCAAACATATAAGAGTAAAAACGAGGAAAAACCTAAAATATTAATCCTGTCTATAAAACGTAAAGTCCCTTATAAACATGTAAAAAGTTAATATTTTCTTTACATATAATGCAAAACTAAACCTGAAACCTGCTTTGTTTCCATCTTATAGTAACAGTAACTATGTTTACTGTTTAAATAAAATACTGCTTCATAATTAATACTGTTATATAACTTATAGTTTAAATAAAACAACCTGTTTAAATTAAGTGTAACTATGCAATCCTTTGCCATAGATTTTTTTACCCTAGGAGTAGGCCTATAGCACACTGAGATTTTAAGGGGGTTAACAGCATAATTCTTCCTGTAAATGAGTTAATCCTAAAAGACAATTTAATTAAAAGGAACACTACAATTTCAGAACGACCAGAATAAAAACCTGCCTAATGAAAATGTTCGTGTTCTTTAAAACTTTGTATACTTGTAGCACCCAGTCTCCTAAAAAACAGTGAGTGACTCTATAAATATTTATAAATGACTTTCTGTGATTAATCTAAGTATTTTAAAAATGTCTTTTTAAGTTTCCATTCCAATCTTTGTCTCTTAAGGCAAAGAATAAGAGATTTCAGATAGTATTGTTATAGGTTTATACTCTAATGCAGACTTCTATTTCTAAAGTGGTGGGCTAGATTGTTCAATCTAATCTTCCAGTTGAAAACAACTGCAATGCTAAAGTTTAAAAAAATTCCCTCAAAGCACCAAAGAGCTGTCAAGGGACTAGAAACCAATAGGTCAAAAATCTAAGGGAAAGGGGAACCCAAATAGCTATAGCTAAGTGGAACACCTGACCTCCTTAGCCATGCTTGTCCTCAGGACACTTACTGATCCAGGTACATGCCCTGTGGTTTTGGCAGTCTCACCTGTAATGGGAATAGATGTCAAGACCAAGGGCCAACCCAAGATGAAGAATCAAATAGGATCTCAAAGGGACACGACTGATTAGAGTATGGATAAACCAGATGTAGACACACCCTTACCTCTCTCACTCATACTCATGGCACTCTGTGGAACATGGGAGAGAGTAAAAGAAAAATATCCTGAGAACTTAAGACCATAGGGTTGCTTTAAGACAGAATTTTTGTAAAAGGTTCATATTCGGGGAACCTAAGCTGTGATCTGGCTTAAGGTGGTGTCAGACTGGTGGTATACCAGGCACCTGAATTAAGCAAAAGTAAATCTTTCTATGAAAAAGGTATCTTTATCTCAGGCTTTAAAGAATCCCTTCAAAATATTTTCTCACGAATGATAAGTCCACATGGAAACAGTATCATAAGTAACTAAAACAATAATTCAAACAGATATGTAAAGACTTCAGATATTGGAAATACTACATATAGTTATAAAATAAGTACAGTTATTCTATTTAAAGAAAAAGATAACCCTGAAAATATCTGAGAGGAGCAGGTAACTCTAAAAAGAAACCTACCATATTTGTAAAACAGCTTCTAGAAATAAAAAAATGTAATAATGAAATCTAGAATTCTAAACATATTAAACATTACTAAATGGTGATTTAGAAGGAAAAGAGGAAAGAATAGGTAATATTTGAAGAAATATTGATTGAAAAACACCCCAAATTTGACAAAAATTATTAATTAATACATGAAAGAGGCTCAACAAAACTCCAAGTGGTATAAATTCAAAGAAAGTCACAGCTAGGCACTTCATAATCAAAATGCCAAAAGACAAAAGAAAAACTTGAGAACAGCAAGAAAATGTTTTTCAATAGAATTAACACCTGATTTCTCATCAAAAAAACACACAAGTGGGGCGCCTGGGTGGCGCAGTCGGTTAAGCGTCCGACTTCAGCCAGGTCACGATCTCGCGGTCTGTGAGTTCGAGCCCCGCGTCAGGCTCTGGGCTGATGGCTCGGAGCCTGGAGCCTGTTTCTGATTCTGTGTCTCCCTCTCTCTCTGCCCCTCCCCCGTTCATGCTCTGTCTCTCTCTGTCCCAAAAATAAATAAAAAACGTTGAAAAAAAAAAAAAAAATTTAAAAAAACACACAAGCAAGAAGATAGTGGGATAATATATCCAAATACTGAAAGAAAAAGAGTATCAACTAAGCCTCCTACATCCAGCAAAACCATCCTTCAAAAATTAAAGGGGGGAAAAAAGACATTCCCAGATAAAAACAGGATTGGTCACAAGCATATCTGCCATACAAGAAATATTAAGGGGAATCCTTTAGTCTGAAATGAAAAGACACTAGACAGTAACACAAATCCACATGAAGAAATACAGAGCACTAGTAAAGACAACTGAATAGGTAAATAGTTAAAATACAGTATAAATGTATTTTAAATTTGGAATTCCTTTTTTATGTCTCCTATCTGATTTTTAAAACAACTGCATGAAGGAATGATTATAATCAGTGCTGATGGGCATACAATATATACAGATGTAATATATGTAACACTAACAGCACAAAGGAGAAAGGAGGGAGTGAAAATATATAGGAGCCAAGATTTTGTACACTACTGTAAATTAAGTTGTTTTTACTATGAACTATATTGTTATAAAGCAAGATTTTAATTGTAATCCCTAGGAAACCCAACAAAAATGTAACTCAAAAAACAAATAAAAAAAGCTAATTAAAATGGTACATTGTATCTATTTTAATACAAATCAAGGAAATAATAGAGGAATAAATAATAATAGAGGAATAGAGGAATAGATTTGAAGACATAAGTAACTTGGTGGAGGGGAGGCATCTGGGTGGCTCAGTCGGTTAAGCATCCGACTTCAGCTCAGGTCATGATCTCACAGTCTGTGAGTTCGGGCCCTGTGTTGGGCTCTGTGCTGACAGCTCAGAGCCTGGAGGCTGCTTCAGATTCTGTGCCTCCCTCTCTCTCTGCCCCTCCCCTGCTCATGCTCTGTCTCTCTCTGTCTCAAAAATAAATAAAAACATTTAAAAAAAGACATAAATAACTTGAAAGGAAAAGGATAGGTGATCCCTTTCAAAATAACACCAGCAGTCTTCACAGAGCTAGAACAAACAATCCTAAAATTTGTATGGAACCAGAAAAGACCCTGAATAGCCAAAGTAATCTTGAAAAAGAAAACCAAAGCTGGAGGCATCACAATCCCTGGGCTTCAAGCAGTATTACAAAGCTATAATCATCAAGAAAGTATGGTACTGGCACAAGAAAGACACTCCGATCAATGGAACAGAATAGAGAACCCAGAAATGGACCCACAAACGTGTGGCCAACTAATCTTCGACAAAGCAGGAAAGAATATTCAAGGGAATAAAGACAGTCTCTTCAGCAAATGGTGCTGGGAAAACTGGACAGGAACATGCAGAAAAATGAACCTGGACCACTTTCTTTTCAAAAAATAATTTTTTTATTGTTTATTTTTGAGAGAGAGAGAGAGAAAACAGGGGAGGGGCAGAGGGAAAAGGAGATACAGAATCTGAAGCAGGCTCCAGGCTCTGAGCTGTCAGCACAGAGCCTGATGCGAGGCTCAAACCCATGAACTGTGAGATCATGACCTGAGCCGAATTCGGATGCTTCACTGACTGAGCCACCCAGGTGCTTCTCATCTGGACTACTTTCTTACACCATACATAAAAATAAACTCAAAATGGATGAAAGACCTAAACATAAGAAAGAAATCCATCAAAATCATAGAGAAGAAAGCAGGCAAAAACCTCTCTGACTTCAGCCACAGCAACTTCTTAATCAACACGTCTCCGGAGGCAAGGGAAACAAAAGCAAAAATGAACTATTGGGACCTCAGCCAAATAAAAACTTCTGCACAGCAAATAAAACAATCAGCAAAACTAAAAGGCAACTGATGGAATGGGAGAAGATATTTGCAAACAACATATCAGATAAAGGGTTAGAATCCAAAATCTATAAAGAACTTATCAAACTCAACATCCAAAAAACAAATAATCCAGTGAAGAAATGGGCAAAAGACATGAATAGACACTTCTCCAAAGAAGACATCCAGATGGCCAACCAACACATGAAAAAAAAAGGCTCAAAATCACTCATCATCAGGGAAATACAAATCAAAACCACAATGAGATATGACCGCACACCTGTCAGAATGGCTAACGTTAACAACTCAGGCAACAACAGATGTTGGCAAGGATGCAAAGAAAGAGGATCTCTTTTGCACTGCTGGTGGGAATGAAAACTGGTGCAGCTGCTCTGGAAAACAGTATGGAGGTTCATCAAAAAATTAAAAATAGAACTACCCTATGACCCAGCAACTACACTACTAGGTATTTATCCAAGGGACAGAAGTGTGCTGTTTTGAAGGGGGCACATGCACTCCAATGTTTATAGCTATTAACAATAGCCAAAGTATGGAAAGACCCCAAATGTCCATCAACAGATGAATGGATAAAGAAGATGTGGTATATATGTATACATATATGTATATATGTGTATCTATCTATCTATCTATATATATATATACACATACAGTGGAGTATTACTTAGCAATCAAAAAGAATGAAATCTTGTCATTTGCAACTAAGTGGATGGAACTAGAGGGTATTATGCTAAGTAAAATTAGTTAGAGAAAGACAAATATCATATGACTTCACTCATATGAGGAATTTAAGATACAAAACAGATAAACATATGGGAAGGGAAGCAAAAATAATATAAAAACAGGGAGGGGAACAAAATACAAGAGACTCTTAAATACAGAGAACAGGGGGTGCCTGGGTGGCTTGGTCGGTTAAGCGTCCAACTTCGGCTCAGGTCATGATCTCATGGTCCGTGAGTTCGAGCCTCGCGTCGGGCTCTGTGCTGACAGCTCAGAGCCTGGAGCCTGTTTCGGGTTCTGTGTCTCCCTCTCTCTCTGCCCCTCCCCTGTTCATGCTCTGTCTCTCTCCCAAAAATAAATAAACGTTAAAAAAAAATACAGAGAACAAACAGAGGGTTGTGGAGGGGTTGTGGGAGGCGGGATGGGCTAAATGGGTAAGGGGCATTAAGGATCTACCCCTGAAATCACTGCACTATATGCTAATTTGGATGTAAATTAAAAACAAATAAATTATAAAAAAAAGAAAGAAAAGAAAAGGATGGGAAATGATACACCACACAAATGGTATACAAAAGAGAACTGGAGTAGCTATACTAATACCACAAAAAAAATAGACTTTAAGACAAAATTTGTTACTAGAGACAAAGAAGGATATTTTATAATGACAAAAGGACCTATCTATCAAGAAGACATAACAATTTTTTTAATTTTTAAAAAATGTTTATTCATTTTTAAAAGAGAGAGAGAGAGAGAGTGAGCATGAGTGGGGGAGGGGCAGAGAGAGTGGGAGATACAGAATCTGAAACAGGCTCCAGGCTCTGAGCCATCAGCACAGAGCCCAATGTGGGGCTCAAGCCCACAAACCACAAGATCATGACCTGAGCCAAAGTTGGACGCTCAACCGACTGAGCCACCCAAATGCCCCAAGAAGACATAACAATTTTAAACATACATGCACCCATCAACAAAGCCCCAATACAGGAGGCAAAAACTGACAGAATGGAAAGACAAAATGACAACTTAACAATAATAGGGGCACATGGGTGGCTCAGTCGGTTAAGCATCCAACTCTTGGTTTTGGGTCAGGTCGTGATCTCATGGCTCATGAGTTTGAGCCCCACATCCAGCTCTGGGCTGACAGTGCAGAGCCTGCTTGGGATTATCTCTCTCCCTCACCCTCCACCCCTCCCCTTCTCCCTTTCTCTCTCAAAATAAATAGATAAGCTTTTAAAAAATTTATAAAAGAAAAAAGAAATACAATATATAAATTCCCATCCATTTATGTATTGCCCATGGTTGCTTTTATGCTACAACAGCACTCGAGTTGAGTAACTGGAATAGAGGCCATACAACCCCACAAAGTCTAGACTATGTTCTATTTAGCACTTTAAAAAAAGTTTGGAACTTCTGGTTTCAGCTACAAAATGTATACAGCTTGGAAGTCTTCACCTACATCTTTACAACAAGACTAAAGGTAAACAAACTGAAAATAAATGACTTTTCTTAGACCCATCAGAGAATTAAGATCACAGGACAAACCATCACCCAGAAATCTGAGAGACAGCCAAACACAGAGAATCACAGCTGAGATCAGCTTATGTGGAGCAAAGATGGTGGAGTCTTAAACTGCTATGAATACTTAAGCGATAATCTTCAGAAATCGCTGGACACTGAGTGTGTACCAGGTCAAGACTGAGAAGCTCCTTGGGGACCCAATCTTAGGGGAACCCAAAGACTCTTATGAGTTTTACCTCAAGGAACCCCACCAGGTTCTCATGGTAATGACCTCCCAAAATACCCACCCACTTTAAATTACCATTTTGAAATACACCCAAAGCATTCTCTGTAATAAAGGCCAATGCTCCAAGTAAAATGATGTTACCAGACCCTTACATGACCCAGGGAAGGGCAATTAGCCAACTCCAGCCCCTCTTGAAATCCTATTTAACCTAAGAGGAAAAAAATCAAAAAGCTAAGGAGCACTTCTGAAAGTGACAGCCCAAGGACTCAAGCCCACTAGAGACTGAGAGTCATTCATAAAATTACAGAACAATTCCTCTCCCACAACATCTTAGCACCACATCAACAGGGTTCCAGTATAATCATAGCGGATTATAACTGAAAGAGTGTCCAGACACAAATTCTATGTAAGAAGGAATTCTTAGGGAAACCTAAGGAAATGCACCTGAGTAAATGGAGTCCTGTGGCCCCTACAGCTGTAGCTACAGCTATGACATGAAACACAGTCCAGCTCCTAACCACAAAAACATAAAACCTCTTACTAAAGGCCTATTTCCCTCAGTTTCTATTGCCCCAGATATCACGTCCAGTTTTCAACAAAAGATTAGAAGCCATGCTAGCTGGAAAGAAAACAAACCCTAGAATCCTAAGTGACAAAGCTAACATGAGAACCAGATTTGGTAAGGGGTGATGAAAATGTTCTGAATTACATAGGGGTGATGGTTTTATAACCTTGTGAGTATACTAAAAACAACTACATTTTACACGTTAAAAGTGTGAACTTTATGGTATGTGATTATCTCAATTTAAAAAGGGTTTTTAAAAAAGATTTAACATGATTTGTAACTTTTTCCAAAACAAAAGTTTTCCTATACCATCCACACCCACTCAATTTGTGAAAATAACATTATAGAATAAATCTATGAGAATCACAATGGAATAAATTTTAAGAATTATGATTTTCATTGTATAGTTATTTGCTACCTATAACATTAACAATAAAAGAGTAAACATACTGTCTTTTTGCCACTCAATAAATATATACTTAATGTCTGCTTCATATAAGAAACTGTACTGTGTTGTTGGGCTACAAAAATGAAGTTGACAATTCCATAAAACAAAATGAAAAGTGCCAAGCAAAGGCTACATAAAGTACAATGGACTTAAGAATACAGGAGAGCATTACCACCTGGGGTGATCAAAGAAGTCTTCATAATAGAGGTAGTATTTTAATTGGGTCTTTATTTATTCATTTAACCAATGTTGAAATGCTCATTATGCTCAGGTAATATGCCAGGTGCTAGGAAAACAAAATTAAAAATGAAATGGATTCTCTCACTGTGTCATGAAATAAAACTCGAAATGTGTATGTACAAATATGTGCTTATTTACATATGTATGGATAACTAACTACAGTATAAAGCAATGAGAGCACTTTTGAAGAATGAGTGTCAGCCAAGAAGCATAAACCCCTTTAATGGCTCCCTGAAACCTTCCAGAAAAATTTCAACTGCAGAAATACGGCCTTGAGTTTCCTATGATTAAGCCTCTGACTAAATTCCTAGGTGACTTCCTCTACTGCTTCTTTATTACATCTATATTATGTGTTGGCTATTCTGTCCTTTCCTATTTTCCCCTCAACCTTTCCTTTCATCCCTCTATCCATTCATTTAAGTACTAATTGAGAGCCTACTACATGCAAGGCGAGGCACAGGGATACAACACCACACAGGACAAACAGGGTTCTAGCCCTTGTGGAGCTGATCTTCTATACAAGGGTAAAGATCCTGAATGAATAAGACAACTATTAGTTACATGTGATATATGCGACAAGAATATGCAAGTCTATGAGTATACAATGACAGTTTTAGTCCTTTCCTCTGAGGTATTTGACTTCATGTGTAGTAAGTAGCAAATACTCTATATTCCTTGGGAAGAATTTATATGACAGGGGATGGAAGATAAACCTTAAAACATTCAAGGGACTGAAATCATAGTGAAGTTGCTAAGAGTTCAGTCATCTGGGACATGTCAAAATATTTCTACCAAGGTGAAGGGCAAGTTGCTTCATCTTGCACACTCTGCCACTGAAAAAGAGACACATGGGTCACTTTGGATTCAGGAGGCAAGATATACTCCATGTGAATGTTCTAGTTTGAGTAATTTTCTGAGTAATTCATAGTTTTGAATGGACCCCAGAGCTTCCAGGAAAGCTGATCTTGGGCCATATGATCCAGAAGACCCAATAGCAAGGAGGAAAAAATCATGGCAATACCTTAAGGTTAGGGAAAAAGGTTTTTTCCCTAAGGTTTGGGGAAAAAGCCACCTATTCATCTTCTACAGATAAATATTACCCATTTGAGAAATAGTTCCAGGCTTGCTACTGGGCTGCCCGGGCTAAATACCTGATTCATGGTATACCAGGCAACCATGCAACATGAGCTGTCCATAGTGAGCTGCCCAGTGTAGCATGTAGAAAACAAAAAGGATATAGAAAGGAAGAAAAACTGGAGCTAGGTAATAATGCTTATAGTTGACATTCAGGTGACAGCAATACTGAATCTGAAATCACTTTACAAACATTGTCAGGCCAGTAAAAGTTACTAGTTTGGTCTTCTTTTGGTTACTGAGACAGGCTATGTAAGCTCTTTTCTTCTTAGAGCCTTCACACATATTGTTTCCACTGCTGGTGTGGCTCTTTCCCTGCTTTTCACTGGGCCGGTTCCTTCTCATCTTTCATGTTTCAGCTTAAGTATCACCACACAGAACAGACTTCCCTGATCACATTTTCTAAAGCCATGCCCTTACCCCCACACTATTATCATCTGTCATGGTACTCTGCCTTTCCCTTCTGTGCCTTGTATTACAGTTTGTTGTTATACATTTGTCTGTTTACTTGAATATTGTGTAGGTCTTCCATCAGACTGTAAGTCCCACAACAAGGCAAGAATAATGTCTGTTTTTCTCACCATTGTATACCCAACCGTTGACACAGCATCTTATACACAGCAACAGTCATTAAAATTTGTGGAATAAATAAGTGCAACTGCTTGGACTCTCATTCTTTCAGCAACGGTAGTCATCCTTCTCCATCTATAAACCAAACAGCCCATATTTTGCACTGGCCTTTTTGCACACTGATGGTGATTTGGGAGACTTACCAGAGAAATTAAAGTGCCTAAAGTCAGCAAAAATTGGGGAGTTACTCTATGGCATTTCTTCCTAAAACTTAGACAATGGGACTATACTTCTCTATAAATGCTATACTCAAGTAAGAACATAATTCAGTATTTAACAAAGAATGCTCATCGTTTCCTATGGGTAATTTTGGCCTAACGTTAATTTTGACAAGTGTCAGCACTGGTTTAAAATAGGAAAACAAGAAGAAACTGAGAAATATGGTATATGTTTGTAACCAAAATTCTGGGTTGTAAATTAAGAAGGAGATGAAAGAAGAGGAGGTACAGCCTTGTCTTACTTTTTTTTTTTAATTTTTTTTTTAACGTTTATTTATTTTTGAGAGAGAGAGCACAAGCGGGGAAGGGTCAGAGACAGAGAAAGAGGCACAGAATCCAAATCAGGCTGCAGGCTCTGAGCTGTCAGCAAAGAGCCTGACACGGGGCTCGAACCCATGGACCGTGAGATCATGACCTGAGCCGAAGCCAGATGCTTCACCAATTAAGCCACCCAGGCGCCCCAGCCTTGTCTTCCTTTTAGGCAATTACTGAAGAAGTCTCAGACTGAAACTCTGCTGTAGTCAAATGAACCTTTTACTAACTTTCTAAATGATTTTTTAACCTAACTCTAAGGTTTTAATATAATAATATTTATACCAAGGAACAAACAAAACAGCAAACAGAAAAAAAGCCCTAAGAATGTACTCACAATTGGGAACTTGTTTCACTTAACCATCCAATAGAAGGCATATTACTAAGAAAACTCCTACAACAATTTGACATCTTCAGTATACATGAAACATTCATTGCATTATGGAAACATACCTATCTCCCTAGCTATTTCCACATACAAGTCCTGGACCGCCTCTTTTTCTCTGTGTTTTCTCTCACACAGCTTCTTCTGTTCTTTTCTGAAGATTACATCATGGGTCTCCTGGGCCTCTGTGGCAGGAAGAAAGAAGAGGGCCAAGCAAAAGGATGATATTTTCAGACTATCAAATGTCAAGAAAAATAAAACATCACTTAGTCAGCAACAAAAACCTTATTATGCAACTAGTATCCTCACTTCTGTAACCTCAGGGATTCTAATATCAGCATTAACTGCCTATTTAAATCATCTTCATGATTAGCATCTTGATAACATTTACCAACTCTGTCAGGTTAAAAAACCTTCATGTTTTAAGTAGGAGGCTTATAATCAGTATAATTTTCTTTAATAATGTTAAACAGAGTTTCATATTGAAGGTTAGTATTTGCCTTATCTTAGTTTACTGTTGTGTTTTAATACTGATTTACTTATTGATTTTATTTTAATTTTAGAGAAAGAGAGCATGCATGCAAGTTGGGGAGAAGGGGGGAGGGAGAGAGAGAGAGAGAGAGAGAGAGAGGGAGAGAATTTTAAGTAGGTTCTGTGCTCAGCACAGAGCCCAATGAGGTGCTCCATCCCATGACCTTGGGATCATGACCTGAGCTGAAATCAAGAGTTGGACACTCAACCAACTGAGCCACCAAGGTGCCCCAATACTGATTTACTTGTAATGAGGCTTTCTTTAGTCACAGAAATAAGTAATCATTTACATAGTGCTTCCAAGTTTAAAGATGGTATCAAATGCATTCTCATCTTTATCTCAACAATTAATGAAGGGCTAACAATATCAACTAAGTGTAAAAACATAGTACTTGAGAGGGGCGTCTAAGTGGCTCAGTCAGTTGAACATCCGGCTGTTCATCTGGGCTCAGGTCATGATCTCAAGGTTCGTGAGTTCCAGCCCCACTGTGAGGTTCTGCACAGACAGTCCAGAGCCTGCTTGGGATTCTCTCTTTTTCCCTCTCTCTGCCCCTCTCCTGTGCATGCATGTTCTCACTCTGAAAATACATATTAAAAAAAAATCATACTTCATTATCCATGAAATTTTCTTTGGGGAAAATAAACCCACACCCCAAGGCAAAGGGTATACCAAAACTCTCCTCAGTTTAATGCACATGCCATTTAAAATTCATTTATTGGGGCACCTGGGTGGCTCAGTCAGGTGAGTGACCAACTCTTGATTTTGGCTCAGGTCATGGTCCCAGGGTCATGAGATCAGGCATTGTGTTGAGGTCTGCACTGAGCATGGAGCCTGCTTAAGGTTCTCTCTCTCTCTCTCTCTCTCTCTCTCTCTCACTCTCTCTCTTTCTCTCTCCCCCCTCTGTCTCTCCCTCCCTCTGCCCTTCCCCTGCTCATATGTGCACTCTCTAAAAAAGAAAAAAATCATTTACTAATTTCTTTTCTTTTTCCTGAAGTGGTATTTAATAAAAACTTCAAAAATGATTATCACTCCTGTTGGCCTCTTTTAAGAATTCATTAAAAGACATTGATATTGAAGCTTTCTGACTAGCATCCTTATTTCCCTTCTATTTCTTTGCCAGTAAATTCTTGGATTTTAGGTTAATACGATAGTGATACGGCTGAGGTTTGGCACACTGTAATTACATAGTTACTTACAATGGTAATATTATAAGGAATCATTTAAAATTGAACATTTACTTTTTCTTAATGGTGGAAAGAAGTTTGCTTTTGTAATAACGGCGCATGGCGAGAACAGGTTTAGTACTATTTACACTCTATCTTGTGTAACGTTACCATGGGAAATGGAGTCCAACCCAAATAAATAAATAAACAACACATCATAGTGTTAGAAATAGAATAATAGAGTGAAGACTGAAAGAGATTATAAGTTTCTTTACAGCACTTCACGAAAGAAATTACTAGGCTCATCATTAAAATCACCTTGTTTTCTTTCCTTCCAAGGCCCTTAATACGTACATTAGGTTTTTCATCATAGAAAATCTGGAACATCCAGAAGAACATAAAGAATGTACATAGGTCTTAATTATCTCAAGTAATTCCATCATATAGTGATAACCACTGTTAACATTTCAGTTTATAAACTCCCAGTCTATTACATGTATGTATATGTGATTACATTGATATTACATACCATTTGTTTTACATATACATCATTAGCATCGTCTTGTATGCTGTTTTGGTATTTCTTTTTGTCATTATGTATCTACCTTTTCCCCATTATCAAATAGTCTTCTAAAATAATGAAAAGCATGATTGGGGGGGGGGGTGGACTGTCAAAACAATATTCACAGATATGTGAACAACTAGAGGTCACTTAAAAATCAATATCTCTAAGAAAATTAATATGCATACGAGATAGTTGACTAATATTTTTATTAACATAAACTTCTAAAATTATTCTTAAATTATAAATATTATACTTTGTTCTTTGAGTTACTTAGTAAAATTCTCCTATAAATATATCTCCCACTAAGAGTTTGGTATATACTCTTTTAGTTTTAATGTGCTTTTAAATGACGAATAGTATTTGATCTTATAGATTTACTATAATTTACTCAATTCCCAGTGTTGGGCATTTAAGGTATTTACAATATTTCATTATTAGCAGTAAATATATTTTGCAGATCCCTGAATGTAAATCTTTGACAAAAGATTTCAACAAATCTTTTCAACAAATCATGCTAAATTTATCACATCCTCTCCTTAGATACATATCATTTTAAAGTCTCATAAATTTAAATTCTTAACTTCTTTGAATTTATTTCTTTATATGCAAAATTAGAGGGCTAGATTACAGTTCTAATATGCTCCAATTCTAAAAAATTTGAGTTCTAAACATAAATCCAAAATTGGGTGAAACAATTTGTGAATCCTTAGAAGAAACATGAGACATATAATTCATGCCTTTCAAATGAGTTCAAAGAAGGTGTGTGTGCACCCAGGTGTGTGTTTGTGGGAGGGCGTAAATAGAAAAACAGAAAAATTAATTATCTTTCTGGAATATCAATTTTACTTCGGGATCTAAGGACAAAGTTTGTGGTTTTTTTCCTGTTAAATATATTAGAGTGAAAAATTTAAATCTCATTTTTTTTAATGTTTTATTTTGGAGAGACCCAGAGATTGTGGGGGCAGGGGCGGGGGTCGGGGACGGCAGAAAGAGATGGGACAGAGAGAACCCCAAGCAGCCTCGGCACCGTCAGGGCAGAGCCCGATGTGGGGTTTGAACTCATCAATCATGAGATCATGACCTGACCCGAAACCAAGAGTTGGAGGCTTAACCGACTGAGCCATCCAGTGCCCCCAAATCCCACTGATTTTTAAGATAAAAATGGAAGTCTCTGAAAAAAAAATGTTTGTATTTTTGGGAAGTCGGGATTTATTTTCCATCTTTTGTTAGGAAAGGATGCAAGGCTTTAAGTGAAGACGAAGAAGGCTTGCCAGTTGTAACACGAACCATTTGAGGATTGGTATCACATTCTTAAAGAGTAACTAGGATATCTGAAGTAATCCTTGGCCTTGGAATCTAAACACACATTCACTCCCGTCATTGCCTCATTTGGGAACCTGTCAAGAGGTTAAGGATTGTTTCCTTTTACTCAAATGTCCCACCTGGCTTTTATACAATTTTATGAACCTTCTAATTCATTTCTTTTAAAACCAGAAGGCCGGTGTCCAGACAGCAGGTCTAACTAACCTTTACAAACATACCCACAGGGAATAGCATCCGCTGGATATAGTTCGTTTATATTTCTCACTCACTAATTTGGCAACAAATGTATGGTCTCTACTTTCACAATCATCAATCCTACTTCAAATGTGCCACATTGTTTCACAGTAAACAGACTATGAGCTTGATTTTAAAAAGTTTTTTTTTTTTTTTAAAGATACGGATCTCAAGCAAGGATTAAGTAAAAATAAGTGAACCAAAGGCACCCAGATTTTTCTACCACAGAAGGGTGAAGGGAAATCTGATCTGTGAAAATTATGGCATTTCAAAATCTAAATGAAGTAGAAAGCTAGGTTTTCTTAAAAAAAATTTTTGTAGCAGGGTTAATGGCTATGAAGCGCAAACTTCGTCAGGATCTTGGTTTTGTAACTCCAAAACTGACACGCAACGTTCAAAGCACGCCAAATGATGTACAAAATGAAGTACACTCAAAGTAGAAAATTTAAAACATATTTCTGTATGTCCACACCCTATATCCAGGTGGCAATTAACTTTCCCTTTTCCTCTTTTAATGGATTAATTAAATTTTTCTTAATTCGGTTTTTGAAAATGGCTGCTCGGAGGGCGAAATTGGCACGCGGGTACAAAACAAGGTCACCAACACGGTCCAATTGGGGCTCACTCCGCCACCAGCGTCTGCGGACCGCCTCGTCCCTCCAGTTGGGAAAATAAAGCGAAGAGGCTCTCAAACACTCGGGCACAAACAGCTCCAGAGGACCTGCGCTCTCAGTTAAACTTTCCTCCAGAAGCTCCCGGGGACTGGTTCCCAGAGCAGTTGACAGTGGGTGGCCCCGGCGGCGTCGGGGGTGGGGTTCAGACCGACTCTGGCTCCGGAAGGTTGACTTTAGCAAGACTCCTCCCTCCTCGGCCCTGAGTGGACTACAAATTAACATAAAACGTGTAAAACATTGACCTCAAGTAACTCTGCAGCATCTTCCGGGACACTTGGAAACTCGGGTACCAGCAAAAGTCGGGGACCAACCAGGCGGCCTCAGCCCCAGTGGGCGGCTGGCGCCACGCCCCGGCCTCCGGCGGCGTGACCCGGAAGTGCTCGGCGGCGGCGGCGGCGGCGGCGGCGGCTGCGGCGGCGGCCGCGACTGCGGCGGGGGCGGGAGCGCGGCCAAACCGGCGCACACGCGCGCGCTCCCCGCGGAACTCCCGCCGGCCGGCCGGCGCTCTCCCGGAGGCGCGCCCGAGCCGCCGCGGCCGCCACCAACATGGCCGAGACGAGCGAGGAGGTGGCGGTGCTGGTGCAGCGGGTAGTGAAGGACATCACCAACGCCTTCAGGAGGAATCCGCACATGTGAGTCGGGCGCCGGCGGCGCCGCCGCCTCGGTCGCCCCCGGGGGTCTTCGGGGGCGGGCAGGGGCGGAGCCGAGCCGCGAGCTGATATCTAAGGGGCAGGTCCCGGCCCGCGCGCCCCTCGCCGGAGGGGACCGAGCGAGGTCCGGGCCGGAGTGTTGGCGGCCGCCGCAGGGCCCGCTTGCCGCTACCGGAACGCGGTCGCGGGCGAGTCCCTAGAAGTGACCTCGGAAAATCAAAACGGAGCGACTTTTTTCGCCCTCCTTCCCACCCCTTCCCTAGGAGTTCTTGCAACTCGAAGGACTTCACCCGTGTGTCCACATCCTGCATCCGCGGAAGGTACACGGGCACACACAATGTGGCTCTGTAGATGCTTTGTAAATACAACTCTTTGAGGTTCGTCCCGGACCCATGGTAAGGGGAGGGGGGCAGTGTCACCGATCGTCTTATTTTCAGTGGACCAGAAAACCCTCAGCTTCCTAGCCAAAGGTAGTTTGAGGCTGCTTTTGACTTTCGCCTCACTTGTCCCAAGGTTGTGGAAAGACTCGGATGAAACATCCTGCTTTGAAGGTGATCAGGGCATTTTCAGGAGTGTAGCTTCGGTAGGTGTCGGATGGGTCTGGTGTAAAGCGGATGAAAACTTGACACTTTGTAGCGTTAGCTGATTCATAGTTACAGGGAACATAGTCACTCTGTTCTTATCCTGACACTGCTGCCCTCTTTAAGTAGGACACCACAGGGCTGACACATGTATCGTTCCCTCCTTCCTTTTCATGGTACTTGGAGTACTCTGGGAAGATACTAGAAGACACTGTATTCTTTCTGACACTTCTGCTTTCATGTAACGAGCGAAAAAGGAAGCTAATAAAAGAAATGTCTACAGTATACAGAAGAGTCGGGAGAAGCAAGAGTGTTTAATTACCACCCTTCTCTCGTTGCCCCCTCCCCTACCAAAAGAAAGAGTCATGGAACCCAGTTTTATATTACTGTATTTTCACTTTTTCTAATTGTGGGGTTTTTCTTTTAATATTTTGTTTATTTTATTTCTTTTAAGTTTATTTATTTTGAGAGAGAGAGAGAGAGAGCACACATACGCATGAGTTGGGGAGGGGCAGAGAGAAAGGGTGAGAGAGAGAGAATCCACAGCAGGCTCCACACTGTCAGCGCAGAGGCTAGTCCGGGACTTGAACCTATGAACCATGAGATCGTGACCTGAGCTGAAACCAAGAGTTGGATGCTTAACCCACTGAGCCACCCAGGCTCCCCTAATAATTTATTTTTTAAACTGGGACACATGAATACTTACTCTTTTTAAGCCTTTTAAGCCCGACACCCTTAAGCTTTTCTGCCTAAAGAAGGTAGCAGACCTACATCTAAATGATGCTTCTAGAAATTAAGAAGCCCTCAGATGTCTTGCTCCCTTGTGGCACACAATTGGAGACCGTAACAGCGCCTCATTAAAAACAAAAGGCTGCTGGCCTCAGAACGCACCTGCTGCCTCTGACAGCGTCCACTTCCTTTCCCCTTGTGACTGCTGCCTTTTTTTGAGGGAGTGTTGGGAATGATCTCCTGGCAGTCACCATAGTGGGTCCTGGGTCTTCTGAAGAATGCTTTGATGCCTTGTATATCAGTCTTTCAGTCCCTTTTCGTGAATGAGAGCTTGGGTGTAAATAAGAGACAACCTCAAAAAAAAAAAAAAAAAAAAGTTGGATAAGTGAAGGGCCTCTTTTCTCATCAATGATGTTGTTTTTCTTGAAGAAATTGTAGCAGAGATTAGAAAGAAGTCTAACAAGTACAGTAGTTTCTCTTCTGTGCGGTAGATTTAAAAAGCACATCGGTGTTTTATATTTGAAGAAACTGAGATTGAGCGTTCACTGGCTTGGTGGGTTGAGACAGTGCAGTTTGGAGCACATCTCGTTCTTCTGGATCCTATTTACTGAAACTCATTAAGGACTTTTATGCCCCCCAATCTTATTTTTAATGGTGAAATCTCATTAATATGCTTTCTATCAGTGCCAGATTTAATATTATCAATAAACACTTAGATCATTCAAGATTTAATAGTTTGAAATAAGTTGAGCATTTGAATAATTTGAAATGATGATACATAGTATAGGCCTGAAGAATTGAAATAACTCATTGCTTAATATTAATCCTCAGCTATTTTTTAGTATATGTTTCCTCCACTAATGATATTTTCAGTAGTATTACTGCGCAGATTCTTTCAGAATGTTTGATTTGGATTTTTCAAAATTGCCTGTACTTCTTCCCGTAATCTATCCCTCTCACTTCCAGGATAAACAGGCTGTATTTCTGGTTAAAGGGGGGGAAAAAGGCATTGTTTATCTTGAAAGTTAGTACCTAACTATATTTTTCCGTATTACCAAGAAAAGTTTTTCTCTTTACTTTCTGTTTTCTTTTTTCTTCAAACACAAGATAGTTTGTAATTTTATTCGACAACATCCACTCCATTAAACATACTGACTTTGTTTCTGTAAGAATGCTTCCCAGGAGGAGTCGAACATGCATTGGTTAAGATGTAGATTTTGTTACAGTTGGATGTGGATAGGTTACCCCCTGTTAACCTCAGTTTCCTCTTGATTTGGTGAGGTTGATGAGAACACAGGAAAATCACCTCACGCTGTGTCTGGCCCTTATCTGCCACTTGGTAGATACTAGATTTAACCTGAATTTCCGTATTCCTCAGAAAACTGTACTGGCCAACTGAATGATGAATGTGAGGTACTTCATAAACTGAAAAATACCATAGAAATGTTATTTGTATGGTTGACTCTTAGAGAATACCACTGGAAAACAGCTGAAGGCTTGACCCAGGGACTAACAATAGTTTAATGTATAGACCTTTGCTAACGTGGAAGACAGATGTTTATGGCGTAATTAGGGTCATGTCAAAGGTTTCTTATCTACTGAGTTATTATTTTTTTTATTAATCTTTAAAATATGTATTGAACTCTCACTGTTTATGAGATGCTGTAGGTAGTATCCTCATGGTATAGATAGGAAGAAGTATAAAATATAGTTCTCATACTCAAGGCACAGAAATATCTATGATGGTGGAATTGCCCTGTTTCTGTGCTGTCCAGTGTGGTAGTCACTAGCCATGTGTAACTATAAAATGTTTCAAATGTGGCTAATGTGCATGAGGAACTGAATTTTAAATGGTATTTAATGTCGTTTGACTTACCCATGGGTCGTATGTGCCCAGTGGCCACTGTATTGCACAATGTAGCTCTAGATAGAGACAAAGACCCACCTGCGTGAATAGTAAATTAGGATTTACGGCAGAGCAGTTAGTGGTAGAGGCTGGGCTAGCAGCATGGGGAGCAAGTGCTGTGTGAGTGTATTAGACATAGAAGGAACGCTTCGTATGTCTAGGCCAAGGGCCTTGGGGGAGGTGGGCTTTGAGCTGAACTTTGAAGGCTGGCAGGATTTATAGTTTCAGAGAGGGAGCCACCTCTACATGGAACTGGAAATTAACCTGAACCAGCAAGATGTGATAGAAAAGATACAGTAGAGTCAAATTATGGAAGTCCTTGACTTAATTTCTTGCATTCCATGTATGCATTCAGCAAAAGAGCACCTGTATTTCACAGATAGAATTCTAGCCCCTGGGTGTGCAGGTCTAGGAGTGGGGTGAAGGTTGGTGAACATATCACACATGGTCCTTAGCCCAGTGGAACAAACCACACAGATTATGGGAAGAGCCTGAAAGAAGTATATTTGAAAGAATAATAACAGAGGGAACTAATTTATATTTGAAGCTCAAGATAGTTCTTTTGAGGAAATAGCAATTAAATTGAGACATGAGGGATAGATAAGAGCTGGGTCAGGGAAAATACACTGCATCGGCAGTGGAGAGGCCCCAGTGGAAATTTTTGAGTAATGGAGTAGTAAGGAAAGGCAAATCTGTAAGTTGAGTTGAAGAGTAGGAAACCACAATCCTAATTGTCTTTTTACACTTGATTTTTTATGTGTTTCTTTAAATAATAGTATAGTTGTAAAAGTTTGAATTTGAATCTTGGCTTGTCAGTACCTGGGTAGACTTAGACAAGACTGTTTATAAAGAAGGGTTAAAATTTCCGCTTTATGAGATTATTGTATGAAACAAATGAAATAGTTTATGTAAAACCAAACACAGAGCAGTACACATAATGAACACTCAATAAACAATAACAATTTATGTAGCTGTTTTAAAAATAAGTCCAGTAAGTGATATGTGAAATTAGTACTCTTTAGAATTGAGAAAGCCTATGAAGTTTCTGAAACATCTTGATTTAATCACTGGTAGTTTTAATTGTCTATATGAAAGGGTTAGATATTTCACTAATTCTCCTATTTAGTCATTTAGGAAGGATTTCCAGGGTAAAGAAATAACAAAATGACTATTAGATTAAGAAGATTTGTACCGTTTCCAGAATCCTTGGGCTTGTTTTCTGTGTGGTCGCTCCATGTTACAGGATCAGTTTAGTATTTGGGGACCGTTCTTCCCACCTAAAAGGGAAACTGGGTGATACTACTTTTGAAAATAATATGTGGGCCTACTCTAATTGAGGGTGTTTCTAAAAAGTGCAGACAAGAGAAGCTGTCCAAACATCAGGAACAAAGTCAGTGTCCGTGTTATATGAACCTTGAACTTCATCTGGAAGCCAGTGGATCCCCATTGTGAAGTGAAGCACTTAGAAAGCTGTACCATGCTGTGGATGATCTTTTCAAGTAAATATGTTGGTACATTCCATTTTGCTCTTTTTTTGGAGCAGCCTTCGAAGGTAACCTAAAAAGTGAGCTTCGTGGTATCTCTTTAGTATTAGAACTTTTTCACCATTCCAAACCTTCATGTCTTTAAAAATCCTATGACGTTGGTTACACAGGTGTTGAGTGTGCTTGTTAAACACCAGGAATCTAAATTGCCAGAAACCTGAAAAAGACTGGAATTTGGTGGTGGTGAAAGAGTCAGAGGTTTCTCTTATAACATTATTTCACAAAGAAGTAACTGGAGTTGTATTTAATATTTATAGCACATTCATTGCAACCATTTATATTAATATATAAAAATCAATTCTGTAGGAAAATGTTTAATGTGAACTGTTGTTTTTAAAGAGGATTATAGGAGAGTATGCCCACTATAATCCCACTTCTGTGAAACATTTAGAAAAAAAATGCATTCCCAAACAGTAGTGTAGAGGGATGACAAAAGACTTCTAGTTTATTTTTTGCCCCCGAGTTTTCTAACTTTTCTTGAGTACGAAATTAGAATTTAAATAGCCAGAAATCTTCCCAGAAATCTGGAAGGAATTAATCTAAATTCTGCTTGCTTTCACTGATGTTTTTATCATTAACATCATGGGTTCTGGGCTAACTATTAAGAGATCCAGATTTTTAGCATTAGCCATGTGACCTTGGGTGATCATCTTAACCTCAGTGGACCTCAGTTTCCTTGTCTGATAAAATGAGACACTGGGGGAATGAGTTCCCTTCCAATTTTAAAATGATTCTGGAATCCTATTCCAAATTGTCTGAGAAAAAAAAGTGGACTATGACCTCAGGGACTCAGCATAGAAGAAGTCTGAAGTCAAACACACTGTTACTTGGAAGCTTACTGACCTACCTATCTTTCTAAAGTACATGTTATATTTTTAGAAAGCAGCAAAGCACTGTATTTTAGGGTCGAATAATGACAAAGGCTTAACTTTTTTGCTTCAGCTTCCCATCTGTTAATCGAGTAACTTTTCTCTTTGGCCTCAGGCTCTACTGAATTAAAGATAATACGCTTCATCTTTGCCTGTCACTTTATAGCTTACCACATACTTTACCTTGTGTTTGCTTTTCCTAGCAGGCGTTGTTATTCCTGTATTGCAGATGAGGGAACTGATGACCAGTGACTTGCCACATTCACATTGGACTGTTAGAGGTGGACCAGAGGGTAGCGAAAACCCTGGACCTTGGAAGATCGAGTGCTTTTGCTACCTCTCTTTTAATGTTCGCTCCCCCGATGTAGCCATTTTCATTCTCCTTACATGAGAATAACTGTCAGGTTTCTCAGTCAGAATTTGAAAGCTGAATGAGACCTAGCAGTCCATTTCCCTTAGAGATGTAATGCAATTCCACCATTTTACAAATGAGGAAAAGTGACGTCCGTAGAGGCCAAATGAAAACTAGGACTTAGGCCCTCTGCATTGGAAGGAAATCAGGGACACCTGAGTGGCTCAGTCGGTTGAGTGTCTGACTTTGGCTCGGGTCATGATCTCGGGGTTTGTGAGTTCGAGCCCCGTGTCTTCGGGCTCTGTGCTGACAGCTCAGAGCCTGGAGCCTGCTTCGGATTCTGGGTCTCTCCATCTCTCGGCCCCTCCCCTGCTCATGTTCTGCCTCTCTTTGTCTCTCAAAAATAAATTGATGTCAAAAAAATTTTTTTAAAAAGAAGGAAATCAGATATAATGTTCTTTTGGAGAGTCAAGAAGTGATATTCTTTGAAAACGATTGATTTGAATGTTATTCCTCAAGTTCACAATAACCGGCCTTTCGGCGGCAGTTACTGTGCATCTGCAGTATCAGGGCATTCTTGTTTTTAAAAATTATTTCCTGGGAGAATGGTACCCAACTAAAGAAGTGTGTTTTTTTATTTGTGCAAATGGCTCTGTCCTTTCATTTAGGTACCGGATTATTAATTGGGCATTTTACTTTTGGTATAAATAATGAGCAAGGCAGGTTTTTACATGGCGAATTTACCCCCCCCCCCCCCCAGATGTACCCAGAATATAGGATTCTTTTATTCCTGTTACTCTGGCATTTGTACTGTTGATTTCTGCAGTTCTTTGAAGTGTTATAAGTGGTTATTAGATCTCAGAGATCAGACTTCCTTAAAATAATGATGGTGAGTTTATTTTGTTTTACTGTAATTCTAGTTTAATTTTTAAATGTTCTACTTTATATAGTAAAACCTGAAAACCAGAAAATGCCGGAGATTCAGCCACGTATTAGGGATAGCTCTGGATGTGGCTAGTTATCCTAATAGCGGTAGATTTTACATTAACCAAACACAAATGCAAAAACATTTTTGAATACTGGATGAGGAGCTCAGGTGTGCTCTCGGCATTGCTTTAGTTCTTCTCACAGCACTTTCTTTATACCACTGGAATGGCACAGTGGTAACATTTTATTATAGATATTGATACCACTTCCATCAAAACTGTCAGCACTATGAAGTCTGGGTCCACCTTGTTTTATTCATTTTTGCATTTTCAGAACCTAACACAGTACCCAGTATCAGAAAATGTTTAAATAGTTCCGACGTCGTATATCAGCACACTTCTGAATCAACCGGACCAGTGGTCAGGACAAAAAAAGCCTTAGGTCTCAAAATCTACCTTACGTTAAATCACCTTGAAAGAATGGTTAGTAACTTAACCCGTAGAGTACCCTTGTTTATTGATGTATCCCTCTGTCCTTAAGGAAGCTACTTTCTACTGAAAGTAGCGTACCTCTGCGCTCTGCTCTCCGGTTTAGAGTTTCCAGGAAGGATTTTATTTTAGTTCCATAGCCTCCCGCCAGTTTAACAAAAAAAGAGGGCTTTTCTTATAACCTGTAATTGAACATGTTTCCCCCTCTTGCATCTGTCATACTACTCTGTTCTTGGTCGGGGAATCCCAGGGACATAATAGATAATGTCATACATAAGCTCTGAAAACCAGTTTTCTATTTTTTTAATGTAGCCAGTTATCATAACTTGTTTATAGTTGAAAGGCATGTGCAGGTTTTGCAAAACCATTTTTATGCTTGCTGGTTCATTTCCTATGTAAGTCAGCGGCTGTACATTCTGTTTATTAAATCTCCACCTCAAATGTAAATTTTCAACTAAGTTGAAGTGGTTTGAAAGAAAGTGGTTTGCCACCTTAAATGCAAATGATCAGATTCTAAAATGTATTTTCTGTTTCAGCAACCTTTATCAGTGTGTGTTTATTTTTTTTTTATTAATAACGTATAAAAGATCATAAGAAGAGGCCCACAGTCTCACTGACAAGATAACGTCTTTTGATAATTTGTTTCTGCTCATACATTATTAGGCAACCCACAAGTACATTTGTTGACATTTTTAAAAAATAGAAATGATACATTCAAATGATTAGGAAATTTAAACTGTATAAAAATAAAATTCTTTGTCCCCAAATTTCTTGGGATTCTTCATATATATATATATATATATATATATATATATATATATATATATATATATAAAAGGCTTTGTGCCATACACTGTTGGGCATTTTGCTCTTCTGGTTTCACAGATCTTGGCATCCTTTCCAAACCAGTGTATGCCAGTCTGCCTCATTTTTGTACATCTCTACCACATGGATAAGCCACATTCTTCTGTCTTATGTTGACACAATTTAGATTGTTTGCAATTGTGTTGCAATGTTGCAATAAACATCCCATTGATATACTTTGGCCTAGGATAACTTCTGAGCAGTGGAATCACTGGGGGTCAAGAGTATGTGCAGTTTAAAATTTTGAAAGACGTTTTCATATTTCCATCCAAAGATTAGACCAGTTTTCATTTCTGTCGATGGGGAGTCAGCATACTAATTTTCCTGTACTATAGTCTGTATTAAAAAACTTTTTTTTTTAGTGCCTACTAATCCAGCAAGTGAGCTAAATACTATTTTTAAGAGAGGGAAATATGTTGCTTTTCTTTTTAATACTCTGGAGGATTTGAAAAGCTAGCAGTCTTATCTTTAATTCTTCTTTATGTTTTACATATTTAGAGATGAGATTGGTCTGATCCCATGTCCTGAAGCAAGGTATAACCGGAGTCCCATAGTCCTGGTAGAAAACAAACTTGGTGTGGAAAGCTGGTGTGTCAAGTTCCTCCTACCGTATGTCCACAACAAGCTCCTTTTGTACAGAACAAGAAAGCAATGGCTAAACAAAGATGGTAAGTATGAACTCTGTCCTCTTCCTTTGTGTTTTAGAAACAGCATGGAATACCAGGCGAAGAACCCTTTTTGGGTGTTGGCATTCCTAGATTTTGGTTCTGGCTCTTTCCTTCACTGCCTGGGCAGCAGCTTAACCTCTCTGTCAAATGAGGAGTTTGGACCCACCAGTAGTTTTCAAATTTTGCGTCGAAAGTGCTACAGGACTCTGGGCCACCTACTGCAACCTGGGCAGTAAATCAGAGGAGTTCTGATTTTACCTGTTTATACATCAAGGCTCTTTGTAAAATTTTATTTGAAGAAAACATCCTGTGGCTAAAGAAGTTTGAAAAGTACTAAGGAAGACTCTAGTACAAGCTCAGGTTCTCGGGTGGCAATCCTTTAGTAACTCTGTAAGCACTAGAACTCATTTTGGTGGCAGACCAAATGAGATAACGGAGGTGTGTTGGTGGTAGTTACACTGTGAACCAGCTCAGTGATTTATGGAGGCGCTCTTGTGCTTTGAATCCCATTTGAGCTTCGGCCCTCTGTATCCTGTTCTTGTGCTGATAGAAGCAAAAGAAAACGGTCCCAGAATTCACTTCTTTTGCTCCTCTGACACAGTTCTTTGCTGCATGGGATACTCTCTGTTCATCCTGCCTGGTCTCTTTTCCTAGCTTTCCCCCATATGTGACATTAAGCCTCCATGTACACAAATCCCCTTTACTTTTTAGGTTTAAAAAAAAAAAAAGAGTCATCCAAGACTGTGTTCTCGACTGTTTTTATGAAGCTGCCCCTTTCTGTATAGAGTGGTACCTTCCCCTTTCCAATACAGCGGTACCTTCAGAAGTGCTCAATATGCCTGGAGGCTAATTTTGAATAAGAACTTTGTTTCCTGGAGAATTTTAATTACCAGCTTGGTAGCCATTACCATGAGCCTACTCATACCAGAGGCTGTTCTAAGTACTGTGGGGATAAAGAGGTGAGTAATACATGTTCCCTTTACGCAAGAAGCTTACAGTCGGGTGAAAAACAGCCTCCTTGTGGAATGTTGCCAAAGGTATGACATACTGATTTCCTTGTATTCCTCTCAGCCTCATCCTTAAAGGACTGTCCCAATAGCCCTTTTCCCTGTTTAGACCAATAGAAAAGGAATCTGATTTGAAGATTTAATGTGAAATAGTTTGAGTTTTCTTGTGTTGATTCAATTAGTCCTCTGATACATTTTTCTTACTTTTAAGGCTCTGCCTAAGTTTATGGCATAGTTGAGGTTTGTGGCATAAGTGTAATGGTCTGAGTTTAGGCATAAATTGAAAGGTAAGGGTATTTATCAGTTGTTGGGCCCTATTTCATTCTGCCTTCCATCGCCCTAAGTAGATGGATAGCATGGTTATGAAACCTGTGGTAGCTTTCAGTAACATTAAGGTACAGAATAACACCATGTGAATCCATCCGGTTATTTTTTGCCAAACACAGCTGTATTGTGTATGTTCTGACAAACAAAAATGTATAATCGAGCCAGTACATAGCTAGCTTGGGGAGAGGGGAGACAGAATGATGCTCGTGTGGTGGAGAAGAAGCAGTCTGAATTTTAAAATGCCAAAGGCTTCTGTTAATGTTGTTTCAGATCATTAGCTTTTGCCGATTCATGTGTGCTGGCCCAGCCTGCCGTCTTCCTGGAGCCTTCCAGGTCCTTCTCTCCGTCTCCCTGTGTCTTGTCTCTCAGATACTATTGTACTACGGGCTTTGCCACATCTCCTCATGAAGTGAGGAAAGGTCCAAGAGGACCCAGGCAGAATCAAACGGTTAAGCTCATCACACGAATAGCTAGCGTCTAACCTTCGAATTCTGGTGCAACTGTGCATGAGGACAGAACCAACATGACATTATCCTCACCCAGATCCTCATGGAAACAGTTTTGAATTTCACTTTTTTGGTGGGTGGTGACAGCATAGTGTAGTGTGGTATCACACAGTACTCAGGTTGTATATTGTGTTAAGAATAAAAATATGGAAGTGAGTTTCTGATACGACAGGAAAAGATACCTGGTAATGCTGACTACCGGAGAATTCTACCAAACTTGTCAACTGAAGCAGTTACTACACAGAGGTGAGTCTTGCTAAAAAAAAAAAAAAAAAAAAAGTAAAAAATACTAGGAAAAATCAGTTATTTCGTGAAAATGCTGTACCTTTAAAACTTTTTGTAGAAAACATACATAAAAAGCACCAAGTGAAGAAAGCTGAAAGAATTTCAGAAATGTCAGTATCTGTGTGAGTGATCAAGCCCAGATCCTAGGCATCGCTGGGGAATGTATTCTGCAACTGGAGGTGACCTTTATTCTTGGGATAAATTTTTTCTTTTTAACCAAACTGAATCCATGCTCTCATTCTTGTGCTGAATTCCTTAAATGTTTGCAAAGCACCTGTACTGGTTAGAGTTCTCTGAAGAAACCACCAGAATATGTTATATATAGAGATTAATTATGACAAATTAGCTGGTAGGATTATGGAGGCTGAGAAGTCCCGCAGTCTGCTTTCTTCAAGCCGGACACCCAGGAAAGCCAGTGGTAAAATTTAGTTTGAGTCAGAAGACCTCAGATCCAGGGGAGCCAGTGGTTTTAAATGCCAGTCCAAAGGCCAGAGGAGATTCGGTGATGTTCCAGCTCAAGCAGACAGGAAGCAAAAAGACAGGACACTAAATACCTCTGAACAGATTGTATGATGCTCACCCACATTGGAAAGGGCAGTCTACTTGATGGAGCCTACCGATTTAAATGCTAAACACCCTCACAGACGCTCAGAAATAATGTTTAAGAGCATTTAACGTGGGCACCCTGTAGCCAGTCGGTTTAACATTAACACCAGAATGAGCCATCACAGCCTCCCTGTTAATTACTTAGTGCCGGTTTTTAAAAGTCTGCTGCAGTAGTAGCCATATTTGGTCTGGGAGAGGAACGATACTGTAATTCTGATTTTTGAGAAATCTGTGACAGAAACAAAAAGGAAGAGAGAAGTCCCGGCGTTGTGACCGAGTAGAGCTCAGTCCCGCAGTGTGTGTCCGAGGGTGCCCATCCGTCATTTTCCTGTGCTGCTCCCTCTTTCTCACAGCCTCTACCCAGAGCCACACTCTCTCTTCAACAGCCGTCTTCCGTTCTTCGTGTCTGTCTTCTCGTCTGGACAGATGTAATTATCTCATAGCTGGTCTACCCTGTGTTCAGTCCCTTCTTCTATAATCCATGTTCATGACGCCACTAGCCAGTTGTTTCAAACCATACTTCCCAGCAGCACTTCTTAGAGACACGGTTTGAGGGATGCTTGTCTGAAGTACAGATCTGTGCATCTTCTTTTATGACACCTACGGGTGCCAAGGTGGAGTTCAAACTCGTGGTGTGGTGTTCAAGGGCATTCACAATCTGTCCCCAGCCTCCATCCCCTGCCTTTTTCCTCTGCTTTACATCCAGCATCGGAGGGTGTAGGTTTGCAGCCCCCAGGCTGAGGCCAGCCCGCAGATAGATTTTGTTTCCACCTGTAGGATGTTTTTTTCAACTATTTTTCATCTGTTGGATAAACGTTTAAATTCAAGATGAACTTTTAAAGTTAAGATAGAAATCTGGATTTGTTTTCACTTGAAAAAGCAGGTACATAAGTTTCTGCACAGCAACAATTGGCCGGGGCTCATAGCCTCTGCTTTCTCGTGACTGACTCAGCCTGTTCCAGTTTGCTGCAGCCTCCTCCTGTCCATCAGACACGGAGGCAGAGTGTCGACTGCTCCTTATCATCAGGTTTGCTTTGCTCTTTTTTTTGACATTCACTCAAACCCTAGAAGCATTAGAATTTGCAGCCATTTGCCATACCTTCCAGCCACAACAGACACTGTTCCATTCTCGGACTCTGCTGTGCACCATTGCCTTATTTCCATGCCTTTGCTGAGGCCAGCTCATGTCTTATGTTGTCACCGTTGTTGTGGTGCGAACACACACCCACACACAGCACACACTTGTGAAGGCTGTTTGACTGCTCCAGGACGTGGTAATTACTTCTCTGCACTCCCCTGGGGGTCTTTATTCGGACTGCTTGCATAGTAGCGCTTATCACACTTCATTGTCGTTGATTATTTAAAAACATTTTCCCCAGGTAGATTGTGAGTTTGTAAGAAAGAGGGATTATGGCTTGTCTGTCTTTATATACTCAACACCATTGTGTGTTCAACAGACATTTGTCAAATAAGTAACAAGAGTTTGGTAAGCGAGAGGTTTTAGCTCAGTCTGGCTATCGATTCACTGATTGTATTCTGTAATAACAGGGCCTTTCTGGTGTTTACCTCATAGCTTTATCTCAAGTGTCTCTTCTTGTAGTAACCTGAAGGTATTTTGGAGGAAGAGATTAGCCCACCTAGTTGGCCTTGGATTTATTTCTAGATGCATGAAAACATATCTCTGTCAGAGACAGTTGTCCATTGCAGCAACCATTCCCAGGTGACTCCTGGCTTGGGGCCATTTCTGGAATGCCGTTGTGACAGAAAGAATATTGATTTTTCTCTGACTTTTCTATAGCATCCCTTTGTCCTCTCCTTGTCACAGTTGAAATTTAGCTATTTTTCTGTGTATATATGTCCCGATTCATTTTCTCCTTGTGTTGTGATGTGATGTTGAGTTAGACATGTATCAGTGTGTGTAACAAAGGAACATTCATTTGCTCATATATGTTCTGGTATTTGGAGAGAGATCTTGGGTGATTTCAAGAGACCATGGGGATATCAGTAGTTCACATCTGCTGGGTAACAAAGAATATGGTATATGGGGCACCTGGGTGGCCCAGTTGGTTGGATGTCTGACTATGGCTCAGGTCATGATCCCAGGTTCGTGGGATCAAGCTCCACATTGGAGCTCAGCATGGAGCCTGCTTAAGATTCTCTCCCCTTCTGCCTGTCTCCTCCTCCTCCTCTTTCCTCTTCCTTCTCTCTCTCTTTAAAATTAAAAAAAAAAAAAATACGGTATATAGTTGATGAAATGTAGAAGTAAAATAGTTCCTGTTAACTATTGATTATACATGTTTATCTTTAGATCTTGGTTTAGTCCTGACTTGAAGGGGACAAAGTATTGTAGACAGTGTGCTCGATTAAGAAAGAGCATCTGCTTTGCAGGAAAACATCTGTATTTAGACTCCATTTGTCAGCATGCTGAAGTCCCTTGGCAGTGACTTTAGGCAGATTATTTAACCTCTTCCTATTTCCTCACCAAAAAAAGGGAATTGTAAAAGGTGTCAGAGGGTGTTGAGAGGATTGCCTGAGCCAGTGTGTATAAAGCAGTCAGCACAGTGCCTGGCCTGTAGTAGGCTCTCAAGAAACATGAGTTTCCTTTCTCTGGTTTATCCAGAACCAGAGGGGAAGAAGAACGGAAATATACATGTAATTCAGGAATGATTCTTTAATTATGTCCAATATTTCTAAGCTGGTTACTTCTCCTTCTTTGACCCTTTCCCATTTCTGACATTTTACTTCACTCTTAACCTCTTGGATCTAACTGGAATACTTCCTGACGGAGGTCCTATCTGACTTTGAGTCTTGAGTCTGGAGGAGTTGGCAGTGTGTCACAGAGGAGGGGAAAAGGGCTTGTGGCTCTTGCGTGTCACCAGGCACCACTGATGGTTGAGGCTGTTGATCTGAGATTCTTACAAGTTGAGAAATCACCTTCTGTTGAGCAGTCACCGCTGAGACAGCTTGGGAGATTGTTTTCCTCCCTCTGGTGGCATCCAGTCCCACTATAGTTTGTGGAACTGGGCTAGGAGATACAGGCTTTGAAACCGGAATTATCATTGAGTGCTTACTGTGTGTCAGGTACTGTCCTAACACTTCGTGAGCGTGAATCGTTTAACACCCCATGAGGTAGTACTGTTAAGAGCTCCATTTTACATACGAGGAGGAGGACACAGAGGCTCAGACAGATTAAGTGACCCAGTAAGTGGTAGGGCTGGGCTGTGAGTCCAGTAGCTGCTGTTGCCTTGCTAGGGCGAGCCCCTTTCCTAGAGGAAGCCTGACTCTGATTAGCTCTCCTTTCCACACAGCCACAAAATGAAAAGCGGCAACTTACATATGTTCTTTGTTTACTGGCTTCTGCCTTGTGCTGCTGTATAGAAGTATCTCTGTAATGGAGGATGAACTTGTCTTCAATTATGAGTGTGGAAGGAGAGCTGTGTTAAAGTGTAGTTGACTCTTCAGCAGTGCAGGGATTAGGGGCAGTGGAGTCACCCCGCCTAGTGCATTCAGAAATCTGCATATAACTTTTGACTCCCCAAAGACTTAACTAGTAATAGTCTACTGGTGACTGGAAGCCTTAGTGATAACATAAACAGTCAACATGTATTTTGTGGGTTATGTGTTTAATATACCATATTCTTACAATAAAGTAAGCTGGAGAAAAGAAAATGTTAACAAAATCATAAGGAAGAGAACATACACATTTACCGTGCTGTACTGTATTTATCAAAAAATATTGGCATATAAATAGACCTGTGTGGTACAAACCTGTGTTGTTCAAGGGTCAGCTGTACAAATAAATGGTGACTACTGTTGGTCACACACATTTTAATGCCAAAAGGGAAAGCCAAAAGACTAAGTACCAGTTTACCTAGGTAGTATAATGGATTTTGAAAAATTGTAGACTTGAAATTCTGGAAGCTTGTCCCATCATGCACAAGCATCTCCATATAGCTACTTAACAGTTGGATTTTTTTTAATTCCTTATTTTATAAGTTTAGAAATTTAGGTAGTTTCACTGTAAGAACTCATTTCTGATTTCTTTGATTAGTTGATGTTGAAAGTATTCATTTCTTGGGTGGTAAGTAGTAATGCTGTTCCATTGAACAAGTATTTGGTTTGGTTGAACACTCACTGTGTATCAAGTAACTGTGGAGAAATGGGATGAATCTCATTGGCTCACAACAGAGATTGATGTTCTCATCATCCTTATTTCACAGGTAAGGAGACGGAAGGTCGAAGATACTAAGTTATATTGGCAATTAAGTGGAGAAGCTGGGATTCAAACCCAGGCGGTATGGCTGTAAGGCCTTACCACTCCTCTGTGCTGGGGGCAGACATGGAACTTCTTTTGATGGGGCCATACTTTTCTCATCTTTGTTGAGTGAAGGAGTAATCTGAAGGTGTTATTAGACAGGACCTTCCTCCAAGAAAATTTACAGTCTCATCAAGAAGAGATTATTTATACAATATTGGTAACAAAGTAAGATAACACACAGAACATAGAAATAAAAGATTATTGGGATTCTCTATCTCCCTTTCTCTGTGCCCCTTCCCCACTCTCAAAAATAAACTTTTTTTTTTTTTCCAAAAAAAGGAAGATTGTGTCTAGGTAAATAGGTCAGGAGAGACTTTAAGAGTAAAATTTTGTTTTGTTTTGATATTTAGATATAGGAGGACATTTCTGGCAGAGAAGAGCAAGCTGGTAAATCTGAATTGTCCAGAGAGGGCAGGCAGATAGGAGGTGTGTTTAGAGAATGGAGGGGTTTACTTCAGGTGGAGTGTAACACAGGAAGGGCAAGTAGTGGAAGGGCAAGCTGACAAGGAGATTGTGGGTTCTTGTTTCTGACCAGGTTCTAGTTTCCTGGTACATTTCCCCAGCAGTCTCCTGGCGAGCACCCTGTGTGAACAACCACACCTCTTTATCCTCGCTCATACTGGTTTTCCGGTCTGCAGTGCTCGTTACCACTTTATTCACTTATAGCCTTCCCTGGGTACTCCAGTAAGAATTATTTTCAACTGCTTTGGTGGTCCCCAAAATACGGTATGTGTTTCTGCTTCGTAATCATTGCCTTTTGTCTTCTATAATTGTATGTTCTCTCCAACTAAAGGGTAGCCTTCTAAAAGGCAAGATCAGGTCTTACTTATCATTATATCCCTTCTGTTAGTCCTGAGGGCCCACTTTAATATATGCACATTATCAATATTTGGAATATTTGTGGAATTAATCAAATAATAATATAGAAAGTTACGGCTATTTTTCTTGGTAAATATTAAATTAGTGCCAAAAGCTTCTAAAGGTAAAAGAATAGAGATTAATGAGATTATTCTCTTTTTTTCAAGTTTATTTATGTACTTAGCACACACGTGAGCAGGGTAGGGGCAAAGAGAGAGGGAAAGAGAGACTCCAAAGCAGACCTGGCAGTGTCAGTGTGGAGCCTGATGCGGGGCTCGAACCCATGAACGGTGAGATCATGACCTAAGCTGAAATCAAGAGTCGGACGCTTAACTGACTGAGCCACCCAGGCACCACATAGTATTCTTTATAGACGTAATTGTGTTTATGCATATAATGACTTGTCATGAAGATAGAGGACAAAAAATGTATGCTAATGATACCTTTTGTTTCTTATTTACTGAATGTCATAGTAATGAAATCATAGTCTCACAAAAAATGTTAATTTTTTAAGATGCTTGAGAATGAAGTAATTTTTTTGTTCATATAGAATATTTTTTTTTATTTATAACTTTTAGGTCATGCCATTATTTTTTTTAAGTTTATTTTTTTGACAGAGAGAGAGAGAGAGAGAGAGAGAGAGAGAGCATGAGTGGGGGAGGAGCAGAGAGAGGGAGACACAGAATCCAAAGCAGGCTCCAGGCTCTGAGCCATCAGCACAGAGCCCGACGCGGGGCTTGAACTCATGGACCGCGAGATCATGACCCGAGCTGAATTTGGACACTCAACTGACTGAGCCACCCAGGCGCCCCTGTTCATTTAGAATATTTTTAAATGCCTATAGAAATACATTTGTACATGTTCTTTTGTGTCCCAATTATTTATTATAGACGCATATTTTAATTGCAGTATAATTGAGTTATTAAAGACAAGTCAGATGCTGACTTTCCCACATACTGACTGGGTGTCCAGAGGCAAATTATTTAAACTTATATCAGTTTCCCTATCTATGAAGCAGAATAAGAATATCTTGAACCATAATCCTGAGAACTCAATGAAATCGTGTAAATAAAAGACTTACTATGGTGCCTGGTATACACTATTGCTAAAAAATTATAATTATTTTTATTATTTTGCTTTACTTAGTGTTTAACATGAGCTTGGTAGAGGTTATCTTAATTTCATGTCTCTGCATTGATCATCTTAATCCTAAACTTCTCTTTTCAGTTTTAATAAAAGGAAGACAATACATCTAAATATATTAATGATTTTGTTCTATTAAACAAGCTTTTGGAGCTTATTTGAATATATGCGAGTTCTGTCAATATCATGATCACTAAATAGCTAATGAATATGAATGGGCTGTTAAAAAATGAAAATAGAAAATACCAAAGAAAAATGAAAAAAATGTTTATATTAATAATTGTAAATTAAAGTTGTAAGATAAAACAGAAACAGAATAATTTTGTATCTGCTACATTTATTTTTTAAATACAGTTACCTCGGTTAGAGTTACAGGGACATAAGTACACACTTGTTATTCTTGGCAATGTGAATAGATACAATTCATTTGAAGGACAGTTCGGAAATGCTTAGTAGGAGCCATACTGGTATTTACATTGTTTGACCTAGTAGTTCAACTCCTGGAAATATGTCCTAAGAAAATAAGCTAGGAGACAAAAAGTGTGTTTATAGTAATGTTAACTATAATATTAAAAGCAAACAGGAAACAACCTAAGATAAAGATAAATGATAGTATATTACACTAAGAGCTTCTTATGCAGCTGTTAAAAATGCATACTGTAGCAGTATTGGAGAATGCATATGAAATAATACTGAATGAAGAAAGAGAACAAAATTGTGCATTTGTCATTGCTATGACTATGTAAAAATGTGTATGACAAAAGATAATCTTTGCAAAGGAATGTGAATGAATTGTGTTAAATGATCATGAGTAGGTTTTTTTCCCCTTTTGAAAAATTGCACATAGTCAACTACTGAAATATTTGTGGAATTAAAAGAATAATGGTATAGAAATCATATTTCTTTTCCTTGGTCAGTATTACATTAGTGCCAAAAACTACTATAAGAATGAGGAGATTAATTTGCATATTCTTTGTAGGTACGTTGTATTGTGAAGTTGTTTGAGTGTCAGCTTTTAAAAGATTGTTACATTTATCATAAGGTAGAAAATCTTGAGGATATCTTCATACTTCCGGCAGCTTAGAGCAAGGTGTTTACCATTCAAATTACTATGACATGGCATATACATAAGGATAACAGGAGACACAAATATACAGGGCCTTAAAAGAAAGAGAAGCCAAGCCTCAAAGGGTAGGACTCTTTTTAATGTGACTTCTCTTTATTTTAGAACTGATAGATGTCACATGCACCCTGCTGCTTCTAAACCCAGACTTCACCACTGCATGGAACGTAAGGTATGTCTTTCTCACCAGTGATCAAATGAACTTGTCCAAATTTCTGAAGACCTCTAAGCCCCATGAGTTGTTAGCTTTTTGAAAAATGAAATATAAACCATGTATCTATTGCATTTTATGCTTATGCCTTCTACCTGTTCTTTATATTACCTCCATGGACAGTTCTGACTTAAACTTGGCTCCTCCTTGTATGTTTTTGTCTTTGCTCCATAAACTTTCCTGTCTGAAATATAAATTATCATGTTGAATTAGATGCCATTGGATACATGCTTTTATTTTCCTTCCTTTTTAGAAGAGTAGATGCAACCAGTGTAATTGGTTGGTTTGTAAGACATTGGTTATGTATTTGTGAAGTACAGTGGGAAGTATGTAGGATGAGGATTCAAGGCCATGACCTTTTAGTCTCTGTTTAGTTACTAATATTGTGCCTCTATGGGCAGATCACTTCAAGTCTCTGGCACTTGTGATTTGGGGAAGGGATCACATACATTGATTAGTATCTTAGTTCTTTCATCTGGTTATTTTAGCTTTAAACGCAAAATACTTTATGGAAATATCGAAGTTCAGACCAGGTTCCTGTTTTGTTTTTTTTTTTTCACTGAAATTTTTTCAGTTATATAATATGTATGGTTTTTAAAAAATGGTGGTCTCTTTGACTGATACAAATTCTCTTAGAGGAAAGCAGGATACAAGTTAAAGATAAAAGTGAAGTCCTGTTGAACGTTGTGAATACATTTTAAATTTTCCCATAGGAGAGACCATAGATTATAGCTCTTTATCTTTAAAGATGACTTAAACAATTTATTTAATCTTCTGGGTAAGCAGGGTTACATTCTGAGTTAGTGTTCTACAATACCTAGTTTTGTATGTGTCACTGATTTTTTAAAATTTAGTTAACTTCTAATATGTGTCTTTTTAAATTGTTGAATAATTAATATTCAGATATTTAGAGTAAGGAGTAAGAAAAGTATAGAATGAGATACAGGCTTTAAAATTTACATAATCTTAGAATTCTGATTTTCTTTTCTAGAAAGCACCACAATGGTTTGTTTATGAGTGGCTACTATATTATAGGGACATACTATAACTTTACTCATTACCTCATTTAATCCACACAATAGTCGACAACATTTGTTCATTTATCAAGTATTTATTGATCGCTGTATGCTAAGTTCTCGGCACTGGGACTAGAACCACGAACAAAATAAACAAAACCCTGTCCTTGTGGAATTGTTATTCTAATAGGGGAAGAAAGGAAATAAAGACATTTACTAAATAAAATATACATTAGATCAAATGGTGGTTAGATCCTGCGGTGAAACAGTGGGACGGGAAAGAGGAAGGCCAGGAGGAGGATGGGAATACTAGTATTGCAGTTTTAAGTAGGGGGCAGCAAAGACTGCCATGAAGATGGGGATCAATCTGTGAGTTCTGGGGTACGAGCATTCCAAGAAGAGGGAACAGCAGCAAGTGGGAAAGCTGGCGGTGGTGCCCAAAGTGCTCCTTGGTGCACTGAGACAGCAAGGCAGCCCGCGCAGCTGGCACAGCGGGAACGAGGGAGAGAGTAATAGGAGAGGAGGCCGGAGTGTAAGGGAGCCGATCTCACGGGGCTCTTGTAGATCTTCCTAAGCTGTGGTAGGAACTTGGACTCTTACTCAGGAGGGGATGGAAAGTCCTGGGAGCTGAAGAGGGACAGTATCTCACTTTAGAAACTAGCTCCTGTGGAAAGTAGACTGTAGGAGTGCAGGGGGGTGGTTGGGAATTTAGGCAGTGGTTGCGGTAAAAGATGAGATGCGGTTAGGTGAGAGATGCTGTGATTGGAGGTAGAATTTAGAAATGGAAAAGGTGAGATTCTCACTGTATTTTATTGAACCGTATAAGCTTTGTATTTAATAAACCAATTTTAAAGGCACAGATGATGAATTCGATGCGGGAAAGAGAAAGAAGAAGGTCAAGCTTGTGTCTGGTTTTTGGCTTGAGGAATGGAAAGGATGGAGTTGCCCTTTACTGAAATGGGGCTGCCTGGAGGAGGAGCGGATCCAGGTGGGGGTGCTGGGTGGAAGTGAGGAGTTCAGCGTGGGACACATTAGATTTGTGTCCTTGTACTTGTGTATGAATCTGAAGTTCAGGCAGGAGTTCGAAGACAGATGTAAATATGGGAGTCACTAGAAAATGGGTGGTGGTATTTAAGGCCCTGAGACTGTTTGAGGCACCCAAAGGAGTGGGTGTGGATAGAGGAAAGAACCGGCATAGAAAGCACCGGGACACTACAGGTTTCTAGTGTTGCACAATCCAGTATAGTGGCCACAAGCCACGTGTGGCCCTTGAAAGGCGACTCATCTCAGTTGACATGTGCTGCAAGTGTAAACTAGGCATCAGATTCCAAAGACTCAGTACCCCCAAAGGTAAAATATCTTGTTAGTAATTTTTAGATTGAATTACATGTTGAAATTATATTGGGGGCATATTGAGTTAAATAAAATACATTGCTTTATACTTGTTTGTAAGGTAGCTGTTAGAAAAGCTGAAATTACATACAGGGCTCACATTGGTGACTCACATATTTCTGTTGGGCACTGCTGTCCTAGACTGTGTGATGAGGAATCCGTAAGGGAGACTTCTAGGAAGGAGCTATAAACTCACAACTGAGAGCTTTCTTATGGGTAGGGACCACGTCTTTTTTTTCCCCCCTTTCTTTCCCTACCATCGAGTACTCTAGTGCCTGGCACATAATCAGCCTGGCACTGAAAATAATTAAATTGAGTGAAAAAGAAATGAAGGTAATAGAGAAGTGGGAGTACCGTTTTCCCTCGTGCTCTCAGTTCATCATTATCACAGAGGACTTGAAAATCCTTCAACCAGAAAAGATTGTTACTAGCACAGTGTACAAACATACACACGTACATAGACATGTATATGTCTATACACACACACATATATAATTTATTCTATATTTTATAGGGAAGTTCAGTTCAGGAGAAAGAACCTGGTCTTAACATACATGGATCTTGGTCCTTTTTCATTAATTAACTAGCAGTTAACTTTAGAGGCAAACACTGTTAACTTCACAACAGTTTTAGTTTCTATATCTGTGAAATAAAAGATTTGAGCTAGGTAATTTTTTTATGATTCTTTTCAAGCTGTTTTCGATTTTTGCATGGTCTGGTTTTTGGGAAATTCGCTCCATAAATGTGACTTCAATGATATTCACAGCAATCACTTTTGAAAGTTATTCTAGTAAGATGATCAGAGAAGTTTTGTGCTAAAGGAATAAAAAGGAAACCTTTATTCTTTAAAAAAAAGTCCATTTGTGGGTGTGTGTTCTAGTAAGTCTTAATTCGTATCAGTAAGGCTGACATGAAGACATAGGATCATGAGTACATTTTCTGCAAAAACAACCAGCTTTGGAAAGTAAATTGATCTAACCTTGTAAGGTCTCTTGCAGATCAAATACTTAACACTCTGTTTAATTGTTGGTGTATTTCTTGTGCAGTAACTCTGGGAAGCATTGAGTGATTTTGACTGTATGTTAGAAACCACTAAAACATGGTATTAATACATCAGCATTTCATTTTATAGGTATTGTGGCCTCACGGGGGGGGGGGGGGGGAACGCAAGAATAAGTTTTTGAGCTGATTTCCTGTGATTACAGTGAGTGATGGATATAGTTTAAAAATCCAGCCAGTTGCAGAAAAAAAAAATGAATGGTACTTTTTTTGCTTTGAAATTCAGCAAAGTACTTCATGAAGGAGCTTGACTTCATAACAGTGTCCTATTTTTTCCATCATTCCGTGAACCTACATAGAGTAATAAGCAGAACATCTTTGAGCAAAGATAAATAACAAAATAGCTGACACCAAGTTCCCGTGATCGTGTCCTTTACTCATAGCCTATTGAGTTAAACTGGGGACTTTATTTTATGCAGATTAGATGTTTGTTTCCAATCTGAGTTCCAAGACCTTGAGTCTAAGTTACCGATTTTCCCCTAGCTTCAGTTGTCTCTTCTGTAAAATTGAGATGATAGTAGGTTGTGCCGTATGGAATTGTTTTTATAAATCAAAAACGATTAAACCTAAGCATCCAGATCCTGGTTTCTAACACCCTTCTCTAAAAAAAGGAAACAGGCTTCTTGAAGAAATGTCTCATTCTAAGAGCAGGGCAGGAAATATATAAGATGAGTGTGGAATATCTCAAAGAGCCAGAAAGAGGAAAATGATGGGAATATGTCAGGGGTTTCTATAGCCAAAGCTTGAACACCTGAGCAATAACATACCCTTGGATTGTACCCTGAAGTGTAAAATGGGTGTTCATAGTGACTCAGTGACATAAATAATTGACTAAGCAAGCAAAAAGTAGACGGATCTCCCGTATAGAAAGATTCCAAGTAATTTATCCAGGCGGTCCCCTCAGGGAGCTGGAGTACAACTCCCCTACTCCTTAAGTGGAATTTCTTTCCAAAAAGCACAGTGGAGAAACCCGACATGTACCATCTTACCGAGGTCATCAAGGTCAGCATCAGCTGGGACAAGTCATGATGTTTTGTGCCCTGGGAAATGATGCGATAAAGATTGCACTTTGTGGTCGCTTCCTCCTCAAAACCCTGGTCTAACCGTAAGAAAAGTTTCATATGAAATACCTCATTAGGGCTTATAAAGACTGTCAAGGTTTATCTGAGGAGCCTGAGGAGACAGAACCAAACGTAATGTGATGTTCTGGTCAGGGTGCTGGACTAGATAAAGGACATTTGGTAAAAATGAAGGAATTCTCAATAAAGTATGGACTTGCAATAGTAATTTACTGATGGTGGTTCATCAGTTATGACAAATGTACTATAATATATTAATAAAGGAAACTGGGTACAGGGTATACAAGAATTCTCTGTACTATCCTTAGGACTTTTCTGTAAATTTAAAACAATTGTAAGATTGAAAGTTTATTTAAGACTTTTTTTTCTAAGTGATCTCTACACCCAACATGGGGCTTGAACTTATAACCATGAAATCAAGAGTCACATGCTCTACCCAGCCAGGTGTCCCAAAAGTTTATTTAAAAAAAGAAATAAAATTAAGAAATAAATTCTTAAAAAAAAAAAGAAACTGCCTGGGTGGCTCAGTTGGTTAAGTGTCCAACTCTTGATTTTGGCTCAGGTCATGATCTCGCAGTTTGTGAGTTCGAGCCCCACATCAGGCTCTGTGCTAACAGTGCTGAGCCTGCTTGGGATTCTCTCTCTCTCTCTCTCTCTCTCTCTCTCTTAAAATAAATAAATAAAGTTAAAAAATGTTTTTTAAAAAAATAATAAAGACAAACCCCCCAAAAAACCCCAAAACAATTGGGTATCGGCAATTTCATATGGTTCTATATAATACAGGATTGTTTTGAGGATGAAATTAGATAATATATGTAAGTCACTTAACACAGTGCCTGATTCAGGGAAAGTGTACAGTAAATGGTAGTTTTTATGAGGATGATTTTTATTATCATCATTATGGTTATTTCAGACAGAATAAAGATATACAGTAAAAAAAAAGATGGCATTTGTTTATTCACTCATTACTGTGTGCCATGCACCGAGCTAACCAGTGGAGACTTAGCCATGGGCAAGATACACGGCCCCTGGTTTCCTACAAATTAAATCAAGTGACAGCAGAGAGAAACCATAACTAATAACTAGAGATAGAGAGAAGACAGAAAAACTTAAATGAGATGAACTTTGTAGAAATATAAAAGCCCTCGCTTAATTTCATCCCAGTAAGGTTGTGCGTGTAGCACAGCACTGTTCCCATCACCCCCTGCTCTTAATAAAACCACACAGGTGGCCTTTTCCTTTCCAAGGTACTTGTCCCCACATTTATTTGACCTTTGTTTTCTTCCTTCGTCCTCTGTTAGCAGTGTATCACCTAAGGCTTTTAGGATGAATCTCAAAGCCCAGCTTATTCAATATGCCTGAAAATAAAGCCACCTCAAATTTAAGGCAGTACTCCATTTCCTCAATAAGAAAAGTCTAAAAAAAACTTTTTAGGCTAATATCAATATGTAATCTTAAACTATGTGCATGAGATAAGCAAATGTCATACTCTGATAATTTTTAAGTTTAGTCACATACCTTTAAAATAGCATGTTATGTAAAGTATTTTAACTTATTAATTCATCATATTCTTACATTTCATCAAACAATTTAATTCAAATGTTTTATGTGGTTTATGGACATCAGTGACTTTGTCATCATGAGAGCTATTTTTTCAACTTACTCAGCAGTTTTCCAGAGCACATCAAGTTTACATGTATCTAGCTTGTTTGAGATATAGCACTTTATGAATCCATGTGTGACTAAAATTTTTCTCAAGATAGATTCCTACTTGAATGCATTTGAGCAGTTGATTTTCTTTTATGATTATGTCTTGGTTCTGTGATAGCTATTCCTTAATCAATTACTGTATTTCTTTTTCAAGTGATCTTTAAAATTTTATGACAGTATTTAATGCCTACAGTGTTCAGTCCTGTCCCCAGGAATGTTTATTAAATTGTTATTTAAATTTTGCTTGCTTTCTTATGATTCTTTTTGGTGATATTTTATTTTTTTTTTTTTAATGTTTATTTTTGAGAGAGCGAGAGAGAGAGAGAGAGAGAGAGAGAGTGTGTGAGCGGGAGAGGGGCAGAGAGAGAGGGAGACACGGAATCTGAAGCAGGCTCCAGGCTCTGAGCTGTCAGCACAGAGCACAATGCCCGGCTCAAACTCACAAACCATGAGATTATGAGCCCAAATCAGACTGATTTGACCGACTGAGCCACCCAGACGCACCTATCTGGTGATCTTTTAAAGCATCCATATATAATATTGATTGAGGTTATTTCAGGCTGATATAGCTTACCATATATGTTGTTCAAAATAAATTAAGGGAGCACCCCTAATTTTACAAACTTTGTAAAGATTCAGATATAAAGTGACTGCTCTTTTCTGAAGAAAATTTTGATTATTTCCTCATAGACATATATGACAGTCTATGTAGGCAGTTGTAAATAAGGTGAGGTTTAAAATTTAGTCAATGGAAACGAGGCTGCCTACAGTAAATTCTATACCATAGAGTTTGGTGCATCACCTAGAAGGCTTGTCTAAACACAGTGCTTTGTCACTGGCTTTTGAATCAGTGGGTCTGCGATGAGATCTGAGAATCTGCATTTCTCATAAGTTTCAGATGATGGTGATGCTGTAGTTAAGGACCTTACATTGAGAAACACTGTGTTACAAAGAAGTTAAAATTATATAGGAAAATATTTTGCCTCCTTTTACACTATAGGTATGCTGACTTACTGTGTGAACGAAACATTACTGATTTCAGAAGAAAGAGGACATAGGACTGCAAAAGTAATTTGCTGTTGCATTAGTCTTTCAGTGACTAATACAGGAGTATTCTGTACTAATACAGAAGTACATAGACTTCCTGTACAATAAAAGCAAAATAGCAAATCCATTTTTTAAAGCATCCATAAACCTCAGTGTCACTTCAAATTATATTCTGAAATGCCTGACCTAAATGGTTATAAAATATAAATATTTGTTATCACTGTTCAGTATTTTCATTAAAAGGGAAATTGTTTCTCTTATCAAATAAAAATGTAGAAAGAGCACATCGCTGTTGGAAAGAAAATGTATCGTGGTAATTAGGAACTAAATTCATCTAAATAGGTGAGGTATATGATCTGGGCTCTGGTCTTCATGGGATTAAATTTCTCTAAAATAAATGAATTACCAACCCTACCACAGGAAGGACTTTTTAAGATTAGTAAATTCTAGTCAGTGACCTAATTGTATTGTAATAGATTCATTGCAAATTAATTGGGAATATAATCAGGACTATCAGAACCTGAGAAGTAGGTTGAGAGCTCTTGCACGACAGTCTCATAACTGCACAGAACCTCTTCTGTTGGTATTTCAGAAAGCAGCGGTCAGGGTATCAGGGGCCATGCAGGTATTTCACCCAGTAATAACATCTTCTGGGAACTTATCCCAAAAGTAATGGTAGAAACAAAAGAAGTCTTAAACATAACGTTCCGTTTCAGAAATATTTCAGAATAGCAAAAACTTGGAAGCAACCCAAATGTCTAACCAAAGAAGAAAAGGTCATTAAATGATAGCATAGCCAATCAGTGGAAACTATTTGACTGTTTTAAATGTTCACTTTAGAACCGTGGGGTAAGGTAACTCTTAAGCTGTAAAACGTAATATAAAATTATATGTTAATTAAATATATATACATATGGGGAAAGACATAAGGGAAAATTGAAAAATAAAAACAGTAATTTTGTTAGGGTAATGTTGAATGAATGAGTTTTTCCCTTACATCTTAATCATACTGTGTGTACGATTAACTCCAAGTAGAGCAATTCTTGACTCGTATTGGATCTGCCCTACAGATACTGATGTCAGGCCTTGTGAGTTCTGGAAATGAGACAAGCCAGAGAAGCTCTTTGCCCTCTCCAGCTTGGTAATTCAAGTTCCACTACTGATTTAAGAGCTTCTGTTTCAACTTATTAATCCTGCTAACTTTGAGATAATGAGAATATATTCTCGATTACTTTGTGTGATATTTATGAAAGTTTCATGTTTTGTTTTTTTTTCTTTTTCTTGGAAATTCACTTCAGAGTGAGGTTCCATTAATAGCCACGCAGTATGTTTAGATGGAAAGATAAGAGTAACGGTTCTTTTTATTTTTCTTTTACAGAAAAGAGCTGATCCTCTCTGGCACTTTAAATCCAATTAAGGACTTACATCTGGGAAAACTGGCCTTAACTAAATTTCCAAAGAGTCCAGAAACATGGATTCACAGGTGTGGTAACTTTACACTATAGGATTCTTACTTAGGATTCAGAATGCCTGGACAAAAAACACAGTGTCGGTCAGGGTCACATATTGGTTCAGAGTATGAATTCTTAAGCCGAGTTACCTACTTTTAAATCTATATGCCATCACCTGCTCTCTGTGTGATCTTCAGAAATTCAAGCCTCAGTTTTCTCATTCGTAAAACGGGAATAATAATTACACCTATTTCAGAGTTAATGGTTGGCTTTATATGAGCTAATGTATGTTAACACTGCCACAGTGCTTGGCACATATTAAATACTCAGTCGATTTTAGCTGTTAGTATTAACTCTCTGAGCGGTCATGATAGAGATGGCATTTCCATATTCAACTATAGTGAGCAACTCGGGTTGTAGAATCCATTCGGTGTGTTTCTGGTACAGACTGCCGTAGTGATGGCTGTGGTTATTAAAACTAACAAAATAAGGGCAGCTGAGGTGAACGGTGTATAGGCCACGCTGAAGTTGCTAAGATGATAATCGCAAAGGATATTTTTAGGTTAAAGGCCCGAGGCAGCCAAAATGCACGTAAAAACTCATCTCAACATCCTGGCTCTCTGAAGCATCTTGCTCTTGGGACTCCACAAAACGACTCCATTTTGACTAAAATGGGATGGTGTGGGCTTGCTGGCTGGGGTCAGTGGGGAAATTCTTTATAAAGAAGTCCATTCTCGGGGCGCCTGGGTGGCTCAGTCGGTTAAGCCGCCGACTTCAGCTCAGGTCATGATCTCGCGGTCTGTGAGTTCGAGTCCCGCGTCGGGCTCTGTGCTGGCAGCTCAGAGCCTGGAGCCTGTTTCAGATTCTGTGTCTCCCTCTCTCTGACCCTCCCCCATTCATGCTCTGTCTCTCTGTCTCAAAAATAAATAAACATTAAAAAAAAAAAAAAATTAAAAAAAAAAAAAAGAAGTCCATTCTCCGTTTACTAAGCCACTTAGAACTTTTCTTAAGTCCTGAGCATTTTTAGGATCTTAGTTCAAGGTATCTTAGCTGTGATCTTGCCTTTGGCTAGCATTGCAAATCAGCTGCTTCCACTGTGGAGTCCATGGTATTTTCTTAGTAGGAATTGGGATAACACTTCAGAGAGGCATATGAGCGTGTGTATAGAGGTTTGGAAAGGGGTGATGGCAGGGGAAGTGCATTATTGTACCAATTTATAGGTTTATCTAATATTTTATAAAACAGGCTTTTGTTGTTAAGTGAAAAGCTTCTGTTTGAAAATGACAAAATGAATTTTTATACTCAATTTCTAGTAACCTTTGGGTTGGAAAATTTTGTCTATAAGAATGCTTCTTATTGAGAAAATATTTGTAAAAACTAAAGACATTAGGTGGTTAGACATGCTTTTTTAGACATGCTTTTTTAGTGCTTTTCATTTAAATGTATGCTAATGAAAATCTTAAATAGACAAGGGGAAAATCTGTGGATAAAGACATTTTAAAATCTCCTTGATGGTTTAGCTAATTATATTGTATTTGTGTCTTTCCACATTTTCTGCTATAATAAAGAAATTCTGCTTAATGAAAGCAGTCATAATGCAGTTTCTTATTTGCAAACAAATACACATAGGGTGAGGCATGTACATATAATTAAAGATGTGAACCATGACTCCTCTTCTAGGATTTACCAGCCATTAATTAATATCCCTTCCAGGACCACCACCACCACAACCCGGTACACACACATGCGCGTGCACGCGCGCACACACACACACACACACACACACACACACACACCCCTTGTCTTTGCATTTCCTGGCCAGTTGGACTTTTTTGAGTTGTTATATTGGAACTAGGCAATCTCTTTTTGACACATTTTAATGCTTTAGAAAGGTTTCTCTCTCTGACCTTTCTTCCTCATCCTCTCTATCCATGGTGCTGAAGCTAATTATATCTTTAAAAATTTTTTTTACTGTTTTATTTATTTTTGAGACAGAGAGACAGAGTACGAGCAGGGGAGCGGCAGAGAGAGAGGGAGACACAGGATCTGAAGCAGGCTCCAGGCTCTGAACTGTCAGCATAGAGCCCAATGTGGGGCTTGAACTCGTGAACCACGAGACCATGATCTGAGCTGAAGTCAGCCGCTCAACTGACTGAGCCACCCAGGCACCCCAATATATCTTTAAAAACAAATACAACAAAGTAATCCCGCTGCCACAAAATTGGGCTCATAGATAGGCATTGCACAAATGGAAATTAAGATCAAAGAAAACTGGCTGTTTTCCTCTCTGATTTATGTTCTTTCGTCGTTCTCATTCCCACATGTACCTTAACAGGCGATGGGTGCTACAACAGCTAATTCAGGAAACCTCCTTGCCTTCCTTTGTGACAAAAGGAAACTTGGGAACAATTCCTGCAGAAAGGACACAGAGACTAATACGAGAAGAGATGGAGGTCTGTGGTGAAGCAGCAGGGAGATACCCAAGCAACTATAATGCCTGGTCCCATCGCATCTGGGTTCTGCAGCATCTGGCCAAGCTAGACGTCAAGGTAAGGCTGTTCCTCCAGTCTCCCTGCGCACATTCCCTGTCTGCCCTTTAAATCTTCTGATAGCAGTTCCTCCTCAGAGGAACTTTTAAGGAAGAAAGTAGAGGAACTAATGGCCCAGCAGCCTGGGAAGGATCTAGCAGCTGATACCTCCAGGGAAGCCGTGGCAATTCAAAAAGTTTACATTCCTCACCAGTGCAGTTTGGCACTCTTCTGGTTAGTACGTTGGTAGAACTAACACAAGTTTAAGCAGCAAAGAAGACGGAGCATAATTCATTTTGCCCTGAAACAGGAAGAGATTATTAAGCCTTACAGAATTGGACCGGTTCTTTCTTGGTGGTCTTCCGTTCTGCGACTTGATGTGCTGAACCAGCTGGCTGCCTGTTCACCTTCTCTCCTGGGGAGGGAAAAGAAGATCTCACCTGGTGTTCCCAAACTTGGCTGAGTCTGTCAGTCACTTTAGGATTTCTGAGTCTCACCCCAGGCCTACGAAATTGGGGAAAGGACAGGATTTAAGATCAGTATTTTTCACGGGCTCAGGGAGCTTTCTGGATGCAGAGCCGGGTTGGAAGCTGTCATAGCCTAAACCTTTCAGTTTAGAAATGAGGAGATGGAAGTTTCCAGAGAATTTTAATGACTTAGGCTTGGCCACGGTTATATGACTTATTATTCATCAGACTGAGACCAGCTATCCTTTTGCTCCATCATACATACGACAGCTGCTATTTTTCTTCGCTTCTTATGTTTTAGTGCCATAAGAATCCACGGTACTCCTCTGAAAGCTTCCCAGGCTTGAGACACCTTAAAGGGGTCAAAATACCTCGTGTGGTGCTTTGAGATTAATAGAGAAGCATTCTATAATTTTGCTCACCACCCCCTCCTACATCTCCCTTCTCAGGTTCCTGCTCCCCTCTCTGTATCCTAACCAGAGATTCCTCCAGGGTTTTTTTTAAATTCCAAGGGAATTTTAAACCAACGGTTCTGGAAAAGTAACCCCTCCCTTCCGGTTTATATTGGCTTTGTGTTTCAGAGGGGGTGTCCCTTCATGTTATTGGAGTAGAAAGAGCACAAAGACAGATTCATACTGACCTGGCTTCAGATTTTGGCCCTACTAGCCCTGTGTGGAAAGTGAGGCTTTAACGTTTCGTCTGTGAAATACCAGCTCAACTGCCTTCCTCAGTGGATTGTGAGAATTACTGGAGTTTGTGCATGTGAAGTACTGGGCTCCTAATGGAGGCTCACTGAATTTTAGTTCCTGTCTTTGTTCCCCACGGATAGAAAGCTTAGGTGAAACTGGCTACCAGTTTGCTAGATGAACTCAGTGTAATTTATTCATGAAAAAGTACTGAAACTCTTTCATTCCCGGACGCCGGCCTATATGCTGGGTGTAGCATGATGACAAAGGGAGTGCTCTCAACAAATTGAAAATCTGGTTGAGGAGACAGACATCAGCAGTTACAACATGGTCTGACGCTTGCCGGAGCCGAAGGAAGCACGGGGTGTGATGGGAGCCCAGAAACGGCTTCTCATCCAGGCTGGGCTCGTTGGAAACGGCTAAGGCTGTGGCCCCGTCAGGGGTCTGGTGGGGTGTGGGAGATCTGGGTCCTTACGGAGTCTGGTCATCCCAGCTCCACAGCTTGGTAGTGCGTAGGGGGTGGGGAGGGGCACAGGGAGCGTTGAAGATAAAGAAAAAGGCAGAGTCCAGGTGAGCCGAGAGGTCTTTGGAAACTTTCCTACCTTGATGTGGACCTTTTTTTTTTTTTTTTTTTTAATTTTTTTTTTTTTAACGTTTATTTATTATTGAGACAGAGAGAGACACAGCATGAACAGGGGAGGGTCAGAGAGAGAGGGAGACACAGAATCGGAAGCAGGCTCCAGGCTCTGAGCCATCAGCCCAGAGCCCGATGCCGGGCTCGACCTCACGGGCCGCGAGATCATGACCTGAGCTGAAGTCAGACGCTTAACCGACTGAGCCACCCAGGCGCCCCTGATGTGGACCTTTTAAAGTGGCATTCCCATAAAGTCAGGAACACGGGGCCGAGGGGAAATTCTTGGTTTCTTGACACTTTTCAGATGTTAAAGATGAGAACTCATGAGCGGTGTGTTGACTCAGCTGCCTGGGTCCAGTCCGAGGCTCACCTGGGCTGTCCACCTGCTGTGCCCTGCCCTTGACCTCGGTGCTCTTCCTGTCACCACTGCTGCTGCAGTGCTCTCTGGGGGCTGGATTTACAAAATCCCCTTTCTGCACTTAGAAACCACTGGGCCCTGCTAGGAGATCATGCCCTACTATGCTTTGTCTATTAGAGGAAGTAATCACAGAGGAATCACTGGTACCTGTCAATGAGCTGGCATCTTTTTACATAGACAATTGAAAATACAATTTTTTAAAGTGCTGGTATCCAGCATTGATAAGGGTGTGAAAACAAGCATTGTAGGAACAGGTATGATCTTACTGAAGGGTAACATGGCAGCATTTACAGACTTTACCCAAAAAGAAGCATGTTCCTTGTGATCTAGCACTTCTGCCTAAAGACGTAACGGGAGACGAGGTTCAGTGGTGTCATGATCAAAGGCTCCACTCGGTGGTCACGCAGACCCAACTTGAATCCTGACTCTGCCACCAAGTTGGCTTGTGGCCCTGGGGGAGTTTCTTTGCCTCACTAACCTTCAGTTTCCTCATCTGTAAAATGGGCATGATGGTAATCCCTACCTCATCAAGTGTTGTGAATTAAATGGGAGAATCCACATAAAGTGGCTCTCACAAGTGCTCGTACTAAGTGTTGGGTAAACACTGGCTATTATATAAAATATGAACGTTTGGTATATAAAAATACTGTTTATCATAGTGAAAAACTAGAACAGTCTAACCCTCCAATAATGACAGATTAGTTACATTGAATTATATCACAAATTGGAATATTTTGTTGGTACTAAAAGTTATATTTTGGAAGATAATCTAAAGAAAAATGCTCACTATAGGATAAGGATCTAAACTAAATATGAGATGGTCCTAATATAATTTTTAAATATATTATTAGCATTGAATGAGATTTTGAAGTGTTTGGAATACTGCTTGGCATGTTGTAACTGCTCAACCTTTATATATATCCTCACACATGATGTTACAGATATATTGCTTTGTGTTTTCTGTTACAAGCATGTATACATTTGCTGCTCAGAAAAAAAAAAGAATAAAGAATTGTGAACAGTGCTAGGGTGGAATTATGAGATTTTCATTTTCTATTTTCTATTCTGATTGTGTGTTCTAAGTGGATTTAAGCAGATTTTAAAATAGTCTCATTTGTGACAGTGGGGTGAGAGGAAAGATCACGGTTTGCCAGTTTATCACTCCTAGCCAATTGAAAGTTGATACCTTGTGTCACCTGAGAAAGCACATAGGGTCATCTCTGCAAAAAAGATACACAGATGGCCAATAAAGACATGAAAAGATGTTCAACGTCTTAGCCATGAGGGAAAAGCAAATGAAAACCAACTAGCATGGCTAAAATGAAAAACAGCAGTTACAAGTGTTGGCACGGATGTGGAGAAATTGGAGCCCTTATACGTTGCTGGTAGGAATGTTAAATGGTGCAGCCACTGTGGGAAACAGTTTGGCATGTCTTCAAAAAATTAAACCTAGAATTACCATATATGACCCTGCAGTTCCACTCTTAGGTACTTATATATACCCCAAAGAATCAAAAACATGTTCATACCAAAACTTATTACAGCAACGTTTATAACAGCATTATTCATAATAGCCCCAAAAAGGTAACAACTCAAATGTTAGATAACCGACGAGTAGATAAATGCAATGTGGTGTATCCATCCATACAATGGAATATTATGCGGCCATAAAAAAGGAGCAAAGTCCTGATACATGCCATAACATGGATGAACCTTAAAAACATTGCTGACTGAAAGAAGCCAGATTAGGAAGGCCACATACCCTATAATCCCATTTATATGACATTCAGAATAGGCAGAGCAGATTAGTGGGTGCCAGAGACTGGGGGGAATGGAGATTTAGGGGACTCCTAATAGGAATGGAAGTTGTTATGAAAGTGATGAAAATGTTCTGAAATTAGACAGCAGTGATGACTGCACAGCTCAATATATACTAAAAACCACCAGTTTATTTTTTAACTTCAGAAATTGGTTCTTAAAGTACATTAGAAAGAAATCTTCAAGAATAGCTAAGAAATTGCTGAAAAAAAAATGAAAATGAGGAACAGTGTATACTAGTATCTATCTAAATGTTTATAAAAAGAGAGTAATCTTGGTACTACTCAGTAATTAACACACTAATGGAAAATATAAGGCCCAGAAGCAAATCCCAATACATAATGTGTACAAATTTCATTGAAATATGGAATTTCACATAACTGGAAAAAGGATTCTTTGTTCAATCTGTGATGATGATTAAGATTGACCTTTTAGCAAATACTTGTCAGGTTTTAATATCATATACCAAACTGAACTCTAAATGAAATAAAAACTTACCTGAAGGAAAAAAACGGAATTAAAAAAATCAGTTGCAGTAATATAGTAAGAAAGATATTTTTTAAAAAAAGAAAGATATTTATAACATAGGGACCTAATACCTTTATAAAGATCTCTTAAAGACTTGTAAGAAAAATTAAGGACTATCACAAATAGTAAATTAGGCAGTTATATAAAAAAGAGAGAATTAGGCAAAATAGGCAGTTTGCATAAGAAGACACAGAAAGAAGAAGAGAATAAAATAAATATCTAGCCTTAATGGTAAAAGGAAATGCAAATTAAAATGACATGATTTTCCACTTATTAAATTAGTGAATATTAAAGTACTAGTAAGGAATTTAAGAAATATTTAACATGTTCTTCCAGTAGGAATATAAATTACACAGCCCCTCTGGAGGGCACTTTGACAATATATATGAAGAACTTTATTTATTTATTTATTTATTTTTTTTTTTTTAAATTTTTTTTTTTCAACGTTTTTTATTTATTTTTGGGACAGAGAGAGACAGAGCATGAACGGGGGAGGGGCAGAGAGAGAGGGAGACACAGAATCGGAAACAGGCTCCAGGCTCCGAGCCATCAGCCCAGAGCCTGACGCGGGGCTCGAACTCACGGGCCGCGAGATCGTGACCTGGCTGAAGTCGGACGCTTAACCGACTGCGCCACCCAGGCGCCCCTGAAGAACTTTAAAAAATGTTTCTTACTGTTCCAGTAAATATACTTCTAGAAATTTCTCCTAAGTAAATAAGTTGTGCACATAGACTTTATATATATGTGTGTTCAAAAGAGTGTTACTTATACAAGAGTGGAAACAAAATGAGCGAATGGTTAAATTGTGATAATCTTTAGGATGAAATATCATGCAAAAGTTTAAAATTATAGAGTAATATTTAATGACATGGTATATGTATATAATTTAGTGGAATGAAATCAGAATAAAAGAGTATCCCAAGTCTGTGTTAAAAATAAACTGCGCACATGCATGCATAGAGAAAAGCTGAAAGACTGGTGATAGGCCAGAATGTTAAGAGTAGTTTTCTCTGGCCAATAAGGTGATGAATGATTCTTTTTGCTTTTTTTGTATTCTGTATTTTTGAAATGTTCTAGAATGATGATTTTGTGTCACTCATAATCAGAAAATAACCACATGTATTTTTAAAAATTTATAGGGCAGATAGCTTATATATATATACGTATATATATATATATATGTATATATATACATATACATATATACATATACATATATATGTATATATATACGTATATATATGTATATATACGTATATATATACGTATATATTTATATATATATATTTATATATATACACGTGTATATATGTGTGTGTGTGTGTATATATATATATATATACACACACACACACATACACACATTTTTGATTTTAATTTTAGGATTGTTACCTGTTATCCTTCTGGGTCATAGCCCTGCTACTGTGGTTTTCTTGTAGCTATTTATTCACTCATTCATTTTTATAAGGAGTGCTGAAAAAGAATAGTAATATGTAAATTACACCATCTATAGGTCATTGATTCTGTCAGTATCTTACATTTAAGCCATATCTCTATGCAGTGTCTTTAAGATCATTTTTTTTTTTGTAACATTCATTTTTGAAAGGCAGAGACAGGGTGCGAATGGGAAAGGGGCAGAGAGAGAGGGAGACACAGAATTCGAAGCAGGCTCTAGGCTCCAAGCTGTCAGCACAGAGCCCGATGCAGGGCTCAAACTCATGGACTGCAAGATCATGACCTGAGCCAAAGTCGGCCCTTTAACCGACTGAGCCACTCAGGCGCCCCAAGATCACTTTAAAAGTAATGGCTGTCGCTTTAAAAAGTCATTGCTTATATCTCTCAACCTTTTTATTCTAGTAAAAAAAAAATGCCCTGAAATTCCTGTTAAAGTTTCTTTTCTAGTTTAGTATGCCTCTTAAATATATCAAGGGAAAAGAACACAGTGAATTTTTCTCCTAAGAAGTCTGTTAAAAATTTTTTTTAAAATTTTTTTAATGTTTTGGTTTTGAGAGAGAGAGCACACATGCAAGTGGGGGAGGGGCAGAGAGAGAGGGAGACAAAAAATCTGAAGCAGGCTCCAGGCCATCAGCACAGAGCCCGACATGGGGCTCGAACCCATGAACCGTGAGATTATGACTTGAGCCGAAGTCGGACGCTTAACTGAGCCACCCAGGCCCCCCAAAAAGTCTGAGAAATATCTTTAAAGGAATTAAATCGATACTGTTGAAAATCTTTCATGTCTGTGCTATTTTTTGTCTCAAAATTACAAAAAAAAATTAAAATTTTTGTGTATAGAAATATGCAGTAAGAAATAATCTAAAGGTTTTTCACATTATGTAAATTCCTTTTAAACATGTTTCGTACTCTTCAATCAATATTAAGAAGCCCTACCAAAATTAGAAATCTGATGTATTGTAGCCTAAATGTTCTGCAGGTTAATTCTTCAAAAATGTAACAACCTTAAGGTTAGTATGTATTTTTCTAAGGTAGAAGTTTATCTGGTGCTATTTTGTGCACTATTTTAATCAAATGAACAGTCTTGTTTTCCATTTCTCAGAGATTCACCAGTTCTGGAAACAAACTTATTTGGCTTCAAATAAACTCTTTAGAACTTAAAGGAGATATTTAAAACATTTCACGGATATAAATCTGCTGTCCTAGCTGGGAGTAATCTTGCCCCTCTGTACTGGTCACTTAATTCCTTAAATTGTTCACTTATAAAATACTTAGATGTCCACTCTGAGGCCACTGGGTATAGAATGATGGAAGCAGCAATTAGGAGTGACGATATTTCAAACAACTTTTAGAGTTTAGTGAGGATGAAAAGATGTACAGTAAGTTCTGTAATATATATGGGAGAACACACAGAAACTGTGGAGGTTCAGAAGAGGGAGAAATTTCTTCTAGGGAAGAAAGGGCATGTGCGAAATGGAGAGGTGATCTTGGTGCAGGAGAAGGAGTTTACCTGGGGCCCTTGACGAGCAGGTGAAGGAGGAGCCCTTTGGCTTTGTGCGGTAGCTGCCATTCACTGCTGAAAAGTCTATGTCTTTTTTCTTGAGCTGATCTGAAAATCCTCTGATGGAATGTGGCACGCCCTCAATATGGCTTTCACTGATCGAAATCCACTTGCGTTTGCTACTTGTACAAGACAGTGCCAAATAATGTATTTTTTCATAACTGCTGGCTTTTCTTTTTATCATTCCATTCGAAATTGCTTAGTTTGCAGGATTGATAATACGCAGGCTTTAACAATTCACTGCTGAATTTTGTTTCATCTACTTAACAAAATCATTTATCATTGATACGAATTGAGTTTGACATGAACAGTGAAAATTATGAGCTCTTGGAAATTCCTATTTTTCATGCATCATGTTTTTTGCACTAAGCCCTTAGAATTAGGTAGTGAACAAAACTGACATGCTCTGTGCCCTCATGGCACTTACATAGTGAAGAACAAATCACTACCTTGAGTCGATTGTTCAATAAATACTAAGTTAAATATTCTAGTGTTGGTTAAATGTTAAAGTTTACCTCAAAGTAACCTCTGAATTTATATTTTCTCTTCAACATCAGCATTCTTGTAAATAATCACCCTAATGTTCATCATTATTCTAGAATTTGGCTTTTCTGTGGGTGTGCCAATCAGAATGTGATTGATCAAGGTCCAGGGAAAGAATGACAAGTCTTAAATTCTGTGGTGTATATAAAAAAAAATCTCTTATTTATCAGGGAAAGGGGGAAACTAGCCTTTACCGAGCTTCCACTAAGTGACAGCACTGTGTTGGACATTGTATACAAAGTATTGGTAGAAACAATTGTTACCAGAAAAACAAGGAACAAATCAAAGAAATCCAAGGCGTTAATGGAGAAGAAAAGCCTTTGGCTATTCCACTTCTCACTTCCCTTTTTTCTTCCTACAAGATTCTTCTTGATGAACTGTCTTCTACTAAACACTGGGCATCCATGCACGTTTCAGACCACAGTGGATTTCACTACCGCCAGTTTTTGTTAAAGTCTTTGATTAGCCAAACTGTGATAGATGGTTCTGTATTGGAGCAAAACCCTCTGAGAAGTGAGCCAGCTCTGGTTCTTGCAAAAGATGAAGCAGCAGCAGCTTCAACAGAGGAAGCAAGGATAAATCTTCCCCATCTTCTCGAAGAAGAAGTTGAATTCAGCACTGATCTTATTGATTCCTACCCAGGACATGAAACCCTTTGGTGCCACAGGTAAGAGAAGGGAAAAATCCGCTTTCTGCATGAAACCACATGTCTTCCTGAGAGCTGTAGAAGGTCCTACATCGTAGGCCTGCCTTCTGGAGTAAATTTGGTAATCTGATTGTGGAGCTTTGCCTGAGTTCAGAGGAGTTTTCGTTACCACATCCTCATGATCTTCAATAAGAAGTTCCTCATGCAGACCTTTGTCTAATGCTTAGATGGTGGCATTCAACCTTGACTGTGCAACAGCTGTGTTACTTCCAAACTGAAAACAAAAGTTTCTAGACTCCCTCCTTGGAGATCCTGATACTTGTAGCATGTGTGGGGTGGAAGACTGCCATCTAGTCTTCAAAAACACAATGCAAAGAAACTTAGCAGGTACATTCTGATGCAGAGTGGGGTGTAGACCATTGATCAGACTGTTGATTGGACCTTGAGAATAGTTAAGCTTATTGAAGGTCTGCAAATTAACGTTCCTTAAGTAATAAACTCTTGACACTGGTTGGGGTTTTTTTGTTTTTGTTTTTTGGTTTTTTTTTTAAAGTAAGGTGTACTTCGGGAGCAGGGCAGAATTATTAGGAAGGAGTGAAAGAGGATTAGCAACCTCATAACCTGAGTTCTGAGTACATTTGACAGCCAAGTAACTTTCATGTTGGAAGGAAGTCCAGGTATGGGAACCCCCTGATTGGTTCTTTTTTGAAGCATCTCTGTCTCTATAAATGCGGATTCTGCTTCAGACTATAGGATTCTATTTGTAGACGAAGGACTTGCTGTGCCAAACAGGAGATAGGCGTTTTACATATTTGTATGTTTTTAAACTTGTTGAGATTTGCCGCCTTTTGAGGAGACATGTTCAGCTGCTCCTCCATGCTAAGTACATTTAGAAGATGGGAGACCATCTACCCTCTTTGGCACCTTCCTAAATTTCTTTTTCTCATACTAAAGAGACACTCTTACTCCACATTTTCTAGAGACAAGATAGATACTAACCTCCATGTCATTGGGGTGTTACAGATTTTTTTGTTGCTATTTTATATTTAGGTACATCAGTAGCAAGGTTGAGAAAATTTTAAAATTATATTTGTGTTGACGAGATAGCTAGATTAACAGAGTAGAAGCTTTGTATAAAAATTATTTGAAGTTTGGGGTGGGGCATGGGGAAAAGAGACAGTTGGGATGGCCTGGATGTTATACAGGCCAGTTTTCTACTACTGAGCCATTGCCCTTAGGCACCTTATCTGTCCTTTGAGTTTTATCCTCTATAAAATGGGTAAATTATACGCTCCCTGTCTACTCCAGAATATGCTGGGGAAATGGACAGAATTAACTTTTCAGAGCTTAGAGTTGCTAATATGAATAATGAGATATCCCTGCTGCAGGGATATTTAATGAGACTATAGTTATAGTGACAGATTTCAGGGAAAGTTAAGTTGGTTTTTAGATAATAAGACCTGTTCTTATTAAAGGAAATTAAAGGAAATTAACAGAAGTTAATTCACTTCTGTTTTAGGATATCAGTGAAGTTAATTTTTGGTTCTGTTTTTTGTTGTTGTTGTTGCTTTTTTTTTTATAGCAGAGATTGGGCTACGACCTATTTTCTAATTTCCGATTGTAGTTACAAAGAGTAACAATGCCAGGTGATTGCCATCATCTCAGTCGGTGGTATTAAAAATCCTTTGGGGGTTGTATTATTCTTTCTCACGGTCCAGTAATCTGGGCTTGTAAGACTCTGGTCTAAGTATGCAGAGACTTCAGGGTAACTACTCCACCTCCTTCCTCCAGGTAACTCAGGGTTACCACGGGAGCCATGAACTGAGTACAGTATGTTTTAAAATTATCAGCTTTTTTTTTTTCCTAAAAAGCTTGACTTTGTGATATGAGTTTTCTGTATTCTCTCCCCCTCCTCTTTCACAGGCGGCATATTTTCTACCTTCAGCATCACTTACGTGGTAGGTTTCCTCACAGTGTGACCCCACTGTCACCTGCAGACAGCCCTGGGGGAACTTCGAGTGACTTGCACCTCATCCCAGGAGGCCCCCACATGTCTCAGGCCATGGAGGTGGATGGGCTGAATGACTCTAGCAAGCAAGGCTATTCCCAGGAAACCAAACGCCTGAAGCGGACCCCAGCTCCAGACTCTCGGGGCCTGGAGATGGAGCATAGGTTCATCGATCAAGTATTGTCCACCTGCCGGAACGTAGAGCAGGCCAGGTTTGCCAGTGCCTACCGGAAGTGGCTGGTTACGCTGAGTCAGTGAGAGAGGTGGATTAGTCCTGCAAGGTTCCCCCTTTCAGTGCAATATTGCTTTCCTTTCTTACATAGGCGCATGAATTGTTTGCTGGTATGTGTTCTTCATCTTTAGGTTAAAAGTCCATAGTAAATCTTTAATTTTATTTATTTTGTTAAGAACTGGCATTCCTTTGGGGATAAAATAACTGTGTAGTTTCTTCCTGCTAAACAGTGAGTCTTAATTTTTTTCTTCTTCTCATCCTTTATATTTCTATATGTGAAGCTTCTTCTCATTTGGTTCTTCTAATCGGTTCACAGACACATCTACCCACCTCAGTGCAGTTGCTTGCTGTATAGGCTAGTTTTTTTTTTTTTTTTTAATTTTTTTTCAACGTTTTTTATTTATTTTTGGGACAGAGAGAGACAGAGCATGAACGGGGGAGGGGCAGAGAGAGAGGGAGACACAGAATCGGAAACAGGCTCCAGGCTCCGAGCCATCAGCCCAGAGCCTGACGCGGGGCTCGAACTCACGGACCGCGAGATCGTGACCTGGCTGAAGTCGGACGCTTAACCGACTGCGCCACCCAGGCGCCCCAAGGCTAGTTTTTTTCAATTAAAATTTTAAGTTGTAGTTCAGCCTTAGAATAGTACAAGCTCAAAATTACTCCATCTAATTACTGCTTTGAGAATCAAATGGCCAGATAGATGGGATTTGCAAAAATATAAATCATGTCTCTTTCTCGACTCAAGTTATCGACCAGTGTAACCAAAGTCAGAAGTATTGGAATTTATATAAAAAACATGCTTCCAATGTGTAATCCATTTTAAAGTGGTTATTTTAAAAGAAAAACTGATTTTAAGAGTTTATGTAATTGCAGTACTGGGAATTATTTTTATTACTAGTTTTGATAGATTCTTTTTACCTCAAATTTGGTATGGGCCAAAAACACTCACATTAGCCCTTACATAAACCTTTTTTTTTAAACCTGGAATGCCATTTTCAGTTATTACTACTTGTTTTCCTTTTAAATTCACCATGAAAAGTGAAATATGCATGGAAATGTATCCATAAACAATCTTCCTTTGTAAAAATTTAAGTTCTTGAGGATACACTTAAACCACACAATTTTTATGAAGTGGTTATTACAAATTTGCTGGCAAAAGCCAGGGGGAAAGAATAGATTTTGAAGGTTAGGTCTTCAATCTTTATTTAAAAAAATAAAACAACTTAAAGACTTTGATACTAAACTTATCAGGGATGAGGTACCAAAGTAGCCACCGAACAGCTGTATCTTATTTCTCAGTAATAAGGGCTGGGTTCTTCAGGTCTGTGGGAAAAGGGCCGGCTAATGTTTACTTTCTGAATACGTTTCCCCGCTTTGTAAATGGTCTGTGTTTGTTCTTTCCTTTCCACTTATCTCTTGTTCATTTTCCCAGTCCCTTCCGTATTTTTTGACACTTTCACTTTCGTATGTTTTTCCTTACTTGTCTAATTTTAAGGATGTGTTCTGAAGACATTCTCCGTCCTCTTTCCACCGAATCTCATACCCCATTAAACACACAGACACACACAATATTCACAGGAACTGCCCTTTAAAAGGTCCCCTAATGATGGAAACCGCCTGTTGTCCTGTGTGTGTGTGTGTAGGATGCCACACTGCAGAAGTAAGTGACTGCCGTGCTTTGCTTGTTTTTTTTACTTGCTAGGTTACCTTTAGGGTGAGGGGACAGATGTAAAGGCAGACTTCTCCTAGTATATATTATCGAAGCCTTGGGCTTGAGCGAGGCACACTGCCTTAAGCTTAGGAAAAGAGTAAGTTCTTTATTTGTGCATCATGATTTTGTTGAGCAGCCAACTGTCAGGGGAGACTTGAGAATACCAGAAAAACTGTCCAGCCTGGCCCTTGTAGACAGAATCTGCTTTTCTCTCTTGGGGCAAAATTTCATAGTATTTAGGTAAGAAAATAATTGCCATTATGAACATAATCCCATAGCCCTTTGTCTACAAATACCTCAAGGTCTACCTAGACCTCTGTGGATAAAACCATTAGTTGATGATTTTCTCTACCTGCAGGGGATAGTGGGGAGACTACACAGAGATGACAGGAGAGATTCAGCCCATTCCACTGGATACATGTTGCCAGACCCTGGCCTCACTCAGTATTCCCTTCCAAGCATCATCTTCAGTATCCCAAGTAATAGGGCTTCTTCTGCTTTGATGTGAGAGTGTCAGGACAGGAGTATAGACCGTCCCCTGTGAACCAGCGGCTCCGCGCCTTTCTTACCCTCCATACAGTACCCTGCCCACCCTTGATGTTATCTGCCTTCATGTGTTTTAAGGCCCTTCATACACGCTCTTATGAAGCCATGCAGTCCTTTACGATATCTCGGTCTCTTCTTCCTAATAAAGTTTTGAGTAGGCAGTAAAAACACAAACATCCGAAGGATACTTCGCGTTTGTGACCTTCGTGTGCTACTTTATTTCTAACGTTTGCATTTTTCAAGTGTTGATTCACAGAAAAACCTAGCATTGCCCCATATGGTTGTGTTTTTTTCCTAAATGGTTGACATCTAAACTCATTAGCTGTAGCATGGTAGTATCTCTTTGAGTGGATAAGTTCATGCTGTGGAAAGGATGTATCTTTTCAGGGACTTGTTAGTCTTTACCTTTTTTTCTATAAATATCCTTGTTGAAAGAAAAAGATAGTTTAGATTGATTGACACATTTCATCAAACTTTCATTAGGAGAATAGTCGGCCATCATACTGTCCTGTGGATCAAGAAAACTACTGACAAGCCAAAAGCAATAAGATGTGTAAATACCTCCACACCACCTTCCTCCCTGGCCCCACCTTTTTTTAAGTATACCTGTTTTGGTAATTTGGTGTTCCCAGATTCTACTGTGTGCCTTGCACATAGCGAGGACTTATCAAATGTTTATCAAATTAATAAATGATTCACTGAAAAAGGGAAAGATTGATCATGAGTAATGGATAGAATGAGTTATGATTGAGAAATTGATAAGTTAGAGCAATGGATTGTGAATGAATGTTACATTCTAGCCTCATGATACTACAGGTGAGCTGTTACATATAGAATAAGTTAATTTAGATGATTCTTCTTCATTTAACAACCTTGTTTAAGCTGTTAAATCCCAGCCAAGAAATGCAGCTCTATGATTATGAATTAACTGTACTTTAATATATATTAAAAATTCATAGAACAAAGCTCGTTTGCATTAAGAACACCACTTTCTGTTCATTTATGGTATTGGAGGACAGATCTTGGCAACAGAGCCAGAGACTCTTTGGGGCATTTGAAGGAATTCTTTGATTTCAAAGACTTGTTGACTTGTATTTGTGCAAGGATAGTCATTTTATGCTTCTCCTTTTCTCCTCCCCAGCTTGAACTATAGACCTTTTAGGTATTTCTTAAACCTGTGTGAGTCATTTTCTTTTTCTCTTATTAGGTTTAAGGATTAGATACCTGTTAATGTCCCCTTTTTCTTTTCCAGGTTTTAGCATTTTTGTTACGTCTTTGGAAACTCTGGGCCCAGACTCTGAGTCATATCCCTTATTCCTATGGTACGGTTCTGATTAAAGGCTTCATTATTAATAGGATTAAATGTATACATGTTGTCACTAAAAGCCATTTAAATCTTCAGATAAGGGCTTATGTGACACAAGATATGAAAACAAAAGTTCCTTGACTTTTACGTGGCAGTTTGTAGGAAAGCATTTATGGTGGTAGACTGTGTGATTTAGATGAATTCAGGTCGTCATGTGAATTTATGCTTGTTATATAAAGAGAACTTTTAATATTGTTGAGAACAAGTTACCATTAGTAATTTTCTGTAGCACAAGATAGTATTTGACATGGGCTAAATATTAATTTAGGAGTACAGCTGTCACTTACTATACAATAGTCTAATCTGTATTTTAGTCCCTCTTAATTACAGAAGATACTAAAGGTTTAGTTATAAAAGAAAATAACATATATTCTTTGCAGAAAGCTTTTGTAAGCTTACAGTTATTTTGTTACTAGTAAATCAAATTTTAGAACTTTCAGATATTTAAAATATGCTACGGAATTCAAACAGCACCATTAAAAACTTTTGACTTCTGAGTGAACTTCTCCAGGAGAACGGTGCAGCCCCTGGCACTTTGCATGCTGCTGCCTCCCCATGCCTAGATGCACTCTTACTGTGCTCCTGTGTACTGGAGAAGTCTGGAGGCACAGCAAGGTGGAGACGTGCCCTGGCATGCAGGCAGCGAGCAGGAAAGAAAATCAGCCCTGAAAATCCTACTTGTCACATAGTGTCTTTGAAACAATAGCTATATATACCTTGTTAATTTGAGTGCCTTTCTTATTTCTGGAGGGAGCAAGATTAATGTTTAGGGAGAAAACAAAGGACAGAATTTTTATCAAACAGTTGATTGTAACTCATTTTATTTATTCCAGTTGCTAGACACGGTCCCGTGGAGTTTTTTTATCCATTCATGACATACTGATATGAGCAGGTAGGATGCTTTGGTTTGTATTTCTTAGTTAGCATTTTTAAGCGCCCTGCCAAGAAGAATTAGTTCTTTCCCTGTGACAACTAACTTTTTGGGGATTGGAGGTATTTAGAGGACAGCGTGTGCATAATTACAGGTTAGTCCGAAACCTGTGCAGCCCATGTTCAAGGGAAACAGTGGCACTGTGCCTGAAAAGAAAGGCCGTATGATTGTCATAAATGAATCCTTTGCCTCACTTTAAGGGTTTTAAGAATTCCCTCCCAAATTCTGTGTTGGAGGAAAAGAAGTAAATAGATGAAATTTAAAATACGGCATTTTATATATTTGGTTACAGGAGAGGGGAGGGATAGAGAGTCCATATTTCAAGATTGCAGATAACTTTTAATTGTAATTTCATAAAAATATACAGCTAAAGATTCCAAAGTGCTTTTCAGAGGACTATTGAATAATATATTCCTAAATGGCAGCAATATGTCGTAGTTCATAGTGGAGACAGAAAACCATTGTGTCAGTTGTAGGTTGTGTGTGTGTGTGTGTGTGTGTGTGCGTGCGCGCGCGTGCACGCGCACGTGCGCTTGCATTGCAGGAGGCACCTCTGGCTCTCAACCTGGACATCTGTATTCTCATTAGGTTATGTTAAGACTGTAAAACCAAACTCTGTGCTAAAAAAAAATAGAGAGGAGTAGCTTAGTCTGCCGATGAACCTTTGTGCTTCCAAGAATATTAGCTCTTATAGGTTGTGCTTTTTGGACAATAATATGGTCCACAAGGCTGACCCTGGCATTCTTTTATTAATCTGTTATTCCTCAGGGTGTAGAAGATTTAGTAAATTTAGGACAAAATTTTATATTCAGTGGCAAAAAAGAAAAGGCAAAAGTATGCTAAATATATTACTAGCTCTTAAAACTTTAGTATAGATAGTATTTTTTATAAACCCCTACCAGTGCAGTAGCTCATAGGCGCTCTGTGCCTGCCTCACTCTTCACCTCGCTGCTTCAGTCCCTACGGCTCTATTAGGAATGTTCTCTTACGTCTTCTACGGAAACAGTTTCTGTAATGTATTGTTTTCCACGTTGGGCAGAGGTGGGGGTGTTTCAGTTGACATCATTTTGTTTCTGGAAATCCTGTTCAGGAAATGATTACCGTTCGTTTTCAAACTGACAACTGTTTTGCCTCCTAAAACCTCACTTTCCCTGAAAGAGTGTTCTGTGTGCAGACCCCGTATGTGTTCAGTACATTGCATGATGCCTCACGCCTTGTAGGAATCCAACAGGGCGCAATCGTTAAAGGCTAGAAAGTGAAAACTAGCCTCCCTCTGTCTCGGCACCATTGCCCACATGCGTGGCTTCAGGAGAAATCCAGTATTGTGCGGAAGGTACATAATTAGCTTCAAACCATGCAAGGCAAGATACACAGCTGCATCACATTGTAAGTGAAATTTTGATACTTTTAAGGCATATATATGTGTGTGTTCACATATATGTATGTATATATGTTTAAACGAGATTTGGAACTTGAATTTATATAGTGATTTTACAGAGAATTTTATTTAAAGGGTTTTTATTTTCATATTTGCTTAAAGTGCTCCTATTTAAAAGCAGTTTTCTTTATTAAACCAGCCCCCTCAAGCAAAGTTGGAAACCTAACACAAGTGCCATTTGCCTGAATTAACCAGATATTTGTGTAAAATGTTTATTTTTGTCTTTGGATGCTTATGCACCATGACATTCTGGCTTTTCTTACATACCTTTAGGGAATCAGCCTTAATTTTATGTATGGCCATCACTTTCCTCAAAGTACTATGCAGCTTACTTCAAATGTTTATTTATCTTTATAAAGTGATCAGTAATACATATTGAGATTTTTTTTCATGTCCTGGGGTGAACAGTTTCACACGTTCAGATAGTGACTCATAAAGCATTTTGTCAGAAGTGCTCAAATATTATCTTCCCTCACCAGTGTCATCTTGCATTTGAAGCAGGTACTTTTTCTTAGTGGTTAAAGAATGAGTGTAGACTGAGTGCAGTCATAGTAGGTGCTCAATAAATATTTAGTCAGTTATTGATCTCATGGCAAATTAACAGCTTTCGGAGAGGAAACTTGTTATCTTTTCACGGAGGAGCATATTTTTAAAGCAATATATGTTTGAAACTGAAAAAATTACATCATTTGGCATCAATTACTACGCTTATTTAGGCTGGAGTTAGTAACATGCAATAAACGTACTGTGTGTGTAGAACACGGTCTGAAGATAGGAGATGGGGAAAGTTTAAGCAGCATCTTTTTGTGCACGGCACATTAATAAATGTGATTAAATGTCTTAATAGGCTGCCAAACTCAAGAGAGAGAGAATTACTGTAGACGCCTACAGTCAAGGTTTCTCTGTTGGTGTACCTGGTGTTACCTGGCTTAGGTTCTATTTATTTCTTCTTAAAACTTGGTTGCTTTCCAGTGTCTTCAAAGTGGTAATGGTAAAATACAGAATTATATTAAATAACTTCTCCTTGTTTTCTGAGAACATCTTTAATATGAGGGAGAAATTTTTATGAAAGATACAGTAGTTTCAGAATCTGCTCATTTGTGACTTTCAGAGCATCTTTGACAGAGCTTACTCAGTGTAAATAGATTTAAACGGTTGAAGAACAAACATTCCAGCCTGAGCTGTGAGGAACAGAGTGTGTAATACAAGTGTAATTAGGCATCGCCTCCTGGCGAGGTTCTTGATGCATGACTGTGATGCTGGCCTCTGACTGTGGTGACCGCTCAGTATTATATTTTGGTGGTGTTCCTGGGAGAATAATGAAATGTGTGCTAGATTAATTTGTATTTGAGATGGACACAATAAAAGATGATGTGGTATCAATATGCCAGGGATTTATACACACTATTACTGAAATTTTTTTAAAAAAGAGGAGGGGAAGAAAATGACAAAAGGTCAGTGATATTTTTTAATAGCCTCTAAGAAAGTTTTTTTTTTTTTTTTTTAAGTCCAAGTCTCTTAGACACTAAGCAGTTGCTAACCTTATTTAACACTGTGGGACTTTAAGGGATAGTTCTCAGATACTGTCTGCTGTTAGAATTGACGATGTGTGTGAATTTTACATTGCTTGCAGATTTTCCAAAAAATGGAGTATTTAAGTTGCAGTTTAATGATTTTTAAAGATTTTCTTGTAGGTCGTGGTTCAGTGGACAAGTTACATATATGATCTGTGGTGCAAGGTCAGATCCTGGGCATTAAAGATAAGTTTGGCTACCTTAATTTTACTGAAGATACTAATCGTTTCCCTCTGATTGCACTGTTATTTTTTTTTTTTTAACTATTTTCCTCTGTGTTCCAGTCTGCATTGAAGTTCCTTTAGCTCTCACAATACATAGTAATTGACATTTCTTAAGGATTATTTTGTGAATTCTTTTTACACTTAAAATGTGTATCTTGCAGAGGGATAAAAATTAATTTTGCAGTAAAGTATGTGCAGAGTGTGCTTACAGTGTCCTGGGAGTTCGTACTCCAGATTACTTAAAGTGGGATGCTAAATTCTAAGGCTAATAAGTGACTGTAGACTATCTGTATGAGCACTGTCCAGTAGGAAGAAATGGGAGCCACATATGTAATTTTTAATTTTCTAGCAGGCACATTAAAAAAGAAACCCATGACATTAACTTAACTATTTTAATTAACCCAATATATTAAAAATATTTCACTATGTAATCAGTATACAAAATTATGGAGATATTTTGCTTCCCCCCCCCCCCCCATAGTAAGTTTCTAAAATTCATTGTGTATTTTGCACTCACAGTGCCTGTCATTCTGACTAGCTACTTTGTAAGTGCTCAAATAGCCATGTGTGGCTAAGGGCTGCTATATCGGACGGTGCAGGTTCATAGGGTACAAAATTTGACTTTATTTTAAATTGGGGAGATGGTGAGGTAGGCATGAAATTATGGTACTTTAAAAATTAGTATACTTAGAAAAGTATCTAATACAATTATCCACATTGTCTGCATTTTAAATTTGCTGTAGAAGTAGCTCAATCTGTTCCAATTTGCCAAGCATTATCTAAGGAGGAAGAAATTCCATGCCATGTAAAATACCATGATATGCTCATTATAACAACACATTATTAACACATTTTTCAATGTGTTCACTAAATTCTGTCCTGTTTCTTCAAAATAATAGCTTAAATTGCATGTTAATTGTGTATCTGTACTTGTTTTGTTTTTATATTATTCTTATAATAATGTGTATTAACAGACAGCCCTAGGATTCTAATCTTCCTATGCATCTGTCTTCCAGTACTTACTGGTACACTTACTAAGTTGTTACAAGTGGCAGAAAAGTAGAATGAACCATCGTTTTTTTTTTTTTTTTCATTAGATTGTTTTTATCATGTGATCATGTACCAAGCCAGCTATAAATTATTGTATTTCTGTAGAATATGAAAAATAGTGTTTATGTCTTAACTTTGCTAAATGTTTGCAATTTCTAAGTAAACTTTTCATCTCCTAAGATGAGTGAAAGTGTGCTTTTATTTTTGCTTGCTTTGGTGGTGGTGTTTTATATTTTTTAATTTTTAATGTTTATTTTTGAGAGAGAAACAATGGGAGCAGGGGAGAGGCAGAGAGAGAGGGAGACACAGAATCTGAAGCAGGCTCCAGGCTCTGAGCTGTCAGTACAGAGCCCGATGAGGGGCTCGAACTCACAAACCATGAGGTCATGACCTGAGCCAATGTCAGACGCCTAACTGACTGAGCCACCCAGGGGCCCCAACTCGTTTTGGTGTTTTAAACTCCACTCCATTCTGCCAAGCAGTCTTGTTTAATTGCTGTGATGGTGGTAATGGGATGGATGTGTGTGAGCTGTTGTCTAAGTGAAACCAACTGATTTGATTACTTACGCTTGTAGAAGGAATTAAAAATGTCATTTGTGTCTAGGACATTAAAAAAATATCGAAAACATTAGAGAAACTGTCACACTTGTCTTTAGAGTGCATTAACAATGACTAATTGACTTATGAAAGTCATTATAACTAGATATGCTTTTTCTCATACATTTTAAATGAAGGCATAGAGCAGAGAATTACTTGATTATTTCGGGGTTCTATCCCATGTTTTCTTAACCTGGAACCTTACTTCCATATATTTTAAGCTGGACACAGCATTTACAGTTATTTAAATGGCTTTAATACCTAAGTATACTCTGAAAAGTATTGATGAGGTGGATACTGTTTTTACTCAGATTTTAAATACTCAAAAAGTTGTTCTGTGGGAAAAGCCTTTGCTGCCTTGTCCCATGACTCTTTAGGATTATATTTTAAATAACGCACTATTACCTATGCCTATTTTTGGTAGGAAACACGGTGCGGAATTTATTTGCATCATGCCAAAGTACCACAAACAATGTTTTCGCTTTGATATGCTAAGGAAGGGAACTAGCTTGCTAAAGACAGTCTTGGTTTGAGTTAGTAGGCAGATTATATGAGAAGTGTGACAACAATTTATATTAGCAAAGTGCGTCCCTGGGAAATTGCTTTACCTAATAGGATGCTTCTTGAAATGAAAGATTAACAGTAAAAACAGAGGCAAGATGATACACTAGCTAATTAAAATTTTTAAATATTTTAAATATAAAAAAATTTTTAAATACAAGCCGTTCATCATTTGTATATATTTAGCACTTTCCTCATGTTGCAACCTCAAATTTTTGCTTTTGGTGTTTTTTGGTTTTGTTTTGTTTGTTTTAGAAGAAGCAGTGATTTGTTTTTTTGTTGTTACTGCTTTTTTAAAAAGTGGCAGGGTTCCTATCTTTCCCATTCTACTCCAAAATGGCTAGATTGGGCATCAGCTTTATTTAAGATAGCAAGTTACAGTATGCCCTTTTCTTATGAGAAGTACAGTATTATTATATATGCCCTATGCTACAGAATTTGAAAACAGAAGCAATAATTACTGTACTAACTTTTCTTTCACAGAAAGATTCTTAGAGTAACCCTGGCTACCAGGAAGAACCCCCTTACCACTCCTTATAATTATCTGAAGAACAGACATAATACTTCTGAATTTATACTTTTACTATCAGAATCCTCCGAAGATACACAAATCTCTTGTATCAGATTCCTTATTTGCTTCTCACGGTAATTACAGTATGATTAACGAAAGGTCCGCTCTCTGTGTAGGGGAGCTAACTGTGGGCTGAAATTGGGCCTCCATCATATTATTTTTGTGTTCTCATATTTCTTAAATCGCTAGTGATCTCTGTAGACATGTTGAGAGAATACTGGAAGGTTGGTGAGTAATTGGTATTGGTGCAGCATCAGTCACCCCTCTGTTTTCAAGGAAATTTTGTAGACTCTTACAGTCTAAGGTCCCCTAGAGCAAAAATCACCAGTTTTTTCTTGTTTGTAACTAAGTTGCGACATACCTAATTTGTAACATTGATCATCTGAGTCTTAATATTAGTTATTCCATGTGAAGAAATTTTTAAGTTTAAAGCATTTTGTGTGGCATTTGTTAGAGTAAAAATCAGAAACAACTTGAATACACAGTAGGAGATTCAGTAAATTGGTATTTTCCTACAGTGGTGGTATATGCACTCACAAAAATAGAATATAAAATTACATGAAAAAATGTCATAATAAATTAATTTTTAAAAGGAAGTTATAGAGAAAAAACAGGAAATTATAGAGAAGTTTAAGATTCTGATTTTATTTTAAACATCGAAGTTAATTACCATTTCCAAATGGTAATGGCAGGACAAACACTCCTACTGAACACAAATTAAAATGTTGGAAAAAATACTAAAAATTTTTTTCAAAGCAGGATAAAGAAACCTACATCATACTGAAACTGCAGAACACCAATAGAAAGATAGTATCTTACAATTAATTGAAGACAAAGACATTAAGTCAATAGCTAACTTCTTGTTAGAGTCAGAAGGTATGGGAATGATAAATTTAATGTGCTGGAATTACATAACTGCCATTATAGAATTCTGCATACAGAAAATGTTCTTTGAGGAATGAAGGTAAAAGAAACATATGTACTGAAATCATATGCACATATATGATTTTCATTCATGTAAAATTTTAAAAATAGTCAAGTCTACAAAGAAAGCAAGAAAATTATGATTATAAAGGTCATGATTATTATAAAGTTCAACCAGTTGCATCTGGTTGGGAAAGAACGGAACCATGATCAAGGATGGGATCAAGATAGGGAACTTCTGGACTTCTGGCAGGATTCTGTGTCTTGAATTGGGCCATGTGGACATGTCTTATATATTTTATGTACTTTTCTCCATGTTCTAGTCACAATAAAAGAAAAATACCTTTTAGAGGACAAAGTTATTTTTAAATAAAGTACCCTATTTGTGGAATACATAGTCTATGAAATATTCCTACCAAATTGACCTGTAAATTCAACATAATCTATCAACTTTTCAATTAGTTTTTTCAGTGAAATTGATAAACCACTTGAAAATTTATATGAAAATGAATAGGATTTAAAGTAACCAAAACAATCTTGAAAAGCTGGCTTACTCTCAAGCTATAGTAATCAAGACTATGGTTTTGGCATAAGACTAGACAAATCTTTGGAACAAAATAGAGCCTGGAAACAGACTACACACGTAGAGTCCACTAATTTTTGACTGAGGCCATCAGGGTCATTTCAATGGGGAAATCTAATAAATAGTGCTGGAATAATAAAATAATCATATGGAAAAAATAAGCCTCAACCCTTAGCTCAAAAAATATACAAAAATTAATTAAAAATGATCACAGAACAGAACATAAAACTAAGAACACATAAAACCACTAGAAAACAGAATATTTTTGCATCCTTGAGGTAGACTGACTTTATTGGACAGGACACAAAAAAGTCCTAATAATAAGGACATGATCAGTAGAAATTTTAAATCTAGAAGGCCATGCAAATTTATAGGAATGTGTGTGTGCTCAGGAAAGACCTGAGAAGGCCATAGCTTTCACCTCTCACTCCACAAGCAGGAAGTGAAGGCTAAGACAGTTATAAACTGCCTGTCGCAACATGCACTCAGGACCCTTCAGCAAGAACTAGAGATTTGATTCAAGGGACTCTGTCCAATCATCAGCTGACCACTGGGCGACTGAGTAGAGACTTCAGTGGCTACACACTATAAAGAATATGGGCTTTACAAAAGTAGTTCAGAAAAGTCACTAAACAACAATTAGTGACAATAAACCATGAGGATGAAGGAGAATCTGATACCCAGATCTGGCACATTATATTATTCAATAAAGTGTCTGATTTGTAACAATAATATAATACATAGAAAGAAACTATGGCTGATACCCAAGGGAAAAAAGCAATCAATAGAAATTGCCCTTGAGAAAAAAAGACATTAGACTTAAATCTTTAAACAAGCTATTTTAAATATGTTCAAAGAACTAAAATAACCATGTTAAAAGAACTAAAGCAAAATGAGAACCATGCCTCACCAAATAGTGATGGGTATTTTAAAGGGAATGAAATTGCTCAAACTCAGCCAAATAGACCCTAGCTGACATACCTCTGGGAAGACAGATACATAAGTGAAATGAAACAGATTCTGCAAAGTTGAATAGTTAATTGTAGTTTTTGTACCAAAAAAACCATAGGGGTCACCAACAGATTTGAATAAGATGAAAGGATGAGTGAAAACATGTCAACTGACAACATATTCAGTCTGAGAAACAAAAAGAAAAAGAATAAAAGTACATAGAGCCTAAGGGACCTGTGGGGTACCATCAAAGTGACCAATGTATGTATTGTAGATGTCCTCAAAGGGAAAAAAGGAGAAGAAAATATTTGAAGGGCACAAATCTACAAATCCAAAAATGTCAATGAACTGTAGGTGGAACATATTCAAAAAGACCCACATTGAAGATACATTATAACCAAACTGTCAAAAGCCCGTGGACAAACAGAAAATCTTGAAAGCAGCATGAGAGATTTATCATGTATAGAGGGTCCTCAGTAAGATCAACATGTGATTTCTCATCAGAAACCATGGAAGCTTCTAGAGGGCACTAGCGGATATCTTCAAAAGGCTCAGGAGAAAAACTCAACCAAGAATCTTATATCTGGTAAAATGAACCTTCAAAAATAAAAGAAATTAAGACAGTCCCAGATAAAAACAGAGTTTATCACTAGCAGAACTGCCGTAGGAAGAAATGTGCAAGCGAGGCCTCCAGGCTGAAATGAAAAGACACTACAACTTTCCACATGAAAAAATTAAAAGTGCCAGTGAAAGTAACTACATAGTATGTATGTACATAGTATGTAACTACATACATACCCTTTGTAACTCTTTTCCCCTCTAACTTAAAAGGTAACTGTATTGCAATAATTATAAATTTATTTTCTTGGATCTACAATGTATTAAGAAATAGGCCATGACGAAATAGAAAAAGGGTGGAGAACAGAGCTATACAGCGTACCAGTTTTTGTATACTACTGAAACTAAGTTGGCGTCAGTACAACCTAGACTGATCTAAATTAAGATGCTAGTCTTATTCCTGGGGTGGTCACTAAGAAAATAAGTCAAAAATATGCATAATAGAAGCAAGGGAATTAAAATGGTGCACTGAAAAATATATAACAAAGAAGGCAACTGTGGAATAACTAAGGAGCAAAATAAGAGACATGGAGAAAACAAAGTGACAGACATAAATCCTACCTTGTCAGTAATTATATGAAAAGTAAATGGATTAAACTCAAAGTAATAGGCAGAAATTGGAAGAATGGATTATAAAAACATGATTTCGGGAGAATGAGGAGACAAGTCATATTCTGGGAGATAATATTTACCAAAGATATAGCTAATAAAAAACTGTTATCCAAAATATACAAAGAACTCTTAAAACTCTAAAATAAGAAAATGAACAACCTGATTAAAACTTGGCTGAAGACCTTAGCAGATACCTCACCAAAGAAGATACGCAAATAAAAAATAAGCATATGGCAAAGCTCCGCTCCACGTGTCATTAGGGAAATGCAAATTAAAACACTGAGATACGACTACATACCTATTTAAAAGGCTAAAATCCAAAACACACCACCAAATGCCGGCAATGATGTGCAGCATTGTTCACAGGAATGCAAAATGGTACAGCCCCTTGAAAAGACAGTTTGGCAATTTCTTATAAAACTAAACATAATCTTACCATACAATCCAGCAATTAAGCTCCTTGGTATTTGCCCAAAGGAATAAAAATCTTACTATAACACACAAAAATCTGCACACAGATTTTTATAGCAGCCCTATGCATAAGTGCCAAAACTTAGAAGCTGTCAAAATGTCTTTCAGTAAGAGACTGGCTAAATAAACTGTGGTCTGTCCAGATAATGAAATATTAACACCAAAAAGGAATGAGCTATCAAGCAATGGAAAGGCATGGAAGAAATTTAAATGCACATTACTAAGCAAAAGAAGCCAGTAAAAACCATGGACTTTGGATGATAATGACGTGTTAAGGTAGGTTCATCAACTGTAACAAATGTACCACTGTGTTGGGGATGTTGATAATGGAGAAGGCTATGTAAGTGTGGAAGCAGGGAGTAGATGAGAAATCGGTTTGTCTTCCAATCGGTTTTGCTGTGAACCTAAAACTAGCCCCACAGTGAAGTCTATTAAAATAAACAGAGGCACCTGGGTGGCTCAGGAGGTTGAGTGTCCCATCCTGAGTCTTGATTTCATCTCAGGTCATAATCTCATGGTTCATGGGTTTGAGCCCCGCATTGGGCTCCATGCTAACAATGCAGAGTCTGCTTGAGATTCTCTCTTCCTCTCTCTGTCCCTCCCCAGCAGTCTCTCTCCCCCATCTCTGTCTCAAAATAAATAATTTTTAAAAATTATTTAAAAAAAGAGAGAAAGACCTAGTCCATAGTTTATATGTGTTCCTAAGAATAAATACTCAGGAATACACTTAATAAAATAAGTGCAAAATACATACTCTGAAAACTATAAAACAATGCTGAAAGAAATATAAATAAATGGAAAAGCATCATATGTTGTTCATGGATTGGAAAACTTAACTTTGTTAAGATGGCAATACTCTCCATACTCATCTAGAGATTCAACATAATCCCTATCAGAATCCTACCCTGACTTTTTAAGAAATTAAGCTGATAAAGAAAATTTATATGGAATTGTAAGGGACCAAAAATAGCCAATACAATCCTTAAAAAGAAGTTCAAAGCAGGAGGACTTACAGTTTCAATTTCAAAAACAACTACAAAGCTCTATAGTAATCAAAACAGTGTGGTACTGGCATGAAGATTGTCATGTAAGTCAATTGAATTGTGTTGAGAGACACACACACACACACACACACACACACACACACACACACACACACCCCAACCATGCACATATGGTCAGTTGTTTTCTGACAAGGGTGCCAAGAACACTCAATGGGGAAAAATACTCTTTTTTCTTTCCTTCTTTCCTTCCTCCCTCCCTCCCTACCTTCCTCCCTTCTTCCCTTCTTCCCTTCCTCCCTTCCTCCCTTCCTTCCTTCCTTCCTTCCTTCTCTCCCTCCCTGTCCCCCCTCCCCTCTTCCTTCCTTTCCTTCCTCCTTTCCTCCCTTCCTCTCTTCCTTCCTTTCCTTCCTTCCTTCCTTCCCTCCCTCCCTGCCCCCCCTCCCTCCCCTCTTCCTTCCTTTCCTTCCTTCCTCTCTTCCTTCCTTCCTTCTCTCCCTCCCTGTCCCCCCTCCCTCCCCTCTTCCTTCCTTCCTTCCTTCCATCCTTCCTTCCTTTCTTCTCTCCCTCCCTGTCCCCCCTCCCTCCCCTCTTCTTTCCTTTCCTTCCTCCCTTCCTCCCTTCCTCTCTTCCTTCCTTCTTTCTTCCTTCCTTCCTTCCTTCCTTCCTTCCTTCCTTCCTTCCTAGAGAGCACAAGCAGGGGAGGGGCAGAGAGAAGGAGAGACAGAATCCCAAGCAGCTTCACACAATCAGCACAGAGCCCAATGCAGGGCTTCAACTCATGAACTGTGAGATCATTACCTGGGCCAAGATGAAGAGTCAGACGCCACCCAGACACCCTAAAAATACTCTTTTTAACAAAAGATTTTTCAAACTACATATCAACATGCATCCAAAACAATTAATTTGGATTTCTACCTCACACCATGTATAAAAATTAACTCAAAAAAGATTAAAAGACATACATGTAGAGCTAAAACTATAAAACTCTCAGAAGAAAACATAGGTGTAAATCTTTGTGGCCTTTATTGGGCAATGTTTTTGTTGTTACGACATCAAAAGCACAAGTAACAAAGAAAAAACAGATAAATCGGACTTCTTCTAATTAAAAACTTTTGTACTTAAAAGGACACTGTCAAGAAAGTGAAAAGAAAACCCACAGAGTAGGAGGAAATATTTAAAACTCATATATCTTCTAAGAGATTAGTCTCCAGAATATATTAAAAACCCTTAGAAGTCAACCATGAAAAGCAAATGACCCATTAACTTGTGGGCAAAGGAGTTACCTTCTATCTTTCTACATAGAAGATACACAAATGTCCAATAAATGTTAGGAAATTAGGAAATGCGTATCAGAGCCACACTGAGATACAACTTCACATTCATATGGGTGGCTATCAAAATAATAATATAAAAATAAGTGTTGGCGAGGGGCACCTGGGTGGCTCAGTCGGTTGAGCGTCCGACTTCGGCTCAGGTCATGATCTTGCAGTCTGTGAGTTCGAGCCCCGCATCGGGCTCTGTGCTGACAGCTCAGAGCCTGGAGCCTGCTTCAGATTCTGTGTCTCCCTCTCTCTCTGCCCCATCCCCACTCATGCTCGCACTCCGTCTCTGTCAAAAATAAATAAACTAAAAAAAAAAAAAAAGTGTTAGCGAGTATGTGGAATTGTGAGAGACTTTCATTTTCTATTTTATCTTTCTTATGATGTTAATGGGTTTAAAGAATGTGTAGTTAAATAACTCTTACCATACTGATCCGATATGCCACCTGAAAAAGCACGTTGGGTTATTGTCCAAATAATAGATTCAGATGGCCATCATGTATACAAATTAGGCATCTGGGAGAAAGTTGGACCTTTGGCTCAAACAAGGGAAAAACATTACAAAGTGGATTTACAACTAAATGGGAATAAATACACTTTGGGATTTATTGGGTTGCTTGAGTCTGTAGCAAAGTAGATTAAGGAGTATAAGTAAATATGTATCAAAACTGAAAGAAGGGACCAGAAGGGAAAAAATCTAAAAGTGTTGAGACCACTTTTCCAGCTCGTTTACTGGCCTAACCTTGAGCAATGTCATAGTCTCCAATGACCACGACAGTATGTGGTTAGAGTAAATGGGTAAAAGTGGCTGGATGTAAAACTACATGCCGAGCTCCTTGTATTTTTACTTGGTTGCACTGTCTTTTAAAACATCATGGACAGTTAATAGAACTGCCCCCCTGGCCTCATATACACAGCCTACAGCTGCCAATTTGTAACCTCTGTTCAAGAGTATGATTACTTCATTGGGAAGCAAACCATTCAAAGGCTAACAATGGAAGCCAACATAATTTGGCTTATTATTTTAGTAAACATTGGACAGACATGGGTAGGTGTGATTACGTTGTAAAGTGGAATTGTTAACATCATGTCAAATTTAAGAATATGTCATCTTTACTGAACAGAGGTTTTAACTGGAAACATTAATAAAACCAAAAATATTTTAAATGTGGCTTCTGGATCTGTTCATTTCAATCATAATGCTTTAATTTGAACCATGTTGAACACAGCAGTACACTGGAAGATTATGAGAATATTGTTACTGAATCTAGAATTCTGTTTTTTAAATTAAATCAATGGCAAAATATGTAAATGTCAAATTTATCTAATTATAGAAGCAATATTTAAGTTTGAAAAAACAGAAAAAAAAATTACTTGAGTTGCCACAATCCTAATAATTGTTTGAATATACATTTTATATATAATAATAATAAAATGTTGGATCCTACTTTTTAAAAAATTTAACATTACATCACACTAATTTGTCCATATAATCAGCATAAAGAGTAGAAAATGCTGAATCTCAAAGGTAGGATTTTGAAAACTTGGAAACCAATCAGAGAAGTTTTAAAATATTTTTTAAAACCTTAATAAAAGTTTACAAAATCAGCAAAATGAACATTTAATTTGAAAAACTGATTAGAATGTTTTTAACATTCTAAAAATTCCATTTGCCAACACATTTGGTAACACGACAAAATGACCAAAAAGTTAATACTCTTCTTTCATCAAGGTTGATACTTAAATTTTTTTCCAGGGAATGAACTTCTTACATTTCATTTGGCACAGATTCTAAGTTCAGTAAATATTTGAAGAGATCAATGTTTTACTTTTTCTTCCACTGGCCACCCTTCAAAATGATAAAGATGGCTTTCACAGGTGGTACATGATGGTCCCCGTAAACACAGATGGCTTTTGGGTACAACTGTTTCACCTCAAGCTTTTGTTTATGCTTTTATTCCTTGAGGAGCAATCTCTAGGGCCAATATTAGACTATTAGTTGTTTATTCCATGTGTTGGCTTATAATTCCACAGATGGGAATTGGTTCTAAGCTAAGCTGCACTCACACAGCCTCACCCCATTGAAGAATCTACCCCATGCAGATTACTGTAAGAGTCTCACTCAGAAAATGGCCCCTTCACAGATGGTTAAATTCTTCCAACAGGATAAAACACGGTTGCTTTTTAACTGGTTTTGAATGAGTCTCCCATTTTGGGATGAGCTGAATGTAGGAGATAAAAGAAAGACAAGCATTCTTTGATGTGCAGACAGTACAACTATGATTTTATCTCAAACTAACAACAACTTTAAAAACAACTGACCCTGCTCCCTAATTGCTGCCACTACAGAAGTATTGGAGATGAATTATTCTGGAATGAAGTTAATAATTATAGAATTCTTTCCCAAAGCTTAAACACGTTTAAAATAATAAACCCTTACAAGCGAACTCATTCGGTTACCGAGAGGTACGTTATACATATGCTTCATCTTGAATAGTGCATCCAGAATAACATAGCTTAAAGCTAGGTGTTCTCTTCGTAATTTTTAAAGGAGCAATGATTTGTTTGTTTCATGACTGAAGCAAGCATCTGGTTTTACTGCCTTAAAAATATTCAAACTAAAAATACTATAGCCATGATATAATAAGCAACAACGCTTGGCACCAAAGCTCACCCTTTAATCTCTGTTAAAGGGGATCCAAAGCTCTTTGTAAAGAAAAAAATTGAACCTTCCTCCAAGAACTCTCCCTTGCTCATTTCTGTCAGAGGGGCCATTTTATTCAGGGCACCAGATCTTCTGTAGGTCCCTCATTTCCATGAGAGAATATAGGTCTGACCCCAGTTAAACTAGTTGGTAAGGCAGATGTGTTTATTTGGCTGGCCACACAAAATAACCAGAACATGGGTACTCATTACACAATGCAAATTCACTGTAAAATCTCAGGTGAGAAATACAGTGGTGATGGGGAATTTCTGAAGGATACAAAGATCCATGCATTCTTACCCTAGGATCAAGCTAGAAGAGAATCAGAAAGCCAGGTACTCCTAGAGGAAGTGAGTAGAGAAAGAGCACATACTCTGAAGTCTGAACTTGATTTTATCACTTACTAGCCATGTAACCTCTTGCTGTCCTATACAATGTATCATTTCCTGTTTTGCATTTTTCCTATCCTATCATAGTCTTTGTATCCTGATAAGCAGCCTTCAATTCACTGAGATAAACTGGGGGGGGGGGGGGGGGGGGGGGGGGAGGGAACAGTTATTTCTACAGAAAACCAAACAGATAAATAATTGATAATACATAATATAGAAAGGAAGTCTAATGTATCTTAGGGACTTATAGATGGTTTAATATTTTACATTATATTAACATATCACATCAGTAGCCCAACTAAGGAAGAAAAAAATGCCTAGATTATTTCAGTTGATTCTGAAAAGGCATAAAATAAAGTGAAGACTATCCAACAACAAACAGAAACAGACTCATAAATACAGAGGACCAACTGGTTGCCAGAGGGGAAGGGGTTAAGAGGATGGGCAAAATAGGTGAAAAAGATTAAAAAGTACAAACTTCCACTTATAAAATAAGTCACAGAGATGAAAAGTGCAGGTGGGGAATACAGTCAACATCGTAATGGCATTGTATGGTGACAGGTGATAATTACGTTTAATTGAGGTGAACGTTACTTAATATATGGAACTACTTAATCACTATGTTGTACATCTGACACTAATATGGCATTGTATGTCAACTATATTTAAGTACAAAATTTTTAAAAATAAAAAGCAACTGAACCTTATTAAAACCTGATAAATTTAGAGGATATTTGCCCCCTCAATCTTTCAGATTCTGTATACTCCATATGTGCTCCTTATAGTTCTATTTTTCAGGCAGGCATTACTTTAATATTTGAGGATTACTGGGCCACTTTTCCTAATTCATATTTTCATGGCCATGAATTCATTTGCTTTAGAGAAAAACAAGATATAATCTATATGTATACAGTATGACTTCTAGTGAAAAGTAATTCAGTGAACTTGTATGTCATGTTGGTTTATATAAAACTAAATAATGATTGTGATTATTTGTTATTACCAAAAACAACAACAACAAACAAACAAACAAAGTCCCTGATTGCTTTAAAAAGCTCTTAATAACCCAGGACTAAAGGCTAATACCTTGAAACCAATAGCCACATAATTCCTCACAGAAACATATTCATTAAAATTGGAAATAAAATCAGGTATATAATTTTCACATTATTTAACATTGGGTTAGAACTCTGGTCAATGCAAATAATAAATGGCACAGAAATGAGATCTACATTTTGGAAAAGAGGAAACATAATTATCATTACTTATGGATGATATTATATACTAGAAAAGCCATGAACATAAAATGAAATTTCTAGAATTGATTCAAGCTCAATAAGATGCTAGACATAAATATGCAATTGCTTCTTTGTTACTAGAAGACAGCATAAATTTGCTTGTTCTTAATACAGCAGCAGTAATCAGTTACAAAACATAATATAATTCAATGGGGAAAGACTCTATTCACAATGTATTCTAATCTCCAAAGAAATGCAGAGGACCTATATGAAGAAAACCACAAAAATGCTGAGAGATATCAGAAGAGAGACTTCATGTTCTTCGATGGAAAGAACAAATTTTGTAAATTTGTGAATCATATTTTATATGTGTTACTCAATGCCAATTAAAGTCACAGTTTTCTTTAGAAAATGATTACAAAGTTTGGAAAAATAACGAAGTGACTATAACAGACTTACATAAAATTATAATAATTTAAGACATATATAGAGTACAAGCATAAGGGTAGACAGACACATGTACAAAACAGGCTTTACTACATTCAAGAATGAATATGTGATCAATGGGGCACTGCAAACCCACAACAGGAAAGTATTATTCAATAAACTGCTTGGTGGGGGGGGGGGGCACCTAGGTGGCTCAATAGGTTAAGATCCGACTTTGGCTCAGGTCAGGATCACACTGTCAGTGAGTTCGAGCCCCAAGTCACGCTCTGTGCTGACAGCTCAGAGCCTGGAGCCTGCTTCTGATTCTGTCTGCCTCTCTCCCTGCCCCTCCCCCACTCACACTGTGCTCTCTCGCTCTCTCTGTCTCTGTCTCTCTCTCAAAAATGAATAAACATTAAAAAAAATTTTTTAAAACTCTTTGCGAAATACTCATTAAATATTTTCGGAAAAATCAATTCAGATACTCATCACACTTTTGGAGTAGGCTAAAAGGATAAAAGCTAAATAAGTAAAACCATTTCAACAGATCTTGACAAAAGTAGAAGTAAATCTCAAATATCTTGAGTGGGAAAAGCCACCTTTGAAAGGATTAAATAATTCAGATAAAAATGCCCAGTAGACTCAAAATTTAAGTCTAAAATTAAAACTAAATTCTAACACCTTAAACTAATAGAACACTGTATGTTAACTATACTGGAATTAAAAAAAAAAAAAAACTACATCCTAACATAAACTATGAATTGAAGGCAACATTTGCAGGAATGTCACAGATTTTTTAAAAAATGAATGTTGCAGTTCTTTACACCGTACTTGCAAATTTTCTGTAAGTTTATTTCAAATAAAAAAGTTATAAATACCCTTGATATATAAAGAATTCTTGCAACATGATAAGAAAAATACTAAGACCCAGGTGACAAGTTGGTCAAGGATATAAACACAGTACAGACACCTGCGAGCATACACACACTCACAAAAGGAGGGGAAAAAGGTGGTTAACAGACATGGCAGAAAAATAGTCAGTCTTAATAGCAAAGAAATACCAATTAAAATAAGACTTCAGGGGTGCCTGGGTGGCTCAGTCAGTTGAGCGGCTGACTTCGGCTCAAGTCATGATCTCACAGCTTGAAGGCTTGTGAGTTCGAGCCTTGCGTCAGGCTCTGTGCTAACAGCTTTGAGCCTGGATCCTGCTTCTGATTCTGTGTTTCCCTCTTTCTCTGTCCCTCCCCTGCTCGCGTTGTCTCTCTCTCTTTCTGTCTCTCAAAAATAAATAAACATTTAAAAAAAATTTTTTTAAAAAAGACTTCAATTTACGCTTATCAAATTAGCAAATGTTTTTGGTTTTGTCTTTCATAATAATACCAAATGCTTGCAAGAATATACTAAAACAGGCACTCTTTCTCATGACTGGTGGGCCTATAAATAAGAATAAGCGATTTAGCTGTTTGTATCAAGAGTCTTAACATCCTTGAATACAGTATGCCCACTTTCAGGTATCATGCTAAAGGGAAAATCCTGAAAAACAAACAAAAAAAGGCTTTATGCATAAAGAAGTTCACTGAGCATCATTTATATTAATGAAAATTTGGAAACAACTGACATGTCAAGCTATTCTGGGGGTTACTGGATAAATTATGAAATATTATATAGACATTAAAATGGTATTTACAAATAAATTTTTAAGCCAGATATTTTTATTTTGCTTTTTATTCCAATATAGTTAAAATAGCATGTTATATTAGTTTCAGGTGTACAATACAGTGATTCAATAATTTTATTCACTACTCAGTGCTCATCACAATTAAGTGTACTCTTAATCCCCTTCACCTGTTTCACCCATCCCCCACCCACCTCCTCTGGTAACCTATACTGTTCACTATATTTAAAAGTGTGTTTTGTTTATCTCTTTTTTCTTTATTCGTTTGTTTTGTCTCAAATAACACAGAAGAGAGTTATGTCTTTCTCTGATTTATTTCACTTAGCATTATACTCTCTAGATCCATCTATGTTGTTGCAAATGGCAAAATTTCATTCTCTTTTATGGCTGAATAATATTTCATTGCATATACATACCACTTCTTTATCCATTCATCTCTCAGTGGACACTTGGGCCACTTCTATAATCTGGCTATTGTAAACAATGCTATAATAAACAAAGGGGTGCATATATCTTTCCAAATTAGTGTTTTTGTATTCTTTGGGTAAATACCCAGTAGTGGGATCACTAGGTCATATGGTAATTCTATTTTTAATTTTTTAAGGAACCTCCATACTGTTTTCCACAGTGGCTGCACCAGTTTGTATTCCCATCAGTACTGCAAGAGGGTTCCTATTTCTCCACATCTCTGTCAACACTGTTTGTTTCTTGTGTTTCTGATTTTAGCCATTCTGACTGGTGTGAAGTGATATCTCATTATGGTTTTGATTTATATTTTCCTGATGATTAGTGATGTTGAGCATCTTTATAGGTGTCTGTTGGCCATGTGTTTGTCTTCTGTGGAGAAATGTCTGTTCATGTCTTCTGCCCATTTTTTTAACTGGATTACTTGGTTTTTGGGTGTTGAGTTGTATAACTCTTTATATATTTTGGATCCTAACCCTTTATCAGATATGTCATTTGCAAATATCTTCTCCCATTCAGTAGGCTATCTTAGTTTTGTTGATTGTTTCCTTTGCTGTGCAGAAGCTTTTTATTTTGAATAGTCCCAACAGTTTATTTTTGCTTTTGTTTCCCTAGTCACAGGAGACATATCTAGAAAAATGATGCTATGGCCAATGTCAGAGAAATTACTGCCTGGGCTCTCTTCTAGCAGTTTATAGTTTCAGGTCTCACATTTAGGTCCTTCACCCATCTTGAGTTTATTTTCGTGTGTGGCATAAGAAAGCAGTCCAATTTTCCCAACACCATTTGTTGAAGACACTGTCATTTTCCCACTGCATATTCTTGCCTCCTTTGTTGAAGATTAATTGACCATATAATCGTGGATTTATCTCTGGGCTCTCTATTCTGTTCCATTGATCTATGTGTCTGTTTTTGTGCCAGTACCACAGTGTTTTGATTACTCTTACTTTGTAGTGTATCTTGAAATCTAGGGTTGTGATACCTCTAGTTTTGTTCTTCTTTTTCAAGACTGCTTTGTCTATTCAGGTTCTTTTGTGGTTCCATACAAACGTCAAGATTATTTGTTCTAGTTCTGTGAAAAATTCTGTTGGTTTTGATAGGAATTGCATTAAATCTGTAGATTGCTTTGGGTAGTATGGACATTTTAACAATATTTGTTCTCCCAATTCATAAGCATGGAATATCTTTTCATCTGTTTGTGTCGTTGTCAATTCCTTTCATCAGTGTTTTATAGTTTTCAGAGTAGAGGTCTCTCACTTCCTTGGTTAAGTTCATTCCTAGGTATTTTATTATTTTTGGTGCAATTGCAAATGGGATTGTTTTAATTTCTCTTTCTGCTACTTCATTATTAGAGTAAAGAAAGGCAACAGATTTCTGTATATTGACTTTGTATCCTGTGAACTTACTGAATTCACTTATCAGTTATAGTAGTTTAAAAAGGAATTTTTTTTAGGGGTGCCTGGGTGGCTCAGTCGGTTAAGCATCTGACTCTTGATTTCAGCTCAGGTCATAATCTCACAGTTGTATGATTGAGCCCCATGTTGGGCTCTGTGGGACTGCTTAAGATTCTCTACCTCTGCCCCTGCCCGACTCACACATGCATGCTCTCTCTCTCTCTCTCAAAAAAAAAAAAAAAAGATTTTTAAAAATAATGTGATAAAATGTGCTAAATAAAGAAGGCAAGATATACAATTGTTTATATACTATGGCCACATATTTTTAAAAAACGAAAAGGGAAAAAAGCATTTTTAAAAGTACCTGCTAACAGTAGTTGTTTTCAGGGGAGGGTCTGTTAGTTGTTTTAACACCTCTTTTATATTTGCCCCATTTTCCTCAAGCAGAGTGTATTAGTTCATGCTTTTATAATATATAATATGACTCAGAAACAAATTACTGCTGTGTCCAGCACAGTGGGGAAATCTGATGGTATGTGCTCCTCATAGATTCCAGGTTTCTGTCTTTAATAAAAAAATTCTATATGAACTTTTAAGCCAATGGTGGCAGTTCTTTCAGTTCCATCTACACCACCAGCCACACAGAGGCCGGGTGTATAGACAAAGGCTGACTGAGCACAAATGCTATTGGGAGGCACTTCGATGCTATAAGATATCCAGTGATTAGTTGGGCCTGAAGAGGAAAAAGAATCTTTTAGAAACAAAATACAATTCTACTAAAATTTTTTAACAATAAATTTTTGTTTGCTCTTTTTTAATTTACTTTTATTTTTTTAAATAGTCATAAGTGTTTTATTTATTTATTTTTTAATATATGAAATTTATTGTCAAATTGGTTTCCATACAACACCCAGTGCTCGTCCCAAGAGGTGCCCTCCTCGATGCCCATCACCCACCCTCCCCTCCCTCCCACCCCCCGTCAGCCCTCAATTTGTTCTCAGTTTTTAAGAGTCTCTTATGCTTTGGCTTTCTCCCACTCTAACGTCTTGTTTGCTCTTTTTTTAAACTACTTTTTTTCAAAGCATAACAATAATAAATGCTTGTTAGAAAGTTTTTATTTATGCTCTATTTATGATGGGGAAGGTGATTCTCACTATTATAGTTTGATATATATTACTCCAAATTTTTTTGAGTGAATATCTTACATTTTAAAAATAACGGGACCGTTTTAGACACGCTGTTTTTTAACCCGAATGTCGCAGTTTGCCTTGTAAGACACGAGACCCCTCACTGATTTTAATGGCTTACGATATTCCTTTCTTAGTTTACTCTAATTTATTGAACCAACGCCCTATTGATAGTCCTTTTGTTACCAACTCATTATTGTCGACAATTGAATATTATGAGTTTTAGTGCACTTGTGCAGCACAAAAGTGTCTGAAATACTTGACTGTTTTACAATAAACACTCATCATTCTTGAATATTTCTGTGATAAATTCCTAGAAATGGATTTTCTGGGCTAAAGCTTCTTGCTAAGCAAGTCTCTACAAATGTTTATATTCATGACTACTCTACAATGAAAATGCCTGTTTTCTTACATCTCCAACAATGCAGTACATTACCAAGTTTTATTTTGTTTTGGCCAATCTGATAGGTACAAAATATTGTCATTGCTTTCTTTTGCATTTCTTTAATTATTATAGAGGCTGAGCATCTTTTCATAGCTCTCTTGGTCATTTCTGGTTAATTCTAGAAACTGGCTATTATTGTTCTATGTCTGTATTTCATTTTTTTTGAAGGAATTATGTTGTTTATTTAAAATTATTTTTCTAGTCAGTTATTTAGCTATGATATTATTCCTGGCAAATCATTGTGCATATCATGAGGTCTTTTTTTTTTAATATGAAATTTATTGTCACACTGGTTTCCATACAACACCCAGTGCTCATTCCAACAGGTGCCCTCCTCAATGACTATGTCTGTATTTCTACTTGCTTATCTTTTCTTGTTGATTTGTCAAAGTTCTTGTCATATAAAGGAATATAGCCCTTTATTATGTCATTTGCATAAATTCCTAAGGCTTTCTTTCGACTTTTTATTTTAAATTTAATGTAGTTATATTTACCAGTATTTTCTAAATTCTGGGTTTGTATCATGCTTAGAAAGTCCTTCTCCATATATTTATGCTTTCTTCAAGTATTTTTATGATTTAATTATTTTACATTTGTATTTTTGAAGCATCCAACATTTATTTTAATGTAAAGTATAAGATGGAGTCCCAGTTTCTTCTTGTCACAAATGGCTAATCAGTTGGCCGGATACCACTCATTAAATAATCCATCTTTTCTGTACTAATTTGAAATGCCACATTTACGATGCACTAATCAAATATAGTTGGTGTATTTCTGGGATCTATTTACCTTAGCCCCTGAACCAGAATGTGGCAATTTACTTTTGAATAAATACATTCTTAACAGAAAAACAAAATACTACTGCTGTGGAGTTCAACATCCCTAGACAAAATGGAAAATTCCTCTTTACTAATTCACCTTTCAAGATGAATCTTTGGCAGTAGGGTTAAAATAACTAAAAAATTCAAATTTGGCATCATGCCCAAGTCACTGTGAGCTTTACCCACAATTCCTTACCCCCACTTCACGTGTCAAGGAGGGATTAATAATGTTCATCTCTTGATATCTGGCCAGTGTGTTAAGAGTGACAAAATAACCACAAATTGAAAGTCTTGTATATAATAAAGGTTTCTGGCATCAATCTAAGCAGTGGAACTTCTCCTCTGAAAGAGGCCCTGAGTATGAATGGATGTTTAGGTTCATATGTAGATGTAACTATGAATCTCTTTTTTTCAGCTAGTGTATCTAACCCTGTGTAGGTTTCCACTGAACATGTAAAGCAGACATGGTATTTTAGTTTAAGGGAACATATCTGAATGGATACAGTTCACACAAAATCAACAACGGGAATTCCAGTCTGCTTTCTTGCCTGTGTGTGTGCTTGTGTGTGCGCGTGTATGTGCGTGCCTGTGTGCATGTGTAAGACTCCCCTTACCACAGCATGAAGGAAAAGAATGACCCTGTAACCCACCATCTCAAGACCTCTTATGGAATGCCACATTGTGCCTTTTGATTCCATTGTGTGGGTTTTATACATTAACTCAGTCCTCCATTTACCCCAGGGATACAGGAGTGCTGAGGCACAGGGGCACATGTACTCCCAATGTTTATAGCAGCACTTTCAACAATAGCCAAATTATGGAAAGAGCCTAAGTGTCCATCAAATGATGAATGGATAAAGATGTGGTTTATACACACAATGGAATACTACTTGGCAATGAGAAAGAATGAAATCATGCCTTTTGCAGCAACGTGGATGGAACTGGAGGGTATTATGCTGAGTGAAAAAGTCAGTCAGAGAAAGATGGATTATCATATGTTTTCACTCATATGTGGATCTTGAGAAACTTAACAGAAGACCATGGGGGGAGGGAAGGGGAAAAAATAGTCACAAACAGAGATGGAGGGAGGCAAACCACAAGAGAATCTTAAATAGAGAACAAACTGAGGGGGGTGGGCAGAGGAGAGGGGGACATGGGTGATGGGCATTGCAGAGGGCACTTGTTGGGATGAGCACTGGGTGTTGTATGTAAGCCAATTTGACAATAAATTATATTTCAAAAAAAAAATGCCTCACTCCTCCTATGTAACACCTGTCTGTAGGGTTAACTTGCCTATTAGAGTAGGCACAAAGCCTAGGGTCCTCAATACTTCTAGGGGGCCACAAAACTGTTTTAATTTCTTTTCAAATCAGAAGGAAAAAAAAAAAAGCAAAAAGAAAATGTTTTTTCATATAATATTAGCATTATATTATTAGCATATTCATCATTATTATAATCTTATTATAATATTGGTTTTTGAAGGATGGGGACCACAAGAGCCATAACACAGCCTCGCCAGTCCCTCAAAATTACAAAGGGACAATTAAACATTTTAGGTCTTACATCTCTATTCTCTTCCTGGAAATTCACAATTAAAGGCTCACAGGAGCTCTGCAATGAAAACAACTCAACCCAACCTAACAACAACAGGAACAAATTAAACAACTTCGTTTTTACTCTAGGGTTCTCAAGGCTTATTTGATCCTGGAACTTTTTTTTCTTCTCCATAATAATTACTATCTTCTCCGAGCAATCCATGGAAGAATTTAGGAAATAATTAGCTTTCTATCGCATTAAGATTCAACACTGATTGAGAGTCTAGAGCTGAAATTTCTCAACCATCTTTTTTTTTTCTTAAGCAGACTGCTGCCCAGAAGCCTAAAGGATTATTCCTTGCTCTGTGCAAATAGAACAAGAATGATAACTTGATGCTCTTTCAGCAGCCTCCCACCAACACGGCCCCGCCTTTCCATTCGGCAGGAGAATCTTCTTGTTGCCCAAGCTTCAGATTTATGCTACACCGCTCACTGAGACCCATTTCCATTCCGCTTCCTTGATAGGTTTGCAGCAGCGTGAGGATGAAAATAATTCCCAAATGGCAAGGAAGGGTGAAAAGCTGCTGTCCTGAATCCCAGAACATGTTACTCCTTAACCTATCAGACCTTACTAAGAGTGACTTAAAATCTCTCGGTTCTCAAAAGGTTGCTCCAGGAACAGATTTCTTGGTTCCATCTGCGTTCCGGCTGTTCCCACAACCACACAGCCTACCGAGTTTGGCAGTGCTTGGCTGCACGAATGCTTAAAATTACAATGTGCTTTCAAAATTCAATCCACAGCAAAACTGACCTCACCTAGAAGCATCTCCAAGTTACATTTAATAAAACGATAGGAGTTTGAGGTAGAAGGCAGAAGAAGGGTAAGGGGGCCTGGGGTATAAAATAAAAGAAGAAAGTGTCTTTTTTTTTTTTTAAGTTTATGCTAACTAACGTCTCTTTTTTAATATATTTTTTAATTTTTTAAAAAATTATTTAAATGCTTATTTATTTTTGAGAGACAGAGCACAGGGAGGGGCAGAGAGAGAGGGAGACACAGAATCCCAAGCAGGCTCCAGGCTCTGAGCTGTCAGCACAGAGCCTGACGTGGGGCTCGAACTAATGAAGCACGAGATCATGACCTGAGTGGAAGCTGGACACTTAACCGACTGAGCCACCCAGGTGCCCTGATGTCCCCTTTTTAAAATCAGTTTTCTTTTTGATAGAAAAAGTCAAAGACCCTATGTCCTTTCTTTTCAGTTTTCCAGGGTTTATCCATTAGGGAAATGGTCTCTATTATTTTTTCTGGAAGCAAATGCATTTGTCTGCCCTTAGTATTTTAAATAAAGTATACATGTTTCTCAACCGGGAGATGCTTGAAGCCTTTTGGTTAAATGGAAGCCATCAAATCTAGGTGGCCATAAGATTTTTTACAATTAGGAAACAAAATTTCTTTTAAGGAAAGAAAACTGCTCGTTTAACTACAGACCTGAATCCTAGAAGATAGAGAACTTAGTTTCCTGAATACACGGTATTTAGCAAAACAAACAATGATGGCAACAAAAGTGAAAATACAGTTTGGCCATGTCTTGCTTTGTACACCTTTTATCATGCCCAGTGGAATTCGCTAAAATTATTTGTCCATAGGTCTGCCTGTCTTTCTTAATGTAGAAAAGTCCTCAAGGATAGAGAGCTTGTGATATGTGGCTTGGTCTTTCAAATGCCTACCACAGTGGCTAACATATATTAGAAGCTTAATAAAGCTTATTGGATGAAGATGTAAATATTAACTGGCTGGGGCACCTGGGTGGCTTCGTGGGATCGAGCCCCATGTTGGGCTCTGCACTGAGAGCTCAGAGCCTGCTTGGGATTCTCTCTCTCTGCCCTTCCCCTGTCCATGCTCTCCCCCCACCTCAAAAATAAACATTTATGAACAAACAAATAAATAAATATGGAGTGGCTTTTCAATAGTATCACCAACTGGAAATTGTCAATATGTCTGTGACTATTAATTATATTGTTACTGTTCATCCTAAAAACTGATACTCTGCAACCATACAGCGAAAGCTCCCAAGACGTAGTGCTTAAACTAAATAGAATTTCACAGGATCCCATCTCTGAAGGGCATGTATTTGTGTGTGTGTGTGTGCGTGACAGGCAGAGAGATTATCTCCTTTGGCTGGCAAAGTCTGATAAAATTGCTTACACTGATTTTATTTCCTATTAAAGCCCTACCTGGGCTCATTATTTTTGAGTCAATAGAGATATCTGTAACTTTTTTTTTCAGAAGCTATTGAATGCTGGGGCGCCTGGGTGGCGCAGTCGGTTAAGCGTCCGACTTCAACCAGGTCACGATCTCGCGGTCCGTGAGTTCGAGCCCCGCGTCAGGCTCTGGGGCTGATGGCTCGGAGCCTGGAGCCTGTTTCCGATTCTGTGTCTCCCTCTCTCTCTGCCCCTCCCCCGTTCATGCTCTGTCTCTCTCTGTCCCCAAAATAAATAAAAAACGTTGAAAAAAAAAATTAAAAAAAAAGAAGCTATTGAATGCTTACAAAAATAGTAACAAAGGAAAAAGAAACTATTTTAAAGGCAAATCACTTCGATAATCTTGAACAACCCAACTGGAGTAATTGGAAGGACAGTTAATAAATGCCTCATCAGCTAACAAATATGATAGGTACCCTACTATATACCAGGTGCTTGGTGGAGGGGACGCAAAGGTAATAACAGAACTGACGTTTACATCTAATCACTAATCTTGAAAGGCTCGTGAACTAGTTGGGGAGGTAATACAATATACCTGAAACAAAACACCAATAAGAAAATAGGAACAGAGCAGTGATTTTAAATCATGTTTCCACAGGTCAGTGCTATTCTAGAAACAGAAGTGAGGTATCTCCTGCCAAAAATGAATAATGGTAGCCTATTTCTTGGTTTATGAATTGGTAAAAGAAAAAAAATGGTTATTAGAATTGTATCAATTTTGTATTTTTATCCTATCCATCTTACTTAAACTTTGGTGTTACTACCACGTAGCTATTAATAAGATGGCAAAGAGATATAAATCTGTAGCAGACACATACAGAGAGAAAAAGAATTCTGAAATTGCCGAGGACTTAATCTCATAGTTTCTTATTTTTAAGGAAATATACTCCTGGTTGTAATATTATATTTTTTATAGAACAGTCATATTTTCTTCTGGTAAAAGTGTTCCCAGTTTGTGGGATGAATTAAATATATCAATATTTTATGGTGCTCATACCTGATGACCATAATATTCAGGTATTTTTCTACTGAAATAAGTTGGGAAACAGATGTCAAACAGAACGAGCAAACAATTTCATCAATTTTTGTCTATTTATATCCTGACATTGCAGAGAGGCTATAGGCTGTTAATGCTACAAACACATTTTCAGATAATAAGGTACACCAATGAGAGCAACAGAGCCTGAAAATGTTTTCCTGAAGTATGTGGTATCTCAAATAAACTTGGAAGGATACATCAAATCTGGAAAAAAATGCTTTTGAAATGCAAAGAGAGGCAATAGTTATTTTTATGGCATCTGGTGGTAACATTAATTTTACAGCCACATTTTAAATAATATTATTCACATTGTTCAGCTCATTGTACATTATAGAAATTTTTTAAACTACTAAAGCATCAAAAGAGGAAAATAACCATACTAGTCCAGTGGACTAGTACTAACATTTTGATGTACTTGATTTTCTGTGCCACTTTTTAACAGTTGTAATTCACTGACAACACAATTTTGTATCCAGAGTTTTTCAGTTAAGATGAAAACTTAAACTTTTTCTCACATTATTAAAAAAAAAATCTGTCTGGAGTGCGTGGGTGAGTCAGTTGGTTAAGAGACCAACTTTGGCTCAGGTCATGATCTGATGGTTCGTGGGTTCGCGCTGCACATCAGACTCTGTGCTGACAGCTCAGAGCCTAGAGCCTGCTTCAGATTCTGTGTCTCTCTCTCTCTGCTCCTCTCCTGCTTGCACTCATTTCTCTCTCTCTCTCTCTCAAAAATAAATAAAACATTAAAAAAATTTTAATAAAAAAATAAGATAAAATAAATCTGTGGATGTGGTATCTTTAACAGATGCATAATTTAACACCGTAAAGATATATCAATTTATGTACTATTCCCTTATTCTGTATATTTAGGTTAAAGTGTTTCATCCTTCACTATTATAAGCCTGAAATGAACAGAGTAGTTGATGTCTTTGTTTGCCTCTGTCCATTTCCTGCTCTTTGTGGTACGTAGGTCTTGCTCTGTCCTCCATCAGCCATGCGGTTTGAGGAGGACTGACCCAGCTTCAGGAGTGGGAGCCCGGCCGTTATTGGCCATGGAGGTTGGTTCAGGGAGAGGCATATAATCATTTAAAAAAGATAGTATGTTAGAGAGCCTGGGTGGCTCCATTGGTTGGGTGTCTGTCTGTTGGTCAGATAAATAAATAAACTTAACAAAAAAAAATTTTTTTAAATACATTCCCATGACACTCTTCACTCAGAAAGATCATTCAGAAACTTCCGAGGCAGAATTACTATTTGTGGCACCAGAGTGTCTCCCAATCTATCACATAAACATAGCCATAGCACAAAATTCTCGTTTAAATCATTCAAGGTCACAGTGAATGTGATTCAAGAAAAATAAAGAGGGGCCTGACCTGTTTGGCAAACAGAAAGGAAAGGAAGGGGACCTATAAAAGCAAATGTATTAAAGTTTAGGACATCTACGTTTCACAATTGTAATTTAGTTCATAATTTAGTTCATTCATTTAAAATTCTGTGACAAAAGTACTATTCTGTGGATTAGAAAGGTTTCTGAATTACCAAATGTTAGCAGAACTAAAATCATCAACAACAACCCTCTTTACCCGAAGGGTGTTGAATGTCTGTTCTACACATACCCTTCTGGTCCTCAGACTGAGGAGCTCAGGGACTGAGAAAGAAGGGAATCAGTAAGGAACTTGAAATCAAGGAAGAGTATCTACTGCTACCAGAAGAGACATGTCTAGTTTTGGCTGTCCAGAGTCATATCAAAGGCTGAAAGACGTGGTCACACTGTTGTGAAGTCTGAATGAATTTAGTGAATCCTGGAATCTTCAGGTCACTGCTGACAAAAAGAAACCTAAATGAGTAAAAGTTCATGGATCCCTTCCCTCTTTTCAAGCGACAAATAGTGCTTGTTATGTACAGGGCAGGCTGATGGAGCTTGGGAGCTCGGAGATCACACTAAAGGAAATTATCTATGAGCCAGTGGGAGACAAATTTGTCTAATACAAGGCTCTAAGCTAGTATACGCAGAGACTTCTGATCCACATGCAGTGCTGGGCAAGCTTTAATTTAAAACCCATTCTGGGGCCCCTGGGTGGCTCAGTCCATTAAGCATCCCTCTTGGTTTCAACGCAGGTCATGATCTCACAGTTCGTGGGTTCGAGCCCCGCATACGGCTCTGTCTGATGGCACAGAGCCTGCTTGAGAGTCTGTCTCCCTCTCTCTCTGCCCCTCCCTTGCTCTCTCTCTCTCTCAAAAAAAAAAAAAATAATAATAATAATAAATAAATAAACATTAAAAAATTTAAAACCCAGTCCCTTGGCTATAGTATAGTTACCAGCTACAATGTCTGGCAGTTTGCCAATGTTTTATATACTGCCTTCTGAAACAATGAATAGCAGTTCTGACCCTCATTAAAAGTAGATGGATACAAATATTTTAAGTGCCTTCTAAAAATATGTATAATATATTAGGAGAATACAGGAAAACTTGAGATAGAAGAACAAGACCAAAGGAAGAGCTAAGACATAGATATGACTGCCCTGTGGATCCGCTCATTTCCTGCAATGACCCGCAAACTTGGCTTTGAGTTTTCTGCCAGCCAAGACACAAAGAGTAACATGAGCACTTGAGATGAGGATTTGCACTGTCCATTAGGAACAGGCATTATTGTGTTATTCATGGGAGGATGGGGCAGGAGGAAGGAGTTTTCCAGATATTAATATTTGGTAACTAATTAGTTATGAAGGTCTCTAAGCTGCCATTATAACCATTATTACTTTCATTCATATAGCACTTAAAGCTCTGCAGGGTAATTTACACACTTTCTTTAGTTTGCACAAAAATCTGTGATGCAAGATTTGAGAGGATGGTGTTATTAAAGCAATAATGTATCTCTCACTCATGCATCAAGGAGCTTTGCCTCACTGGGAACACAATGAAAAGGAGAAAATAAGTAGAAAGATCTCTGAGATACCAAACCAAATAGCACCAAGGGTATGCATAGAAAAGAGCTCCTCACTCAGAACCTATATCCCCTTACTTAACCTGAAATTCTAATAAGGTTAGCAAACTTCCTTCCTAAAACCACAGCAGATTGAAAGTTAACAGAACAGGGGCTGTTACAGAGAGGCACTCTGAAAGGACCCCCAAAAGCAGTGTGGTGTAGAAACTGAAAACCCTAAAAACACTCACCAAGTAGCATGGGCAAGGATGTGTCAAGGGGTCAGAGTTTCTCTCGCCTGGACCCTGACCCTCCATGAATCAGTTGTTCACATAGGAAATGACATGAGATCATGATCACCCGCCCCCAACTCTTACAGCCTTTCAGAGACCTTCCATGGCTGATAAGATAAAATCCTTATTTAAAATGGCCCACAAGGTCTGGCAAGTTCTGGCTTCTGCCGCCTGCCTCTCTGGCCAGTCTCACATTCCCTCTCACTTCTACCCTACCTGCGTGGACTGCTGTTGCACAATATCTTCTCTCTACCTTGGAAGTGTTTCACGGCCGCCTCTCCTGGGCAATCCCAAAGGTCATTTCCTTGGGAAGCTTTACCGAATCCTGGAGTCTAGATTAGGTTTCCCTGTGAACCCTCAGCCCCTTGGCATTTGAGAGTTGATCCCAGTTGCATTTGTTAGTCTGATTGTTTGATACCTGTTTGCTCCGGGGGCTGTGAGTTCTGGGAGGACGACGGCCAGGTCTGGAACACATGCAGAATAAATATTTACTGAAAAAGAAAAATGGTATGTAATGTCACAGGACAAGCATGATACATCTCCCTGGTAAGTATTTCAATTTTACTACAAGATCTTTTCAGGAAGGGAGAATCTATTATTTTCTTTATTAAAGAAAAAATCTGAAAAATCCTTTATGGAGTAAAATGCAAAACTCATATGAATTTTAAAGCTAAAACAAGATCCCAGGAATGCTTCAGCCTCTGCCCTCCCCCACCCCCCACGCTTCTGAAGGCATTGTGCTTAATATGGAAACACGGTTTGGTAAAAGATCCATTTCCCCAGGCATCTGGATAACCAAGGCTCACATGCAAATATAACTTATTATTACTGAGAAATCTGTCCCGAAGAGGGGGAGTGACTTGGCACGTGTTACACGGCCAATTACAGGTGAGGCTGACGCCAGGACCCAGGTCTCCGGGGGCCTGTCCTGCCCACTGCTTTTCATTAACACACAGCACCTGCCACCTGCTCCCTACTGCAAAGGTCCCCTCCCTCCCGGCCACATCTGGGGCTGATGCCCTAAGCCAGCCTCAAATACATTTCAAGTTCCGACCAACCAGAATGGAGAAGCGGGGGGGAGGGGGTGGAAACCCAGGCGGTCCGTTCCCGGCATCATAAGCTGGAGGCTTTTCGCCTGGCCCTCAGGACTGGGCAGTTTCCCTCGAGGGCTGCAAACGCGGCCAAGCTTCGCTGGGGCCCAAACCCGAGGGGCTCTCCCCCTAGCGGCGCAAACGCAGGACTGCAGCGCGTGCCGGAGCCACCGTCAGGCTGCTCTTCTGAGAAGTGCAGGCGGTATTCACGGGGCTGGGAAGCGGGAAAGCTCGGGAGTAACTAACGAAAGACAACACCCCGCAGGAGCCGACGCGGCTGCCCGGCTTCGCGGTCCGGCGCGCAGAGGTTGGCCTCAGCTGCCGCTTGAGGAAACCGAGACCCCCTCGGGCTTCCGCCGGGGAGGGCGGAGGTCCCCGGCCGGCACCTCCGGGATGCGGCCGCATTTCCCGCTCCGTGCGCCCGGCCCGCGCACGCCGGGGCTCGCCGGCTGGGCCAGGGCGCTAGCGGCGGCGGCGGCGGCAGGCACGCGCGCCGCGCACGCCCACCCACGCCGGGGCTGGCGCGCTGGGGCGGGCGGCCGCTGGGGGACGCCGCCTCGCCGCCTCGCCGCCTCGCCGCCTCGGGCTCGCGCCGCGCGCGTGCGCGCGGGTGGGCGTGGGTGGCAGGGGCGCTACTAGCGCCGGCGTGCGCGCGCGCGCTCCCCCGGGCGCCCTCCCGCGCAGGCCGGCCCGGCTCGGCCCCGGCGCGCGTCACGAGGGGCGGGCGGGCGGGCGGGCAGAAGGGGGTGGGGCCGCGGACCGGAGGGGCCCGAGCGGCGGCTGCCGAGCCCTAGCCGGAGCTGGGCGAGGGCGGCTGCGGTCCCGGCGGCGGCGGCGGGAGAAGATGGTGGCGCTGGAGGTAGGAGCGGCTGGAGCAGAGCTTTATTCCCGGGCTTGGCACCGGCGCTGTCATTAGCGCCGCCTGCTCCCGCGGGCCCGCGAACCCAGCTGTCAGGCAAGGTACCGCCGCCAGGGAGGGGTGGGTGAGTGGGGGGGGGGGGGTTGCCCGGCGCCGATGCTGCCCCCGACGGAGCCCCGGTCCTCGCCGAAGGGTGCCCCCGGGCGCGAGAGGGGCTGCACGGAACAATAGTGCGGATGAGCGGGGACAGCCGGCGACATCCAGGGGGCAATGCCTTTAGCCATGGAGCCAACGGGGCGGGGGAAGGGGGCGCCGAAGGCAGGGACGCCTGGTGTCCGGTGCGCGCTGAGATGCGGGGTTTTGGGGGCAGCGGGCGTGCCTGATGACAGTCAAGGCAGGAGAGAGAGAGAGAGAGAGAGAGAGAGAGTGTGTGTGTGTGTGTGTGTGTGTGTGTGTGTGTGTGTGTGTGTGTGTAAAAGGTACAGCCAAGGGGATGGGGGTGGCGGACCGAAGGTGTTGGAGAATGACATTTCCAGGAATCCCCGCTAGGATCCCTCATCCCTCGGCCGCGACTCTCCCGGAGAGTGTGGTGATGGCAACGATGAAGGCAGGATGCACTTGGTCTGTGAGTGTGGAGAGAGGCGCTGGGGTAGGTGCGGATTTGTAAAATCCCATGTGTGTGAGTGTGTGTGTGTGTGTGTACTCGTGTGATTGCATCCGCGCTCCCCTAACTGCGCTCCAAACCCAGAGATCTGCCGGTGCCCTGACTCGCTGTCACCCGCTGACTGTGGGACAGTGTTTGTTATCTTGACCCTGCAATTCTGAGTACAGTCTGTGTTCTGCTCGTGTGTGTGTGTGTGCATGGGCGGCGTGCAGGGATTCTCACTTCCCCTTTCTCTGGCTTCTGGACTTGAGGATGTGGAAGTGTGCATGTGGGCTTAGGGCGCATGGCAGGCAGGGAAATAGGATAATGGTACCCCTTCTGGGCTTGCTAGCCTTCTGGGGTTTGGAAGGGAGCTTCTATCCGGTGATACTTCTCTTCTCGGCCCCTGTTCTGTAAGGGTCTCAGATGCCCTGACTCTGCAGTTTCTATTGTTTATCTCTTGTCTGACCTGAAGGAGAAGGGTCTTTAATGGCCACATTCATCTCTCCGTCCCCACAACTTTGAATGTCAACTAGACCTTCTCCTTTCACATTTCGGCACTGGAAACCTTAAGGCTGGAGAACCGGTGATCTTTATGTTGGTTCTTGTAGAATGAACTCTGGAGGTGTGAATAGAAAGATGGGGTCAGGGGAGTGTTTGAAAAGAAGAAAAAGATCATACTGAGAAATGTTTGGTACCCCCCTTGGTCAGCGTCACACAGGCAGGGCGTTTTCCTCAGGAAAAGGGACACTTTATTTCTATGGCTGGTGTCATCCACTCTTCCAGCTTTCACAATGGCTCGGTGGTGCCATATGTCATTCACGAACTGAAATCTCCTAAGACCCATGATAATGGGGTCCTGGGTTGGTGAGGTCTGCTTTCCTAGCCAAGGTAGCCTGCTAATAGAGAATTTGAAAAATGTCACGCTGGCAATAAGTCACCCAGTGGGAGCCAGGATGCAGAATTGCATCCAGAGTGTATAGCTCTTTAATTGTCTCTGCGTGATAAAGATAGGCTTATGTGGGCTTGGGTAGAGATAGGGAGATAGCATATTCATATGTGTGTCCACTGCAGTTTGACTCCCAGTGCCTGTATTTCTCCTGCGGTATTTGTAGGAATTAATGCACCTCTACACTTAATATCTTGAGACTTCTTTATAAAATGTTGTGTGACTAGATTAGCCTGCTGAGAACATATTTAAATCACAACACCTTAAATTCTACTGCATTGCTGTCAGAATCCAAACTGTCTGCCCCAGTCCTCTTTGAAAAGCCTCTAGCAGGCATGGCCATCCAAGTAAATATATAACACGTTGGCATCAGAGGGTTCTTTCTCTTTTTTCCTTTTTAAAAAATTTTTGTTTTGGCAAAGGTTGCATGATATTGTTGTTACATCAAAAATAATAAAACTAATGCTGTGCTCATAAGGTTTTTCTTCCTGTTTATCTTCTCTTAATTAACGATGATATATAGACCAGGTGCTCTTGAAGCTGTGGACATTACATTTCCCCATGTCCTTCAGTCAAGCCTTCTAAAATTTTAATGTGAGGTTGTTGGATCTCCTCCAAGATTTAAGGATAGATTTATAAAAATGAATTTTGAATCTTAGTTCTTTACTCCATGTCAGTTCTGCCAATGTCTTTCTGAGAAAAGTACTTATGGAATTTAAAAAGCATTCGAAGAGGTTGTGTGTGTGTGTATGTGCGTGTGTGTTTTTAAGTTGTCTTTATATTTTCAAGTAAAATCCAGAGATGTAAATGTCTTACAAGAAAGTTTAAGAATGTTAGAAATTGACAAGGTAAATACACTGTTCAGAAGAAGAAGAATTATACAACAACACAATTGATGACTCAGGCAGGAATTAGTGATTTCCTTTCTAATATAAATGTGATAATTAAAAAAAAAAATACAGTGGCTGGCTTTTCCAAAGACTGGACTGGTAAGGTTAATGATACAGCTTGAATCCTATAATTCAGTCTGCTAAACAGCCTTACCTTTTGCTGTAGCCCCCAGCAAGCTGTTTGTTCTGCACGGATGCATTTTCTTCACTTAAAGTACCATTAATGCTTTTCTTTTCCATTATTGGGTCTCTTAAAGAAGTTAGTTTTTCAGAAAACTTGGAAGTAAAAGGCATTTGAAAATTGGCCTGTGGGGCCAAAAGAAATAAACTATGGTACCGTGGGGAGATGGGGCTTGTGTCCTACCAGGAAAAAGTAACTGTTACTAAAATGGAGAGAATTTCAAGGACTAGAGGCCAAAGTTAACCCTTTGGGTTACAGTCATTAACTTACAAATATTTCTTAACTGCCTACTTGATCTCAGGCTGTTTGTACCTTTGAATAGAGTTTTGGGGATGTCCAGAGCGGCACAGATGTGAAGAATAGGGAGACTTAGCTCCTGCCCAGAGGAAATTCATGGCCTGGAAGGAGAGACAGGGCATGCACATAACTGACTACTATAAAAATGGGGCAAAAGTGAGGTACCTGGGTGGCCCAGTCGGTTAAGTGTCTGCCTTTTGGTTTCGTCTCAGGTCATGATCTCACAGTTTCGTGAGTTTGAACCCCATTTCGGGCTTTGCACTGGCAGCACAGAGCCTGCTTGGGATTCTCTTTCTCTCCCTCTCTCTCTGCCCCTCTGCCACTTGCACGATCTCTGTCTCTCTCAAAATCAATAAACACTGACTTAAAAAAAATGGGCAAAATGGCTACATTACCCAAAAAGCCGCATTCCTCCCATGCTGTGGGTGTTCGCAAGGTATAACAATGACTTCCAGTGGAAGAATTAGTGAACATTACATGGAAGAGATCACATTTGAGCTGCGATTTATACAGGCGGTGTCTGGGCTGGCAGGGAAGGAAGGGCATGTATGAGGAGGAGTGAGTAGCAGAGACTTGGTGACAGAAAAGTGTGTGTTTGCCCAGAGAATCGTGTGTTTTGGCTGAAGTGCAGGGAATGCCAAGGGATGTAATGAGAGAGAAGGTGAGAAAGAGAGGCTTTCAAGGTTGTGGAGCAACCTGTGTGTGGATTTCAGTCAGTAAGTACCAGGGAGCCATGGGAGGCTTCTGAGAGAGAGGGTCAACAGGGTCAGAACTGTGCTTTAGGGCAACAACTTTGTAGCAATGTGCTGGACATAATGCAATAAGAAAAGACTGGTTGCAGGGAGACCAGATAGAGTCCTTTGTCAAATTAGGGGTAAGAGGAAATGAGGCAGTGGGAAGAAGAAGAAGAGAAGGGCTCCAGGTGGGGTGTGGGAATAATCTAAATACTGACAAGGGAAGTCAAAAGTCATCATTGAGCTCAGCTGAGACAGTGATGGGGCTGTTGTCAGAGAGGAGGTTCAGAAGAGGGTGAGGAAGAGGAGAAAAAAGAGCTTTCATTTTGGCCATGACAGATTTGTCCAAATGAAGGGACTAGAATACAGGTGTAGGTGTCTCAGAGAGAAGTCAAAGCTACAAAGAGAGATTTGTGAGGCCTGTACTTAGGAGTGATTTTGATGTCTCAGGAATGGCCTGGGAAGAAAATGGAGCAAAACAAAGGATAAGGGTAGGACCCTTGGGGGATGTCTGTATGTTGAGGGGTGGGGGGAAGAGAAAGAAGAGAATGGGAGCAATATTAAACAAGGGACAGCTGGAGCAACATGGTGGAAGTCACATGGTGTCACAGAAGCTGGAAAGGTGAGGGAGCCATCACCATTCCTACATCATTCATACAGCGCACCCCGTAGGGCCAAGGGCACAACAAAGGAAAAGCCAACGGATTTGACTCTTCACTTTCCTCAATTATCTCTGAGGCAGGTGGAAGTGGGGGTTAGAGTCAGGGGTGTGGTGCATGTGGAAAGCCGTGAAGACAGACTTACTTTGAAAGAAGTTGGGTGGTGAGAGGGAAGGGGAGTTTGATGCATCAGAGAAATGACATACTATAGAGAAAGTAATGTGTTTCTCGTAAGAAGGCATGGGCCTACCTTCTCATCAGAGAAAAAAGAATCCGTAGGAAAGAAGAGACATTGAAAATCTAAGAGAGACTCTTAACTAATGGAATGGAATCTTCAGGAAGGTGGGGGGATCCTGAAGGAGGGCAGAGGAAGGACTCTTGAGACAGAAGCATGGGAGCTTTGAGGTGGAAAGAGAATAATTTGGCCACAGTCTCCTAAATAAAGTCAGAGGTGGGCAGGTTGAGACCATGGGCAAAATGACAACTTGAAATATGCCTTGTGGAAATGTAGCAGTGAGTCAGTTAGGGGCGAGTAAAAGATTTCCCCCCAACTATGCGGACCACTGCACTGGGGGAGTGTGAACTTAGCCAATTAGCCCTATGTAAGCAGAGTTGGACAACTACTTATGTGATTTTTGTAATTGTGGGCATTTAATGTTGTTAAATACAGTGTTAAATCCCGTTTCCCTTAAACTCAATGAAGAGCGAAAAATGGTTACCTTTAAAATTAGCTAATTAAAAAAAATACTCCACCAGAAGTATTTCCTGTGACTATTCTCCCTGAGGGATTGCTGACTTAAATCAATAAAACATATAGTAAAAGAATGGGGGGGGGGGGGGGGAAACGCAAGTGTTTTCAAAAAGATGGGCTTTCTCTATCTGTAACAGCAGGATATGGCTTTACCGGGGAGCGTGAAGTCGATTTTTCAAAAGGAAAATCAAATATAGCACCTCACTCAACACCATACTCATCATAAGCAGTCAATAAATACTTGTCACATGAATACATGAATAAATTTATTTTTTTAGTGAGCTAGGGATAGTATCTAAGATCTAAAATACTGGGATTTCTTTCTGATTTACACTGCAGACATTGAATGAGTTACATTCCATGGCCCATACAAGTTTATGATAGAATTAAAGAAGTTTTATTTATTCATACCTGCTACATATGTTGAAGCTTTATAAAAAATTTCGTTTCACAAAATAATTGTGTATCCTTTAGGCTTTTGAGTTTTGGGGCTGTAGTGATTCTGGATGAATTTATAGCACTTCATCTGTGGTTGAGTGATGATTGGGGCGTTCTAATGATGAAAGAATCTATTCATTTCTTCAACAAACATTCCTTGAACCCCTCCTCTAGACCAGACAACTATTCTAGATTCAAGGGGTACAGTGAGGGGGAAAAGTTGCTGCTATCGCTGACCTTTTAGTGGGGAGAGATTAAAAAATAAATAAGCTAATATATATAATATGTCAGGGGATGGTAAGTGCCATAAAGAATAAAGTAGGGAAGACACTAGAGCGTGACGATGTAGAGGGTGCTGTTATTTTATAGAGAGTGTTAAGGGAAGGCCCTGAGCAGAGAGTTTAATGAGTAGAGGAATGAGCCATACAGCTATTAGGGGGAAGGACCTTGTAAGCAGAGAGCATGTCAGGAGCTAAAGGCCTAAGCCAGACATGCTTGGCATGATCAAGGAACAGCAGGGAGGCCTCATGGGTTTCCTTGCTTCACCAGGCTTTGTCATATCATACCTCATAGGTGGAGCAGTCGCTTGGGGATCCTTAAGGGACTTGTAAGGCAGTGCGTTGCTTTGCCTTTCAGTCAGTCTCCCATAAGGCTGTACCAGCAGGTGCCATGTTTGGGCTGACCTGTGTGTGAGTCAGTGCTGGGTTTATCAAAAGACGGGTTGGGGCACCTGGGTGGCTCAGTCGGTTGAGCGTCCGACTTCAGTGAGTCCCCATGTGAGTCCCCATGATCTCACAGCTCACTTCATGTGAGTCCCCATGATCTCACAGCTCGTGAGTTCGAGCCCTGCATTGGGCTCTGTGCTGATGGCTCGGAGCCTGAAGCTTGCTTCGGAGCCTTTGTCTCCCTCTCTCTCTGCCCCTAACCCACTCGCATTCTGTCTCTGTCTCTCTCAACAATAAATAAACATTTAAAAATTAAAAAAAAAAGATGGGTGTCCTTGAGCTAACATTGAAGCTGGAAAACTTGACAACTGGCTCCGTCTGGGTAGTGATGACGCTCTAGTCAGCTCCAGGTTGTCCCTCTCCTGGAACTGCCACATGGCTCTTCCACAGTCTGAGTCCCTCTTCAGTTATAGGCTTGCTTTTCTTCCTTCCTCTTTCATGTCCCATTCTCAAGTCCTTGAGGCTGGAACCATGTTTTGTCCATCTGGGCATACCCTACAGCCCCCAGAAATACTCTCTGCATCAGTGAGGGATCATCAAGTACTTAGGGAAAGGAATAGATGAGACATTTCCAAAGATGTAAGTAATCCAGGTGGAAAGAATGAGGGTAAAGCTCATCCACCTTGACTTGTGCAGACAGCTGGTTTAGAGGACACAAAATCGCCACATGACACTGAAGTAGCTTATGCATGCGGGGCCTGAGACAGGGGCTTGGGTGCAGGTAGTTTTAGTGGGGAGGTGATCCCAAGAAGCATGAGTGAGAGAGTGGAGAAAATGAGGCCGGGAAGAAAAGAAAGCCAGTGAGAGGTGGGCTGATGAGCAGATTACCATTGTGGGCAATGGAGGCTCGGTTCTGCTGGGATAGCATAGAATGCACTTTATCGTTGTCCAGTAAGTGGTGGGGAAACCAGGATGTTCATCCATCATGTGATACTAGATATGCTGAATCCCCAGCACTTTAGGAGTGCCAGTAATGGCCTGGGCAAGCCTGGGAGGCACCAGAGAAAGCCCTGGGGTGGATAAGCAGAAGGCAGAGCGGGCTGGAGGTGGGGATTTGTCAGTGTGCATGGGAAGTGTCCCGCAGAGCTGAGAAGGGGGCTGAGGAGACGTGAAGCAGGGCTTCATTCGGCATGGAACAGACAGAGCGTAAAGAATCTTGTAACAGATAAGAATCAGTCTGATAGCAGTTATTGGTGTTTTAATTTAGGGATTTTAATGCATTGCAATAGCTACCTGCAATCTGGTTCACTCACGTGGGGACCGCGAGGAGCCTCGGTTATGTGGGATGCAGGTCACCATATATGCCCACGTATAAGGTACCCTTGATGATAAGGTGGTCCCCAGTTGTCCCATGAGATGGTTTTTAAAAAGACTTTACATCAACTTGAAAAAAGCACATTTTAGGGATACAGATAAAGGGTGAAATGTATACTTGTATTCAATTTTTAACTTACTTATAGTTAAAATCGTATTGTGTAAAAATTAGCAATTTCAAAAATATGACATCCTTCTATTCTCACACTGTATGATATTATTTATTCCACTGTTTCACCGGCTCCTTTGACTTCAGAGTCTTTTTCGTCATTAGGCCACATTTGATGTGTTAATTTCTAACTTGTTTGAAATATAGTAGTTCTTTTTTTTATTTTAATGTTTATTTATCTTAGAGAGAGACAGAGTGTGAGCAAGGTAGGGTCAGAGAGAGAGGGAGATACAGAATCTGAAGCAGGTTGCAGGCTCCGAGCTATCAGCACAGAGCCCCACGGGGCTCAGACTCACGAACCACGAGATCATGACCTGAGCCAAAGTCAGATACTTAACCAACGAAGCCACCCCGGCGCCCCAAACTATAGTACTTCCTAAAAGCTTGTATGATGCTGCCACTACAATCTATATCCCAAGCCCTGTGTGCCCATTTACATAAGAACAGTTGTTCCTATAGGTGTATATTCACAATCTCACAACCCAGCACGTCTGAATTATTTGGATAAGGACATCCAATATAGGAAGCTGTGAAGAAATATTTACTTAAATTGGTATTAAAAGTGTGGCCTCCTTCGTGCATGTATGCATGTATTCATTCATTCATTTATCCATCCTTTTCCAATCTTGTGACCTCCATACACATTCCTGTGTAATATCAATGGTGATCATTTCAGGCTCTCTTCCCCAGATTTTTTTTCAAGTAATCTGCCTACCCCTCCTTTTCATGAAATCTTCAGGCTTACTGGGAAAAATGTTTTTGACATGGTTTCTCCCTTTAAAATCATCTGTAGTCACAACCAGCATTAATGAATTGCTTGATTTCAGCTCTTGTTATCTTGGAGATAATGGGCTCTTTGCTTTCGGGTGTTCAGAAGAAAGTAATTGAGAGAATGCCTCATAACGTGGAGCTTTCTATGGAGTCAAACTAAATCTTTTTCCAAAATCTAATTTTTGGGTGGTAGTAATACCATCACTGTCCACTAAGTTTCCTCTCCAGCCCCTTTCTCTTCTGCTCCCTGGTAAATCAACTCGTGTAAAACATACAGTCCCCATTTATTTCATAAAGGAGTTGGTTAGTTATCATTCTGAATAACGTAATCATTCATGTTTCTGATTTCTAATACATCCTGTATCTTGAGATCAATTCTGTATTCATTGTCAGATACACCTTATTTTAAAGACCAGGTATACTTGACAAGTTATGCATACCTTTTCCTCCTGTCCATTGTAGTATGTTTTAAATGCAGAGGAAGAGTTTGACATTGAAAACATTCCCACTCATCAGGAATAATTAGCCCTTAACATGACTGTTCAGTGAATTAGGATTCTTATACCGGACTTCCCTGAAGTGATCACACTCTTCTTCGGTGGCTTTAAAATTTTTTGGACCATGATCCCTACTGAGAATACAATTTACATCATAGCCTGGCAATACAGATGACTAAATGTAAACACACATGTACACACACGCACACACTTATCACTGAAACACAGAGGTTTCACTCAACAGTGCTTGTCCTTTATTATGTATGGTACACTCTGATATTTTCTGTTTTGTTCTGTTCTAGTCCATATGGTTGGCAACCCATTAAAATGATTTCAGCACTAATGGGTTCTGACATGTAGTTCAAAAAACACTGTTCTGTTGTATTACATCCATCAAAAAGAGTGCTTCTTTTTCTTATGGTGTGAAATGATTCTGTGTCAGAAGTTTAGGGTTTATTTCTTTCAGATCATCAGCATACCTAGACATCGGGCGGTGTGCACGTACAATGTCACAGTAGTCCTAAGAGGAAACTTTATCTTTCAGTCAATGTCTTATTTCTGAAAGAAGAAATTATTAGTGTGGAAAATGGAAAGAAGAATCAAATCTTAGTGGCTTTCCTGGGCTGTGCACACCACGCCTAGGCGCTGGGCCCTGACCTCACCGTTGGACTGATTACTCGCTGGCCTGCCTAATCTCTCCTTACAATTCTTTCCTCCCCTTCTGCCTTCCTGCCTCTTTCCCAAGCTGTGGCCACCAAGCCCCGGGAGTTCAATTACTTAATTCTCAATTGCAACCTAATATATTTCTTCCCTGATGTGAAAATAGTTTTTACACCCAATTCTCTTCCAAATAACTTGAAAGTACACGAATTTTTTTCCCCCTGAGCTAATGCCTAGGGGAATTTTGTCCTAAAGGAGCTAGAAATTGTTCCACAGATGGAATGTTTCCATAGTGTTAGGGAGCATGAACGTCTAACCTGATCTTTTATGTTCAGGTATGAATTCATCCTTTATGGCTCTCTAGTTATCTAATATAAGTACATATTAATTACTGCTTTATTTATTTGTTTTTTAATGTTTATTTTTGGGAGAGAGAGAGAGCAGGAGAGGGGCAGAGAGAGAGGGAGACACAGAGACTGGCAGGCTCCAGACTCTGAGCTGTTGAGGGGCTCAAACTCATGAGCCGTGAGATCATGACCTGAGCTGAAGTCGGATGTTTAACCAACTGAGCCACCCAGGCACCCCTGTCAATCCCTGTTGTAAAGTGCCCAGCACCCAGGGGCACCTGGGTGGCTCAGTCGGTTAAGAATCCGACTTCAGCTCAAGACATGATCTCACGGTTTGTGAGTTCGAGCCCCACATTGGGCTCTGTGCTGACGGCTCGGAGCCTGGAGCCTGCTTCCGACTCTGTCTACATCTCTCTCTGCCCCTTCCCCGCTCATGCTCTGTGTCTCTCTCAAATATAAACAAAGCGTTAAAAAAAATAAATGCTCAGCACCTTCCCCAAGCAGTGAATGAAACAACAAGGTAACATCACAACTGCAAAGTGCCAGGCGTTGTGCTGAGTATATACACGGTTAACTCATTTGCTTCTCCTAATAGTCTCATTTACTCTTCAACTTCATCAGGACAGGATTTATGCAGCAGACAGGATTCTGAGGCTCCCGGGTGTTCTCTCAGTGACTACAAGACCGGATGAGGGCACTCACCCCAGGTCCAGGGACACGTACTGTCTCAGGCTGCTTTTGCACTACAACAGTGTGTAAACCAATGAGCAGGGCTGCATTCCAATAAAACTTTATTTATGGAGACTGAAATTTGAATTTCGTATCTCTTTAACATGTCACAAAATTTTGATTCCTTTCTTGATTTTTTTTTCCCCCCAACCATCCAAAAATGTAAAATCATTCCCAACACCCAGGCAGGACATAAACAGGCAGTGGGCTTGTCCCCTGGAACTTAGTTTGCTGACTTGTGGGCCCAGACAGTTCCTGGTGCCAGTCTCCTTTGCCCTGGGGCCCTGAGGTAGCCCCTCACCCCACTCACCCAGCTGGCCTCCCTTCTTTATGATGCCCTTGTCCCACGTGTGTGTGTGTGTGTGTGTGTGTGTCTTTGTGTGTGTTGTCTTTCCAATCTCAGCACCATGGGGTGGAAAGGTTCAGACACTATCATATGATGCTGCCATCAATCAGCTGCCAATATTGAACAAGTCTCTAGATTGGGCCGAGCGAACCTCAGTTTCCCCAGCTGTAAAAGGGAGGATGATGAAACCTGCCTTTCCTACCTCTTATACAGAGCTGCTGGGAGGGTCAAGTAAGATATAAAGGGCTATAGAAAAGTGAGGTAGACGTGTCACTTCCTTCTTAATGACCTTGGGCAGAAGTGACATCTCCCTCCTCTAACCAAGGGGTTGGCAAACATTTTCAGTGTAGGGCCAGACAGTAAATAGGTCCTGTGGGCCATACGGGTCTCTGTCACAGTTTTAGTGCAAAAGCAGCCATAGACAATATGTAAACCAACGAATGTGGCTGTATTCCAATAAAACTTTATTCGTGTTTGCCGAAATCTGAATTTTGTATCACTTTCACATGTCACAAAATTTTGATTCCTTTCTTCATTTTTTTTCAACCTTCTAAAAATGTAAAAGCTTCTCCCATCTCCCAGGCAGGACAGAAACAGGCAGTGGGCCAGACTTGTCCCATGGAACTTAGCTCCCTGACTCCTGACATAAATGCTTACAACACGTTGTTCTGCTTGTTAGCAAGCAACCACAGTTCCCTTTGGACCACAGAAACGCATGCCCACTTTCTTCCTTCTCTCTCCTGTCCTTCCAAAATGTACATCCGCCCACCTACATTTTTTTTTTTCACCTCCTTTAGCACTGGGAAGGATAATAGCATATGGACAGCATGCACATACGTACACATATAGAGTATATGCGGAGTACATGTTTGTTGAATCAGTGGGGATGAGAAAATCTGTTGCTTTTCTGTGTATCTTATTTTTCCCATCTTTTTAAAGAAATCCCACCTATTCTCTAGCAAACTTTGGGGAATGACTGAGTCAACTTCTGTAATTAAATTTAAGGGCTTTAAACTTCATGCCTAGGAGTTTTCTCTCTCCCCCCCCCCCACCCCCGGCCCCTGTTATTAACCATAAAAGGAAAAGAATGTCAGGGAAGAAAGAAGGGGAAAACAAACAGTCAATACAAAATCAGCCTTTCAGCATCAAAAGGGCTTATTGGAGAATAACCAGAATGGCCAAACATTTAGCTTTAGTCCCTGGGGCTTTCTGTCACTACCCTGAGCTCTTGAGGCTGAAGGCTTCTGTGCCTCAGCTGTCAGAAGCCCTGCCTTTTGCTGCATGTTCTCAAAAATTTAACTCGGGGGTGGGGGTGGGGGGGCAGAACTCTGTGCCTTTGGCTATGAACAAAGAGAACCTGGTAGAATGTACTTTATTTTTTCGTCTGTGTTGCCCTATTGTGTATCAAGGAATCCTGCACATCTCTGAACAGCAAAGCCTTGAACACAGCTCCCAATTTCTTTCTTTCTTTTTTAAATGTTTATTCGTTTTTTGAGAGAGAGAGAAAGTGCAAATGGGGGAGGGGCAGAGAGAGAGGGAGTCACAGAATCCCAAGCAGGCTCCAGGCTCTGAGCTGTCAGCACAGAGCCTGACATGGGGCTCCAACCCATGAGCCGTGAGATCATGACCTGAGCTGAAGTCAGACGCTTCACTGACTGAGCCAGCCAAGCGCCTCCCGTTTTTTTTCTCGATAAGTATAGGCCTGAGAGTGGAATGATTAGGAAATGTGTACATTAAAATTTTTCCTCTCAAATGAGGTGGACAGAAACTGGATGGTGGAATTATGACAGCATGTTATACGAACAACACGTTCGCTAGTTTTCCAGATATTCTTTGATGAATATGTTGCTCTGTGCTCTATCATGAGGAAACTCTATGTGTGTGTGTTTAAGGGGTAAGAAGAAAGGAACAAGCTAGACAATTGGAACCAAAATTATTAATAGAATGTGCCCTTTAGTAAAATTTGTTAAGGAAAGGAGCAGTTAGGTCAGCTTTCAAATAAGCACTGTTTTAGTGTGCCCAAATATATTAATTTTCTGTAACCTGGGGAAAAGACCCACGGCTGGTGTGAAATAAATCATAATGTATGCTTTCAGCCTGGCACAGACCGTTACAACTCTGGTAGATGCTGTCTGGCCTCTAAGACAGAAGGTGAAGCTGGTGTTAGAAGTCACGTGAAGTATTTGAAGCTTGTCTGGGGAAGCAGATAGGCTGAGGGGCTCAGGGTTTCATTCCCTATTATGTCCGAGCTGCTCCGGGTGAGATACAACATACTACTTACTGGTAGTGCGAAGACCTTTTTCAAAATGACCCTTAGTGGGTGGAGGCAGAGGGGTGCAGCAAGGTGGTGGGGAGGTAATTACCCATCTGTCTCCAGTTTCTTGAGTACAAGGAGGCTCCCCTTGATGAAGTCAAGAGACTCTTTATGAAGGCAGAGGATGACAGTTTGGTTCGTTATGTTATCTGCACAGCGAACCTTACCTTTTCTTCTTTCTAAGTGTGATTCCTCCCTGTCTTACCCACCTGCCCTTCTTTCTTTCTTCCACTTGGGCCATTACAGCGGGCTTGTGAACAAGTGGATGGCTCCCCCCACCCCACCCCCCCATGTGGGACGTGTCTAGCAAACGTCTGGTTATCATTGATTGTCCATCCATGTGCAGGCTGTGACACTGAAGCTGGTCAGAGGTCTGTACCAATTGGTAGGGTTTGTGGAGGTCTTAGGTTGGGCTCCCTTGAGCAGACGCTGAGAAGAAGGAATCTCCAAATGCCAGCGGGTGGCTTCCGGTCACATGTGTGTGGCATGTAGCAGAGGTCTGGGATCTAACTGTCTGTTACAGCGAATCTCCTGTCTCCAGAGTCTTCTCTACCTCCATCTTTTGCTAGGATACTACAATCCAGTCAATTCCAGAGAAATATGTTGAAATCTCTTGTTTGTGGATCTTCTTGCTTTCATTCTCTTTGTGGATTTATACCTCATCTATGCCTTTGTACTTATATAAGTGGGGTCCCGAGAGGAAAAGAATAAAAATATATGTGGTCACACTGCCACCTTTAAGCAGAAGCCACTCAAAACAAAAGCTAAAGTAGAATCTTTGAATGAAGTAAGGGCACACCCACACTTCAACATTTACAGAACTGCAACTTCTTGGAAATAGGCTGATCGTTAGGAATTAGCCAGTCTAAGTATTATCTAGCAAAGTGCTATATTAGCTAAAAGCCGTACTTATAATCTGTTATAGCCATTAGCTGGATGTGCGCCAGTCGTTACTGCTGATATCTTTGGGCTCAGCTTGGGGATGTCTGTCTTCTGCAACGTTTTTTGGAAAGTAACCTAGACACAGGTCAGTAAACTGTTGATGTCAGCCTCAACCGTGCTTCCCGTGTTATCACATCAGAGTTCATCTTGGCAATTCAGTAGTTAACAGAAACCTAAGTAAATAACTTCGGCAGTCTCCAAAAACACCATCTTGTTCAGGGCATCTTGAATTAAAGCAACTGCTCTCTGTGTTTAACAGGTTTACTGACAGGCAGGGCTCAGTACCGTGGAGAGAGAGCAACCGTCTCTCCAGTTTTTCTTGCGTGACTCCTTCCTCTCCACCTAGCAGACCTATCATTTCTTTAGTGGAAGAAAATCTCAGGCAGGTCCCTTAGATCTCCCAATTACTCTTAAGTGGCGAAAAGTTAAATCCAGTCTATTAATCACATGATACAGTCCTGTGTGATAATTAAAATTCCAAACTCCTACCTGATTTTTGATTTTTAAAAGTTGCAGTATTACTTGAACAGAAGTGAAGAACAGAAATCTCAAGTGTAGTATGTTTGATTTTCACATATTTGAAAAGCCATCAAGACACAGAACGTTTCCTGCCCTTCCTGCCTTCCGCCCCCACCCCCAGGCTGCCTCTCACCCCTCCCCAGTCAATATCAACCAGCACCCCAAGGTAACCAAGGTAACCACTACTCTGCCCTCTAGCACCATAAAGCAATTTTACCCCTTTTTAACTTCACATGAAGAAATCACAGAGTATGTAACCTTTTGTGTCTGACTTCTATGCTCAGTAGTAGAGATTTAACCCTGTTGCTGTATGTATGGGTGTTTCATTCCTTTTTGTTGCTCATAAGTAACACATTGTGTGAATATACAGAGTTGACACATCCATTCTTGCCTTGGAGATCAGCTGGGTGGTTTCTCTGGGAACATGCTTGTACACTTATTTTGCTGCACGAATGCACTCATTTGTGTAGGCGTGGCATTGCTGAGTCAGAGTAGGTGCATTTTTGGGTTTTAGAGATGTTGTCAGTTTTCCGCAGCGGTCTTAATAATGTCGTCTCCTGACCACAGTTCATGGAAGTTATCGTCGTCCCTCATCCTTGTCGGCACTGGCATCCTCCCGTCGGTTTGGCGCTCTAGCTATTCTGGGAAGTGTGCAGTCATGTTACATGCATAGTTTTAAACCTCACGTCCTCCAGCTCGAGCAGGCTGCTTCTGCGGAGCCCACGTTATGACCACAGGAAACACACACCCTGTTTTACTTGCAGAAGTGCCTTTTGCTCTGAACACAATCCCTTCTGTCTTCGCCCTGCTAGCTCTGACTAGCTTTAGATTGCTCACAGCCGGAGTCAGACCCTGACACCAGAGGGCCTATGCCAAGCTCCTGGGGTTTCTCTCGAAGGCTTCGCCTGGTGTATTAGTCATCTAGGGCTGCCTTAACTAAATAACACACACTGAGTGGCTTAACCAACAAAGATTGATTGTCTCACAGCTCTAGAGGCTGGAAGTCTAAGACCAAGGTGTCACACAGCAGGTTTGTTTTTTCTTCTGAGACCCTTCTCCCAGAGTGGCAGACATCCACTTCTGGCTGTGTCCTCACATGGTCTTTTCTTGTGGGGGCACATTTTGATGTCTCTTCCTGTTCTTACAAGAACATCAGTCATGCTGGATTAGAGCCCCACTCCATTTAACCTTAATTGCTTATAAAGACCCTGTCTCCAAATATAGTTACCTTGAGGATTAAGGGTTTCAGCCTTTGAATTTGGGGGGGGGGGGAGGAGTGGGCTACAATTCAGTCTGTTATTCTTGGGTTAGTGTATATGTAGGGAGAGCACTCTGCCAGTTCTCTAGCGACACATGAAATACTGAAGGGACGGCCAATTTTGTTAAATCAAAGTACAATCAGGGGCACCTGGGTGGCTCAGTTGGTTAAGCAGCCAACTTCAGCTCAGGTCATGATCTCGCATTGGTGAGTTTGAGCCCCGCATCGGGCTCTGTGCCACAGCGCGGAGCCTGGAGCCTGCTTCAGATTCTGTGTCTTCCTCTCTCCCTGCCCCTCCTCCACTCACTCACTCTCTCTCTCACACACACAAATATAAATAAACATTAAAATTTTTTTTAAAAAATACAATTGGTCATGATTTAAAGTAATAGCCGGGAAGATATTTTTTTAATAATAGAAGGAAAACACATGCATTAAAAAGCATAAAATACCCACATTTTTATCGCTTGATGAATTTTAGATATGTATAAAGTACCACCCAAATCAGGATGTAGAAGATAGCCAGCACCCCTTAGATTTCATATTACTCTTTCCCAGTCCCTATTTGTTACTACCTCCCCAGGGGGAACCACTCTTAGGGCTTCTATCATCATTTATCAGGTTTGATGATTCTTGAACTTCATTAAAAAAGCACATATGTACTTTTTAAATTCAGATTCTTTGAAGTGGCATAGTATCTGTGAGAAATATCCATGTTATTATATGCATAGGTAGTATGTTCTTATTGATGTACAACAATTTGTGTATCCATTCTATTGACAGACATCAAGGTTATTTACAGCTTTTGGCTATCACGAACTAAGCTGCTATGAATATTCCTATATATATGTCTTTCTGTCTTCATTCATATTTCTTACATATATACTTAAGAGTGGAATTCTTTGGCTATAGGGATAGGTGCATATCCAGCTGGAAATATTTTAATTGACTGTTTTTATAATGAAGTACCTTTCTTTTTTATAATTTTAACATCAACTCTTCACAACTCAAGGATAGATATAGGTATACATTGTGCTTTTATGTGGCAATTTGTTTCATTTGACTTTTTCTGATTAATTTCATTGTCTACTTCAGTTCACTGAATGTGATTTTGTTACTTTATATATAAAGGTAAAGAGGTATATGCTTGTGAATTCACTAGGTACAGAACAGGTTACTCATGCATATTTGAGGAATATTTTTGTCACACTCTGTTAAGAAGCCAACAAGCTTCTACTAACAGGCATTTTTTTTGTTTTATCTGAACCAACAAGGTTATGCATTCAGAATATTTTTCATTAGAAATAGTTTTATGTACAGCAAAACAAGCCAGTGCATAGTTCAGTTTTTAACATCTTAGTTGTAAGCATTAGCTGAGACCCATTCTGACCAAAATATAGCAATTTTAGCTAGAATACTGTAAAGCAGCTTTAAAAAGCACCTAACAATAATAAAATGGCAAATATTTATGTATTGCCCACTATAAGTAACATCAGATACTGTTGAAAGCATTTAACAGACATTAACTCATTTAATCCTTGTAACAACACTCGGAAGCACGCTATTATTATCCTCAATTTACAGAGGAAGCTACTTAGGCACAGAGAGGTCAAGAGACTTACCCAAGATCACACAGCCAGTAGGTAGCCAGGGTCCAGAATCTATGCACATATAACCACTATCTCATACTGCCTTTGAACGCTCATCTTTCTGTTTATTCCTGGGAGTAGAGACTGTGGGAAAGAGCATTCCTGCTTTCTCCATTTCTGGACTTTTTCTTAGTTTAGACTGAAGCTGTCGCAGTTAAAATCTTGATTATCACTTTGATTTCCATTAATCATATGCAAAAGGATGCAACCTCCTGTCACTATCGTTGAAAAAATCACATTAAAAGAATACCTCCCTCCCCCTACCTTTTAAGCCCTGAGGTTATATTGGGGCATCTGCTGGGGGACACGTGAAGTTCCCACGGATACCCTGAGGCCCTGAAGACCAACACTTGTGTGGCATGAGGATGATCCTGAGAGACACAGGCCTCAACCACTGTGATCAGAAGGCTCGGTCCCCATTTGCTGTGCACACACAGTGTGCTGAGCCTGGGCAGGACCCAAGCAGGGCCCGCACAGCGCCTCTCCCCAGGGCGCTTCAGAATCCAGCACAGGAGACAGGCATTCACACAAACCACACGCATGTCATTGCTGTTGTTACTCGTGTGTGACAGGGACACTGGTCCTGTCAGGTCACTCAGGGTCACAGGACTTCTCTGTGTGAGGAAGTAGCTGAGGGGGTGAGAGGAAGGAGCTCCAGGGCCCTGGGACAGGAGGAGGTGTGCAGAGGGGACAGTGGACGTCAGGTGGCTGGACGCATCCCCAGGGCCGGGTCAGGCCGGAGCTCCAGGCTTCTCTTTATTCTGAGGACAGTAAGAAGCCATTTTAATGTTTCAGATAAAGAAAAGACACGATCAGATGTGTGGTTTCTCTATGACAGTAGACTGGAAAGAGGCCAAGAGGGAGAGCACATGTGTAAACATTTTGCAGAATGGAAGGTGATTCCCATTGGAGCACATTCCCGAACGCCAAGGGGAAGGTAGTGATTTGGAATCTGCTGGCAGAAGAGCTCGGATTGGAGAGGTGTTTAGCAGGTGAAGTCGTCAGGGCTTGGGGACGTGCTGGGTGTGAAGGGTAAGGACATAGCAGGCATCACAGCAGATGCCGTTCCCAGGAGGGATGGGGTTTTAGGGCACTGAAATAAATAAGGGCTGTAATATGGAAAATGACTCAGTTGGGAGTGTGGGCAGGGAGTGAAGAAGGCACTGACCTTAAGGTGTCTGGGAGGCCTAACTGGAGGGGTGTAAGGTGGGTTCTTCGATATACAAGCCCAGAACTTTAAGGAGAGCTCTGGACTAAAGAATATGCTAATCAAGTGTCATGGCTTTAGAAATTAGATTCATTAATCCATAGGGATGCCTTGAACTTTGGTAGATCAAGTGCTTTACAAAGGCAGCACGGATGAGGAATAGAGCAGAGAGTCAGGAGTTAGACTTGTCGAATTGTCCTTTCTCTAAGCTTCAGACCTCCAAAGTACATCTGGAGTGCTAAAACTGTAGACCTCTATGATAGCATGGGTGGTCCATGCTCTTAAGTGGAGAGCCCGTATATGGCTTTAAAAACAATTTTTAGCCACCGTGAAATGGACAGATAGGTTGAAAAGAGAAATGGCTGAACAGATAGCAGGTACTTCCCCATTGGTAAGTATTTGATCAATTTGTCTTTAAAATAGGTGCGCATTTTGTTTATAAACGTGTTTCCATATAAACTTGGCCAATAGTAAGGTTTATAGTAACAATTGCTGAATAATTGGAAACGTTACTTTTATGTCCTGACCTCTGGGTGTCTTAGGGCAGCTTCTTTAAGTGTTCTTTGTAACTTCCTTGTGAAGGTAAACGCATTCACGAATGCTGACCCGGTCCCTGGGATAACTTTGTTCCTAATTTTGTTCCCATCTCCCTTCCCATGGTGAGAAACCTCGAGGCCAAGCAGTGGCTGGACTGGGAGTAACCAGTGGAAAGGGCTTGGCCCCGTCCTCTTTACTTCCTGGCAGGCAACTGCTAGCCCTTCATCTGTCCAGACCCCCATAAACAAGGGCATCAAGGTACCTTCCAGCTCTGGCCGAGCGCACAGAGGGGCGCTGCAAGATTCAGGCCCACAGCAGGGCCAGCAGTGTGGCCCCAGCCTGGGCAGCGACACCTGAGGCTCACCAGCCACACAGTGCTGGCCTTCAAGCCCGTTCTTTATCACCCTCATGCACCTACTCCCGGAGAGCCAAGCACCAAAACCCTGCTCTGCAGCCTGTCCGTTCTATTCAAAGGACTCCTGGCGAACTGCATTGGTCATTCAGTGCATCTGGCTTGATTTCCTAGAAAACAGTGCTGTCGGAAACATTTTATCTGCAGATTTGTAGACACTCACTATTATTATCCTGTTTTTGTGTATTTTTGTGTGCTCAAGTCTTTATGTTTTTTTCACAGCACACGTTCTGGTACATGAAGGAAGCCAACTTTTAAGGCTTGTTTGAGGTTTGCTTTTCGGTTTAATGATATGCATAAACGGTTTCTTTCATGACCTTGAGTTACAACTTAAGAATAAATTTGAGCAAACTGTTGTCAGGAAACCCAAGAAAGAAGTGATTGGCTTTGGTTATTGTCTACCCTGAAACCCGTCAGATGGAGATTATGTGTAATATTTGGGATTCGGCCGTCTATTTTACAGTAGTTTTTTTTTTTTTAATTTTTTTTTTCTTTTTTTTTTTCAACGTTTTTTATTTATTTTTGGGACAGAGAGAGACAGAGCATGAACGGGGGAGGGGCAGAGAGAGAGGGAGACACAGAATCGGAAACAGGCTCCAGGCTCCGAGCCATCAGCCCAGAGCCTGACGCGGGGCTCGAACTCACGGACCGCGAGATCGTGACCTGGCTGAAGTCGGACGCTTAACCGACTGCGCCACCCAGGCGCCCCTCAAAGTAGTTTTTAAGCACACTCGCCCTATCCAGCTACTTTGCAGAATGCTGATAAACTCTTGGGAAGGCGGGTGTGTTTTTATGGCTTGATTTTAAGAGTAACAGTTTATGAATCTTAGATATTTTATCTGAGGGAGGCAAGGAACAATAAAATAGCCGAGGAACAACTGCAGATTTGAGATTCCATGATTTGCTTTCTTTTCATTTACTTTGTGTGAAGGAAAAGGTTAAGATCAACAGATAAACTTTCTAGGCTTGAACAGTGCCTGCTTTCTGAACAAAAAGAGCTATAATCCCATTAAAATGTCTTGCTGCTTATGAAACCTCAGGGCCCAGCTTCAGATATTTTATTTGATGACACAGGTTTTATACTGCTGTTACTAAGGCACAGAATCCTGTCGAGGGGTTCTGAATATTAAGTAATGATGCGTTTCTTGAGGAAGCAGTGGGGTGAGAGGCTGCAGGCCCACTGGCAGCTCATCGGGGGTGGGGGTGGGGGCTGGATGTCTTCTCCCCAGTCACGGGCCATGGAGTCAGGCTGCCTACCACCCTCTGTTTCCCTGTGTCCGGGGACTTGGGCATGGAGGGCGCCAGGAGAAACAGCATTGATCGCAGGTCCCTGGGTGCCTGGGTGTGTCTGGAGCTACTAACTCACATCCCTCAATTCCCCTCCCAACTCTGGAACCGGATGAGAAACAAATGGAGCTCTGTTACTGATACAGCCAGTTGGAAACTGTGCCTTGGGTGTGCAGCTGCCAGGGACTGGCTCGCACGCTCAGCCCTGGCTCGGCAGGGACAGTGCAAGCCTGAGAAGCCCACCTGGGAGCAGAGAGCAGGTTGCAGTACAGCCCACAGTGGGCAGGCAGAGGTGAGGCAGGGGAAGGGCTGAAGCTGGGCCAGCTCTGGACTTCCGCCCCGCATTTGGGTCACTGGGGACACACCCCCTCCCATGAGGAGGGGTGAATGTTGGGGCGGGGCCGGAAGGGCCAGGAGGTTACTCCCCAAGAATCCCTCCCTCATGGGACGTGAGACCAAGGGAAGGAAGCTGTTCCTGAAACAGGAACAGCGATGGAAGGTAACGATTGGCATACCTGCACAAAAAACCAGGCAAGTTTCTAGATGTTCTAAAATAACTTTTTATCACACAAGAATTATAGTAGAAAACTTATAAACCATATAAGCGAAATGAAGGAAATCAGTGTCGTTCATTGTCCTACTAACCCAAAATAATGACTGCTAACAGTGTGGTGTAATCTTTTCCTGTGTGTGTAACAGAAAAATACAGCATACGTGCTATTTTATATCCTTCCTCATTTCGCTTAGCAATATCCTGAGTTTTAATAAATCTAGAAAGCTTATAAATAAATCTGGGAGCTAATCAAAATAAAACTTTTCCTATTTTCAGCTTGCTTATATGTTAGAGGACTTGCTTTCAACTGGTTTTAAGATTAGCTACTGGAATACACACATGGATGGTTTAAAGCAAAGTAGAACAGTGACAGTGTATCAGCCGGGGTTCTTAGACGCTGGCTGACCAAGCAGAAAACTTACTGGATACAACCCTCAGAATTGCGGGGAGAACCAGGAGCTGGGATAAAGGCTGAGCTTCCTGGAACAGCATGCAAGGCCAAGCCTCAGAACCGGTCTGACGAGAAAATGCCATCTCTCCTGAGCTCTCCATGAGGTACAATGAGGTGCAGCTTTTGTGTCAGGACCCACCATCCAGTCCCTGATGCTACCCCCGTGTCAGGTACTCAGCCATGTAGCCACCACCTCTTCTGCCACCACTGCAGAGAGAGGGGGCTCCCCGTCCTCTCCTTTCACCCCACAAGCTCCTGAGTCTGCTTCTGTGTGCACATTTGCCTGGTGGGCAGAGCCCTCGTCCCATGCCTTTTTCTCCAGCTTACCCCAGGAAACTGGGCAAGCAGGTGTCTCCATTGTTCTCCCCTGTTGGGGTAGGCAGTCTTGCCTTGCCAAATGGGACTCATGAAATGGTGAACTCACCAAACACAGAACAAAGTTCAGGCAGCAGGGAGCCAAATGAAGGATAAGTGTTTTGCACGTGCCTTGTCATGAGTCCTTCCTTTAACTGATGTTTCCAGATAAATGGACCAACCTCTTACCCCAACGTGGTAGAAAAATTGACAGTGGTCCTGTTGGTTCATGTGGCTGGCACAAATCAAAGCTTTCTTACCTGCCTATCTCACAGGTCAGTAAGCATCAAATAAGATGAAAAATGCTTTGCAAACAAGGAAAAACATAGAAGCTATACTTTTTCAACCCCTCGACCAAGTTCTTTATCTCTCCTTTGCAGTCCAACCTCCATGTGAAGCTGTTATCTTGAGGATGACCATCTTGCTCTAGTTCCCTCCCCATATATACTTCTGGTCACTCACCAGTTTGTATCGATTCTTCCCTCACTCCCCACCTCTTGTTTGCTGGGGCCCCATTTCCAGAGCCCTGTTCAGACCTTTGTCATTTTCCATCCCAAATAATTGCAGTCACTGGCATTTGAATCATTGTAACTAGGCATCTTCTTAAAACACAGCTCTCATTACCTACCCCAGCTCAAAACCCATCTACTCACAGAATAGAATTACCTCTCCACTACTCACAGAATAAAGTTAGCTTCCAAAGCCTTCACCGTTAGGACCCTGGCTTCCCAGCCAGCATTATTTCACAGTTTTCAACAGACAGCCCACCCCCCACCACCCCCAATGTCCTCTACTTAGACGGATTACTTGCGGTTTCCCAAACACACCCACCCCCTGGCTCTATTCTCATTGTGTCCTATTCCTGGGGCACCTCCTGCCATCTCCATCTGTCAAAACATCCTCTACGCTTTTAAATTTCGAAACCTCTGTTGTGTCTGTAGTAATTTCTCCTTTTTCATACTGTTTTGTTTGAATCACCCCACCCCCATCAGTCTTGGCAGATTGCCTATCTTATGAAACCTTTCCAAAGAACCATCTTTTGGCTTTATTAAGTTTTTAAATTTTGGTTTGTAGTTTTCTAATTTATTGATTTCCACATTATTTCCTTCTTTTTGTTAATTTGGGCTTGCTTTTCTCCCCCTAAACTTTAAAAAAGGTTTTATTTTTACGTATTCTCTACAACCAGTGTGGGGCTTGAACTTACAACCCCAAGATCAAGAGCCATGTGCCCTACTGACTGAGCCAGCCAGGTGCCCCTTTTCTAACTTTTTAATTTGCAGGCTTAGCTCATTTATTTTTAAATTTTGTTACTTAATAAATGTATTTAAAGCCAAAATTTTCCCCCAAATACTGATTTAACCACACCTACATATTTTCACATGTAATTTTCACATTCTAATTCAGTTCTAGATATTTCTCCTCTCTGTTTTTCAAGGCCTTTTTTATATGCTACCTCCTTCCTAATACCTGTCTCATCACATGTCTAGAATCTGTTTTATTCTATCCTCCTTGACTTTGAAAGTTTTTTTCTCTTAGTACCCTCTTATAATCTGCCTTATTAGTTACCTGTGTGGATTTTTTAAGAAGTTTTTTCCCAGCTGTATAAATTTTTTTAAATTTTAATTCCAGTATAGTTAACATACAGTGTAATATTAGTTTCAGATATACAATATAGCACTTCACCAGTTCCAAACAGCACCCAGTGCTCATTACAACAAGTGCACTCCTTAATCCCATTGCCCATTTCACCTCCCCTCTGGTAACCAGCAGTTTGTTCTCTATAGTTAAGAGTCTGTTTCTTGGTTTGTCTTTCTTCCTCTCTTTTTGTTTTCCCCTTTGCTCATTTGTTTTGTTTCTAAAATTCCACATATGAGTGAAATCATATGGTATTTGTCTTTCTCTGACTTATTTCATTTAGCATACATAATACTCTGTAGCTCCATCCATGTCATTGTAAATGGCAAGATTTCATTCTTTTTTATGGCTGAGTAATATTCCATTGTATTCTATACACTTCATCTTCTTTATCCATTCATCTATTTATGTACAACTGGGCTGCTTCCATAATTTGGCTATTATAAATAGCTATATGGATGTTCTAATTCCTGCGCTGAAGAGTCTATCCCTTAGCAAGGTCTAAGGATTATGTATTGTTTATCTCTTCTGGCTCCAGTCTCCAATACATGCAACAATACCGTATGTTCACTATTATTAAATTGTCTGCAACAAAGGTTTTTATTTTTCACTCCCATTTACTAAATGATCAATCATTAAGTCTCAGTCTGCAAGTACTTGTTAAGCATCTTTTGTTTACAAGTCCCTGTGCAAAAAGTCCTGTAGGTGTGTTTAAAGCAGCTTAAACTTAAGGTGCCATGCTGGCCAGAGACATGGCCAAGTTGCAAAGAGAACAATAGCATTGCTGGGCCTCTGAAAATAGAACTTTCTAGTAAGAGCATTTGGATCTTATGGATTTCCCTAAAGCCAAGCTCAAACTGACAGAATGTAATTAAATAGTCAAGAGGAATTGAGTTGAGTCTTTTATTGAGAACTAACAGAATTTGAGGAGATGGGGGGAAAAAACCCTAGTGTCAAACTTGAAAGTCTTCAAAATACCATAGACATGGTAGGGAATAACCACCATGGGATATTATCATTGGGGGTAAATGGATTGTGATAATAGTCACTGAATTAAAATAGGTGTGTAAAAATTAATACTTTATTGAACAAATATTTATGGAATATTTGCTCTGTGATACTGAGGGTCTTGGTGATTTAGTAGGGGACATAACAGTTCTTACTCTCATGAAGCTTCTAGTTTCTACATTCTGGTGGAGAAAAAAAATAAATTAACAAGTAGATGTATATCATCATGTCAGGTTTTTTACAGTGTTCCAAGGATGAATAAGGTTTTTACAGTGCTTCAAGGATAAATAAAGCAATGACAAAGAACGTGACAGAGGTGTTGGTGTTTGGATAGGTCAGTCAGGGAAGTCCTGACCATTTGAGCAAAGGCCTGATGAAGTGCTGGTGCCAGCCTTGTGAATGTCTATGGGAAGAGCCTTCTAGGCAAAAGGAACAGCAAATGCAAAGGCACCAAGGCATTAGCATGGCTGGATTCCTTGGGAATTGCAAGAAGCTAAGGGCCAATAGTATGAGCTCGTTATCAGTCCAGGTTGGGCCTCATAGGCCAGAAGGCTGATCGTGTCTCCCCAGCTCCATATCTACCTCCCTGAGCATTGTCTCATAAGCCAGCCCCTTCTTGCTCACTGGACATTGAGCCTTGTAATATGAGCTCAGAATCCATAGTGAAACAGACTTCAAGATGAGTTAATCTTGAAATTCTGAGAATTTGGGTGTAAGACTTTATAAAGTGATAGGAGGCCAGAAAGGTCTGGGCCAGCTTGTTTGGCTCTTATTTCCAGAACAAAAAAAGAGAAGAAGCATGAGGCAGATATGACAGGAAAGAGACGGATATGAGAGACCGTTGGATCTTGAGGAAGAGAGGAGATATGTCAATTCTTGTTTCAGACCTTCCAGAGGCCAGCTATACTCCCTGCTTTCAAAATTCATAAAATATCCATGTCCTTGTTAGTAAATCCATGTATACCGAAGCCAGCTTGAGCAAGCTCCTATTTCTTCCAACTCTACGGTCCCTGACTTGGACATGATTTTATGCCTCGTGAGGGGTATGGATGAAGGGCTGTTCTGTTGATACTGAAGAAGGCAAATTCATTGGGATGGGGCAGGTCACCGGCCTAAAAACTTCAATGGCTGTTGGCACATAGGGAAGTATTTCCAGTTTTCATAATGCTTATTTCACAACTGTTACCTTTTTCTTAATAATTGAGGTATAATGTACATACAATAAATTCAAGGGAGCCTGGGTGGGTCAGTCAGTTGAAGTGTCTGACTTCAGCTTGGGTCATGATCTCCCTGTTTGTGAGTTTGAGCCCCGCATCAGGCTCTGTGCTGACAGTGCAGAGCCTGCCTTGAATCCTCTGTCCCTCTCTCTCTCTCTCTGCCCCTCTCCCCCACCCCTCTCTCAAATAATTTAAATATTGTCTTTGTAATGTGTGCAGTTTTATGAGTTTTGACAACTGTATGCAGTTTTGTATCCTTCAGCATAAACCAAGATACAGATATGTCACCCCAAAAAGTTCCCTTCTACCACTTTGCAGTCAATCCCCTCCCCTCAGCCTCAGCCCTTGACAACCACGGATCTGTCTTCTGTCCTAGTTTTGCTGTTTTGAAGAATGTCATACAAATGGAATCATACGGTATATAACATTTTATGTCTTCTTTACCTACTATAATACATTTGAGATTAATCCATATTGTTGCATGGATCAGTATTTCTTTTTTATTGTTGTTTTATTTTTATCCCATTATATAGACATACACAATTTTTTTACCAGCTCATTTTGGCCTTATTCCATTTTTTACTATTATGAATAAAACTACTAAGAATATTCACATTATTTTGTGCCTTGGTGTAGACATTTGTTTTCATTTTTAAGGAAGTAAATCCTTAGGAGTGGGATATATATGTAATGGTAGGAAACTGCCTATATTCAAGTTGTCCACATAAATAGAACCAACAGGGTATGTATATATAGAGAAAAAGAGATTTATTTTAAGGACTGGGCTCATGTGATTGTGGAGTCTTGGTAAGTCTAGAATCCAACAAGCTGGAGACCCAGGGAAGAGTTGCCACTCAAGTTGAAAGATAGTCTACTGGCAGAATGCCTTTTTGTTCAGGGAAGGTCCGTTTTTGCTCTATTCAGACCTTCACATGGTTGGATGAGGTTAACCTACATTATGAAGGATAATCTGCTTTACCCCAAGTCCCCTGATTTAAATGTTAATCTCACCAGGAAAACACCTTCACAGAAACATCCAGAATAGTGTTTGCCCAGATATCTGGATACCATGGCCTAGCCAGTTCGACACATAAAATTAACCATCATACTGCCAAACTGTTTTCCAAAGGGGCTGGACCATTTTGATTTTTCTGCCAGCAATGTATAAGAGTTCCAGTTACTCTGCATCCTTGTCGACACATGGAATTTCCAGTCTTTTTAATTTTAGTCATCTTAATGGGGTTGTAGAGCCAACTCATTGCATTTCCTTAATGACTGACTAATGAGGTTGAGTACCTTTTCATGTGCTTATTGGCCAGTCATATGTCATCTTTAATCAAGTGTTCAAATCTTTTGCTTCTATTTTTAGTGCATTATTTGTCTTATACCTAAAAAAGACAGACAATTCTTACAACACAGTAATAAGTCCTTTAGCACATACATGCTTTGCAGGTATTATCTCCTAGCCTATGACTTGTCTTACTGTGTTAATGGTGTGTGTCAAGGGATAGAAGTTTTTTGTTGTGAAGAAGCCCAAATTATCAAATTTTTCTCTTACGCCTTCTGTTTTTCGGTGTGTCCTGTTTAAGAAATCTTCTCTTAGCCCAAGATCACAAAGATTTTTCTCCTGTGTTTTCTTCTAGAAGTCTTAGAGCTCTAGCTCTTACATTTAGGTCTCTGATTCATTTCAAGTTAATTTTTGTATATAGTAAGAGGTAAGGATCGAGGTTCTTTTTCTTTTATATATGAATGTTCAGTTGTTCCAGTACCATTTTTTAAAAAGACTATTTTTCCCCATTAAATTATCTTAAGACGTTTGTCAAAAATCATCTTCCTATATATAGTGGGTCTGTGTCTGGATTCTGTTTTGTCTCACTGATCTATATGTCTATCCATATGTCAGTACCACATTGTCTTGATTACTGTAGCTTTATACTAAGTGAGGAATCAACAAGTGTTGACTCCTTGAAAACTTTTGCAAATTACATAGATCCCAACAGTTCTAAACTCCCCCCAGGGGGTGGTAGTACCTCAGATGAGGATTGCTGTCCTAAGTTTTCCAAATTTGCTTGATTTCCCAAGTGTGAGAGCTCATGCTGTTCTATGATTTCCCAATCAAAAATACCATATTCTAGGGGTGCATGGGTGGCTCAGTCGATCAAGCTTCTGTTTTCGGCTCAGGTCATGATCTCACGGTTCATGGGTTTGAGCCCCGCATTGGGCTCTGTGCTGGCAGCTCAGAGCCTGGAGCCTGCTTTGGATTCTGTCTCCCTCTCTCTCTACCCCTCCCCCACTAGTGCTTTGTGTCTCTCTCTCAAAAATAAACATTAAAAAAAATTTTTTAAATACTATACTCTAAAACTATTACAGTTTTCTAGTAATTTTTAAAGCAATGATTATATTTATAGGTGCATACAGGGTGTGTGTAAGTGTGTGTGTGTGTGTGTGTGTGTGTGTGTGTGTGTGTGTAAGGGTTCTTGAAGCTGTTCTTATATGTACCATACAAAATGGACTGGCATAAAATCTGAATATAGCTTGCCGTCATTAACATTTTCTGTTATCTCTCTCTTTCCTTTATAATTTATTTGCAGGGAAAAAAAGGTCAGTTTTCCTATAGGATGTCCCAGAGTCTATATTTTGTTTGGTGTCCCCTGTGATGTCATTTAACATGCTGTCTCTTCTCTGCCTTTTATATAAATTGGTAGCCAGATCTAGAGGTTTTATCAGATGCAGTTCAGTTGTTTTTTGCGAAACTATTTCATGAATGGTTTTTCTAAATCCATTCATTTATTGGGCATTACAAAATGATAACTTTCTAATTTTACCATCCTCCTCTTTATCGGGTGGATGTCTTCTATAAAGAGAAATGTCCCTCTATCACCTATCTGGTTACTTTTAATTACAGTTCACACGGGCAAGGCAGGATAATTGCTTGATTCTTTTTCTTTGTTTTTACCACTTTTTGAAATAAGGAGTTGGTTTGCTGACATTCTCCTAGAGGTTAACCAGTGAGGAGAAGGTGTTATTGTGACCCTTGACTTTAGTGCCATGAATTTAAACACCTTTGATGTGTTTTCGCCCATTACAGTTTGGCCAGTAGGAGCCTATTAAAGCTGGCTCCTGAATCCTTTTGACAGAATCCTTGTAGTCCTTGACAACTCTCCTGTTGCTGGTGATATGATGTTTCAGTTTCATCTTTCATATTTCCTGCGCCAGATCTGGAATCAACCATTTCTCCTAAGAATCTTGTTTCTTTTAGGGAGAAATGGGAAAGACCCCGATCCCCTGGGACTACTCATTGCTACTGGGGTAGCTGTTATTTCTAGGCCAATTTAACGGCCAGAATTGGGAGATACATTTTTTTTTTAAATAAAATACATCATGAGTTAATGCTGATACTTCCCATTCAAATTCAATACCATAGGATTACAACTCCCCTTTAAAAGAGAATAATCTGATACTTCAATTTAAAAAAATCCTTAAAGGGTGCCTGGGTGGCTCAGTCAGTTGAGCATCTAACTTTGGGTCAGCTCATGATCTTGAGGTTCACAAGTTTGAGCCCCACATCAGGCTCTGTTGTGACAGCTTGAAGCCTGGAGCCTGTTTCAGATTCTGTGTCTCTCTCTCTCTCCACCTCACCTCTGCTCACAGTTCGTCTCAAAAATAAGTATTAAATTTTTTTTTAAAAAAATTCTTTAAGGATAGATGAAAATAATACTATAAAAATGTCTTTTAATTGCAAACTGTCCCTGTAGAGGATTTTTTTTCCCATTTATAACTAATAAAATAATTTAGTGCAAATGTTGAGAGCATAAGATTGGATTATCTTAGAAATTAAAATCTCAATAAATTCTCCTAGGGTTCTAGGGGCCCTGAGGTAAGGCATGTAGCCACCTGTTGGAGAAGGCCTGTCTCAGGCTAAATCTCTACCTTTATTCTCTTGTGACTTCCTTAAAGGTTAAGCCTTTTTTTTTTTTTTTAAACCTTTAATCCATTAACTTCTGAATGGTCACCAAGGCATCTGAATAAAAGCTTTTTTGTATCTGCTTAGTCTGACTCCAGACTGTCTTTTCTTAGTAAACATTTGATGTGACGTTTAGTCACTTTAGAGTCTTTTGCTGACCAGAAACCTGAGATTCTTTAAACCACCTAAGTACACGCATACTGGGCATGACTGCATACATACGCTGACTGCTTCACCTCATGCACATAAATGAAGGGAGGGCCTGGGGCAAGGGCTTTATTCACGTGAGGATTTTGTCCGTAAAGCTCGATTCCCTCAGCGCACTTGAAATATGATTCTCTGTACAAAAAAATCTGATTTGTACATAGCTCTTCAGCGCATCTCCTGAGTAAATACAATTACAACTCATCAGTCGTGTGGTGTTCTGGAAGACAGCACCATTTTCAGAGGTTGCTAATGTTGCTCACGTGTGGGTTTTGCAGGAAGGCGTTCATGCTTAAGTCATGACTCGTGAATTATATGCCACCCTTGAACGATGTGGTAGGCCTGATCTTCTGGAATTTCCTTCCTTTCTTGGTCTCATGTGTCCTGGCTCCCTTTCCTCTATGTTGAATGACTCTTTTCTGGCTCCATTTTTAGGCCCATTTTCCATCCTCCTAAGAAAATGTAACTTTCAGCATTATTGTTGATAATCATGATTTTGATAATCAAAATTATCATGATAATCAAAATATCATGACTGTATTGAAAATCTTGATGTTGGGGCGCCTGGGTGGCTTGGTCGGTTAAGCATCCGCCTTCGGCTCAGGTCATGATCTCATGGTCCGTGAGTTCGAGCCCTGCGTCAGGCTCTGTGCTGACTGCTCAGAGCCTGGAGCCTGTTTCAGATTCTGTGTCTCCCTCTCTCTCTGCCCCTCCCCTGTTCATGCTCTGTCTCTCTCTGTCTCAAAAAAAAAAAAAAAAAAAAAAAAAAAAGTAAAAAAATAAAATAAAATACTTTAAAAAAAAAAAAGAAAATCTTGATGTTTTATGTCAACCTTGCTCTTCCGTGTTTGGGGTCCACATCAAACGGACAGAAAGTCTTCTACAAGACAAGCACAGCTTCTCTGCACCAGGACTTGTCTGCCTTAGAACTGCCTTTAACCTGGGTCCGGAAACAGGCTTTGCCATTTCACTTACTTGGGCCGGTGGTTCATGACCGAAGCAGCCCGCAAACATTTATTAATTTTCTCATATAGACTATGACCTACAGATGCAATTAATGATTAATTCATATTGTGAAGCCGAAAGCTGCTGTTGGTGTCACCTTCTAAAATTAAGCTTCTGGTTATAATTAAGAGCTGCCGCCCTGGGGCATCCAGTATGACTGCTGGCTTGATTGTTCAGAGGGAGAGCTCCAGGATGTATCTTTCAACTCCTGTTCCACCAGGCCAGCTTGGAAAAGGTGAGGTGGTGCTGGAGAGCATTGTGTTTGAACTTGTTCTCAAGGGCACGGTAGCAAATGGCTCGGTGGATTGAATGTGGATGGACAGGACACTTTGATTATTTGAGAGCTGGAGCAGTAGAAAGTCCTCTTATCCTGCAAGTTGCCAGGGAATAACATTTACCTGCATAGAAGGTCGGTGAGGACAGCGAGTGCTGAGAGTGATAGGAATCCCTCACTTTGTCGTCCGCCTAACTTACCAGCTCGGATGACAAGAGCCAGAAGCAGAGTGATCTGGGGGAGAGTCTCGACCTTCTGGCTCAGCTGCTCTTTTTTCGCCTGTATACAGTGTTCAAGGTGCCACCCTTCCGGCACGTTCTGTGTGGATGTCACGAAGCGTGCTGTCAGTCTAGATCCCAGCAGGAAACAATCAGGTAATTTAGGAGATCTCAATGAAGGGACTATTTAAAACCACGTGTTCAAGGTTAAGGAAAACGGCAAGAGATGATGAAACATCCTAGGGCTTGTAACAGAGAGGAATCTTCACCCACGCTAGACTTGAAAGAGGATTTATCAAACCCTGGGGAGAGTGGCTGTTGCGTAGGAGAGGGAAGCCTGGCCAGAGCTGTGGCCTCTGGAAGAGGTTGCCCGTGGTGACCCAGCAGACAGGGAGTTAGAGGAATCGACACCTTGAGCTCACTTTCCTTCCTCTCTTCTGTCCCCTCCGGTGCCTCCCATGGGCTGAATCCAGCCAGAAGCTGGAGGATAATAAGGAAGTCCATTGAGGCAGGAGGCCAGCCTTCTGGAACATGACAGAGGGAGAGTAGATCCAGGGAGGCAGATGGAAAACACCCAGCGACATCTATTTCCTATATACACACAGAAAAGTGGATTGTTTTATACGGGAAAATGACAGGTGTGGACAAGTGATTCAGATATCTGATTTCAGATCACCCTGTGGGTTTGAAGGGAGCATGCCAGTGACAGTGGGACTGAAAATAGTAGTCACTGTTCTCATCTTAATATTCAGTAGGAGCTTACTCTGTGCCAGGTGCTGTTCAGAAGACTTTATATTAACTCATTTTGTCTTCAAAACAATCCCACGAGGTATCTGCTGTAATCAGTCCCATCCGACACTTGAGCGTGCAGAAGCACAGGGAGCCCGAGGTGTCTGTTCGCAGTCCCACATCTAGGAAGTGGGGAGGCAGGACCGCGGTCCAGGCTCCAGAGCTGGGTCCGTGCCCCATACTGCCTCTGACTCCGTAACGCCCAGACACGTCAAGTACATTTGCGGTGGGGGGTTGCAGTGTTGAGACATGACCAGTATTTGCTTCCAGTTGACAAATGGAAAGGGATTTTATATGTTAGAAATCTCGTCCCACACCTGGGGATTCCAGGTTTGAAAGGCAAAGTTCATTTGTTTGTGGGGCATTAGCAGCGACTCTACCTAGAACAATTTACTGGTGGTTTTTCTCTCTTTAATGTTATTTTTCTTTCCTCTGTTATTCAGGAAGAAGGTTTTCTTCTTGAGCCTCGGAAGGACAGTAACCCCAGAATAGCATCCACCGAGTGCCAGACACTAGTTGGAGGACTTGAGAAGGATAAATTAATCGATCTTCATCAACAGCCCTGCCAGGCAGCTATTAACATCCCTATTTTACAGGCAAGAAGACTGAGTCCAGGAGACACAGTTTCTTGCCCAAAGTCAGTTAGTAAATGCAAGCCTAGGTCTCACTTTCTCTGGTTCCATCTTTTCCACCAGAGTGTTTCTTGGACACTGTGACTTGCCCTGGGCCAAGGCAGTCAAGGCTGATGAATGTGCTTTTACTTAACCAAGGGCCCTAAGTATTCCACCCCCCCCACCCCCCTGAACACATATTTTTCTGTGGGTCATTCCCAAGAAGAGAGGCTGAGGAGAGGCCAGAGACTCTGGAGAAAATGAGGATGGTTATGGTGTCATGGAGAGAGAGGAGTGTTTCTGGAAAGAGGGCGTGGTTGGTTACCTCGGTTACCTATGCCAAAGAGCAGCAAGTCAGATAAATTAAGGACCAGTGGCCTTTGGACTTGGATGCACGGAAATCATTTGGTGGCTTTTGCAAGAGCAGTGTTAGGGGAAGGATCCAGTTAGAGTGAACTGAAGAGAAACACGTGGAGGGGGGGGCGGGGCGGGGACGGGATGTGGAGGCCGCGTGTCTGGACTCTTCCTTGGAGAAATTTGGCTGGGAGGGATAAAGACACTGAGTGGCAGCTAGGAGGATGGGGTGGTTCTTTAAAGATAGGAGGTGATAGAATGTGTTTGTGACTGGTGAACAGGATCCACAGACAGTGTAGCAGAGATGGGGAACAATGAAGATGAAAGTTGACCTTTTTGACTTAATTCTGTATGATTTGGCTCCTGCACACATCCCCGGCCCCATCTCCTTGTTCCATACGCCCAGTCACTCTTGTTTTTCTGTTCCTCTGTGCTAAACTGCATCCCGCCTTGGGACCTGTGTATTTTCAGTTTCCTCTGCTCACAGGTCTTTGTGTGGCAGGCTCCTCCTTGACATGGAAGGTCTCAGCTAAAATGCCATCTTCTCAGAAAATACTTTCCTGGCCACTCCATCTGAAGGAGTATCCTGCAGCCCCCTCCAGTCACTCCCCTCTGCCCCTGTTTTCTTCCTTCAGAGCACACTTTTTTCCTTCAAGCCTGCGCAAAAGTCGCCTTCTTATTGGTGTCTCCCTGACTGCCCCATTCAGAATTGTGGCCACTCACTGCACCCTTACACACACACTTCTAATCACCTCTATTCTCTCTCTCTTTTTTTTTTTTAAATAAAACAGCACCTATCACCTTCTAACCCCAGTATATCAATTACCTACTTATTACGACTTGTGTTATTATTTCTTTCTGCTGCTAGAATGCGATCTCTGTGAGGGTGGGAATCTATGTCTGTTTTGTTCACTTGTGAGGACTCTCTCGTGCCACAACACAGCCTAGCAAGCACAGGACCTCAGTAATATGTTCACTTTCCACTATTAGAAGTCACCTTCACACTTGTTGGCTTGCTGGCTAGTTATTTGTCTCCCCTACTCCCCTGAAAGCAGAGGTCTTGTCAGTCTTATTTGCTGCTGTAAACCCTGCCCCGGGACTGTGCCAATACCTAACAAGTGCTCAACAAATATTTGTTGAGTGATTGCTGGTTACATTCCCTAACTTGACTGAACTCCCTGACTTGAGACTTTTGATTTGCCTTGAGTGTAGCTGATCCAAGACTCTCAACCTAGACTGCCAGCTTCAAGACCTTTGCCGGGCTTTGTCCCTCTGAAAATTTCTGGAAGTATAACATCTGCAATAACACAAAATATGGATTCAGACTCCATTTTATGTAACTGGTATCATCATTATATGGGTGATATTATGTCTTTTTTCACTTAATACCTCTAGATCCTTCATAGTACTCAAAAAGTAAAACTAATTATGAACTATTAACACTAGAAGGAACCTTAGAGGTTATCCAAATGTATAGCATGTATCATGATTAATATCAGGAATGGGTTAATATCAGAATCAGCTGCCTAATTATGATACGTAGTAAAGTTTCAACTAAGAGCTAAATATTTCAAATGTTAGATAACCTTGCCATTCACCAGATATTTCACACTGACATTAAATAAGAGAAAGCGAGGACCTTTGATGAAATCCTGAACGTATATTTAAGAGTCATAATTGGTTTCAATTCAGTCTTCAGCTGTAATTTCTGTATTTATGCTTCACGTATGATAGGGGCTATGTATTCTGAAGTTACCTTTTGCATAGTTTGATATCAGCAGCCATATGTGGTTAATTTTAAAGTTCTTGAAAAAACTGTTAAAAAGCTATGACGAGGTTATTGAAAGCCTAAGAAACAGAATTAAGAGTTAACATAGGGAGAGATTAACACATGAAGTTTTGTAGCTCTATAGAAACCCCTTCAAAGTGGAAGTTCCCATTAGGCATTCTTTCTTTTTAATTCACATATATTCTGGAAATATGGTATGGACTCACAGGTATAGAGATGTGATGGAAACTTATTTGCAAAAACGTGAGCTATAGGCAGATGAAGACAGATTGATTGTCTCACTGTTCTGCATTTCCAGGAATTTTAAGGAAAGCTACTTAGAAGTTCCCTTTATAGTATAATAAGATTTTAGAACATGTCACTATGCCCATTATTTTTCATTGCCAGCTTAAGAAGTTTCTCTGGTTAATAAGCTTTCCATTGTGGGATCCAGAACATCTACGAAGCTAAGAGGCCTCCTTTGGAGGTGTTGACATGCGCTCAATGGACTGGCTCTGTCCAGCACTATCTGAACGTTTCTTCCCGTGATTATCTGCAGAGACAGGAGACCAGCAAAGCGCTCTCTAGCCAGATTTAGAGTAACCTTGGTTCCTTTTCAGGGTGCGCAGAGAAGGAATTGTGACCCTCATTTCTTCTCCCAGTGAACTGGTTTTCTATTTCTGCATAACAGATTACCACAAATTTAGCAGCTTAAAACTGCACATTTCTCATCTCACAGTTTCTGTGGGTCAGGAGTCTGGGTACAGCTTTGCTCGATCTTCTGTTCATGGTCTCACAAGACTACAGTCAAGGTGTTCACTGGGCTGTGTTCTCATCTGGAGGCTTGACCAGGGAAGAATCTTCTTTCGTGCTCATTCCATTAGGGGTGAAATGTATTTCCTTCGGCTGTGTGGCTGAGGGCCCAACTTTTGCTAATTGCTGCCTGCAGTCCTCCCACGGTTCTTTGCCACAAGGACTTCTCGGCATCGATATTTACTGCACCAAGCCAGCGAGGAGAATCTCTCACTGTAAGAGTCTTGGGAGTGACATCCTATCAACTTTGCTATGTTTTCTTGGTTAGGAGCAAGTCACTGGCCAGGCCTACACTCAAAGCAGGGGTGGATTATGCAAAGGCCTGAACAGCAGAAGGCAGAGTCATTGGGGTCCCCTTGAGGGCTGTCTGCTGTGCTCGGGTATCTCACCCCCTCACTGGTCATAGCCATCACGTCATAGCTTTTGCTAAAGTGAGTAGTGACATAAAATGGAAGAATTGGGGCCTTTTTTTCCTAGTTGTGGGGCTACTTTGTATTCCTTTCTCAAGCTTCTTTCTGTATCGTGGGATCGCTCTGGGTTTGAGGGTGGTAAAGAATCCCTGAGGGTAATATAAGGAAAACAGAGGATTTGCTCTTGAGGAAGGAGAGATTTGGCTCTAGAGTTTTGGGGTAACCGTCATGTGCATTCCATGTGGCATTAACACAGTTTCCACTCGGCTTGTCATTATGTCACCCAGGAAATTCGTTTGGATTATAACAGCAAAATGACACCCAGATGGCACACGTACTGTCAGAGGAATTCTACAGTCAGGGTGGGAGCCGGTCCAGATGAACTCAGCAAGCACGTCCCACCCACAAATACTCTGCGTTTGCTGTAAAATTAGAAGGTCTGCCCTCCCATGCAGGCCAGTTAAGGAAGGGTAGATCCCCCAGGGAGCTAGTTAACGGAAGACCTGTTTTTCAGAATCTGACTGAGAGCGAAGGAAAAGTAAAAACCCTAGGGTGAATCTAACTGCATTGAACTATAATGAGCCTAAAGATGGTGTTATTTGATAACAACAACAAAAAAGGGACCCTTCACAGTTTAAAAAAAAAATAGTAATTTTGAGATATTAAAAAAAATTCTCTCTCACATTTAGAGTGCCCATAGTTTTGGTGATTATGATGTGGTATATTTCTGTTTACGTTCTTACTAATGACTGGCTTTTGAAGTGCTTTAAGGAATGCCCACAGAGTGCATTAGCTTTATTCTGAATAAAGAACAGATCAGTTGTGTGTGGCATTGTATGTAGGGTTTTGAATAGTGACTAGAAGGCACTTTTAAGTGCTGACAGCCAGAATTACTGAGGTAGAAATCTGAAAAAGCAAAAGCATTATTTAAAATAGTAATTCTGAATTTGTCCAAGTTTTTTTTTTTCCCCCATAAGTGCTGTTTTTCTCCCACTGGCCTCAGGATTATAAACGTTGGGGACTTAATGGCTGGCATTAGTAGGCAAATAAATATGAGAAGAGATGCCATTGGTTTTTATGGATATTGGTATGCCTTAGGATATGAACAGAAAATCATAATATTTCTTTCTTTTCTTGGACTTCGAAAGCTTGTGTTCTCATTCCATTGTCTCAAGGAGGTCTGGCCTAGTCTTGAAGAGCAAATTCATATAAATGACCCAAAGTGCTAGGAGTTTCTCAGGAGTCAGTTGACAGATAAAGAGGCCAACATGTTTCATTTTTCCCCTTCCCTGTTTTTGAGGAGATGCTTATTTGTGTAGTTTAACTTATAGCCTTTTCTCACTGTCTCATGTGCTATTACAAAATTTGTGACCCCTCTTCATTAATGGGAAGGGGAATAACATATTAAAATGGACAAAAATTGATTTGAATTTTATTTACTGGATCACCACTGTTGGCTTTCATATCATTTGTCAAAAGTACTAACAGCTCCTAACATACATTTGTCAAAAAAACAGTTTATCCCTCTGCAGTGGAAAGACCTCGGTGGCCAAAATCTGAGCCAACACAGCTGCCCTTCACTTCTGGGTAGATGCTCATGGCTGAAGCTCAATTTGTCATCAACATAACCGCATACATCACCGGTATGCTTGCTGCCCTTCACTGACCTTATAAGCATGTGAACTATATTTAGACTCCACCAATTGGTTCTAGAAAAATAGTAACCTCATTTAAAGGCTCGAACAAAAATTTGACCTAACCTGCACTTAACAAATTGCTTTTTCCTAGATCTAGAATTACACTTAAATGGTAGTTAACGTTTGAGTCTCCCCCAGTATCCCAGTTAATCCCCTTACCAGATAACTCAGATGAAACCTTTCCAGATGATCAGGGTAGCATTGGATATACTGCCCCAATCATGTGCTTAAGAACTAATCTGCTGAATTTGTTTCCAGAGAGTAATTTAGGCTGTGATGAAACTCAAACCCAGTGACATATGTTGTCCTCATATATTCAAGTTCAAGGTTGTGCGTTGGGTCAAACTCTCTTGTGGTTGTTGGGATGTGTTTCAGTTTTTAGGACAACTTCTCTAATTAATAATAATAATAATATGGTTAACATTAAATTTTACAAAGAATAAATGAAAAGGTTGAGTTAGTTTTTTAATTAAATTAGCTCCAGCTGAGGAAAGTGATACATACTTCCTGGGTCTATGAGTGATGCTTCTCTAAAGGCCCATTAATGCTTGAGCCCTAAAATCAGACAGCCTCCCTGTTTTCCTACGCACTAACCCAGTATGTATCTGTGGGCCTACTGTGTGCTGTTCTAGGTGCAGGGGATACCATGGTGGTCATTACAGACAACACGCCTGTTCTTACATTGCATTTGAAGAAGAAGACAGTAAGCCAGACTATAAATGTTCAAGAGTAGTATCAGCTGAAGTATCAGAGAATTAAATAGGACCTTGTGATCAAAAGTGATCAGACAACTAACTACTTCAGATGTGGGTGGTTGGGGAAGGTCTCGCTGAGGAATTGAAACTTTAAGTAGAGACCCCAATGTCAAAAAGGAGCAGTCCTGGGCAAGCATTGCAGGCAAAAGGGACAGCTGGTGTAAGCCTGATGTGGTCAAGGCCAAGGAAAAGGCCTCTGTGGCTGATGCGTACCGGGGAAGGGGGAAGCGGCCCAATGTCGGGGCCAGATTGTACAGTGCTTTGTAAGGCAGGGAAAGGAATTTGAATTTAGATTAAGCACAGATAGGACCCAAAGGTTCCTGGAACATAAACTCCATGAAGACAATATTCAGGCAAGAGGCCTGGTGGGAGACCATCGCTGTGGTTTGGTTGTTAGCAGTTATGTATCTGTAACAAAGGCTGCTGGTGACCTATTTTTCCTTTGAAAAGATGGGAAGAAAAACCTGGAGATATATGTCCCAGTTTGACAGTGGAGAAAGAATTTGAAGCATGTTTAAATTTATTTTGATGTCCACATCTGGGTCTCTCTGCACTTAGGAAAACTTAAGCTGTAAATCATGCTTCATTTCCAAACCCTTGCTCAAGAGCAAAGTTTTGGTCACACCCTTTTAAGGGTTTTTGTGTGTGTGTGTGTGAAGATCAATGTAATTCCTTGGAAATTTGATTTCAGTGGGTTGTTCTCTGGGATTCAGAACATGTTTAGCCTTCCTCTGAGGCTGGTCTAGTTAAGGTCAGAGTGTGCATGGTAAGATCTTTTGCGGGGTACCTCACCTGGGCTTTGGGGGTAGGGGTGGGGCATGCTCATTCAGTGTTCATGAGGACAGAACAAGGACCCCCTGGCTCTCAAACAAAATGCTGGTTTGTACATACTTTCCTTAATAATTAATAAGAGAAGGGAATTAAAGAAGTTATTGGAGCTATAAAAATTGTTTCCAAATTGAATGTGTTTTTCATTTAGGATCTTGGCTCAGTCTGAGCAAATTGTTCGGTACAGTAAGAATGAACATTATTTGCTCCGTAAGTGTGTGGGATGATTTCATCTTAAGCCTAGCCCCATCCCTCCTCAGGCTGATCTTATGCAGTGTGGCTACTCATTTAAAATTCACTGTACTGGAAATTCGTGCTGCTCTTTATTAAATTTAGAGACCATTTGATTTTCACTGAAAACTGGCTCGGACTACACAGTATCCTAATTTGGGCCTCCAGGAACATTTTTTTTTCATATCTGGAATCCCTCAGAAGCACTTTGCCAGCATTTCTAAATATGGGTTATAAATGAGTGAGAAAGAAAAAAATGGATTATGATTTATGTTTTACATTTTATGTTGCTTTACATTTCTAAAAAATACATTCACACCCACCTTATGTAATTCTCAAGACATCTACGTGAGAGAAGTATTAACAACAAATGAGGAATCAGAGGCGCTAAGGTGAATTGCTCAAGGTCACAAAGCTAGACACAACACAGCCATCCACCAGTTTTGCTCCCCATGACATGCAAGGAGTCAGGCCGTGTTTCCCAGTGTCAGAGGCATCATGTGCACTGGGATGGCCAGGAAGCCTTGAGAATGCAGGTTCCAGGGCCCCACCCCACCTGAAACAGCCCACGAGGTATCTAGGGATCTGCATTTTCAAAGCACCCCTCCTCCCCTGCTGATTTTTAGATGCAGTAACATCGGGAACAGCAGATCTCAGGGTCAGCCCCTGGCAAATGGTGCCGCCTGGGAAGATTTGCTGTGCCCCATTCACCTCCTGCTCTCAATCTTGTTCCTCCTTTCCAGATGTCAAGCTCACTCACTGCTTTCTTTTATCAAACACCTTCTGAAAAGAGGATGTGCTAACCACTCCTCCATAGGGTTTCTGTCTTTTAACAGATCAAGTCTTAAGTGAAAAAGAGAAGGGAAGGGAAGGAAACAGTAGGTAGGAGGTAGGGAGGGCAGGAGGGAGAGAGAGAGAGAGAAAGAGAGAGAGAGAAGAGGAGAGAGAGAAAGAGGAAGAAGGAAAGAAAGAAAAGAACTGAAAAAGAAAAAAGATGATCTCTTGGAGAAGTAGAGGAAGCATGTAGGAATCAAGACCCTCTCTGGACCAGTAGAATCCCCCTCATGTCAGCTCTTCTTTCTGTCACAGTCTCTGCTCAGTTCTGGGTACAGCTCTCACATGCAGGATGCACATTCCAAAGTGACTATGGATTGATCATGTAGGGGTTTTTTTTAATTTTTGTTTTTTTATTTTTTGAGACAGAGAGAGACAGAGGATGAGCAGGGGAGGGGCAGAGAGAGGGGGAGACATAGAATCTGAAGCCGGCTCCAGGCTCTGAGCTGTCAGCACAGAGCCTGACACGGGGCTTGGACTCACGGAGCATGAGATCATGACCTGAGCTGAAGTCGGACGCTCAACCGACTGAGCCACCCAGGTGCCCCGATCATGTAGGTTTTTGAGTGGAGTGTCTATGAGCCTCTCTCTACTGAACTTGCTGTTTTCTGGACTTTTCAAGCACTATACTATTTGAACCAAAGATCGTGTCAGACACTGGCCCCTTAGTGACGAAGCTTGGCCTTCTTTTTCTAGTGAGACCCCTTGGAGAGTCTTTGGAGAGGACCCTGGGCTCTGCCAAGAGTGTGGACACTTGAGTCATGAGGTCATCGTCGCAGATTCTGTTGCTGCCTGTGCTAATCACAAAGACAACACGTGCCGTTTCTAGGCTGTGATTGCCAAAACTGCAGCTGACCATGAGCTGCTTTCCAAACGTCAGAGGGGTTTGTTGTGAGCAATTTAGAAATCATATTTCTCATCCTTGCTGGAACTTCCAGGGAAAAATCTTGTGCTTGGCAGGAGTTTAGTTCCTGAGCTCTGGATAAGTTGTTCTGGGACATACAAAAGAATGCATCACAAGAAGATTCAAAAAGGCTGCTTGGTACAAAAAGGTATAAAAACAGGCTTTGGTTTCATTTGCACTGGCCTTAAACGCTATTGTCACTGAATGACTTCACAGGCCAGAAACATCTCTCACTGGCACTTCTCTCTGCCAATGGAAGAACCCACGGGCCCTTGCCAGAACCTACCTTTTCTTATAATGACCTAGACGCTGACATGCTCATGTCAAATCACCTTTCAAGATTAAGCCCTCAGTGTATGACTCATTTCTGTTTCACTTTCTAGAGATGGTTTTGCTGGAGGAGACATCTGTGATGTGTGAGCCTTGCTCTGCCTCTTATTCACTCTGAGATGGCGGGGAGGTGGGCTAATTCTGCTGGGTCTTCATTTCATTATCTTTGACAGGAAGGGAATGCATTGAATCAGTGGATCCCAAATGTGGATGATGGCATCTCCAGATTCCTGGGACCCGTCCCAGACCTACTGAAACACAAACTCAGAATCTGAGCCCTGGGAGTCTGCATTTTAAAAGCTCCCCACATGATTTGGGTGCTCCTCAGTTGGGTGGCCACTGCATCGGTGGTCTTTTAACACCTTGCTGGCTCTGATGGACTAGGAGGCATCGTCTATCCCATTTATCAGGCTGCCATTTGGGAAAACAGAGCATGGTTTGTTGCTAATCATAGCCAACATTGGGTTCCAATTAATTGCTTCATTTCTGCCAAGCACCGTGGTTTATTCACTAGTAGAAAGTAAATTAAAGACCATAAAACATTTGCCTACAAAGCCTGCTGAGCCTGACTCACTCACGTTTTCCTGTTATATTCGTGAAGAATAGTTGTGGCGATGGCCGATCCTCATTTAGTGCCGTGTCCCAAGTACTCTCCTCAGTGCTTGAGGTACACCAACTCACCTGATCCTTACCACCCCTCTACACTGTGGGGCTGCTATCGTAACTGTTTTACAGTTGTGGAAACTGAGCCACAGAAAGGATAAATAACTTCCCACAGTCCTACAGCTAATAGGTTAGCAGGGTCAGGACTTGAACCTGAGCAGCCTGAACTCAAGAGCAATGCACTTGGCCACTGTGCTATGCAGTCTCCCTGTCACTGGCTTGTCCCGCTTTTATTCTGCATTGCTGGTTCTGTGATGGTTAGTTGGACGAGTGGTCGGCCACTGCTCATGATAGCGTAGCAGCAGGGGGCCACGGGTTTGGCAGGGAAAGACGGAGCTGGCGAACTTTGAGTTGATATCATGGACGCTGGGAAAAGTTGGGCCTCACTCTCAGAAGAAGAGGCAGGGCTAGAAAAGCAGAGTAGAGGAAATACCAGAACGGACATGGACAACACAGGTGAGAAGCAGAATCTAGAACGTCAGCAAAACCAAACAGAACAGCAACCATGGAAGTTGCCTTCCTTCTGGTCCAGATGGACGAGGATTCAGCCAAGGGCAAAGGAGCAGAGAAGTATTTTCTCAAAGACAGACACAGTGTTAAGCGGTGCAATGCCAAACAAGTGGGAAATTAGAGAGAGATGCTAGAAATCACGTAACTAGGACCTCACCAGAGATCTTTCAGAAAGGAATTTCAGCGGCGTTGAAGTCGCAGACAACGAGGTGATGTCGCATGAAACAGTGTTAATGTGCTATATTTAATTTAATTTAACTCATTCACGTAAGCCTCCAGGAAGTAATACCTGTGGAGTTAGAACTTGAAGAAAACCCCACTTGCATCAAGGCTAGCTTACCGCATTTGGTATCTTTAGTTGAGCTCCTCTCGCCAGTGATGATAACCAGCCTTTGGTGAATGCTTCCTCTGTGCCGGGCACTGATTGTTACCGATCGTCCTATTCATCCCCATTTTACAGATCAGGAGGCTGACACGCTGAGACGTTGCATAACTCGCCCTACGTTTCAGTCAGGACAAGACAGGGCCCAGATTCAATCCTGGCTCGCGCCTTAATCCCCGGTCCTGCCTCATTCTGCCTCGTGTGCCCCGCTGCTGGTTCAGCGTCTTCCCTTCCGGAACCTCACTGTTGTTCACCTGTGCCACTCCTTGATGTGGCCAGACGAGCCTGAGCCTGGGCACCGTTACCTCCTAGCCGGTATTTCCACAAGGAGATGGAGTGGGTGGAGAGGACCAGGACAGGGCCCCGCAGCCACTTTCTGACCCCTAGGACTTGTCCTGGCCAGCCAGAGAAGGAAGACGTGGTATATTATGTCACTTACAAATAGCCTCAGGAGACAGCCTCTCGGCCACCCATTTTCGAAGCTCGGTGTGTACCTTACAGCCTCTCACGTTGTTGTTTTTTCCTTCCCGAGGACTGGTAATACCAATTTGTGGGGGAAAGGGAGCTAGAATTTCTCCCAGGTTTTGCCCTGACTTACAGAATAATTTTTCTTTAAAACCCACTAGACCGTCGCCAGGAAAAGTTGCAAGCCACCAGTACTAACTGCCAGGTCTAATTTAGGGAGAGACACAGAGCAACGCTAGTAACCAGCGCCTAGTTTTCCAGAAGACAGACAGGGCTTTGAGACCAAGATGTCAAGGGAAGACTGTTTTCCGTTCAGTATTCAGTGGCTTGTTTTTGAGTGTTGGGGATCTTTTTAGTTTTCCTTATATTCTCAAGATTTCAGGCAACTTTTTATATAGAAACCCAGGACAAGAAATTTTAGTTTTGTCAGCGCATTTTGCTGGCTGTGCAAACAAGGAATGGAAAAAAATGCTATTTATGTCATTAAGCAGAACAGTGTGTGTGTGTGTGTGTGTGTGTGTGTGTGTGTGTGTGTGTGTGTTGCACATACAAGGGCATCCAAAGTACCTTTGTCAATGTGAATAATTAGGTCAGAACCCATCCATTAAAACTTAGAATTCAGGAAATGTGTGACAGGCTCAAACTTTGTCACCAAGCAGATTTTATTTTGTAGGCAGGTAAAAATGTCATCATGGCTCTTCTGTTTGTCATAACCTAAGCACAGGGGAGATAGGGAAGGGGCCTGTGTTTTACTGAGAGGTTTTTCTTGTGCTCTTTAAGATGATGGTAATAATGATGCCTTGCCTTTGTGTGGCTCTTGATGGCTGGCAGGGCCTGTGCATGTATGTGATTTTTTTTTGAGTCTCACGACAGCCATGTGAGATGAAGGAATAGAGATTCAGAGAGGTTAAGCAATTTATGTAAGGGCACACAGCCAGTACAGAAGTAGGATTGAAATAGCAAATGTATTTGTGAGTCTCACACTTTCTCTCCTGATTTATAGAGACCTCTCCTGTTGCTTCCCTGGTCCTCCCAGCCTTCACAAATGAAGATAGTATAATCACTCAGAGAGTATGTTTCTACAGTAATGTTCATGTTATGAGTTCCTTTTTATGAATGTAATTTATGTTCTTAGGACCCTCTCCATTACACATTTCCTTCTCTTCACCACTAGATGAATTCCTTGAGAGTGGGACCTAAGATTTAAATTTCCTTCCAATTGTCTCCCAGCAACAAATACTGTGCTTGTTTCAATAAATGCCTACTGATGCGGTTTGTATTCCATCGCAAGACTCACAACCCCCTTAGATAAAAGGGAACCAAAATATATTAAGTACCTGTCATGCGCTGAGCACTTTGCAAGCTGCTCTACAAACTGCATCCCAGCTGACTTTCACGCATCGATAAGCATTATTATCCCTATTTTGTACCTATGACATTCAGAGAAATTGAAAGACTTACCTAATGTCCCCAGCTAATAGATGACATGGTTAGGATTTGAACCCAGATCTTTCTGGCCTCAATATTTTTGTAGCTCTTCCTCTATAATACATCTTTAAAAAAAAGACTGAAAATATTTGCTAAGAATCTCTTAAGACACATCTTGAGCCCTAGCCTGTCTTTGTATCCATGTATCTCTGCCCTGAGCCTGGGTCCTTTTCTGCCCTGAGCCAAGGATTACACTCCTTCTACCCAGGCCCGCCTTGCCTCTCAACCCTGGCTGATTCTACCTGTCACAATCCTCTGATCTTTTTTAACCCAGACCAGCCTAACTCAAATATAAATGGTGATCTTGACTTCCTTCGTACTTCCACGTTTGTCTTTCCAGGGAAGCTATCATATCCTTCCTCACATAAGAGATATCCAGGCACCTCCCTTGCCCTCTTCACTGTAAGCTCTAGAGGGTTGGAATTTCTCCTATTTAATCATTGTGGCATCTGGAACAGTGTCTCTTGCACATAGCAAGAATACACTAAATATTGAGTGGATTAAATTCACAAGGATCTCCCTGGTTCCTAGAGAAGTGGCTGATGCCAACCCAGCTGCTTGTATCAGCAGCCGGCAAGCAGTTTGAGAAATAGTGGGGTTGCTGCACAAAGCTGTTGTGCACAGCTGTGTGCCTCTCAAAGAGCCCGAGCTCTGTTCCATCTCTGTGAACATGTACTAACGTGACTAGTCCATGGATGATTAATATGTATCATACATGCTGCCCTTGTTCCTCCCACACAGCATCCTAGCAGACATCTCCCAGCAATTAAAGTTGGCATTTAAGAAAATGTCTTTGCTGCTCCTGTGTTGGTCTACCTAGGTGTGTGTGTGTGTGTGTGTGTGTGTGTGTGTGTGTGTGTGTGTGAGCTTAATATTAAGACATTGAGAGCCTAGAGTTCTAGCATTGCTTGATTTAAGCATGTCAGTAAGCACCCAGGCTTAATCTCATGAGCAAGAAAGCAGGATTTAAAAGGAAGTATAGCTTCACAGTAGTGTGAATGTACTTAATGCCACTGAATTGTATACCCCAACATGGTTAAAATGGTAAATCCCAGTTTCTTCTCCATCATGTTCTCATGTTCTCAACAGTTCCCCAGCCCTACAGCAAATATGGATCATGATCTTGTACCATGTTACTAGCTCTTAAACTGGGGAGGTATGTATAGGGAATAGTCCATAAGTATTTGTCGGTGGTGGGAATGATCAAATCTAGGTGGGATATGTACAGACTCACCAGATTAGATTCCACTATTGGTTATTCAGTGTAAATACAACTGCTCAGTCAGTTTCTACCCTGCGCCATCTTGGTAGTGCCTAGGTCCTCTCCATCTGGCATGAGGCTCTCTACAGACAAAATAGAAGTCAACTCCTAGAATATGAACCCTATGAGACATGGACCATTGTTACTTTTATTCAGCATCTTTTCTCTGTCCCACTCCCCAGGACAATGCCCAGCAAGAAATAAATGTAAGTATTAAAATACATGGTTGAATGAAGAAATAGAATTGATGTCTGATTTGTTTTGTTCTTTGTTACAGCACCTAGCCTAGTCTGTCACACATACAGTACATGTTTATGGGCTAACCTGAAGTTTTAGCTGAAAAACATCCCATCCCACAGTAGGCATCTCCTACTTGCACAAGAAGAGCTAATTGACTATTATTCTAATAATTCTAAATTATTAGGATTTGTCTAGGAAATATTAAAGTGAACACAGTGGCACAGGGGTGGAAAGGAGCCACATGTAAGGAGAAGGGTTGCGGGAGGTGGAAACATTGGATAATTAAGGGCCCAAAGTTGGGAAAGCGTACTTGATGGGACTATGGCCAAACCTGCGTTCTCAGCATGGCTGCTCTTTAATGCAATTTGCTGTAGGTAATTGCATCTAATTATCATCTGGGTCTCTATCTCTGCTTCTAGGAAGAAGACCCAAAGGGGGCTTCTTGCAGATAATGGAATTTAGATGTCCCTTTGTGCCCTCTTTTCCCCATGTATGTTGAAGTTGCATGATGGAGATTCTGTATTTATGGGGACCAGCACCTTAAATAAGACTGGTCCAAGCAAGGTCCTCACTGTTCATCTCTGAAGAGAGAAGCCCATTTTAGCCCTTGTGATGCTTTGAAGTTAGCTGTGAGTGTTGGTTATAGCTCTGCTGTCTGATCCACCTACCCACCTTTCCTTTTGAGTAATTTGATGATGGTATAGATTCAAAAATTCCTTTCAATTAAAAAATAAAAGAGGAGGGGCGCCTGGGTGGCTTGGTCGGTTAAGCATCCGACTTCGGCTCAGGTCATGAACTCATGGTCCGTGAGTTCCAGCCCCGCATCGGGCTCTGTGCTGACAGCTCAGATCCTGGAGCCTGTTTCAGATTCTGTGTCTCCCTCTCTCTCTGCTCCTTCCCTGTTCATGCTCTGTCTCTCTCTGTCTCAAAAATGAATAAACATTAAAAAAAATTTTTTTTAAATAAATAAAAGAGGAAACCAGATGGATTAAGATACATCTGATCTTGTGTATGTGCATTAATTCATCACTGTAGCTGTTTCCACCTTGGTAAACATTTCTGTTTTTTTATGCCTGAGTGTGCACCCAACAGTGCTCACCATTGTAATTAAAAAAGATTTTGTGATTTCTCTTCCAAATATGGTACTAAATATTCTTAGGGGAATAGCACTGCATATAAAAAGGGTAAATTGCCGGGCAGTTTATAGTATGATGTATTTGGAATTAAGTGATAATCTACTGTGTTCAGAGTCATCTAAAGTAGTAGGTATGGCTTGTTTCCACCCTATATTACCGTGTTAGCTCTAATATTTTATATAAATAACTAATATAATAATATTATATATTAATATATAACTAATATAATAAATAACATTTATTTATCTTTTATATGTAACAGGCACGGGGCTAAGTGCTTTACATGTATGACTTCACAAAGACCCAACTGAGAGAGCAACCGGTAACATCCCCACTTTACAGATAAAGAAATGGAGGCTTAACCAGTTTTTGAAATGTATCAGGTCAAACAGTCAGCAAGAGACAACCCTGAGATTCTAACCCAAGTAGTCTGACTCTGGAGGCATAGCTCTAACCACTGGTTAGTACAGCCTTCCATGAGCCATTGGTTGGTACATACAGACCAGTCTTTGTCTCATTGGTGCTTTACTTTAGTAAATCAAAAATTAACACAGGACATTTGGGGGAAATATAAGGAAATATGTGGTTTTATTTGGGGATGAGTGCTACGGTGTGTTCTTCAAGATGCATAGGGTAAAGCTTAGCTTTAAAGGTGGAGGAAGCTTGAACTGAAAACTATAAATGTGCCCATTCACTAATTCTAGAAGTAGCCATGGATGCTGCTGCTGTTTCTCTTTTTTTCAGTCCAAAGGTGATGACAACACAATAAACTAATGGCTGACCTTCCCATTTTTTAAGCCAAAATATCCTGGCTGAGACTGTGGGGGTTTCTTTTCTTTATTTTCATTTTTTCTTCAGTTTATTTTTTATTTATTTTGAAAGAGAGAGAGCATATGCACGTGTGAGCAGGGGAGGGGCAGAGAGCGAGGAAGAGAGAGAATCCCAGGCAGGCTTTGCACTCCATCTCAGGACCGCCAGATCATGACCTCACCTGAAATCAAGAGTCATGACCTCTGCCAAAATCAAGAGTCAGATGCTCAACCAACTGAGCCACTCAGGTGCCCCTGTGGGGATTTCTTTTAAAGAGCCTCTACTCTGTTTCTTAGAAAAAAATGAGACAGTATCATTTTACTTTTTTAATTTATCCATTGACCCTCAGGACAGGAAATCACCTCTTCATCTGTTTTTTTATCCCTTGTTTTCTTGCCCCCCTCATCACCCCGTGTCACTTCTTTAAGGAAGCAACATGGTCCACGAACAGAGGAAGGACTTTAATTATACAGATTTGGGTTCAAAAACTTAACTTCCACTCCTTTGCTGTGTGAACCTTGTTTAACTTCTCTGTCATTATTGTCTTTATCTGTAAAGAAGTAAGTGATATGTTGGGGCGCCTGGGTGGCGCAGTCGGTTAAGCGTCCGACTTCAGCCAGGTCACGATCTCGCGGTCCGTGAGTTCGAGCCCCGCGTCAGGCTCTGGGCTGATGGCTCGGAGCCTGGAGCCTGTTTCCGATTCTGTGTCTCCCTCTCTCTCTGCCCCTCCCCCGTTCATGCTCTGTCTCTCTCTGTCCCAAAAATAAATAAAAAACGTTGAAAAAAATTAAAAAAAAAAGAAGTAAGTGATATGTTAAAGCCCACTCCACAGAGTTCTTGTAAAGTTTAAACTACAGATATCAAATTCCTATCACCGAGCAATAGGTGCTAATATAATTCTAGGTCCTCCCCCTGCCTTCTTCCTCTGTCCTATTCCATTGTACCACCATTTTCTGGGTTTTGTTAATCCAAAGCAATTCTTTGCTAATAGGTAGAAACAAGAGGCCGTCCTTTGCTGCACTGGTATTCTATACCAGTCCGTTTGCTTGTATACCAATGCTTTGTTTTTAAAGTGAGGTGGATATGAAATCTAGAGTGTATACATGTGGATTCTTTTTGGGCATATCTATAGCAGGTGAGCCTGTTGGCAAGAGTCTCTGCCTATATTCTTCCTTCACATCCCATGGGACCATGGGTATATTTCTTATAGAATTCTCTTTGAGTATTTTCCATTCATCCACTCAGTCAGTCATTCATTGAATAAATATACATGTTGAGTGCTTACTACATGCTAGGTACCTGCTAAGTGCTATGAATAACACAGTCAACAAAGCGGACTCAAAATCTCTGACCTCATGGAGCTTCCAGTTCTAGTGAAAGTCATTTTCAGTAAGTGAATAATTTAAATGACATTTTGAAACCAGATTTAATGTAAGCACATTCTAGACTCTGGGCGACCACCTTGAAACTGAATACAGCTGCAAGGTCCCAGTGCCCACAATGACATGTGTGCTATTAGTGTCCTGGAGTCAGATGGTTTTTCTTTTTTTTCTCTTTTAAACCTTTTATTTTATTTATTTTTTTAATATGAAATTTATTGTCAAATTGGTTTCCATACAACACCCAGTGCTCATCCCAACAGGTGCCCTCCAGATGCATAGATTACAAATAATGTCTTCCAGCCAACTCCAAATGACAATATGGGGCAATGTCTGTGACAATGAAAACTGCGTATAAAGCCTGAATAGGAAAAAGTGGATGGAGGGAAGCCTGGGTGGCTCAGTCGGTTAAGCGTCCAACTCTTGGTTTCTGGTCAGGTCATGATCTCGTGGTTTGTGAGTTCGAGCCCCACATCGGGCTCTGTGCTGACAGTACAGAGCCTGCTTGGGACTCTCTCTCTCTCCCTCTCTCTCTGCCCCTCCCCTGCTCTCTCTCTCTCAAAATAAATAAATAAACTTAAAAAAAATAGAAAAAGTAGATGAAGAAGTGAGTCATCATATAACATACAATAGAATAGAGAGGCCAAATTCAAAAGAACCAGGCCACAGTGTGGAAATCTAATTTCAACAATATATTATATGTCAGGTTAATTAATGTGATTCATTTGGATTTTATTGGCTCTGTGAATTTGTTTGTATTATCAGTTATAAATTTGTTCCAATTTTATAGCTATGTAAGAACTTAAAACATAAGGAATTTATAGCCTCATAATAATTTTGTTTTAGCCCAAGGGAGGCCTGAGATAATTTTTTTTTTTTATCGTAAAGGAGGTCAGTACCATTACTTAAGTGCAGAAATGTTGTTCCAAAGAAAGCTTCTCTACAGGTAATAATCCTTTGGAAATATGAACAGTTTAGGAAAACTAGTTATATCTTTGATTTATCAGAAAAAATAAGAAAAGGGCTGTGAGGAACGATTGTTGCTCTTGTTTTTTACCCCAAAATCATTCTGTATTTTTTTTGCAGTTGTGAGCTATTGCTTTTATGTTAGTTATGACTGAGTTGTCATGCTTTTAAGTATTTCTCATCGATTAAAAAAAAATTATACCAACTTTTCTTCCTTGCCACACCTCTCCACATGTACATACACACACACATGCACACACACACACACACACACACACACACACACACACACTGACTTCCTGTAACCTCTTCTGACTACATCATACTCACCGCTTATTTATTTCAGACCTGACCTCATTATAAACTTCTTTGTACAGGGTTGCCAGATTTGCTACAAAACACCTTTTCGTATTCAGGGTAACTTGAGCCTATCTGAAAAGTACTAAAGAGAAATCATAAGAAATGATCTCTTTTTAATAATTACCATTTTCTGCTATGTAATGCAGAGAATCTGATTTCCCCTTCCAGATTCTGAGCTCCAAGGCAGGACCCGGGAGGCGGTTCTCTGTTGTGACCGGGTGTGGTACCCACACACAGGGTGACCACACATCTATCCCCCTCTGTCGGCCACTGTCCAGTCTTATGTCTGCTGTCTCAGCTTGTTAGAGGTGCCCCTGCTCATCCCAAAAGTACCTCATTTGGATTATAAATTATAAGGTCACTCTAGTTACACAAAACACTTTGCCCATATGGTCCTACTAGACCCAAACAAAGAAGCTGCTTCACAGCCTCATTTTAATCACTAATTCCCTTTCTTCACATGCTCTTAATTGTAGATCTGTCTTTGAGTCTATACAACAGGGAAATATTTTATGAATAAAGATGTGGTGGTATGCACGAGCTCGTTGGCGATGTCTCTTTTAGGGGTGACAACAAGTTCATCATAGAAATGGCAGGGATCCGTCAGTTTGGAGTGAAGATTGAGCTTCAGCAAAACTTTTTGAAATGTGAGCTGATCAGGACATTTCACATCCAGGTCAAATCCGCTAAGTTGTTTCAGTGAGCTGTTAGGATCGTAACACTGTTTTCCTTCAAAAATTAAAAACGGAGGGGGTACCTGGGTGGCTCAGTCGGTTAAACATCTGACTCTTGGTTTTGACTCAGGTCATGATCTCATGATTTTGTGGGTTCGAGCCCCACATTGAGCTCTGCTCTGTCAGTGTGGAGCCTGCTTAGGACTCTTTCTCTCTCTCTCTCTCCCGCTCCCTCTCTCTCTGCCCCTCCGTTGCTGATGTTATCTCTGTTTCTCTCAAAATAAATAAGTACACTTAAAAAATCCTTAAAAATTAAAAATGAATCATTACGTCCTGCCTCAAACAAATGACTCATTGCCTGGATAAGATTCAGAAGTTTGATTGGATCCTGCTACTTTGGATGACAATCTTGCCTTTGTCAGAAGTTTATCATTTTGGGGCTAAAGCTGAGGTTTTAAGGCAGCGATCGGGCTCAGATGGTGGTTTGTGGCGTAAGTGAGCACATGATGAATGAGCCGGTCAGTCTGGAGTTAACTATTCATTTGACCGTGGCCCATGCTGTGCGTCCCCCCTGCCTCTTGTTCTTTAACTTTTCGGTTTGAGCCTTGCAACCCTCACAGAGGACCCGGAAGAGGAAAGAAGGGGAAATTCCCACGTACCAGTCTTCTAGAAAAAGTCATTCGATGAAAAACATGATTGAGTCTGTTTTGCTTATTTTCATGGCACCTGTGAAATGGCACATATCTGTGGAGAAGGGGGATGAGGTATCTTTTTTGTTTGTCAGAACAAGTATTTTCTGTTTTCTTCCCTTTTTTTGTTAATTTTTTTAAATATTTATTCAGTTTTGAGAGACAGAGAGAGACAGCGCACAAGCGGCAGAGGGGCAGAGAGAGGGAGACACAGAACCCGAAGCAGGTTCCAGGCTCTGAGCTGTCAGCACAGAGCCCGATGCAGAGCTCAAACTCACGAACCTTGAGATCATGACCTGAGCCAAAGTCGGATGCTTAACCGACTGAGCCACTCAGGCGCCCCGACATTTTCTGTGTTCTTGCACGTATTTTCTTCTCACTAAATATATATTGTTTGTTATTCAGTGAAACACATGTAGTCGCTAGAAGAAAAGCTCCATCGGGAGATTCAGAGCTTGTGTTATTCACCAGTCTGTCCCCCTCTGCATGAAACAGTGCCTGGTGCTAAGGAGGTGCAGTCGTTTAAATTGCACAAAAATCCGAATGAGTGAATACATTATATGCCTTACACGTAGTCATAATTCTTTGGACAAATGAATGATTGCTCTTCTCCTACCAAGATCATCTCAGTGTCTCTCTCAAAGCATGGCGTGTGTGTGTAATTAGTTGTACAGCGTGGCAGTTGTCTGGTCGGAAACATTTGAGTGGAGGACGTTTGGGGCTTACTGCCATGCTTGAACCTCAGCTGGGACTGGTGAGAACCCTCTTTGGTAAATGTAGCGTAGCATCTCTGGGAAAGTGGGTCTGTTTGTGAGTCAGAGAGTAAGTGCCTGTCCGCCGAGACTGTGTGATTCCAGAACTACCAAAGAACACTGCAGGGCAATGCTTTTTGAATATTTTTTTTTCATATTGGAGGAGAGAGACCTCTCTATCAGAGGCAATTTCTGTTCAAATCTTTCCAGCTCTTCTATTTCTGCTCTTTTTAAGTCAGTTTAAAGTTCCTATGAATCTGTTACTCTTCAGAGAGCAAAATCTGTCAAAACAGATTAATGCCCTCACCCAAAACATTTGGCTGTATGGTGACAATCCGGAAGGATTTATCAGAATTCGTGTAATTTAGCCACTTACTAGTTGCCAGCAGGTGGTTATATATAGTTATTCAACTCAGCACATGCAGGTTATGGAGGTGGGGACAGTTTTGTATCCTCTTTAGCACAAAGTCATAGAAAATTTTAAAAAAATAATAATAATAACCTTCCTATACTTCAGGCCATTTTCTTGTATTATCTTTTCTCTGAGGTAGTAGATAGGAAATTAGTTGAAAAGAGTGTTTACTGTCATCTGAATATTAAGTAGTATCATCTTTATTCTGTCTGAAGAACTATGTTTAGAGAAATAAGAAAATGACCTCCTGATCAAAAGAGGGATTTAAGACTCTTTGAGTTTGGAATATATTAACTTTCTCTGTTTGAAGCTTTTTCTGAAAGGTGAATATCTTTCTTGCTCACGTTAAACTAATGAGCTCAATAGCGTGCATCTTTTTTGTTGTTAAAACAGGTGACTCCTATGGATACTGTCATATTGTCATCAGCTTTTCTTTTCGTGCTCTAAAGGTATTTAAGGATACCTAAGATTTCTATAGCTCTAAGCTTCACTACTACTATTGTTAGTATTAAACATTTATTTTTTTATCATGTTTAGGAAGTGGGCTAGGCCCTTTACTGCTATTGTCTCATCTGTTTTTTTCTAAAGTTTATTTATTTATTTTGAGAGGGAGAGAAAGTGAGTAGGGGATGGGCAGAGAGAGAGAGAGAGAGAGAGAGAGAATCCCAAGTAGGCTCCACACTAGCAGCACAGAGCCCGACGTGGGACTTGAACTCACGAACCACAAGATCATGACCTAAGCCAAAATCAAGAGTTGGACGCTTAACTGACTGAGCCACCCAGGCGCCCTGCTATTCTCATTTGATTCACACGACAACCCCCTGACGTGGAAGGTGGGTTGATACCCTGGTTTTAATGTTGTGCATGGCTGACACAGAGTCGAGCTGGATGTAGACGTGACCCAGGGCTGCTTTCACTCCTGTGTCCTCAGGACTCCCACGGGAACACCTGCCACCCCCACTTTACAGATGGGGAGGCCAAGGCTCAGGGTCACGCAGCTTGCGAGAGACAGAAACAGACTCAAACTGAGGTCTTCTGCCCCCCAAACCTGGTGATCTCTCTACAGAATCACCTTAACTGTAGTCAGTGAAATCATAGGTCACCACAGCCTGTGCCTTTCCTGGTCTCCTTTGAGCTTCCAAGAAGAAGGTGGAGAAACAGGGTTGACAGGAGACCTGATCTTTTTTTTTAATGTTTATTTATTTATTTTAAGAGAGAGTGTGTGTAAGAGAGTGGGGGAGGGGCAGAGAGAGAGGGAGAGAGAGAATCCCAAGCAGGCTCCACTTGGCCAGTGCAAAGCCCAACACGGGGCTCTATCCCACAAAGTGTGAGACCATGACCTGAGCTGAAATCAAGAGTCAGATGCTCAACTGACTAAGCCACCCAGGTGCCCCAAAACCTGATTTTTATGGTAGCTGTGAAATATCCCCTTTCCCTGGGCCTTACCAGAGAGTCATCAGATTGGATAGGAAGGGGCACAGCTGCTTCCCTGAGACAAACCAGCAAGGCAGTGTGGGGTGCCTTGGTCCCATTTCCCGTGGGGGGACACGGAGGCTGTAATCAGATTACTGTGTCTGCAGAAATGCCACAGGCACAGTGAACTTTCGACCTGTCTTGGGTTATTCTTGTCAAAAAAATTCAGGAAGTCCCAGAAAAGAAGCACATTGGTATTCTGACTGTACTCGCTCTTAACGTTGGTTCTTAACATTTTGGAGGAACAGACCCCTTAGGGAAGCACTTTTCAAGCTTCCTTGTGCCTCGTGATCCCCTAAAGGACTTGAGAAAACACAGACCTCTGGGCCTCACCCCCAGAGTCTCCGCGAGGTCTGGGCAGGGCCTGAGGATTGCATTTCTCTCATGGCCCCCGTGATGCTGATGCTGCTGGTCCAAGGCCCACACTTTGAGAACCACCACCTTAGAGAATTCGGTGGAAGTGCTACATACCCCCTCCTCAGGTAGGTAGCAAGTAGATAGTGGGAATTGATGAACTAGTGAGCTCTGGCAAGCTGGTGTGAGTACTGGTGAGTGGTTCAGTATTGAAGGAAATAGGTAAGGGTGTAAGTCACTGTATGATCTGAGGTTGCTTTGGTGAGTCAGTTAGGAACAGCTCCTGGAGGACACAGAGGGGACACTGCCTATTGTGCATGAGTTATAAGAAATGACTTAGAAAGCATTTATAGTAGGGGCGCCTGGGTGACTCAGTCAGGACTTCAGCTCAGGTCCTGATCTCACGGTTCGTGAGTTCCAGCCCCGCGTTGGGCTCTGTGCTGACAGCTCAGATCCTGGAGCCTGTTTGGGATTCTGTGTCTCCCTCTTTCTCTCTGCCCCTCCCCGCTTGTATTCTATGTCTCTCTCTCTCAAAAATAAACAAACATAAAAAAAAATTAACCACAAAACCATTTACAGTATGGGCACAGCTGTTATAGGCTGTGGCTAAAATGATTTTTAAAATATTGGCAGTTGCAAAGAGGTGCAGTTCTCTAATACATACAAGTGATATTTAGACTCATTTTCTTAGATTCACTTTTTAATCGTTCATTAACCATAGCACGAAGTCTACCATTTTAACCAACCTAAGTGTGCAGTCCAGTAGTGTTAACTACGTTTCACACTGTTATGCAACTACCACCACATTCCGTTTCCAGAACTTCCTCATCTTGCCAAACTGAAACTCTGTCCCCATGAAACAACTCTCCCTGCCCCCTGTCCCCCAGCTCGTGGCAACCCCCATTCTCTGTTCTGTGTCTGTGAATTCGACTGTTCTAGGTATCTCATAAAAGTGGAATCACACAACGTTTGCTCTTTTGTGAATGGTTTAGAGTATTTTTTGAAGAAATTGTGAAATAGTTATAACGTGCAGTAGTAACACCCATAACAATGAATGGAATATAAACTAAAATATAACTCGAAAAAAAAACATGTGAAAAAGCTTGATCTTTGGGCTTTAAAGAGTCCTCCTTTGCGGACCACCATGACTTGAAATCTATTTGTTAGTGAACTGTAGACCCAAGGCCACTCTGGATGTATGGATGGACTCCTTTTCCTCTCCCACCAGGTGAATCTTGCTCCTGGTTCTTACAAAAACTCTGTCATCTTGACCACCCCCAGGCAGAGCTGGGTCTTGGGCCCCAGCCTCATGCATGCATTTATTAATTCAGCACACCCTAGGTGCCAAGTCCTGTTCAAGGGGAGCCAGACTCCTTACCCTTTCCATTGCCTCTTATGCCAAAGCTTCCATTGGAGACCTGGAGACTCACAGAGTAAGATACACTGTGTCACGTTGATTTCCCAGGTGACCAAACTCATGACTTTAAGATGTCTTTTCAAACCTTTAACCATGGTGATGGGACTCTTTCCATAGAGTATCAGTCCTTCCATGCCTTAAGCACAGTGTGGCAAACATAATTTAACCTTTCCTCCATAACCTAGGTCTGTGTTGCACTATGGATTTGCTCTCCCACTACATGGCTCTGAGCTGCAGCATGTAATGCAGCAGCCTTTGCTGTTTCAGCTGTCGGTTTTCAAGGTGTCTTCAGATCCCCTTTTAATCTGCTAGTTTTAGGAATATCTGAGGAGAAAATCACATATTCCAAGCTTTGAAAACCAGCTCACTGGGCTGAAGATAGATTATATAGTATCTGTCTCTACTTCTAGCTACTTAGAATTCTGATTATCTGGTTGGGCCCATGGCCACGAGAATAGGAAGACCATGTTTCCAGCTCACACGGACCTATGTGTAACCAGCATGACTAAGGGCTAGTCAATTATGAACGCATCTTCTGGGAGGTGTTCTTGAAGAATCGTGTGTGCTCTTTCTAAATAATCATTAGTTTCTTCTTTCTTCTAATCGTGTGTGCTTGGTACATGGATGTGGTAGCTGGAACTCCATCTTGAACCATGAGGATAAAGAAAACATGTTTGGGAAGGTGGGAAAGATGTGAGATGAGCCAGCTTCTAGCTTGAAGCTTGTGCTTTCATGCCAGCCATGATCTGGATTTTCATGTGAAGGAGCAATGAACTTATTATACCTTGTTCATTCCCTCTTAGTTTGTGTCTCAGTTACTTCTAGCTAAAGGTCACTGTCACTAAATCACAGGTAAATTTGATGATTCCTGGAAAATAAGTATGTTCTACATCAGTGGTTAAAAAAATTGTGAGCAGAACCTCAACATATAAATAGATAAAAAGGAACTGGTTTTGATTGGGTGGAGGTATCCAGTGTCCCACTGGTTCAGCTTTCCTTCCTCTCTCCCAGGACTCTGAGGCAATTCTGATCATGAATTGCTAAAGAACCCAGTTTGAAAACTGGTGTG